>NC_141178.1:9905000-10540769 GCF_055505025.1 Bos grunniens | reverse complement strand
CATCAATATCTGCTGCTCAGAATCACCAAAAGTGTGACTCTTCTTGAAAACGGAAGTGTGTTCAAGAAACCAGTGTTGGTAAAAACCATGGCCCCTTCAGTAAGAAAATATTTCTAGAATAAAATCTGGTTGCTTTTAATTTTTACACTTTCATTTGCAAGGATCAAGGAATTAGAATCATTCAAATGATTTCTAAAATGAAGTTTGAGGCTAAGAAAGAAAAGCTAGATTGAACTTCATATGCTAAATTTCTTGATTATTCCTTTATCATAGGCTAGATATTAGTAAGAACACCCTTGTAATTTCTCTTTTTTTAATTTTTAATAAAATGTTAAAGGCTAATTTCTATTTATAGTTATTACAAAATATGAGCTTTATTCCTGGTGGTGTACAGTATACCCTTGAGCCTATCTTGGTGGTTTAGTTGCTAAGTAGGGTCACCGCAGATGTTGATTGCAGCCATGAAATTAAAAGATGCTTACTCCTTGGAAGGAAAGTTATGACCAACCTAGATAGCATATTAAAAAACAGAGATATTACTTTACCAAGAAAGGTTCGTCTAGTCAAGGCTATGGTTTTTCCAGTGGTCATGTATGGATGTGAGAGTTGGACTGTGAAGAAAGCTGAGTGTCGAAGAATTGATGCTTTTGAACTGTGGTGTTGGAGAAGACTCTTGAGAGTCCCGTGGACTGCAAGGAGATCCAACCAGTCCATCCTGAAGGAGACCAGTCCTGGGTGTTCATTGGAAGGACTGATGCTGAGGTTGAAACTCCAACACTTTGGCCACCTCATGTGAAGAGTTGACTCATTGGAAAAGACCCTGATGCTGGGAGGGATTGGGTGCAGGAGGATAAGGGGACGACAGAGGATGAGATGGCTGGATGGCATCAGCGACTCGATGCACATGAGTTTGGGTGAACTCCGGGAGTTGGTGATGGACAGGGAAGCCTGGTGTGCTGTGATTCATGGGGTCGCAAAGAGTCGGACACGACTGAAAGACTGAACTGAACTGAGGGTCCAACTCTTGAGACCCCATGGACTGTAGCTCACTGGGCTCCTCTCTTCAGGCAAGAATATTGGAGCCGGTGGCCATTTCCTTGCACCCTTATATCTCTCACCCATCTGTATATTTCCCTGCCCCCCTGATAACCACTAGTTAACACTTGTGATCGCAATTTCCCTTTCTATGAACAATCATACACACACACACACACACACACACACACAATGATGCAAGTGATTGGTCCCATCAGAGACCACACTGGTATCTGGCATTTCTGCCCCTAATTCCTGGGGTCCCTGAGCTGAGATGACCGTGCTGGGCACACAGCTGTCCCCCACAAGCTCGGCAATGTGGTGGAGTTTGTGTTCACTCACGGCTGCTGCTCTTGCAACCTGGTGGGTTTTTCAAGCACAGCAGAATGGAAAACTCGGTTCCTCTTGACGCACACCAAATAGTTATCAATCACACTGCGAGTCCCTCTCCACTCTGTGGGCGGATTTAAAATTAGGACGAGCACAACCGTGGCTGTCTCGGTAAACGCAGCCACTCGCCTCGGGCCACGGGAAGCAGCCGGCTCACTGCTGGCGGCTTCAGAGCGCGGGCTCCAGGCACCTCCTTGTGAGTTAGATGGATCTCTGAGCCGCGCTCGTCTGCAGAAACTGCAGCAAGATGCCCCGCAAGAGTGTAAACCCCATGGCTAAGATTAGCTGAGAATGTCTTTCCATCATCACCGTCATAATCTGCTCCTGAGGTGAACACTGAGCACCGAATGCCAGGTCACTGGGAGAACAGGTATACCAGCCTCCACCTGAGACCTGGAGAAGGGAAGCAATGAGCTAAGGATGGTGGAATCAGAAGTTCCTAAGTAAGCGAGCTCCTAAACAAGTGTGCCTGGACTTATGGAGCTTGAAAATGCCCTCTCTGGCACGCTGCCTATGGTACATCTTCACATAAATAAGCGCTTCATAAAGTGTGGTTTCTGGAACACCGTGCTGTAAGATGCTGGATGCAGAAGTCGCATCCCTTATCCCATTCCAGCGCCAGAGCCTGTGAAAGGCCCAGAAGCACCCTGTAGTAAAACACTCCGTTTAGCACAAACTCTCACTTATTTGACCATAACACCCTTTTCATGCAATTACCTTTTAACATCTTTTGAAGTAGTTTTCACTTGTACATACTTTACAAAACACTGATCTAAAACACCATTCAAATATATCCGGTGTGTGTCAGACACTAAAAGCAGCATTTCTGAGACTTCCAAAGGTCTATTTAAACAGAGGTTCTGGCCTCCCCTGGGGCAGTGAGTGGAATTTGATATCCTTCCTTCCCCTTTTACTGTCCTTCAAATCCGAGGCATCGCTTTTGTTGATATTACGTAAATCAATTGTGGTTCTTACCAATTTCACTGAGATCACTGTAATAAAAATATCTTTATTGAAGCACTTGAATTTCTACTTCCTTAAACCTCAAGAGAATGCACAGATCTACCCAGTAAAATGCTATAGCCAACCAATACAATATTGTAAAGTAATTAGCCTCTAATTAAAATAAATAAATTTAAATTAAAAAAAAATTAAAAAAAAAAAAAAAGAACTTGGAATAAGGCATTAAAGAGTCTTCTGGCTTAAGAAAGTTATCAGCGGACCCAGCTTCTTATGAAGATGCTGACCTGGGCAGGAGACGTTCCCTGCCAAGGTCCTTTCTCTTGCTACTCTGCAACCCAGGCGTTCTGCTTCATGTGGCCCAACTGCAGGGCTGGCTTCACGGATGTGCTGCCTCATGAGGCCCTAAGGACCCAGCACCTAGAAAAAAGCTTGTGCTTAACGTTCTGCTGTTACCCTACTGAAATTCTTAATAATTTTTTAACAAGGATCCTACATTTGTTTTTGCAAATTAAATAGCTGGTTCTGCCCACCGGGGGCAGGTGAGTCTGTCTTTCTGTCCTGCTCTTCAGAAGGACTACTCCCTTGGCCTGTTCCAGTATATGAACTATCTTTGTCACTTTCATTGATCATGTCGATACCTTTTTGTAGTAAAATCTGAAGCTATCTGAAGATGTTGTTGTAGTCATGCATTCCAGGAAACAAACTGACTCAGAAGGACAATGCAGATAGTGGAGTGCAGTTTATTATACCGGCAGGCCCAAGGCAGAGTCTCTTCTTAGCCAAGGATCCCGACCAGTTTTTGTGAAAACCTTATATACCCTAAGTGTACGTGCACAAACCCTCCTCCCCAAATTCCCTGAAACTAATCTGAACAAAGGAAAAAGAATGATACAATCAAAGTTAACCCGTAATTCATATGCCTTAAGCCTAGGTAGTTGCTGCTGTTAAGTCACTTCAGTCGTGTCCAACTCTGTGCAACCCCATAGACGGCCATCCACCAGGCTCCCCCGTCCCTGGGATTCTCCAGGCAAGAACACTGGAGTGGGTTGCCATTTCCTTCTCCAATGCATGAAAGTGAAAAGTGAAAGGGAAGTCGCTCATTTGTGTCTGACTCTTAGTGACCCCATGGACTGCAGCCTACCAGGCTCCTCCATCCATGGGATTTTCCAGGCAAGAGTACTTAACAGTGGACAATTATCAATAGGCCTGTGGTCATACCCCAATAAGTATAATAGAATGTCTGATTCTATTCGGTTACACAAATAATTAGGGTATTCTTTTAGGCAACGGAGAGCCCTGGGGCTCTTCCTTCCAGGGGCCTGGTTTTCCAGTTGGTGTGTTGTTTCCATAGATACTGGCCACATAGCTCAACGTCCACAGTCCAGCCCAAGATGGAGTCCTGCTTTCAACATAGAGCCTGTTCTGTAGTGAAAATACAGAATTCAGATTCAGGGAAAAGTGTGCTCAGACCACAGCATCCACATCTCCAAAGGTTTGGACCTGAACATGGTTGCCTTGGGGCCAGCACGGGCAGCTGTGCGGCCCCCGCTGTGCACGAGGTCCAAATGTAGATGCGGCCAAGGGACAGAGTGGGGCTGCTCTTGCTAAGCCATCTGTCCTGGCACACGCGCCTCATTTGCACAGAGGCACTGCAGAGGCTAGTGATGGCCTGCCCAGCCTTCTCCTTTTTGAAAATGGGAACCACGCTTGGGGGCTACAAAGACTGAGATAACCCGTGAAGTACCTGGTACAGGAGTTGCTCGATACCTGTTAAATCCCTTTCCTAAAAATAAGTGTTTGCACTCAGAACTTTGAAAAGACAACCAAAACGTTAGACAACCATAAAGTGACTTCACATCACAGTATGTTCAATGTTAATCAACTAGTTAAGCATACGTGTGTCTGTTTATACTTATTTACTCAGGAAAAACACACACACATTACAAATAATAATGCAGCTGAAGTGCTTTCTGGTGCTAAGTTGCAATAAACTTGTGTAAACCTTGTAGTCGTTACTTTTTTTGTTTGTTTGTTTGTTTATGATTCTTGTTCTGCACTAAAGTCTCCTCCATAAGTCTCACTGGGACCAGCATGCATCAGAAGCATTCTTTCTTTTGTAGAGCTTCTGTGATAATTTCACTGAATACTCAGTTCTCTTATCTGTATTCATCTGTAGTCCGGGTTTTAAGCAGTCTTCATTCGATGTAGTATTTCAGTCAAAGTGTGAACTCCTAAGAGCCAGGTTTGAGTTTTGACTTTTATTAGGTTCCCAGAGCTGCCATAACAAATTGCCACAAACCAGGTGGCTTTAAACAACAGAAACTTGTTCTCTCCCAGCTTTGCAGGCCAACGTGTCAGCAGGGTTGGTTCCTTCTGGAGGCTCTGAGGGTAAGTTCTTTCCATTCCTCTCTTCTAGTTTCTGGCGGCTGCCAGCAAACCTTGGCGTTGCTTGGCTTGTGTAAGATGCATTGCTCCAATTTCTGCCTCCATCTTCCCATCACCTCTTCCTCTGTGTCTGTAACTCAAATCTTCCTTTTCCTTTCTGTTATAAGTATACCTGCCAGGGACGTTAGAGATGCTAACTGCACGATTGATCTCATCTTTAGATGTGGAACTTAATTACATAGGCAAAAGCCCTTTTTCCGAATAAGGTCATGCTCACAGGTTTTAGGAGTTAGAACATGGACATATCTTTGTGGGGCCACCATTCAACTCACTACTGCCCATGTGGTCTTGAGAAATCACTTCACACTGATCAACCTGTTTGTTTTCACTGACTGTAGAAAGGAGATTAAAGTACCTATTGTTGAGCTGTTATGAGGATTAGAAAATCTCAGGTAAAACCCACAATGCCTGCCACCACATCATAGATCTTAAGTGCATGACAGTTGGTATTATTATGATGTAGATTTTTATTCTTTTTTCTTTTAGTGTCTATTGCACAGATTCATACTTACATTAATGAAGTTACTAAACGTGGGTCTTTTCTGATGTGTATTCACTGTTGGCAGCTTCAGCTACGGAGGGTATCATCCCTTCCCAGATGAAGGGGGCAGAGTTTTATAGACCACTTTGACTCCAGAAAGGAAAAGAAAAAACAATTTTGAGGCTGAGAACTACTTCAAAATGTGTATCCCCAATACTGTAAAATCACTGTTGACAGCCACTTTCCATGGCTACTTTCACACTGTAAAGGAACCACGTAACAACATGTGTGTGTGTGTGTGTGTGTGTGTGTGCATGCACATCTGCACACTACGTTACTTCTAGACTGTAGTCCTCCAAGCTCCTCTGTCCATGGGATTCTCCAGGCAAGAGTACTGGAGTGGGTTGCCATGCCCTCCTCCAGGGGACCTTCCTGACCCACGGATCAAACCCCATCTCTCGTGTCTCTTGCATTAACTGGCGAGGACTTTACCACCAGCACTAGCGCTTCCTGGGGAGCCCTGTAACGACATACAGTGAGTGCTAATTCAACAACCCTTTATCTGCCTGTTTGAACAAAGAACCAACTGTAAAATCATGACTTTTTGGAGAGCAAGAAAGTAATCACAGTAAGGAAGTCTATCAGTTTGGGATTCGTAGCCTGTAAGTGAAGTGAAAGTCATTCAGTCATGTCTGAGTCTTTGCGACCCCATGGATTGTAGCCTGCCATGCTCTTCTGTCTGTGGGATTTCTTAGGCAAGAATACTGGAGTGGGCTGCCATTTCCTCCTTCAGGGGATCTTCCCGACCCAGGAACTGAACCCAGGTCTCCTGCCTCAGAGGCAGATTCTTTACCTTCTGACCCACTAGGGAAGCCCCCAAAACATTAGCATGTGTGCATGCTAAGTCACTTCAGTCGTGTCTGATTCTATGTGGCTCTATGGACTGTAGCCCACCAGGCTCCTCCATCCATGGGATTTTCCAGGCAAGAATACTGGAGTGGGTTGCCATGCCCTCCCCCAGGGGATCTTCCCAACCCAGGAATCAAACACATGTCTCTTAGTCTCTCCTGCCTTGGCAGGCAGGTTCTTTACCACTAGTGCCACCTGAATAAAAGTCAATTCCTAACAGCTTAAGCAGTAGAGTATTTAGACTCTAATGTAGCTGGAAAATATGGAGATAAGGTGAACCTCAGCCCTGAATGATTCAGCAAGTCAAAGATATCATAAGGGATCTGAGTTTTTTCATTCTATCTGCTCAGTCATCCATGGTGAGGTAGTCATGCTGTTTTGATGGCAGGGAAGTGGCGAAAGCAGCTTAGACTTTACCCTCGCCATTCACATCATCAGTACGGAGAGGGAGAAGATGAGAATGAGGTCCTGGTTGCTCTAGGAAATGAGTGAGAAATCACATATATCTCTCCTTATATCTAATCCACTTTCATTGGATTTCAGGCCCATCTCTGAACCAGCCTTATTAGGTTATTTCCTCATTGTGTGACTTTGGCCTGAGTTACCTAAACTGGTCCATCTTAGAAAGCTGAAACCTCCGCAACTGGTGTGAGTCAGCATTGTCGGATACTAATTTGAAATTTTTTTTTTTCTGAAGTTAAAGTCAGCATAGTGGCATGTTAGTCTCCAGCAATATTCAGCAAGTTTTACCAAGGTTGATACTTGGCCTGATGGAAAAAGAAGAGAAAGTTAAAGGAGTTAGCAGTGTTTGCAAGGAGATGAGTATAAGACAGACCTTGGAGACTTAGTTGAATAAGGAGAAAAGGGACAATATGACCTACTGAAGATGATGACAAGATAGCCATCTTTATGAGTTGAAAGTCTCAGTGAAGCAAAGAACTGTTTAAGATTGAGTGGGCATAAAGATGGAGCTCAAAGACTAAGATGCATACAGATGAGATTTCAGTGTCAGCGTGGCTGTTAGTGATGACCAGATCTAGTGGCCGTGGTGAGATTCAGGAAAGATCCCTGGATTTGAGTGGGTCACATGGTGGGTGATCTAGGTTTGATTGCTCAGCTCCATGTGGCTCTCAGTGAGGGGAAGGGGCAGTCTCACCTGAAGCTCAAGAAATTGAGATGATCTCTTCTCTCCCCTCCTTCCCCATGGTGTAGTATGCGGGAGCAGAGAATCTTGAGATTGTCTATTTGTGTCTACTTCCCCAGGAGTGTGACCTACAAAACGTGGTGGCTTTTCCTGAGTTCATGCCAAGTGTGTTCAATCAGAACACAGCATAGCTTAAATGGTTAGGTGGTTAGGTCATGATGTTTCAGCAATTCCAGGGTGTATATATATATATATATATATATATATATTCCTTTTTTCCTGGATGCTTATGACTGGTGGATGACTGATTAGAGAGTTAAAAATAACGAGGTACTATGATTGACAACTCATAAATACCAGGGATTGTTGGAAGCACTGAAATCTTCTTGGTGGATTCTGCATATTTTATTTCTGATAGAGAAAGGAGTGGGGGAGAGCAGGCAAGGAGAGAGACAGAGGGGGAGGGAGACGCTCAGAGGAAATGAAGACAACATTTCCATCTGGGGTTTGTGCTTTTCCGAGTGCCTACTCATTTTGATAGATTATTAGAAAACTCATATTTGCTCATAAATGTGAAAAAATAGCAAATGTAAAATTTGCAAATTTATTCCTAAATGTAGTTAAATTCATAAATATTTAGACATTTTCTGTAAAGCTTCTAATTTATAACCTTTACATGAATCTATAATTTGGTATAAAAGCTTCTAAATGCAGTAGTAATGTCACAAATGTCTATAAATATTCACATCTCATTTACAAGTGTTCTACAAACCATGAGATGAAGAAATTGTGAATGCAAACCATTTTTCAGGTGGATTTCTGCCGAGGTAAGTCAGAATGATGAACAATGAAAACCTTCAAGAGATCATTTGACGACCATGGTTTTAGTCTATTGCTCATATAATCTAGAAATTCTTCATTACAAATAATTAGAAAAGGTTGCAGAAGCAATTAAAAGTGAATGAACAGCTTCAAATATTATAATTGAAAAAAAAAAATCTGAGAAGTTGGAATAAGCCTTCTAGAGACCAGACAATGCCATGTAGAATAGTAAGACCTTGAATAAATCTTCTAAGGCTCAGTTTTTTCATCCATAAAATGGTAATAATGCATTCTTTACAAAGTTTATTTATTTCTTTTAGCATTCAGGACTACAAAAGTAGTCCATGTTCAGTTACCCAGTCATAGCTGACTCTGTGCAACTCCATGGGCTGTAGCCCACCAGGCTCCTCTGTCCATGGAATTTTCAAGGCAAGAATACTGGAGCAGGTTGTCATTTCCTTTTCCAGGGGAGCTTCCCAACATAGGGGGCAAACCCAGTCTCCTGAGTTTCCTGCATTGGCACTCAGATTCTTTACCCCTAGAACCACTTGGGAAGCCCTAGGCAAGTAACAGACAACTCAAAAGTGGTTAAGAAAGCCGAAACAAAAATTCGACATTCCAGGCCTATCTAGATGCAAGGGCGGCAATCGGGACTCATTTTCCCTGTCTCACTGTCTCTCTGTTTCACACACACACACACAGCTCTCACTTTAATCTCCTCCTGTCATGTTTTCTCGTCCAGCCTGCAGCTCTGTTTTTCCAGGCTCGTATCAGCCGTACACACACTGACCACAACAGAATGAGAGCCTCTCTTACCCAATTATTCTACCAAAGCCCCCCTGACAAATTATCCTGAGACTGCCCTGGGACATTTGCCTGTCCTTGAACCTGTTGCTGTGCTCAGAAGATTGAGATTGCACCTCCCTGTCTCTGGGACTCATTCTCACTATTGAAGCCAGGGGCACTTGGGGTCCTGTGAATAGAGTGGTCCATCACCAAAGAAGAGGAGGCTGCATGCTGAACAAACAAGGCCAGAAAGTCTCTTTACATGTAGACAGTGGATAAAAAGAAGCAATGTATGAAAGGCTTTAGCCTAGTATTTGGCACATAATAGACCATCAGTTATTTCCTCCATTAGCCACTCCTTACCGCTGTTACAGTACAGAGAAGAAGAAAAGGATTAAAGTAAGAAATAGAGAAATTCTGTCTAGGACAAATGTTCCTGCTCAAAACTATGTTCAGAGAGTCTCAGGAAGCCAGATTCTCCCTGCTAATAGTATCCACTGTGATTACTCAAGACCTCTCCTAGCAACACAAATCCACAGGGTCCCCAGCCATATCCGTGGTGCAGGGAGTCAGGGGGAAGTCATCCTCAGCGTGGTGAGCATTGTCAGTATTATCAGCATACAACCGTAGAGCAAAGTCTTCATCTCTGTAGTTTGTCTCTATTATAAATCCCCCTTTATGGAATCAAATTCCATATTTCTTGGATTTGGTGATGCTGCCACAGCTAGGTGGCAGGAAATTTTGATGCTTTATGAGGTTAACTGAAGCAAATTATAAAAGTATTACTATACATTCTTCAAATATGCCCAGCTGGATGCTAGATCATTCTGCCAAACCCTGTGGAACTCATTTGCTTTTTCTTTGATGTTCTCCAATAATGGCGTCCCAGGTCGCGCAGTAGTAAAGAATCCTCCTGCCAACACAGGAAACGCAAGAGATGTGGATTTGATCCCTGGGTCAGGAAGATCCCCTGAAGGAGGAAATGGCAACCCACTCCAGTATTCTTGCCTGGAAAATTCCACGGACAGAGGAGCCTGGCGGGATGCATTAGTCCAGGCGGTTGCAAAGAGTCAGACCTGGTTGAGCGCAGTAATGGCATCTTATGTTTATTTATTGAATATATTAGCACCACAAGTGTTTCCAGATTTTTATACATGTACTTTTTTTTTTTTTATAGCAAACATCAAGGACGGTCTTCTACAGCCAATACTCCAAAATTTGGTAAATTTGCTACCCATCGAGTCCATATTCTCCATTTTTATCATTTTTTCAAACATCCCTGCTTTGCCTTTAGCTCACCACACTGAAAGTCTATAATCTCTTTAGCCTATTTCCATAAGAAAGCTCCTAGTCCTTTAATCATTTTAGCTGTCCTTCCCTGAATTCTTTGCTGCTGGGGGTCCGTTTTTATTAAGTGTGGTGAATAGACTACAGGCAAGTACTTGTGTTGCTTTTATCACTGGAATTATTCACCAGAAGTCATGCTGCAGGTTTACCTGTTCACCCCAAAACCAAAACTGCCTTCAATACCCTAAGCTCAACTGCTATTTCTAGTATATCTCTTTCTTTTTTGTGCTCAATGCTCCCACTATTTCTTTGGAAAATAGTGCTATTCCTGTGGTCATGTATGGATGTGAGAGTTGGACTGTGAAGAAGGCTGAGCACCGAAGAATTGATGCTTTTGAACTGTGGTGTTGGAGAAGACTCTTGAGAGTCCCTTGGACTGCAAGGAGATCCAACCAGTCCATTCTGAAGGAGATCAGCCCTGGGATTTCTTTGGAAGGAATGATGCTAAAGCTGAAACTCCAGTACTTTGGCCTCCTCATGCAAAGAGTTGACTCATTGGAAAAGACTCTGATGCTGGGAGGGATTGGGGGCAAGAGGAGAAGGGGACGCCAGAGGATGAGATGGCTGGATGGCATCACTGACTCGATGGATGTGAGTCTCAGTGAACTCCGGGAGTTGGTGATGGACAGGGAGGCCTGGCGCACTGCGATTCATGGGGTCGCAAAGAGTTGGACACGAATGAGCGACTGATCTGATCTGATCTGATCTGATACAGGATCATGCGGAGAAAATCTTACACAACATGTAGAGAATGTTGAATATTTTTGGCACACAGGAAGCCCTCAATAAACGTTCACAAACATTATAATTTTGACTCTTCCTATCATAATACTTCAGTTGAAGTTTGAGAACCCTCTAATGAAATCAGTGTCTGACTTGGACACTGGCCCTTTACTTGAGTGGTTCTTTCTTAGATTATAACCTTAAAATATGGAAGATTTTGATGTACGAAGCATCTGCATATAAAACTAGTAAGGAGTTTTTAGCAGCCTTTGGTTTGGCTAAAAAAGGTGGCACACTTTTATAATAAAAATAAAGAATTGCATTTACTGATGTCTAAGGAGTAGGTAATTCAAAGAAAATAAATATGGAAGCAACAAGTTAAAGGTCAGTCAAGAAGTTGGCATAAACTACAAAGTGTTGGTCTTGCCTTCAGGTTTTCCGCTTCTTTCATAACATAAAAGTTGTCCTTTAGTCACGGTGCAGTCTTTCTTGGAATCCTTATTCTAATTCTGTAACATTTATATTCCAGGAGTAACAGCAAATCTGCTGATTACTTATGAAAGCAAGGGGAAAAACATTTGCAATTACAGTCAAAATTAAAGTTATTTTCTAATCTTCTCATCCTTTTTAAGGAATGAGAAACTTTAAATATGGTCAACGTAGCACATTTTAAGTGTCAAACTTGGTGAATTTTGCTATGCCAATTGAATAATAATCTTCTGTAGAAACAGTGAGCATTCCATGGAATTTTTATCATTTGACCCGTTTAATATTAAGTTGAAAAATTCCGCTTGCATTAGTGCCATTGCATAATGCTGTGTGCTGAGCTATTAAGATATATTTAGTAATTCCATTAGAACTGCACCATCGAGCAGGGCAGAGCATATGGAAAGAAGTTGGTGAAAAACTGATTAAACATTTATATCAAGTACATTTTGATTTAACTCACATAAATAATTCATTTTTATGTTTTCTTTCTTTCAAAATAAACCTTTTTGACACCTGCTGTGCTAAAAATAATGCTAGCATGGCTGTAATAAAGAAACTCTTAAAGCTCACAGCAATGACATCATCTGGTACTCATGCAGATACTAAATTGTCAGCACATAAGTGTAGTAAAGTAAGACTTGGCATTATTTATTATTTATTTAGTGCCTCAAAAATATACTGTGCTTAGTGGCAAGTAAAACACCTGGCTGAATCTGAAGCTAGAGTTTGGCTCAAGAAATCTAAGAATTAAAGGGCTTACAGAGACACACAAGGAAAGGTGTGAGACAATCATTAAGGTACTGAATCCCATTCCTTTCCTTGAGCATAAGAACAGAGATGAGAGATAACAGTGAGTGAGCTCAAGCAAAAACCCCGAGACATGTTAGAGTCTCTTTACACTGGGAAAGCAGAGATACAGGCAAGGTGATAGTGACTACATACGGTCACAGCAGCATCATTCTAGAATAGTCATTGCTAAAGTAGGCGACAAATACCATTGGAAGCACCACAGATACTGCTGGGTTGTCCACAGGCATAGTACTGAAGAGCATTGAATCATATCATCAAAAATGACTCCCTTTTAATCCTCTTTCAATATTTTAGGTAAGTGTAGGAAATACTCTTAGCGCTATTCTGCCCCTAACATTCCTATACACTATTCAATCTCTTTCTTTTTACTTTTTTTTTCTTTAAAAGACAAAGAGACAAGGACTAGTGCTCTGAGCCTTTCTGGGCGGTGCTGTAGTGAATAAAATCACCTAACCAAACTCTGGTGTGATGCCTTTCTAATTCTATCTACACCCAGAAAATGGCATGGTTTCCATAGTGAATAAAATCACCTAACCAAACTCTGGTACGATGCCTTTCTAATTCTATCTACACCTAGAAAACGGCATGGTTTCCATGCACAACATGGCATTAAGATAGCATTAAAACATTTTGGCAAAAACACAAATCTGTTTAACAAAAATTGTCATGTAAGCAAGAGTGAATCACAGAAGCAGTCCAAAAAGATATTTTTAGGCAGAATTATAACAGCATTTGCAAATACAGCCTGAACAACTGGCTGATCCTGGCAGGTTCTACCAAAATGAGAGCTTAAGCACAAGCATGAGAGGCACTTCTCTGCTCTTGCCTCTGTGTGGACTAAGAGAGTAAGACGATGCAATGGGTAGGCTGGCAGACTCCCCCTAAGCCAGTCCATCTCATACATGCCCCCCAAAATGCAGAACTTATTGATTATTGGTGAGACTCTACTAAAGAAATGTATTTATTCTGGGAGAAAGCACATCAAAACACCACAACTGATGTTGGAAAAGAACATTCATTTGACACTTGCAAGTTTAGATAGCATCTGCATAGTCAAATATTTGTAGGAATTAATTTTGTTGCATGAGTTTCACTTAGAGGATGATTTTTCTTCAGAATGCACTCTTTCAAAACTTGAAAAATAAAATTCTGTGTAATTATTATCATGTCTATTATAATATGTTATTGGCATGCATTTTGCTGGACTGCAAAAATTCAATTGGAAAGGAGACTCCCAGAATTAGGGCCACAGAAGCATTGCAGATATTTTCCTTTGGTTTGTGAGAGCACCTAGTAGGCATGACCATCAGGAAAAGTATGGGAATATCATATTTTAAGCACTGCAAGACTTTGAATATAAAAATATTGCTACATTTATTAAAATAAATTTCCATGATTACAAAGTTAATTTTGTTTTTAAAAACTTGCAAACTATAAAATAACAGAAAAAGTAAATGAAATATAATCTTATTATTCAGAAATAAACACTGATAATGTTCTGTTATATATATATATTTTTTTTTTTCCCCAAACTTTAAACCTTTTATTTTGTATTGGGGTGTAACCGATTAACAATGTTGTGGTTGTTTTAGGTGAACTGTGAAGGGACTCAGTCATACATATACATATACCCATTCTCCTTCAACTCCCCGCTTCCATCCAGGCTGGCACATAACATTGAGCTGAGTTCCATGTGCTATACAGTAGATTCTTATTGGTTATCCGTTTTAAATGTAGCATTATGTACATGACGTTCCCAAAGTCTCTAACTATCCATTTCCACTCCCCGCTACCCCCACCCTGCGGTAACCGTAAGGGTTCCCTTCTCTCCACACCATCTTTGGTTTCTTCAGTGATCCAATGGTTGTATAGTGGCATGTTGTTTAGCTGCCATGTGTTTGTGTTTTTTAGGGTTTTTTTTAAAATTTATTTCTAATTTCATAGAGTTGTGATCAGAAAAGATGTCTGAGATTACTTCAATTTTCTTAAACTGACCAAGGCGTATCTTGTGGCCCAGCATGTGGTCAATCCCGGAGGAGATCCCATGTGCACTTGAAGTCTTCAGCTTTTGAATGCAATGCTCTGTAAATATCAATTAAGTCCAACGTGTCTAAGTGTCATTTAAGGCCTGTGTTTCCTTACTAATTTTCTGTCCAGGCGATTAGTCCATTAATGAAAGCAGGGTATTAAAGTCCCCCACTCTTACTGTGTTACTATTGATTTCTCCCTTTATGTTTGTTTTTGTCTTACATATTGAGATGCTCCTGTGTTGGGTGCGTATATATTTATAAGTGTTATATCTTCTTCTTGGATTGAACCCTTGATCATAATGTAATACCCTTCTTTGTTTTAAAGTCTATTTTGTCTGTCTACAGCTTTGTTATGATTTACACTTGCATGAAATACCTTCTTCCATCCCCTTACTTTCCGTCTTTTTTCCCCTAGGTCTGATGTGGGTCTCTTGTAGAAACCATATATATGAATCTTAGGTGCATACATATGAACCTAAGACATAACCTAAGACAGTATATGTCTTAGGTTGGTGTATTTAATCCATTTACATTTAAGGTAATTATTGATATGTTGATTCTATTACTATTTTGCCAATTTTCTAGAGTTTTTGTACATCTTTTCCTTCTCTTATGTCTCTTGTCTGCCTAGAGAAGTTCCTTTAATATTTGTTGTAAAACTTGTTTAGTGGTGCTGAATTCTCTTAACTGTTGACTGTCTAGAAAGCTTTTGATTTATGTGTAATCCAATCAAGAGTCTTGCTGGGTAGAGTATTTTTGATTGCAAGTTCTTCCCTTTCATCACTTATAATACATCATGCCATTCCCTTCTGGCTTGTAGAGTTTTTGTTGATAAATCAGCTGGTAATCCAATGGGATTTCCCTTTTATGTTGTCTTTTTTCCCTTGTTGTTTTTGATATTTGATCTTTGTCCGTAATTTTTGTCAGTTTGGTTACTATGTGTCTCAGTGTGTTCGTCCTTGGGTTTATCCTACCTAGAACTCTGTGCTTCCTGGACTTGATTGACTATTTCTTTTCCTATGTTACAGAAGTTTTTGGCTATTATATTTTCAAATATTTTCTCGATTCCTTTCTACCTTCTTATGGGACCCATATAATGTGAATATTAGTGCATTTATTGTTGTCCCAGAGGTCTCTTAGGTTGTCTTCATTTCTTTTTATCCTTTTTTCTATATTCTGCTTTGTGGCAATGATTTCCATCATTCTGTCTTGCCAGTCATTATCCGTTCTTCTTCCTCAGTTATTCTGCTACTGATTCTTTCTAGTGTATTATTCATCTCTGTTTGTTCTTTAGTTCTTCTAGGTCTTTGGTAAACATTTCTTACATTGTCTCCATTCTTTTCTTGAGATCTTGGATCATCTTCACTATCATTATTTTGAACTATTTTTCTGAAAGGTTGCCCATCTCTGCTTCGTTTAGCTGTTTTCTGGGGTTTTATTTTGTCCCTTCATCTGGTACATAATCCTACTTCTTTTCATTTTGGTTAGCTTTCTGTGATAGTGGTTTTCATTCTGGGAGATGCAGAATTGTAGCTCTTGTTTCTTCAGTCTGCCCTCTGGTGGATGAGGGTAAGAGGCTTGTGCAAGCTTTCTGATGGAGGTACTGCCTGTGGGAAAAACTGAATCTTGCTCTGCTGGGCAGGGCCATGCTCAGTTTAATTTTAATCCAATTGTCTGCTGATGGGTGGGGCTCTGCTCCTTCCCTGTTAGTTGTTTGGCCTAAGCAACTCCCAGTCCTGGAGTCTACAGATTTATGGTATGGCTAATGGCACCCTGCTTATTTAACTTCTATGCAGAGTACATCATGAGAAATGCTGAGTTGGAAGAAGCCCAAGCTGGAATCAAGATTGCCGGAAGAAATATCAATAACCTCAGATATGCAGATGACATCACCCTTATGGCAGAAAGTGAAGAGGAACTAAAAAGCCTCTTGATCAAAGTGAAAGTGGAGAGTGAAAAAGTTGGCTTAAAACTCAACAATCAGAAAACAAAGATTATGGCATCTGGTCCCATCACTTGATGGGAAATAGATGGGGAAACAGTGGAAACAGTGTCAGACTTTATTTTTGGGGGCTCCAAAATCACTGCAGATGGTGACTGCAGCCATGAAATTGAAAGATGCTTACTCCTTGGAAGGAAAGTTATAACCAACCTAGATAGCATATTGAAAAGCAGAGACATTACTTTGCCAATAAAGGTCTGTCTAGTCAAGGCTATGGTTTTCCCTGTGGTCATGTATGGATGTGAGAGTTGGACTGTGAAAAAGGCTGAGCGCCGAAGAATTGATGCTTTTGAACTGTGGTGTTGGAGAAGACTCTTGAGAGTCCCTTGGACTGCAAGGAGATCCAACCAGTCCATTCTGAAGGAGATCAGCCCTAGGATTTCTTTGGAAGGAATGATGCTGAAGCTGAAACTCCAGTACTTTGGCTACCTCATGTGAAGAGTTGACTCATTGGAAAAGACTCTGATGCTGGGAGGGATTTGGGGCAGGAGGAGAAGGGGACGACAGAGGATGAGATGGCTGGATGGCACCACTGACTCGATGGACGTGAGTCTGAGTGAACTCTGGGAGTTGGTGTTGGACAGGGAGGCCTGGCGTGCTGTGATTCATGGGGTCGCGAAGAGTTGGACACAACTGAGTGACTGAACTGAACTGAACTGAATGGCGCCCTCCAAGAGGACTTATGCCAAGATGCATCTCCCAGAACTACCTTCAATCTTTTCCAGCATCAGGGTGCTTTCCTGCCAGTTTCCCTCCCCACAGCAGGCTACTGCCCACCCACACCTCCGCAGGAGACCTTCAAAACTCACAGGTATGTCTGACTCCGTCTCCTGTGGGACCACTGCTCCTTTCTCCTGGATCCTGGTGTGCACAAGGTCTTGTTTGTGCTCTCCAAGAGTGGAGTGGAGTGTTTCCTCCAGTCCAGTGGAAGTCCTATAATCAAATCCTGCTGGGCTTCAAAGTCAGATTCCCTGGAGACTTCTGGTCCCTTTCAGGATCACCAGACTAGGAAGATTTTGGTCCTCTCGCAGGAGAAGATGAACACACGTCTTTCTACTCTGCCATCTGGAACCAATCTCTTCTTGTTATATATTTTTAAGATGAGATTGTCTTCCCATAATTCCTTAGGATTTTATAACAGTTTATTTATTTATTTATTTTTAATTTCACATCAATTAATCTTCATAAGTGGTAGTTAGTGAACTGTCAGCTGTGTTTAGGCTGTGGATGTTGGTGACACCAAGTTCCCACTGTAATCAAGGAAGTTTAGCTCCCATTTTCTCTAAATATTAGGATTTCACATAAAATTTCATTTGGTTTAAAGCAAGAGAAAATGTTTTCTTTGATCATGGGTTTCATGGTTTCATAATTTCCATAATTTAATCAATTTTATAATTTTCAAATTGTGTTTGTCCCCAAATTTTTACAATTCTAGATAAAAACTTTGATAAACATTTTATCTACAAATATTTGGGAATATAAACACTATATTAAAACAAAATTTCTTGGTTAAAAAGTATGAACATATTAAGATCAATTTTCTTAGAAATGAAATATCAATTTTCTTTTCTACCAGTGGTATTTGAGTGCGTGTTTACTACAACTTTATCTCCATTAAGTACTATTTCTCTGTTAAATTTTCATTTACATGTTAAATAAGAAGTGTTCTGTTTATTTAAAATGTTCACATGTGAGTAAAATTATTCAGCAAATAACTATAAAGGAGCTTAATATTATTCATTAATTAATGCTTAAATTTGAATGAGATTTGCAGGGCAAAGTTACAATGATGGAGAAATTGTGACTTCCTATTTATTACTTCTATCACCTTATGTATGGTTGTTTATATAATACTATCTTCTTCTAGAATATAACGTAGAAGTTCAGGTTGGCTTTCCATTCTCTGATGTATATATAAAAAGTAAAAACTAGGTATTCTGCATCAGCCATCAGTAAGTTAGTGGACTGCTGCTGCTGCTGCTGCTAAGTCGCTTCAGTCGTGTCCGACTCTGTGCGACCCCATAGACGGCAGCCCACCAGGCTTCCCCGTCCCTGGGATTCTCCAGGCAAGAACACTGGAGTGGGTTGCCATTTCCTTCTCCAATACATGAAAGTGAAAAGTGAAAGTGAAGTTGCTCAGTTGTGTCCGACTCTTAGCGACCCCATGGACTGTAGCCACCAGGCTCCTCCATCCATGGGATTTTCCAGGCAAGAGTACTGGAGTGGGGTGCCATTGCCTTCTCCGAGTTAGTGGACTACTCACTATCTATGGATCTCTACTCAAGCTAATGAGTGTTTATGTAATGGAGTCATTCTGTCTTTATTAGTAGCCAGAATTAATTTCCTACTCCACATAAAATATGGAATTACTTAATTGTTTGTATCTCCATTATAATATCAATGACATTCTGCTTTGCAATACAGTTCTTTTGGTTCATGCCTTGTCTCCTTTTAAATTCCATCTGTGATTCCGTCACAATGGTTAACAAAAAACTTGCATTATATTTAAATAATCATGTACTTATTCAATAAATATTTACTGAGCACCTACTATATCAGAATTATAATAGTCACGTTATAGTCCCAGCAACAAGTAAGAGAAATATCATTCCTGCCATTGTGACCTTTCAGATTTATGGAGTAAGCCAAGGTTAATTTTCTGCATAAATATTTATAGAATTCCAATGGACTTAAGTGCTGTGAAAGTACTGAGTGCAAGGAGAATGTTGAAGAGAGCAGGTATAGCAACTAATTGTGGAGCCAGAGAGAGGAATGAGCATGTGTAGAAGCTGTGTTGAATTAAAATGAACACAGTGATATTGATACAAGAAAAATAATCAGTTGTGCAACTGTGTTTCTCATAAGAGCAATCACATACATACATTGAAACAGAATTATTGGTAAGATAATGTCACTCGGTTTGCTTTTCATAATAGCATTTTACTAACGTGTAGATTTTAATTGTGAAGTGTATGTTACTCCAGTTATTTTGGCACACACACACAGTCCTACACAATTTGTTATTCTATTTAACTAGTAGAGTGGCTCCCTTCACCAGATTCTAATCTGCATTCTCCTGATGAAAGGATGAGAGTGGTGGTTGATCAAATGTCCCATTTTGTTAACATTACTAAAAACCATTCTCAAGCAGGTCGGAATACTTGAGTAGGGAAGGGACTGGAAGCTGTGGACCATCCCCAGAATTCCTCCTGGGCTTTGTTCTTACTTCTTGGTAGCTTCTGACCGAAGCAGAGGTCTAAACTGTGCTGGAATAGACTGGTATCTCCCCAGCTACTTTCCACTCAGTTGATGCAATGATTACCATGGACCAGAAAGCAACATAAATTTGTGTTTACAAAGTTTATCATACTGTGCTGTTCCAAACAATTTCTCCCTTAGTGCTCTACTAGAACCTTTTGAATATATCAGCATCATTCTGTGGTATGTGATGGGTCTTAGCTTTAGATATAAACATTTTCTCAAATTAACTGATAGAAGAAAATGGTGACAATTTGAGATAGCATCATAATTATGATATTTCAACCAGATGTTCTTTCTTCATATTTTTCTGTGTTATACACTTAGGGTATCGCTAGCTGGCAGGCTACAGTCCATCAGGTCACAAAAAGTTGGACATGACTGAGCAATTAAGCACAGCACAGCACAGGTGTATTTTATTCTTCATAAAGTAAAATATGTTTTTGTTAACATTGTATACAGAATATACTTTTGCCCTAAGTCCTTGGCATGTTTATTTTATCACACAATATGTATTGTAATGAAACACAAAGAGAGGAATTGTGAAATTGGGATATTGGATTTTATAAGGTTCATTAAATGGGTATGGGCAGAGAGTCAGGAAAGAAAATAGTTCTCAGACTTCTTACTATAGTGACTAAAATTATGTCCAGTTCTACTGAGAAAGTCTTGCTAGTAGTTAATTTTATCTTGACCAATATATGGGTCCCTGACTGGGCAATCTTATTTTTACCTCCTTATTCATACATGTAAAAGTGTATTTACACATCAATGCATCAGCAAATATTTTGTAGAGGAAGATTTTATCAGGTCACTTAATATAACCACAGATAAAATTTAATGCTAGCAGGTAGCAGACATTTATAGGTTAATCTCTAGTCTCTGTCCAAGAATTGTATCCATATTGATATATCACACCAAATCAAAGAATTTTTTCCTGAACAACAAACTTTTGTGAAAGATGTTTTAGTTCAAGCTATTTTTCTTTTTTGCTTGTGTAGTATATCAATTTGGAGAAGGAAATGGCAACCCACTCCAGTATTCTTGCCTGGAGAATCCTGTGGACAGAGGAGCCTGGTGGGCTGCTGTCCATAGGGTCACACAGAGTCGGACAGGACTGAAGCGACTTAGTACACATGCATGCATTGGAGAAGGAAATGGCAACCCACTCCAGTATTCTTGCCTGGAGAATCCCAGGGCTGGAGGAACCTGGTGGGCTGCCGTCTATGGTGTCACATAGAGTCGGACACTACGGAAGCGACTTAGCAGTAGCAGCAGCAGTATATCAATTAAAATCAGTTTCAATAATTAGTAGCAGATAAATTCAAGACATTGGTGCCTTAAACAGTACTAACATTAATTTTTCTGTTTCAGTGATTTTAAATTACAATTAAGTATTATTCAGATTACTTTCATATTCATTTTTTCCTTGATTTCTATGACAATTCTGGAATGGAAGCAAAATAGACATTAGAATGTGAATAAGTTGAAGCTTAGAGAACTTCAGTATTGTCTCCTCTATGGAAGGCTTCACCAGCCCCAAAGAAGAGTCTAGACCTAAATGCAGGCCTTGGGAGTACGCTGTCCTTCTGTCTACTGGCCTACTGGACCATTAGGAGACATCCGAGTCATCAATATGTAGATCTTGGATGAACTTGATACAGCCCGCGTACAGGAGGAAGTGGAATGAACGTGAATTCACAACCCCTCAAAGTCGTCCAATGAATAAAGATATTTTCACTGAGTATTTAATTCAATCTCATACTCCCGTTCTTGACCAACAGTTACTTCCAAATAAGATTTGCCCACTGGAGATGATTGATGCTGATAATGACATACATGAAAGAGTTTATGAAGTGCACTGAGTTTCTTGCCATTAGTCCAATCTCTAGAGGAAGTGACGTAGAAAAAAAGAGCATAGAATGGATACCGCAGAATTAAATCTGGGTTGTGACTTACTTCCTCGTTGTGTGACCTTGGACAAACTACTTCACCACCTTGGCCTTTTGCTCATAGAGTCAGTATGCTCATCTGATGAAACAACGTCTGTGAATGCATGCTGGGCAGTGGTTGGCAGTGTGAATGCACTCTCTAAGTGGTAACTAATATTATTCAAAGAGGCTAAAGAAGAATCTAACCTGTGTATCTCCTTTGCTGAACTCAAGTCAAGAAACAGACAAAAAGGGGTTGAAGAAGTTAAGGGATTCCAGATGTGGCCCAAGCCACAGCATGGCAGAGGTTTTCTGAGAGCCTAGATGCCAGAAGGAAAGTGGGAACCAGGAAAAGAAAAATTACCACTTCCCTGCCCTGCTACTATTTGGTCCTCTTTTTCAATCTTTGAACTACTTAATAAACACTAATTAACCTTGCGCCCTGTGAGACAGACTTGCCTAAAGCGCCATGCTCTTAAGAACTATGCACATCTTCTATAATTGACTCGATTATGCTCATTGCCTGGGATGTCAGGAAAGCTTTTTTCCATTGGTATCTCATTACCAGAGGGAAAAACTTGCATGTGTACTCGATTCTGACCTCATGAAATTAAGGGTTTAGTCCAAGTGTAGCAGGAAATAGATGGCATCCTTCTAGAACAAAATATGCCTGACTTAAATATATAGAAAAAGATTCAAGACAAAATTGTTCATTAGGTGTTATAAAAAATTTTTAAACAAGCAAAAGCTATCATTTAAAAAACATCACACGCATGAACGCATTAGTCACTCAGTTTTGTTCGATTCTGTGAGACCGCATGGACTGTATCCCGCCTGGCTGATCTCTCCAAGGACTCCTCCAGGCAAGAATACTGGAGTGGGTAGCCATGCCCTTCTCCAGGATATCTTCTCAACCCAGGGATCAAATCTGAGTCTCCTGCATTGCAGGCAGATCCTCTACCATCTGAGCCACCAGGGAAGCCCATCATAACCTTGAGTACACTCATGAGCATTACATATGTATCCCACTAATGAGCATATCTTTCCCACTCATATGTATCCCACTCATGAGCATTACATATGTATCCCAAGCTCAAAACATGCAGAGTATTAGAAAGTCCCTTCCCTCCCCCTGTGGCCAAAGCAACAACAAATAATCTTTTCAAGCTCAAACTGTGCAGTGTTAAAATTTTACTTTCTGTGCTAAGTCCCTTCTGCTAAGCACCTGCTGTCTCTCAAGTCTTCTTGTATATGCCTGATTTGTAAGATTCCCTGTTTATTTTTATCTATTTATGTGTCTTAGTAGATTGTTGTCTCCTTGAAGGCAGGACCTGGTGATCTAAGATTTGATTCCTCCTAATTGCGTGGCCTGGGAAAGGCACACAGGAACTTCATCAGCCCTCAGAATCCTGATTGGCCCTTGTCCTCTTTGGCACACACCTTCTCCGTATATCTGGTCATTTCCCTGCCTTTCTGTGTCCTGTTTGTGGCTTCTGCTCACACTTTCTCCATAAACTTGGCTTCTCTTTCTCCTCTATTTCCACCATCCTGCAGTACCTGAAGGCCCAATTCTAGCATCGACTCCTTCATCACCTATGGCCTCAGGGTGCTGTCCACTGATTCATTCCTTTTCCTGGATTCTGACTGCATAACATTCAATTATCCCCAGTTGCTCCAAGGTTTCTAGCTTTATCTCTACAACTAAATGCCTTAAGGAGAAAGGCCCCTGTCTGAAATTTCTTTCACTGATCGATTTCTGCAAATATATTCTTTTGTTATCCATCCCCAGTTGTACATGACGGAAATATAGTAGACACTCAGTAAGGGCTGGCTATTTGTCCAGTCAAGCTACAATGTCCAACATGGGTCTAGTCTCTAGTAAATGACTTTTCTTGGATTTTACTAGGGAAGTGATTCTAGCTTTAGGTTGCACTTACTTTATCTGTCCAGAAATTTTACCACCTATTTCTTGTTAAAATAGAATGGACAACCCAATCAAAAAGTAGACAAAATACCTAAACAAACATTTCTCCAAAGAAGACATGCAGATGGCTAGTAAACAATGCAAAGATGCTGAACATCGTTCATTATTAGAGAAATGCAAATCAAAACTGTGACGAGATATCACCTCACACCAGTCAGAATAGCCATAATAAAAAAACCTACAAACAACAAGTGTTGGAGAGGTTGTGGATGAAAGGGAACCCTCTTGTGCTGCTGGTGGGAATGAAAATTGATCCAGCCACTATGGAAGACAGTATGTGAGTCGCTCAGTCGTGTCTGACTCTTTGCAACTCCATGGATTGTAGCCTACTAGGCTCCTCTGTCTATAGAATTCTCTAAGCAAGAATACTGCAGTGGGTTGCTATTTCCTACTTTAGGGGATTTTTCTGACCCAGGGATTGAACCCAGGTCTCCTGCATTGCAGGCAGATTCTTTACCAACTTAGCCACCAGTGAAGCCCATGGAAAACAGTATGGAGATTCCTTAAAAAACCACCATATGACCAGCAATCCCACTACCAGGCATTTACCCTGTGGAAACCAAAACTGAAAAAGACACATGTACCCCAATCTTCATTACAGCACTATTTATAATAGCTAGAACATGGAAGCAACCCAGATGTCTGGCAACAGATGAATGGATACAGAAGTGGTACATATATACAATGGAATATTACTTAGCCATAAAGAGGAGCATAGTTGAGTCAGTCCTAATGAGGTGGATGAACCTAGAGTCTATTATATAGAGTGAAGTAAGTCAAAAAGAGAAGAGCAAATATAGTGTATTAATGCATATACATGGCACCCAGAATGATGGTACTGATGAGCCTGTTTGAAGGGAGCAATGGAGATGCAGACATAGAGAACAGACCTATGGACATGGTAGGGGGAGAAAGGAGAAGGTGGGAGGTATGGAGAGAGTAACATGCAAACATATATGTTACCATGTGTAAAACAGATACTCAGGGAAGTCAAACCAGGGCTCTGTCACAGAGCCCTAGAGGGGTGGAGTGGGGAGAGAGGTCTGAGGGATGTTCAAGAGGGAGTGGACGTAGGTGTACCTATGGCTGATTCGTGTTGATGTTTGGTGGAAACCAACAATATTGTACAGCAATTATCCTTCAATTAAAAATAAATGAATTAGAAAAATAGATAACATCAACTTTAGATCAGTTGTCAAAATGGTGCCTAGACATAAGTTGAAATCATTCACGTTTAGAGATGAGGAAAAGGCAAGAAATAAACGTTTCTTATTTAAAAAAAAACAAAAAAACAAAGACATTTTTTGGCCAATAAAGAGGGGAGACAGTGTATATTCTGCCATTGTAGCTGTTGTTGCAGTTGTTCTTGCCGTTGCCCACATTCTGCGTTTCTGTCCCATTGTTTAACATTCCTTCTCTGATAGACTCACTGCCCGTCTCTGCAGCCCCTTCTCCCACCTCTTTGACCCTTGCCCACTACTTTCCAGTCATTCTGACTTCTTAAGATTCTTATAACTTGCCATGAAGGCAGGAGGCAATAGAAGGCTACTATTTTTATGTCGTTGTGCACAAGCTGTAGAATCTCTAAGAATTATATCCCAACGAATTATATCCCAAGAATTAATCCCAATTATATCCCGGCCCTTCCCATCTCCTTTCTCCTATCTAGCTCTGATTGATCTTTCAGGATGCAATTTTAATGTCAATTTCTTTTTTTTCTGACAAGTCTTCCTGTTGCTGAAGTATAAGGAGACATAAAGTCCCAGAACATGCCATACTTGAGTGGTGAGATGTTGTCACCCATTGTCAATGCCTGGATTCCAAGTCTGAGGAGTCAAAGTCTGTGTCTGTTTTATTTATCCTTAATATCATCTGTGTTCACCCAGCACCAGACCCAGATGGGGTGCTTTTCACCTTGTGGTGAATGAACCTATTCCTGCTAAAGGGGACCTATAGGAGCGGGTATGGAGCATCACCTCTCCCAGCTGACCCAAGTATCCTGACACCCAAGTATCAGGGGCCTGTTCTTTTTTGTATTCCCTAATTTATCTATATACTCCACTTGGCTTATTTTAATTTCAGTTTTTGAAAGTTTTGAAACTTCCCAGTATACAAAATTAAATTAATCATAATCCTTGTTTCATTTTGATTTGCTTAATTGAAGAAATCCTGGCAAGCTTTCCTCTAGACAACATAGTTCTTGTAGGATGGCAAGTTCTCCCAGAACAGTTTCCAAGTGTGTGCCCATTTAAATATTTACTTGCAAGTGTCTTTTGTTTTCAGGAAACTTATTTGGAAATTCTGAGTGCAAATTAAGGCTATGTAATCCATTTGGACAAAAGCAAGCTGGTTGCCAGGTTACCATTTTAAACGGGCTCATAAAATACTGCTTGGGAATATCACTTTAATCCCGTGTTCACTGTACCTGGCAACTGTCCTGTGGCACACTTCGAAAGTATTTAGATAGGATGTGGTTTCTAATCACCGAGGAGTCACCATCACTTGGTACATAGGATTAGAGGCAAGACTGAGATATTTCACTACTCATCACATGCGTTTAAGTATATGAGAGTTAAATTTGACAAGCCGGGTGGAGTTTCTTTCATTTAAATGAATGCTTTTCTTGCCTGGAATACTTTATTTATCAGAATCATGGAAGGGCTATTTAACACGTTAGGGAAAACGCTGTCGTATTTTGTTCTTCTTCTTATAACTCTCAGCTTAGAGGACCAGAAACACGATGAGACGCAGGGCTGCACACGGCTGGGTGTGCAGGTGGGTGGACAGCCTGCACCCTCCTGCAGCTGCGTCTCCCTGGCAGGCGTCTAGGGCTCCTCAGCTGCACGCAGAACCCAAAAATAAATGCCTTTCCCTTCATTTCTTTCTCTGACTCACCTCAAATAGAAGGAGACTTTCCACTTCCCAGAAGGCACCGCTTTTTCTATTTTATGCTCACGAAAATCACCTGAGAACATTAGGATGCAGAGGACTGAATGCAGACGGTGTGATTCCTTCTCCTCCGGGCCCAACAAGCAGGGCCTCTGTGGTTTATTCTGTGCCGCATTCTTGCAGGCTCAGACTTCTCTGCATCTTCTTTTTAAGAAATAGCTGCCCCTCCGGAGTCTTTTTCAAATGTCAAAGAGGGCCTATGCAAAAGTTCTTGTAAATTGCTTTGTGGGGTAAAGAAGAACCCTTCCCTGTTTTTGCATATAGCAGCATATGCTGGAGTAATCACCAGCTATTTGCCTTTTCCTTCTGGACACACAGCTAGGCCACACACTGCAGCCTCTCTCAGCGTTGGGGGTGGCACTGGCATTGAATTTGGCTAATTCCATCAGGTAGAAGTGACTTGCACATCTCCAGGTCTGATCAGAAAAACATTCCTGCTTAACCCAGCTCACTCTGCCTGCTGCCTGCAGGAATGGTCTTTGGGATCTTCAAGGCTTTGAATACAAAGAGTCAGAGGAGAGTGTCCTGTTGACTACCACCAGACCGTGACATGAGCAAGAAATCAACTTGTATTGTGTGAAGCCATTGAGGTTTGGGGTGGTTGTGGGAGCAGTTAACCCAACCTGACAATTGCAATGCTCTTTAACCCTTGTCACCGTCACGTATTCATGAAAACACATGAAAATGGCCACCATGAAAGACAAGTAACATCAACCGTCAAGTTAACAAGCATCCTGAATGGGGTGGGTGGTGCTTAGCACGTCAGTCTCGCCCCTCTGTCACCAGACCCTGTCCTTTTGAAATGGCTGGGGAAGAACACTAAATCCTTGTCATTTGCTTGCTGCTTTATTTTGACCACACAGCCTGGATCTCTTGAAAAAGCTTCTACAAACCGCTGTACTGATCATTTTGACTTACACCATAGAGGCAGAACCACTCCTATCCTTTTCTTCCTCTCTTCCATACAAGAATATTTTCTTTAGCGCCAAGTGTAGATATACTTGGCCTTAGGATCTCAAGATCATCACAGGCTTTTGGAGTCCAAAAATGTGTTTGCAAAAATTGTATCTTCTGGGTTGTATTCATCGACCATGCTTAGAAGTCTTCACTTACACTTAAAAATATGTCTGAAATGTAAACATAGTCAAGCATAGATTTGGCAACGATTCAGTTAATCTGATCTCCATAGGCAGGGAAACCCAGGTAATTCAAGTTGAAAAAGAAAATTCACTTAGATAAGGCATTTTCAGTTAGGGCCACACAGGAACATCTGCCAGCTTGTAGGCTGTCAAGTTTTTGAAGAAGTGTTTTATTTTCTTGGGAAGTAGAAGGGTAGAAGAAATATTCAAGTACTTGAAATAACCTTTTCTCTCCCTGGATAGCCTTGGGCAATCAGGTCCCAGAAAGGAAGCAGGCATTTCCCCTCTGAAAAAGGATGGCTTTAACGTCTAGCAGTTAAGCTTTCTCTCAGGAAGGGGAAAATCCTTATTATTTTTTTTTTCTTCCCAGCTATACTACAGCCCTAAAAATATCTCAGCCACAGTTGAGCTGGTTATCTTTTAGCACCTGCATTGGTGAATCTCCCATGGCCTCTAAATTCAATTTTAAAAAACTGACTCTCAAATTTTCAAAGGGCTAGGGGATGGGGAAAATTGGAGATTAGAATCCAAAAGGGCCTGTGGAGGAAACAGTGGAAATTTAAATTGCCTTCTGTGTGCACAGCTGCCCTGCTAATAATGCTTTTGCCCAGGAACATCTGCCTGGGGCCTCAACACACACCCAGGGTGCAGGCTGAGGGTTCAGTAATGCATCTCATGATGGGGGATTATCCCTGTGCCTCTTCTCTCCTGCAACTGTGGCTGGTTCCAAATGGAACTGCTGGTGATCCAGAAACAAAGTGGACTCCCTTCCAGGAAGCTGAAATAAGAAGATTAAGAAACTATGGAGCCATACGAACACTTTCCATGTTACTTAGAACTTGACCAGACTTAGCTTTAATCAAAGTTAATCAACCCATCCGAGGCAGATCAGAGAGGAGATCCAAATGGGGATGAATGCTAATGCAGCGGGGCACCAAGGGCCTTGCTGGTAATAGGCAAGAAAGCCTCTTTCTCCAAATGAGAGAGATGCTCCACTGTGCACGGCCATATGTCTGCTGCAATCTGTGGCCTTATGGATGAAGAACTCTCTTGACGCCCAAGGCACTATGTTGAACACGGAGCAACCCTGACAGTGCCAAAGGGTGAAAGGAATTTGCTGTGTTTCAAAGGCAACTGAAATGTTGGTAAAAGAACATGCCACTGGTGTTGACTGTGTTCTGTACTATTGGTTCAAAGGTGAAGGAAGAGAGGATTTTTGAAATTTTCTGAAATTAACAACTATAATATTAAAGGTTCCATTTAAAATTTAAAAAACACAAGAATGTTGACATATCTAAATATTTAGCATTCTTTACAAAGTTGACAACTGGGGAGGCTCTAAACATACTCTGTTAAAATTACCATTTTTCAGATAAAATTTGGAATTTTTCCTCAGCAGTGCCTTTAGAAAACTGTGGGATGTTTTATTAAATACTCAGGAGTATTCACTCTGTATATACTGTGAATTTTACTTTTTATCTAAATAGTTAAAAGTTATAAAGCTTATCTGTAGTAATTCAGATATATGATCAGAGTATTACATTTGGGAGAAATGACCCTATTTAAAAGGAACACAATTAAACTTTGTAAGTAAAAAGTAATAAAAATTAGTGTGGGGCTAATTTACAAAGTGACTCTAAAACAGTGACCTAAGAGGAGTTCTTGAAATGCTTTTCACAGTGACAAAATTCTACAGTACATGGCTAGCTCCCAAGGATGATTTGACAGGCAAGTTTTTATTTGGCTGTTTACATCCTGGCACAATTGTTTAAAAGGTCAGCATGGCAGAGTTTAGAGGGGCTTTATGACATCCACTTTCACTGATGAACAATTAGGTAATCTGAACAGCCTCCTACCGAGACAACAAGGGAAGCAAAAAAAAACACATTTTTTAATGGCACAAAGGCATTGGAAAGTCAATAAGACATGGAAGGATTATAAGGTCAAGATGTTGAAGAAGAGAGACATTCAAAGAGAAGAATCCTGCGTCAGAGGCCACTCTTCTCCTGGCAGCTTCTGCCCGTCCCATAACACTTGGCTAAGCAGCCAAAAAGCTGCATTGTTTACAGAGTTTTGTGGAGTTAGGAGGACAAAAGCTGGAATAGAAATGTTGCCAGTAGTGCTGGCAAAACATCAATATTTTGGATTAAATTCCCAAAGATCTCTAGGAGTAAGGATTCTACAAGGGTGAACCAGATGTAGGCAATATCTCAAAGGAATTGAAGTCCAGATATAAATTCCCTAAATACTTGAAAACAGATCAAGGAATATCTGTACTGCTAGTGTACATGCTGCTGCTGCTGCTAAGTCACTTCAGTTGTGTCGGACTCTGTGTGACCCCATAGACGGCAGCCCACCAGGCTCCCCCGTCCCTGGGATTCTCCAGGCAAGAACACTGGAGTGGGTTGCCATTTCCTTCTCCAATGTATGAAAGTGAAAAGTGAAAGTGAAGTTGCTCAGTCGTGTCTGACTCTTCGTGACCCCATGGACTGCAGCCTACCAGGCTCCTCTGCCCATGGGATTTTCCAGACAATAGTATTGTGTACATGGCTGCCTACAAAAGTCACAATAAATCATCTCTAGTGGATGATTTATTAGTTTAGGGCTAATCTTATTGCTATAATTTTTATATACAATATTCAGCAAGTCATCAAAATAATCAGGCACATAAAAAGAAAACATAAGGGGAAAAAATATAGAAACAAACATTTCTAAACTGCAGATAAAGACTTTAGCTACATTTGCTATATTTTAGGAAATAATAAATAGTATTAAAAAGTTAATAAGATATCTGGACATTATTTTAAAAACTATATAGAAATGAAGAACTCCCTAGGAGCGACAGCACAATAGACACTATTGAAGAATCAGTAAGCAAATCAAGATGAATCAGAAGAAAATGTCCAAAGTGAATAATGGAGAATAAAAAGAATCTAAAGTCAAAAGAGCAGTTAAGACACACAGAGGACAGTGTGAGAAGGTGCAAGGGACAAGAGTCCTAGAAGAAAAAATAAGAGAGAAAAAGGAGTGTTAGTGATCAGTGACAATGTGACAATAGATAAGGATTTTCCCAAAATGAAGAAGGCATCAAGCCACATACTCAAGAAGTATCATAAACAAGGAGGATTATTTTTAAATCATATCTAGATGCATCGGAGTAAAACTGAAGGAAAAAAAATAAAAAAACTCAACCGGAAAATTTTTTAAAGAACACCTTGGAAACAAAAAGGTTAGGAAGAAAATATGAAAAGAAGAAATAATTAGCCTGACAACTATCTTTTGGGGGAAAAAAAAAAAAAAGATATGGAAGACAAGTAAACATACAGTGACAACTTTCAAAGAAAGAAAGCAAATAACTGTCAACCTAGCATTCTATACCCAGTGAAACTGTCTTTCAAAAATCAAGGTAAAGTGCATAGACTTTAACTTTTTGTTAATTGAAAAAATTCATCACCTACTGACTTAAAATACTAACGGATGTTTTTCAGGTAGAAGGATAATGATCCTAGATAGAAAGTCGTAGATTCAAAACAATTTAAGTACAAAAATGCCACTCACAACAATGAAAATCACATATGTGGGCAAATCTAAATTGATGCTAACTTTAATGAACAATGTTAATAATGTCATTTAGATACACAAAATCAATGGTCAATGGTGTCCACGTATTCAAAGGTCCTCACTTTGTCAGAGGTATAATTAGTAATTTATACAACAGTCTGGATTAAATCTAGGATGACTGTGGCAATCTCTGGGATAAACAGTGAATCATGCAGTATTTGCCTTTTGTTGCCTGACTTATTTCATTTAGGATATGGCTTCAAGGTTCATTTATGTTGTTACATATTGCCAATTTTTCTTCTTTATTGAGGCTGAATAATATTCCATTGTGTGTGTGTGTGTGTGTACACAAAAGAATGTATTATTTATATATAATATGTTATTTGTCCAATTCATATGTTGAGAGCTATCTAGCTTGTTTTCCTATCTTGGCTTTTGTGATGGTCATGGGAGTGCAGACATCTCCTGAAGATGGTGATTTGACTTCCCCTGGATAAGTACCCAGAAGTGGGGTTGCTGGGTCAGATAATAGTTCTATTTTGAATTTTTGAGGAAATTCCATACTGGTTTTCAAGGACCTACAATATTTTGTATTCCTACCAACTAAAATAGTGAAATTTATAGAACCAAAAAGTAGAGTAGAAGTTGCCCAGGATGAGAGGAGGGGAGAAGAAAATAGGGAGTTATTAATCAATAGGCATGGAATTTCATTACATGAGATTGACATGCTCTAGAGATATACTGTACAGCATTATACCTACAGTCAAAAATAATGTATTATACCCTGAAAAATTTATTGTACAGGTAGATTTAATGTTAAGGGTTCTTATCACAATAAAATGAAATATAAAATAAAATAGGTTGAAATGGAATAATTTTTAAATATAGCAGATAATTCCAAAAGAAAGCAGAGGAGGAAAGATAAGATACAGAGAACAGACCAGACAAATAAAAAGAAAATATTTAGATGATTGATTAACCCAAAATATATTAATTAGTGTAAACAAAATAAACAGTATTGAACAGGAGATTATAGAAAGTTAAGTAGGAATAGAAAACAAACAGTAAAAGGTGTGGAAAGGAAGAGATCAAGCTGTTATTATCACCAATAGTGAGTGTAATAAGGTGCGTGTCAAAAATCCAAAGAAGATCCAGATAAATTATTGGAATAATAGATGAATTTGGTAAGATGGCTGACTACAAAAGGCAATTTTAAAATCAGCTTTCTTTTTTTTCCTTTTGGATTTCAGTTTTCAAGTAAAAGGCTGTCTTTTATCTTAGGAACTTTTCCTTAGGCACTTGATCTCTACCTCTTTTTTTCTCCATGGTTGTCCACTTCTAGAGGAATCAGAAGCCGTGTTATGAGGTAGCCCTGTGGACAGGCTCATGTAACAAAGGTCTGCCAACATGAGTCAGCTTGGAAGTGAAGCGGTATTTTTACACATTACCAAAAAAATTGGAATGCAGAATTTAAAAAAAAAACTACTTAAAATATCATATTAAAAAAAGCCATTAACTATGGTTTTCCCATGTTGTGAAGTGGTAAAGAATCTGCCTGCCAATGCAGTGAGACACAGGAGATGTGGGGTTAATCTCTGGGTCAAGAATATCCTCTGGAGTAGGAAATGGCAACCTGCTCCAGTATTCTTGCCTGGAAAATTACACAGACAGATGAGCCTGGCAGGCCAAAGTCCATAGGGTCACAGAGTTGGGCACAACTGAGCACACATAGAAATAAATAAGAAAAGTGTAGGACTCAAACTCCAAACAACACACGTACTTATAAACAGTAGAATTGAAATTCATGAATGCACATATATACATACATATGTATGTATATGCATATTCATATACAGCAGAATTTTACACAGCAATGAAAAGGAATGAATCACAACCATACATAATAAAACAGATTAATGTTACAACTGTAGTAGTGAAAACCACGAGACTCACAGATTCTATTTATACAAATTCCATAAACAGATAATACTAAGCTATAACATTAGAACTCAGAAGAGTAGTTATTTTTGTGGTTATAGACTGGGAAGGTGCATATAGGAACTCCTGAGATTCTGGCAAAGCTTTATTTCTTCACTTCCTGACCAGGTTTGAAGCACCTGGTCAGAAAGTGGGCGGGCTTGGTGGCTTGGATCCATCGTGGCTGGCATGGATCCTGGGTCTTCGGGGGCAAGATAGAGATCAGGGGCCAGTGATTTGGGTCTGGTGTCTGTGTCCAAGGCAGATGACCTCATATTGGGGAGGGCCAGGAATCTGAGCTCATGAGAGCCTTCTGGTGGACGATGTGGACCTTGCTCTGGAGTCCATGGTAAAGTCGGGCCCTCACTTCAATCTCCTCCTCACACGGAGAAGAGGTCTCTCTGCATGCTGGGCTGTCTGGGCTTGGGAGAGGGGTGATGAGGGTACGGTGAACCGGTCTTTAATACCCTCCTCAGTGCATATCCCCTTATTTCTGTGTTCTGCTTTAACCCCTAGCTGGGAACACTTAGTTCTTGCAAGGTTATTTTTGTGTGGAAGTTGTTGATCAAATTGGCATTTCTGGGAGGGGATGTGCACTAGGAATTCCTTTTCTCCGTCTTGCTGATGTCTCTTCCTTAACTCACTATGTTTACCTTCTGTGATGAAAGTGATTTGAATCACTGTCAGTTTGGGGGCAAAAATTCTAGAAACTTAAGCCTGTAAGCATAGAGTTTTAAAAATAGTTCACATCTTTTCAAATAAACTGCATGATTAATTTTACTAAAATATAATAAATGTTAAAATGATGAAAAACCTTTCAGCCCCAAGGATCAACATCATGACCAGGTATTATACTATAGATTTAGTCAGTCAGTATTTAGGCTTTTGTTGTTTAGTCACTAAGTCATGTCCAGCTTTTTTGGAACCCCATGGATTATAGCCCACCAGCCTCCTCTGTCCATGGGATTTCCCAGGCAAGAATACTGGAGTGGGTTGTCATTTCCTTCTCTAGGAGTTCTTTCTGACCCAGGGATCAAACCTGTGTCTCCTGCATTGCAGGTGGATTCTTTACCACTAAGCCACCAAGGAAGCCCCTCAATCTTCATATAGGCATTTTTTAATTTTTTTCACTCAACAATCAATATGGAGCAAATATAGCTCCCTCTTAGAAGCCAAACCTTGAACACATAGATAATAAGATAGAGTCCATGACTAAGCAATTAACAAAGTAAGAAAAATAGTCAAGATATTCATAAAGTCCTCCACTTGAAATTTATTAAGCACCACTAGATGATGGATAGTCAAAGATGAATGGTATTTATGGCCTCTGCTCTTGAAGAGCACTCTAGAGAGCATGAAAGATTCCAACAACATGTTCTAAGATTTATGATAAAGAACAGAGGAGGAAATAGCTGAGTCCCCCTGGGCAAAGCAGTGGTCAAGAGGAAGTGATAGCTGAGCTGTGTCCTGAAGGATGAGTAGAAACAACATCATGGGCAAAGACAGAGTCACATCAGCTCGTTTGGAGAACTGGAAATAAGTTCACAGACACTAGAAATTAAGTGGATGGAGGCAATGAAGGGGAGAAGGGGCTGAAAAGTAAAGTGGGGGCTGGATAGCAAATGATCTTTTGCCATCATACTAAATATATTCGAGTTTTGGCAATGCATGGTAATTAAATGGTTTTAAGTAGAAGAGTAATGTGTTCATATTGCATTTTGGAAATATGGCCGTGTGGAGAACATTCACAAAAACGAGGCAGCCTAGAGACCAGGAATGTAACAGAGGGATGGTGTTGCGTGCAGAGGACTTCAGATGTGAAGCAAAAGATACTGCCAATGGCTTGGAAAGCACTGGATGTTTAGTGGTGCCCTTCCAGCTATGGGACACACAAGAGGACCACGGAAAGACCTTGAGTTCAGTTTCCACTTGCTGAGTTTAAGTGCCCACGGAATAAACATGAAGGATGAGGACCTTGAAGGCAAGGATCACATTTAAATCCCTTTTGACCTTTCCATATGTATAAATCCATAATCTTTCTTTCCTATATGATAAATGACAATGTCTTTAGAGTTATAAATAAATAATAATTATACTTTTCTGGTGGAAGCATGATAAACACTTTAGGGCAGGAGTAAATTCCATCAGATCAGATCAGATCAGATCAGATCAGATCAGTCGCTCAGTCCTGTCCGACTCTTTGCGACCCCATGAATCGCAGCACGCCAGGCCTCCCTGTCCATCACCAACTCCCGGAGTTCACTCAGACTCACGTCCATCGAGTCAGTGATGCCATCCAGCCATCTCATCCTCTGGCATCCCCTTCTCCTCTTGCCCCCAATCCCTCCCAGCATGAGTCTTTTCCAATGAGTCAACTCTTCGCATGAGGTGGCCGAAGTACTGGAGTTTCAGCTTTAGCATCATTCCTTCCAAAGAAATCCCAGGGCTGATCTCCTCAGAATGGACTGGTTGGATCTCCTTGCAGTCTAAGGGACTCTCAAGAGTCTTCTCCAACACCACAGTTCAAAAGCATCAATTCTTCGGCACTCAGCCTTCTTCACAGTCCAACTCTCACATCCATACATGACCACAGGAAAAACCATAGCCTTGACTAGATGAAACTTTGTTGGCAAAGTAATGCCTCTGCTTTTGAATATGCTATCTAGGTTGGTCATAATTTTCCTTCCAAGGACTAAGCGTCTTTTAATTTCATGGCTGCAGTAACCATCTGCAGTGATTTTGGAGCCCCCAAAAATAAAGTCTGACACTGTTTCTACTGTTTCCCCATCTACTTCCCATGAAGTGATGGGACCAGATGCCATGATCTTTGTTTTCTGAAGGTTGAGCTTTAAGCCAACTTTTTCACTCTCCACTTTTAAGTTTCATCAAGAGGCTTTTTAGTTCCTCTTCACTTTCTGCCATAAGGGTGGTGTCATCTGCATATCTGAGGTTATTGATATTTCTCCCAGCAGTCTTGATTCCAGCTTGTGTTTCTTCCAGTCCAGCATTTCTCATGATGTACTCTGCATATAAGTTAAATAAGCAGGGTGACAGTATACAGCCTTGATGTACTCCTCTTCCTATTTGGAACCAGTCTGTTGTTCCATGTATAGTCCTCTATAAATAGCTCTGTGAGTATCAGAAGTTCCTTACTCCTCCCTGAGAGTCATAACTCAGAGATAGCAGAGGACAGACGTGACTTGGCATGCTGCAGTTCATGGGGTCGCAAAGAGTAGATGTGACTTAGCAACTGAACAACAACAACAACAATAAGAATTTTGATATTTTGAAGCGCTGGGAGAGCTGAATCAATCTCCTTCTTTGGCTTCTTCCTCCCAGAGTGATGTCCTTAGTAAAGATAGTCTTGTTTTAAATTTTGAGTCTATAACCTTATTTTCTGAAACAAATGCACTCATTATCCTGGAGTGCTGTTATTTTTTTTCTTGAATAGTCACTCAATTTTTCCTCCTATGTATACATTATTTCCCTAATAATGTATTCTCTAATCAGCTCACTGTCTTCTTTGTTTCTGGATCTTCTGAGGCCCTCTGCAGAGCACCAGGCACATAGTCTGTGCTCAGAAAACTCTGCTGATGGTCGGTATGCTTTTGAACTAACCAAATGATGTCATTAACTATTTTTAACAAGTCAAAGTTTAAACAAGCTGCATGTCTTCTGGATTTTCAAAATGTGGCTAACTGTCTTGGAAACTCTCATGTCCTCACACAATCAACTTCCCTAATTCCTTGTTGATGCATTCTCTGAACTGTGAAATAAAAATGTTTGATTCATTAAAAAGAGTTAACTCGTGTTGTGATACTCAGAGTGATTTTGTTTTCCCTATTATTGAACTTGATTTGCTAAAGAAAAAGCAAAAGTCACAAATCCCACAGTGACTTCACTCATGTCCTATTAATCAACCACCTGTCACAGCCATCAGGTAGACAGCTGAAGTATTTATAAAGGCCATAGGGCCTTTGCAATGTACTGGAAATAGTTCTGTTTTCATGAGTCTTAGGATAGATATACCCCTACAATCATATTGCTGTTGTCAAGGGACATTCCACAATCTCTTCCTGTTTTTACAAATTATAATTAAAGTGTGCAACCAAATTAAGGCAGGACAAAAGTGAATTTTTGGAATCAACCAGGTCTATTCCCTGAATCGGAGAAGGCAATGGCACCCCACTCCAGTACTCTTGCCTGGAAAATCCCATGGATGGAGGAGCCTGGAAGACTGCAGTCCATGGGGTCACTGAGGGTCGGACACGACTGAGCGACTTCCCTTTATTCCCTGAATATGATTTCCCTTGTGAAATGTATTGCAGTTTCTGAACGCATGAAACCTTGTTTCTCTAGAGGAGACCTGATTTTCTCCCTCAAGAGTTAATCTCCTTGTCAATGATCAGTTTGCTCATGGACAGGCTACTTATCAAACAATGATGGTGCCTTACATTGAGATCATCTATGGCCTGCGATGTGTCTACCCATTGGAACATGATGTTCAAAGTTGACAAAACGAATAGATTTTAAGGTGGCTCTCTAGGCAAAATAACACAAAAGCAACACTAACGTCATTCAAACTGCGTGTTAAAATAGAATGGTTTCTCACTCAGAGAGCTCCCTCAGCAGGAACCGAGCATTAGTTAGTGCAGAGAACGCTATGAATCACCAAGCCTCAGAAGACTGTCTGTGTAGACAGATGGTTTGATTCTTTCATTGTATGTTGGCCATAGTAACATTTTAAGTCCTGGGATATTCAGGACAGTTAATTTAAATGCTTCATGCTTTATTTACTCCATGTTTAAAAGATTTCTTTTTAAAGTACCAGTCATCCATTAAATCCATAAAGCTGATGTGTCAATTGGTCCAATTCTTTGGTTGCTGTTAAGTATTTATTGAATAAGCCACAATGTTTCAAACATTAGTATAGACAAGTCCACTCTAAGCTTACAAGTTAAATTAGCTTAAGCATTACTCATAAAAAAACACAGATCCTAAACAAGCATGTATTGGTCAAATTTTAAAGTTAGTTTGTGAACAATGGACTTGAGTGAATACCATGGTGGAACCAGTTGCTAAAAATGAATTTTTGAGAACTAAGCCTTATTTGACTCAACTTTTCTGAGAAGACTTCACGTGTAAGCTGTAAATTGAAGAAGAGTCAAATGTTGGATGTCAGTGAGTTTTGCGGTGGAAAGCAAAGTAATCCACATTAGGAAGAAAGTCCAAAACAAATGCTCTCAAACCTAAATTTGAAGCAGATTTCTTAATTAAAATAGAAAACTAATTTCAAAATTGGGCAAGATTGGCAATTATTTGGTCACTTTGATCAGCATTAATTACGTATACAAATCTGGAATTGAGCCAAGCCTTTTCTTCTTTTGATCAGTTACATGCTGGGTAATTGAATTAAGCAAATACTGGCACTCACACTTCTGAAAGGATGGCTGTTGGTTCAACCAAGTCTCAAATTCAAACTTCATACAAACGGTGCCGTGCTGCAGTCTTCTGCTTTGAGGACCTGGAAGCAAGTTTATAAGGTTTGATTACTCAGGGAAATAGAAAATGATATATGAGGTGATTCAGTCTTCTTCGATAAATTGTGGAACTTTCTACAAATCTCGGACTCGGGGGTTCTACTATTGCTTCCTAGAACTCATCAGTATATACCATCTCTTTTCTGAAACAGAACAAAAATAACCAAATCATTAGTTATGGCTCAAAAGAAGCTACTGGTTTTACTATGTTTAATAATAATAATAATAATAGGCTTATTTTACAAATAATATTACTATGTAGTCATTACATTTTCATTGGCTAATGTTAGAGCTGAGATCTTGTTCCTATGGCCTTTGACTGTTTACAAAACCCTTTCATATTTATTATTTCTTTAGACCTGCCTATTTACCTTCTCAGGTGACTCTTATTGTCTGTATTTAACAGATGAGGATAACGAAGCTCAGAAGACTGACTGCCCCAACCTTATAAGTTCATAAGAGGCAGAACTTAAATCCAAGAGTCCTGACATCTAGAGTTGTTTTTTTTTTCTTTTTAATTATATTTCAATACCTATTAGAACCCAGAGAAATATTATGCTATGGAATATTTCCAGAATTTCAGAGATCAATTCATGAAATACTAAACAGCAATCTTAAGAACAGGATTAAGCAGTGATGGTTCTAATGGGCTTTGTAACAGATGATATCTATCATGGGGTTCAAAAAGATACTGTCCTTTTTCTCATTCATCTAGTCCTCTTTTCTAACTGCTTTGGGTATTGACCATGAAGTGGATAAAGTAGCCAGAGCTCTGTAGAGACAACTGTACTCTGACTTTTGGGTAAGTATTGAACCTAGAATTTTTCTCAGTGGAAATGGTGGAAAAATAAAAGAATATAACTTACAAGGGGGAAAAAATAAACTTTTCCACTGTAATGACAGTAGTTTTATCAAGATTGGTCCAGAGTCATCTTTATTCCAAAAGGTCATGCCAGTGGCTGGACTGAAAATGCAAACTCTTCTCAGGTTAGTGCCATTTGGCTGAAATATTCCAGTTTTTTTTTTTTTGGCCTCCGGATGATAAAGTCCAATTGCTGTGTAGGATTGGGGGCTGAGGGAGAAGGAACAAAAGGAATTTGTTTACACAAATTTATTCCCAGATGTCCTAAATTATGCCTCAAAAAATAATCATTTAAACTGTTCCACACAAAGATTTTGTAAACAAACACATTTGCAGTATTGCTCCTTAAATGGGAGAGTTAGGGGGGAAGAAGACAGACATTAAATGTTTGGCAGTGAATAGTGGCTTTTACAGCTCTGCTCGCAAAGTATTAGTTATTTTTGCAAAGAGAAGCTTCAAACTAAAGTACGGATAATGGACCAATGGTTCACTAATGTAGTTCAGCCTCAGCGTCTATGTAATCCTTACAACTTAATCTTCATTATTGGCAGATTCCATATTTCAAATGTGCCTACTAGCTAAAATTTCGGAGAAGGCAATGGCACCCCACTCCAGTACTCTTGCCTGGAAAATCCCATGGATGGAGGAGCCTGGTGGGCTGCAATCCACGGGTCGCTAAGAGTCAGGCACGACTGGGCGACTTCATTTTCACTTTTCACTTTCATGCATTAGAGAAGGAAATGGCAACCCACTCCAGTGTTCTTGCCTGGAGAATCCCAGGGATGGGGGAGCCTGGTGGGCTGCCGTCTATGGGGTCGCACAGAGTTGGACACGACTGAAGCAACTTAGCAGCAGCAGCTAAAATTTATCTGTGATTCCAAAGTCAATACTTGCAGTGCTTTTGGGGTCTTTCCCGGAGAAGTGCAGAGGCGGAAAAGCTTGAGTTACCCACTGTGGACATTCCCAGCTGACATGGAACTCGGTCTTCGTGTTTCAGCTCCGTACTATATAGAAGTGTCCTTTTCTTGGTCTATTTAGTGATACATTTTTTCACATCTTTTTGTAGTTTTTCTTGGTAACTTTGCTGTTTAAAATGGGACCAGGCTTAATGCAGAAGTGTTGTCTATTTTATTAATACCTGAGCCCAACAAGGTTGTGTTATGCCTTACAAAGAAAATATACATTAAGATAAGCTTCATTCAAGCATGAGTTAATAAGTCAACTATGTATTAAGATGTCTTTAAACAGAAACACACATAAAACAAGGTTATGCATTAATCAGTTGATAAAAATATTGTGACCAGAGGCTTGTAGGAACTCCCTCCTGTACTTCCTCTAGTAGCAATGATTCAGTATTTGCTAATGTGGTGTTTGCAGTGACTTTCTAGAACATATAACTACACCAAATAATGAGATTCCACTATCGTATTTGGTTCTAGTACCCAGAATTATCAGTCAGGTATAATGTAAGAAAAATAATTTATATTACTGCTTAGAACTACAAAATTTATAGCTACTAATCCCAAATTTTGAATGTAATTGTTGGTTTATTATTTTTAAAAAAGCATGTCTCAAATGTATGTAACCTTGAGTGAAATATACATACCTATTTTCAGACATACTTTGTTTCCTCTTAAGAGATATACAACATTTTGGAAAGTAATTCAAGTGGATTAAATATTTCACAATATCATGAAAAAGTAAAAGCTTCAACTAAACTAAAAGCTTCAATAGACATACCCAAGTCATGCCTTTTGAAAGAACCTGTATTAGAATAGAGCTGGCATTAACTGAAATATAAACCCCACATGAGTATTTTTTAGGTGCATTGAGTTTTTATTGCTGAAGAATAATACTTGTATTTGTAGAGCTTTCTGTGGTCTTAAGCCTGCTCGTGTACATTCAATTACTCTGATCTTTAGGAAATCGACAGACATCCAGTCACTACTACTACAGATCAGCTGATGGGAACTGCGAGTCTACTGGTTAAGTGACCTGGCCATAGTAACAAGTAAGGGCAAGTTAACACAGTAACACAGCAACTTGTTAACATTGTAACAAGTCACTTACATGTCATTGTTGGGATTAAAATTCAGAAGACTTCAGGTACTGTCCTTGACTTTGCCCTGTGTTGCCAGGCCAAGGGTGATTATTAGCCTTGAGAAATTTTTAGTACATTTTATCAGTAAATCCAAACCCCAAAACCAGTTGAAAATGTTCTAAATGTATGGTTGTTATATGTGTTCCATTTATAATCCCACTTACCTGTATTTGAAGCAGGGCTTTTTCAATAACATATTTCATTTTACAATTCTTCAGACCTAGAAATGCATCATATCACGTCTATGATAGAAGAAGTATTTACTGAGGGACAAGCTGAATTTGTAACCTGTATCTTATGACTTCGTGCTGAAATTACATTCTTTACTTTCATAGTGAATATTTAAGTTTGGGAAGCATGTAGGTCTCGTTTATCTCAAGCTAAAGAACATTCATTATTATGCTGAACAGAAAGAAGCTTCAAGATTAGGCAAATGTAGCTATCAAAATAAATAATCTTTTTGAAAATGTATATCATGTCAACCTTGAACTGATTAAAAGAATAATTGTAGCTGTTAGTTTGGTAGCCAAAATGTTGCAAAAACTGGGGGAGAAGCATTTTAATTTTTGCAGGGGGTGTGTGGAGGCACATATTTACTTGCACTTGGAAGATTATCTTACTTTAAATGGATTCAACAGTCTGTGAGGGGGCAGATGTTCATGACAACAAAAGGAGGAGAAATTAGACTGAGTTAAAAAGGGAGCATACGGGAATAAATACAACACATGATTATTAGCCTACAGAAGTGCTATAAAGAAATAAAAACTTGACTTGAATGGGAAAGCAGGGTGAAGGGTAGAACAGGAAAATAGGGAAGGAAGACCAAGTGGCAAGGTTTTTGTCAAGTAAAAAAAAAAATGACGTGTCAAAATTTCAACATTTCATAAAAGACATTTAGAATTCCACTCTCACCCACAATCTTCACCCTGTGCCACGTGAAAGAAGCCTCGAGACTGTAAAAAGTCAAAAGTTCGATGCTCAGATTTCAACATTTTAACATTTTCTAGGGGACAATGCAAATTTAGCTCAGTAAATAAAGCTTGTTTTTGCTCCACTGATGTTGACAACCGAGTTATAGACCTTTCTATCGGAGGTTGAAAAGACAGATGGGTGTATAACTTGCTGTGTGTTCGCTAGGACAGGAAAGAACTTTGCTTCAGGAGTATTTTTAACGGTACGGTCAGGGCAAAAGATGGCCCTGCTCAAAAAATCAGTGTGGTACCAAAAGGATAACCCAGTGCAGCGTACAGTTCGGATGCTTCTAGAGACACACCTTGTACGGTTCTGCTGTAACAGCCATTGTATTGTAATTACTGTTGGTTTGTTCAGTGTCATTTTGAGCCGATAAATCCCTTGAAGTATCCTGCCAAAAACTAAAATGTTAAAAGTGTGACTCAAACACACTTAAGATTATTAACAGCTCAGATTAAATCTACATGAAATTGATATTGTTAAGTAATATTGAGTCATTTGAATCAAAGAGAAGGTATAAAAGAAAGGACTTTTCTCCAGCCTTTGAAATAAATATAGAAGTGAAAGATCTTCAGTAACACAATGATTTAGGTTGTCTGCATTAGGATGAAATAGGCTTCATCCATGAGGCAGGTAACACTTTGCTCCAAAGATTCTATTGACAATTGATAATCAATTTCCTGATGCCTCATCTGTCAATGTATATTAACCTCATGGATTAAAACCAGTGTGAGGGCCATTTGGGAAACATAGCTGTTTCCCCAGTCCCTCTAAGACACTTGAAGATATTCTTCATTTTAGAAGTATGTATGTCTACCCAGTACACAAATCCCCAAAGAATCATTTGGAAAAAAAATGTTTTTACTAATTAAAGCATTTCTGTAAGCATTAAAAAAGATTCTGCTGAATGTAAAATGACAGTAAATTCTAACTGCCTTTCTGATAGAGCCAGATTTTCAGATACTGCGTTTACTTGAAGTGGAGTAGGCCTCTGCAGAACTCTTAGGGAAAGACTTAATCCTGTTTTCTCAAGTGTCTAATTTATCACAGAGTTACCTTAGGCACTGGGAGCATCTGGTTCAACCTGTACATATTTTTCAAGTACAAATTATGGACTGAGAATGAGGCCAGAAGTGTGACGTTATATTCGGCAACAGGATGGACTCATCGAGAGGGAGAGGCAAAAATATTGCGTCAGATTTTCATAAGGGTAAAACTCCATATATCAACAACGATTCTTCCTTCGATGTCTTGAAAGCCTTCACTCATTATTCTAGATCCCTGCTTAATATTCTGCATGTGTGAACCAATTTGGGTTATGGTTGCATTAAGCAGGTGGGGCATTAATAATAAGACTCCTGTTTTATTCTTAAGCTGTTTTTAAAGAAAGTCTGTTTTGTGTGTCATGGCCTGCCAATTTGTGCCAAGATATGTATCCACATGCCCTCTTCTGTCTACCCCCTGTAATCTTAGACAGATGACTAAAGAGTTGTTTTGCAAACAATTATTTAATCATACTAATTATCCATCTTTATTCTTTTTATTTATTATTTTTTATTTTTTAAACTTTAGGCTTGCTGCTGCTGCTGCTAAGTCGCTTCAGTCGTGTCCGACTCTGTGTGACCCCATAGACGGCAGCTCACCAGGCTCCCCTGTCCCTGGGATTCTCCAGGCGAGAACACTGGAGTGGGTTGCCATTTCCTTCTCCAATGCATCATAGTGAAAAGTGAAAGTGAAATTGCTCAGTTGTGTCCGATTCTTAGCGACCCCATGGACTGCAGCCTCCCAGGCTCCTCCATCCATGGGATTTTCCAGGCAAGAGTACTGGAGTGGGGTGCCATTGCCTTCTTAGTTATGGTCAGTTTGGGGGAAAAAAAATGAACACATCTTTTTTAATTGCTTTGTTTCTTCATAAATTCTCTAAAGTCCAACTAAGTTGATGTCATGGGAGGGACATGTGTTATTACACTTGAATCTTTGATAGGTGAGAAAACAATGGCAACATGTGTTTTCTTAAATTTGAAATAATTCGCTCAGTGGATTGAAAGGTTCTGTCCGCTCCAAGCACATGCCTGTGCATCAGTGACCAGATGCAGAGCGTCTAAAGTCCACAAAACTTGGATGAAGATGGTCCCACGTGGAGGGGGGCAATGCCACCACCCTCAATTAGCTGATGTTGACATTCAAGGGGAAGTCAAAGCCAAATCTCTGTTGAATTGCTGACAAAGAGAATCTCACTTTGGTAAAGGAAATTCCAATATCTCACTAAATGTATTTGTCCTTGTTCTAAACTCATAATGCGAGGACATCATGGACCTGAAGACAAACTCTTTTTCAGGGTAGAGAAAGAAAAGAAGACAATCCTGCCTCTTCCTCTGCATCACAAAGGCATCCAGCCTCCAAGGTGACCAGTTTGACCTTTCTCTTAAAGCACTGTTTAATTTTTTTTAAGCCTTTAAAAATGCCAACATGCAAATTGTACATAAAATATTTAAAACATGAGTCCTCACTTTGAAAAGGTGAACTAATGAATTCATCAATCAAAACCTTGAAGTTCTGAAAACCTCTAATTTACCCTTGTTGTAATTTAGTGGAAGAAAAGTAGCCTTCTTCGAGATAGCTTCACAGAACCGTAATTAACCTTTGCTTTTGTCGGAACAGGTAGGACAATTGGCAGAGAAAGATGATAAATAAGATACACATACACACACATCAGAGTGTAATCTTACTTACTGGTCTCTTCCTCCTCGGGTTTTTGTGAAGATCAAAATTTGAAAGAGTCTTTGAAGTATAATTTATTCCATATATATAAAGTGTTAAAATAGTTTTTTTTTTTTTTTCAGGTAGATAATAGATGCAGAGACATCAAAATGTTAAAAAAAAAAAAAGATTACATAATTATTTCTACTGTAGAAACTATGTATTTTCTCCCTTCCTGAATTTTCTAATGGCGTTTTCAATTAACACATATTACTATGAAATGAAACAAAACGAAGTACCAGTGTTGTATCATTTTATTAGCAGGCACAATGGCTGGCCCACAGATACCATGGCAATAGTAGTATGTATTCAAACATAAAAACTGTAGCGTGCGATCCAGTAAGTTAAAGTGCTTTCATAGGGACGAGTCAGGACACTGGGAACTGGAGCTGCCCATAACACAGGTCTGATTCAGTTCAAACAAGCAGGGAAGGTAATCCCCTTCTTTTAAGACTGACAAGTGCAGGTTAAAATAGGACACTACCGGCTCCCCCCACCGCCTATCATCTGATTCAGAACAGAGTGAGTCTGTTTCCCTCAATATTTTTCACTAAACCTGATTATTCTTCTCCTTTGCTTAATCAACTCAAGAGTTCATTTAAATCTGATTCTAGCCTGTGTTAAGGCTTGACAAGCGCTTAAGAGGAGGGCAGATACATTTTGTATCACATGGAGCCTCTGATAGTACACAGAGAAGAAAGACTAAGGCTTCCACTTTTTACAGGTTTTTGCTCATTTAATTAATTTTGCTTCCACGGGTGAAAATGGATACGAAAAGAGTTCAATTAAAAGTGGGGTGTGTCATTTCCTTGAGAAGAAATGAACATGCCTCTTTAATATAAAGAATCCCTATGTTCCGGTGACTCTGATTTATTCCGTGGTTTCTTGTTTCATGCATTAAGGAATTTTCTAGCTCACCAGTGTTTGTGTATGCATATGTGTGTGCATACACAAGTGTGTCCCAGAAAAGAATATGAAAGATTTAATACCCTTTTTTCAGGATAATATAAACTACTAGTATAGTTTATGTTTTAATATAAAACCTAATATAATTAAATAGCCAGAATTTATACATTATCTAAATTCTTTCACCTTAGTAGGAATAACGAAATTCAGTTTTGAGTTTTAACATGTTCCTTTTTCTATGAGTATTTCCTCAAATGTTTATATGCTTAGAAAAAATATATGTGTACTGTGGGGCATGGATATATTTTAATAAATCACAGCATCAAAAGTTCCCTTAAAAAATCCAGAAGAAGCCAATTATTTATTGGCTGTAATAAAAAAGAAAATGAAAAAAGATTCTATAAATATGTATTTACATATATATATAAAGATAAAATATTCTATATATGCATATATATGTACATATAATATATATGATAGAAATAATCACGGATGGTTGTGTGTGTGTGAGTGAGTGTATAACTGTATGACAAATTACACATTGGGAAGGTCCTAGAACCATCCTTGTTTCTCTCCCATTTCACATATTCTTTTATTCTCTAAGTTTTTGTTTTGGGGAGAGGTATTGTATGGGACCAGAGAAGGCAATGGCACCCCACTCCAGTATTCTTGCCTGGAAAATCCCATGGATGGAGGAGCCTGGTAGGCTGCAGTTCATGGGGGTCGCGAAGAGTCAGACATGACTGAGCGACTTCACTTTCACTTTTCACTTTGATGCATTGGAGAAGGAAATGGCAACCCACTCCAGTGTTCTTGCCTGGAGAATCCCAGGGACGGGGGAGTCTGGCAGGCTGCCGTCTCTGGGGTCGCACAGAGTCGGACAGGACTGAAGCGACTTAGCAGCAGCAGCAGCAGCAGCAGCATTGTATGGGAGACCTCATCGTGTCTACCTTGTGTTGATTAAAACTTTTGTCTTTTTTTTTAATTGATTCCTATGTAAAAACTATGAAACTCAAAATGTGATTCAACTGTTTTTCTTGAAACAGTGAGACTGTGTAGGTCATGGTTTCCTTCTTACAAAAAAGGTAAATCTTTAGTTTTTATACCATATAATTGCTCAAACAAAAATGATCCGAATGTCATGAGTGGTATGTTTGACTAGTAAGATGGTTTCATCCTATAATGAGATTTCCCCCTGTAGGAGGGCTATGAATTGCTAATTAGCATCTATGACCTAATATTCTCTAGCAACCAAGAGTAATAGCAGTAATTTCCAATTTTATGCAGAATACAAGTCTCCAATATTGCCAGCACTTCTGTTTCATTTGTAATTAACTGCAAGCAATTATTATAGTCAAGAAAGTATATCCTAATTCTCAAAGGTAATAAAATAAAAATAAATTATGTTTGTAAAACTTATGTATATGTCATGCTGACTGACTGGTGTTCTTTGAAAGCCCTGAGGTTATACAGGTATCAATTAAATTTTTCTTTTCTTCTACAATGGTATCACTCTTAACTTTAATTTGTAACTTTTAGTTCACTACTTAATTATTTATTCTTTGCTTGAAAATGAGTATTTATTAGATTTTGTTTTGAGTTCATGGGTAAAAGAAAACATTTAAAAGTTAGTAATTAAGGAGAGATGTCACATTATCACACAGAGTCAGACACGACTGAAGTGACTCAGCAGCAGCAGTCACATTGTCTGACAATATGTTTTAAGAGACTAGCAATGCATACTTCTTAAGTGGGGATACAGCATGCACAGGAAGACTGACTTATGACATGAAAATGAAAGAATTTGATTTGAGATTTTTCCATGAGAGCTACCTGTGAATGTAAATAAGATTGTTCTATAAAAAATTTAAAATGACATTTAAGACGACCTCTTACCCTGAAAGAAAGAATAAAATATTACTTATCTAGAACTGTGAAGGACTGCAGTTTTTAGCATGATTGATTTTCTTCCCAGATAATTTACCCCTTAATGCACCAATACTGTATTTTAAATATTTTTGATGTGTATTTTCTGGAAAAAATATTCCCATGGTTTACTTTGCATCATTTTCCAAGGGCCCTCCTCAAGTTCTGGAGGATGCCTTCCTGTGCAACAAGGATGTTAGGTTATTTAGGTGAAATTGGGATCTTAATCTTCGCTTCCCACAATAAGAGCAGCTCAGCTGTACGCCTCTGCACTGCTTCCATCTTTCATTCCACTCCAAGAACATGTTTTGTTGCTCAACCTTAGCCTTAAAAAATGTCTGACCTTAGAAAACAGACTATACACATGATTTAATCCTTTACTGATTAAGCAGGGTCATTGTCAGGCACATTAATTATTATACAGTGCAGAAGTAATAGTATAACTAACATTTGAAGGTTTGTGCGTTTCCCCTACCCTGAAAGGTTTTAGATGTCTGCGCTTTTCTTATTATTTCTTATTCCTTCCTTTACTGACAGCTGCAACTTAAACCTGCTGTCACTGCTTTAAGCCATCCCTATCTCTGATTCTCAGCTTATAAAGCCAGAGAAGTGAAGGTGGTCAAGGGAGACCATACAACTAAGTTCAGTAAATCCTAATGTGATGTTATTTAAGTGCATTGTGAAACTGTCAAGTCCTCTAAAACCACAAAGCACTGCCATTAAACAGAACTAGAATAACAGGTAGGGAACAGAGTAGGGCAAATTTAAGCTCAAACTATTAAAGAAATTATTCAAGCTTTAGAGGTAGTGATGATAATGATGATGATTGTTGTTCAGTCATGTCTGAATCTTTGCCACCCCATGGACTGCAGCATGCCATGCTTCCCTGTCCTTCACTATCTTCTGAAGTCTACTCAAAACTGTGTCCATTGAGTCAGTGATGCCATCCAACCATCTCATCTTCTGTTGCCCCCTTCTTTTTCTCCTGCCTTCAATCTTTCCCAGCATCAGAGTCTTTTCAAATGAGTCAGCTCTTCCAATCCAAAGTATTGGAGCTTCAGCATCAGTCCTTCCAATGAATATTCAGGGCTGATTTCCTTTAAGATAGACTGGTTTGAGCTCCTTGCAGCCCAAGGGACTCTCACGAGCTTTCTCCAACACCACAGAATCAAAAGCATCAGTTCTTCAGTACTCAGCCTTCTTTATGGTCCAACTCTCACATTTGTACATGACTACTGGAAAAACATAGCTTTGATTAGACAGATCTTGGTCAGAAAAATGATGTCTCTACTTTCTAAAATGCTATCTATGTTTGTCATAGCTTTTCTTCCAAGGAGCAAGCGTCTTTTAATTTCATGGCTGCAGTCACCATATGCAGTGATTTTGGAGCCCAAGAAAATAAAGTCTGTCCCTGTTTTCATTTTCCCCACATTTGCCAGGAAGTGATGGGACTGGATGGCATGATCTTCGGCATTCTTTTTGAATGTTGAGTTTTAAGCCAGCTTTTTCACTCTCCTTTTTCACCTTCATCAAGAGGCTCTTTAGTTCCTTTTTGCTTCCTACCATTAGAGTGGTGTCATCTGCATATCTGGGATTATTGATATTTCTCCCAGCTATCTTGTTTCCAGCTTGTGCTTCACCCAGACCAGCATTTCACATGACGTACTCTATGCGTAAGTTAAATAAGCAGGATAACAATATATAGTCTTGGAATACTCCTTTCCCAATTTTGAACATTCTGTTGTTCCATGTCTAGTTTTAACCATATGCTTCTTGACCTGCATACAGGTTTCTCAGGAGGCAGGTAAGATGGTATGGTACTCCCATCACTTCAAGAATTTTCCAGTTTGTTGTGATCCACACAGTCAAAGGCTTTAGTGTAGTCAATAGAGCAAAGTAGATGTGCTTTTGGAATTCCCTCACTTTTTCTATAATCCAACGAATGTTGACAATTTGATCTCCAGTTCCTCTGCCGTTTCTAAATCCTGCTTTTACAACTTGAAGTTCTTGGTTTACATACTGTTGAAGCCTGGCTTGAAGAATTTTGAGCATTACATTGCTAGCATGTGAAATGTGTGCAATTGTGTGATAGTCTGAACATTTATTGGCATTGCCCTTCTTTGTGGAGAAGGCAATGGCACCCCACTCCAGTACTCTTGCCTGGAAAATCCCATGGACGGAGGAGCCTGGTAGGTTGCAGTCCATGGGGTCGCCAGGAGTTGGACACGGCTGAGCAACTTCACTTTCACTTTTCACTTTCCTGCACTAGGGAGAGAAATGGCAACCCACTCTAGTGTTCTTGCCTGGAGAATCCCAGGGAAGGGGAGCCTGGTAGGCTACAGTCCACGGGGTTGCTAAGAGTCAGACACAACTGAGCGACTTCACTTTCACTTTTCACTTTCATGCATTGGAAAAGGAAATGGCAACCCACTCCAGTGTTCTTGCCTGGAGAATCCCAGGGATGGCAGAGCCTGGTGGGCTGCTGTCTATGGGGTCACACAGAGTCGCACACGACTAAAGTAACTTAGCAGCAGCAGCAGCCCTCTTTGGGATTGGAATGATAACTGACATTTCCCAGTCCTGTGGCCACTGCTGACTTTTCCAAATTTGCTGTCATATTGAGTGCAGCACTTTCACAGCATCATCTTTTAGGATTTGAAATAGCTCAGCAGGAATTTCATCACTTCCACTAGCTTGTTTCTAATAATGCTTCCTAAGACCCACCTGACTTTAACAGCAAAAAACTACCCCTTATTCTGTGCCACAACGTGCCAGTCAATTTTATACAGTATCTAATTAAATGACCTCTATAACCCTAGTTGTTGATGATTATTATTAATATTAACAATATTATGATTTTTCATGCTAGAAAATTCAGACTTTGTTTACATAATCTTGGATGAACATACAGATATTATAAAGGCATTTGGATCACCCTATGCCTGTTTGATTTCAAAACATGTGAGTGTAATTACCAAGTTTTTCTGCCTCCCAAGTATGGTAGAAGATAAGAAAACATTTTCCACAGTCATCAAGTCCAGCCCCATGATTTTACAGTTGAAGATGCTGAAGATCATTGTGCTGAAAACTATCACTTTCCTGAATTCAATCTCCTCCTCTGGGACAGGAACTTGTTTTTAATTAGTTTGAGTATGTAGATTTCTCTCTCTGTCTCCATTTCTTCTACCATCAGTCTTCCCTTCACTCCTCATTACTTGATACTGGTCTGACATGGGCTATAGTAACAGAGAAGAGCAAAGGGAGAATTGTGGACATTTTTACAATATAAAACAATCTCCTTCACAAGTTCCTCTTTTCTTACATGCCTTTTAAATATCAGTTCAACTCTGATGTTCACCACTGGCCTCTTTGCTTAGTCTTTTACCTTCTCCCCTTGTATCGAGTCCTATAAATTCACCTATCATGTTTTCATGGATGATTCACAGATCTCTCTGTCAACCTTTAACCATGTTCATGAGCTCCAGAGTAGAATTCTCAACTACTTATGGAAAGGTACCTGACTTCCCACATGTGCTCAAATGCAACAAGTTCCAAACTAAACTCTATATTCTTCCTCAGACGTGTTTCTTTTTGAAACGTTGACTCTGTAATTTGGGTTATTTTCCATCTCCTCTCCTAGTCTAGAGATCTCAGAATAGGTTTTGATGCTTTTTTCTCCTACAAACCCTATTGAATCAGTCAGTGAGTTCCGATCATTCAACCTAAGTGTTCCCCAGGCTCCTCCTTGTTTATTTCTCATCTCACCTTGATTAAGATTCCCTGCTGCCTCAGACGGTAAAGCATCCGCCCACAATGCGGGAGACCCAGGTTCGATCCCTTGGTTGGGAAGATCCCCTGGAGAAGGAAATGGCAACCCACTCTGGTACACTTGCCTAGAAAATTCCATGGATGGAGGGAGGAGCCTGGTGGGCTACAGTCCACGGGGTCTCAAAGAGTCAGGACTGAGCGACTTCACTTTCACTTTCTTTCACCTTGATTAGATACATTGTTTCTTACTAGATCATCTATTGATTTTTCTTTACTCCTGTATGTATAAAATTGAGTATATACTCTTCATTGTGATCAGAATAGTATGTCTAAAATATGTGACTATACATACGCATGTATGCATACTAAATTGCTTCAGTTCTGTCCAGCTCTTTAGGACTCTATGGACTGTACCCTCCAGGCTCCTCTGTCTGCGAGACTTTCCAAGCAAGAATACTGGTTGTCATGCCCTCCTCCAGGGGATCTTCCTGGCCCAGGGACTGAATACACGGTTCTCACGTCTCTTGCACTGGCAGGCAGGTTCTTTGCCGCTAGCACCACCATAAAGCCCATGTATACACATCCCTATCTTATTTAGATACCCTTTTATAGCTCCTCATTATCTGGAATTTAAAAAAAGCCTGCTGACTCTTGTTCTTGGAGATTTGAAGTGTTCTTGGATGTCTCTAAGGTCAAGCCATAGTTATTTTGTATACCAATGTTATGTCTCCCAGTGTTTAGCGTCCTGACTAACTTGTAATAGTTGTTCATTAGATATCTGTTGGATGGGCAAATGGAAGAATGTTAAGTCTACCCACAAGCCGGAGGAACAACAATCAGAGAGTTCTTGTGTGCTGTGTTAGAAAGAATAAGGAAACTTAGAGATCAACAGTCCTTATTTTGAATCTAGCACTGCCTCCTCCTAGCCATGGACCTTGGACAATTTATTTAATCCTTCTGACCCTAGGTTTCTTTGTTGATAAGATGGAGATAGTGATGGTTTGTGTTCTATGTCAGAGATAACGTATGTGAAATATATATACAAAACTCCTTTTAATACATGGGGATATCATTTATTATCACCACCATCATCAGCCCAGGTGAAAGAGCTGTCAATTTCTGGTGTAACAATATGTAACAGAGACCCAACCACACGGACTAAGATTTAAACTCAGGTGGGACTCAAAGTGTAAGATATGAGCCAAGTCCCAAACGATCAAAACCAAACAAATATAGTGCTCAGGATAGAGAACCCCAGCAGGAATTCATACACAGGGAAAGAAAATTGGAACTTAGAAGATAAAGGCATAAGAGAAGTTTATTACTATAGGAAGCTTCCCCGGTGGCTCAGACGGTGAAGTATCCACCGGCAATGCAGAAGACCTGGGTTTGATTCCTGGGTTGGGAAGATCCCCTGGAGAAGGAAATGGCAACCCACTCCACTATTCTTGCCTGGAAAATCCCATGGACAGAGGAGCCTGGTGGGCTGCAGTCCATGGGGTCACAAAGAGTTGGGAACAACTGAGTGACTAACACTTTCAACACTTTGCAAATTGAAGAGACGTTTATTCTGTAAAAATGCCATTTTGATTACAGTTTGTTCATGCAGTAAAATAATTAGCCTAATTTTTGAAATAAATTGTAAATAAAAATATCAAAATTAACAACTCTTAGAATAAAGGTGATATTCTTGGGCCATGTCATTATAGCTATTCCTTTTTACAGGGTCTTCATACAAGGCTATTTCATTAGACCAAGATTTCTAAACTTCTCTCTGAAGATCTTTAAAGATCACTGTATATGTTTAAGGGATTATATGATCCATACTCTCTGCAAATACACACAAAAAAAATCAGCCATTTTATAGGAAATATTCTAATTTTGATTTCTTTTTCTCAAAGGTTATCTTCAGTTCCATATTTTTTTAAAGTTTAATTTTCTCCTTTTTTTCAGCCACTAATAATGATGTCACTATCCTTATAAGTAGGCACACCACTGTACACACGTGTGTTTTTCCTTTTCTGTATATCTATATGCCAAATTATATGAACACTTTAAAGAAATACAGAAAAAAATGGTATGTCAAATAACCTAAAGGGTTAATGTATTTTTAGATAATATATAGTAACTGATCAGAGAAAGCAATGGCACCCCACTCCAGTACTCTTGCCTGGAGAATCCCATGGACAGAGGAGCCTGGAAGGCTGCAGTCCATGGGGTTGCTGAGGGTCAGACACGACTGAGCGACTTCACTTTCACTTTTGACTTGCATGCATTGGAGAAGGAAATGGCAACCCACTCCAGTGTTCTTGCCTGGAGAATCCCAGGGACGGGGGAGCTTGGTGGGCTGCCGTCTATGGGGTTGCACAGAGTTGGACACGACTGAAGCGACTTAGCAGCAGCAGCATAGTGACTGACAATATTATCCATGATATTTAATTTACCTTATGAAAAGTGAAAGTGAAGTCACTCAGTCATGTCTGACTCTTTGTGATCCTATGGATTGTAGCCCACCAGGCTCCTCCATCCATGGGATTCTCCAGGCAAGAGTACTGGAGTGGGGTGCCATTTCCTTCTCCAGGAGATCTTCCTGACCCAGGGATCGAACCCGGGTCTCCCGCATTGGAGGCAGATGCTTTACTATCTGAGCCACCAGGGAAGTCCTAATTTACCTTATACTCTCGTGTATATTTGTTTCTAGTTACAGCCTTTGAAATAGGGAAATCAGGCATTTCTTCATCTATCTTTTCAATCACTTTAAATATCTCTGATATCTGGATGGAAGTTCAGTTTCATCTCATAGTCTTAATTTTGATTTATTGATAATGGCTGCCTAGAGCAGAGTATTCAGGGGAATTGGAAGACATTGTCCAGAAACAGGAGCAGAGAAAGAGTTCCGTGATTGGTTAGCAATGTTTACTATGGGTAAGTGAAGGGGAAAGAGCAGAACCATTGTAGTGTATATGACAAACCTATTCTATATAATGATATAGTCATTTTCTACTACTTATGTCAGTGGCTTTCAAATGGCTTATAGCCTTATTGGTTTTCTCATATGAATCACAGACCATGGAAAATGAATTGAGTGACTAATTTCTCAGTTCTCTCAAGGATGGTACATAATTCATACTATGCTAGACTTATAAAAGAGAAGTTAATTCTGTATAAATGACAGATAACTTACGGCATTGGGGCTTAATTGTCCCAGGTTGAGAAACACTGAGGTGGTCAATAAGGACCTCAAAGTCTACTACAGGTGTAAGGAAGAACCGAGAGGGAAGGATTCCAGTCTTCTATTTGTATGCCAGCCATGTTAGCCTCAGTCTTACTGGCGGGTATGTGTGCATGCTAATTCATGTATTATATATTTACACACAACAGACATGCATAATTCAGAATTCATTTGAAAAAAAATATTCTACAGTTTAAAAATCTTCAAATTAAAAAAAGTTTGAAAACAGCTGATACAGATTTTTTTATTTCTGACTGTTGAAGCTATTCTTTTTCATTTTATATAAATTTGTCTTTATTATCCAAGATAAATGAAAATGTTGCTATATTTTGCTATTAATTTCTCTTCCATCATGTGGATACAAAAATTTCCTTTGATTGTCTAAGAAAATAATGTGGAAGATAGAAAAAAATATCATCAAGTCAAAATTGTGTAGTCAGTAAGAAAATCAAACCCATTAGATCATGATTAACAGAAGTTTTGAATTAAGGGATTCGATGTAAATTTCCATATTCACCTTTGCACCTGGATTCTGAAACAGCTGCCCCTTTAATCATTTACAAATTTCTTCAAATAGTGTTTCCTTTTTCCTTGTTGTTTGATAGCTAATGTAATTAACATCATTGCAGCAAACCTGTAAAAATCTGGTGTAGATTTTGCGATTTGTGTGTAGCAGGGCCTTCAGAGGGCTTGCCTGGTGGCTCAGTGGTAAAGAATCCACGTGCAATGCAGGAGACACAGGAGACGCAAGTTCGGTCCCTGGGTCAGGAAGAACCTCTGGAGGAGGGCATGGCAACCCACTCTGATATTCTTGCCTGGAGAACCCCAAGACAGAAGAGCCTGGTGGGCCACAGTCCATAGGGTCACAAAGAGTCTGAAGCAACTGAGCATGCATGCATACAGGGCCTTCAGATAGATGAAAGCTATTCTAAGTAGAATCTTGCTTTTTGACACAGATTATTTCAATGCCCTATAAATAATTAATCACACAAAAAAACACGTTCCACTAATGTAGCCCTCGGGTCATAAATTGGGACCTAGAAGCTAAATGAATACAAAGTTCACATTCTCCAAGAAATATTCATTTGTTTTACATGGCTTATGTTACACAATTTATTTGCTTTATATTTAGAAGCCCAGTCTAATGGCATATGTGCAATATGGAAAACTTGTTCTTTTGAGCATCATGCTTTAATTATTAACTGAGCATCGACTTTTGCCAGGCAGGGGGCAAAGAAGATGTTAGAATATATGAGATGGCCTTGGCTGTGGGGACACAGTGAAAGAGGCAAATTATTAGTGAGTGAAAGTGAAAGTCCCTCAGTCGTGTCCAACTCTTTGCAACCCCATGGACTATACAGTCCCTGGAATTCTTCAGGCCAGAATACTGGAGTGGGTAGCCTTTTCTTCCTCCAGGGGATCTTCCCAACCCAGGGTTCGAGCCCATTTCTCCCTCATTGCAGGCATATTCTTTACCAGCTGAGCCACAAGGGAAGCCCAAGAATACTGGAGTGGGTAGCCTACCCCTTCTCCAGAGGATCTTCTGCCCAGGAATCAAACCGAGGTCTCTTGCATTACAGGTGGATTCTTTACCAACTGAGCTATGAGGGAGTAAATTTAAAACTAGCCATCAGCAACTGTGATCAATGCTGTGAAATATGTAAATAGTGGGCTGAGCTAAAGACAAATGGATCAGGCTCCTTTGGGCATGGTTGGGAAGTATTCCCTGAGGAAGTGACGTTTTCTCTGGGCCTTGCAGAGTCAAATATGTTCAAGGCACTGAAGGAAAACCTGAGAGTCTGAGTTCCAGGTGGAGAAAGGGAGAGCATAAGATAATGTTGCAGAAATGCGCTGAGACCTGATCACAGAGCCAGGGGAAGCCACTGATGGGATACTTGAAATGAGCTGATCCTTAGTTTTAAAAGATGACTGCAGCACTAGCATTGTGGGGAAGCAAGAGGGGGAAAAAGGAGATCTTCTAAGTGGCAATTGTAATAATTAATTAATAGCTAAAATACGCTTAATTAATTAATTAGTTTTGGCCAGCAATGACTGAAACCTGAACATAAGAAGGCATAGAATGGACAGCTGCAATGTTTATTTGAAAGGCAGAATTGACAGGACTTGCTGACAGATTGTGTGCTAATGGGTGGGGTGACATGGAGAACATAATGAAGGAAAGGAAGGAATTAGGAGTAACTGAGAAACTGAACCGGAGAAGGCAATGGCACCCCACTCCAGTACTCTTGCCTGGAAAATCCCATGGATGGAATAGCCTGGTGGGCTGCAGTCCGTGGGGTCGCTAGGAGTCGGACATGACTGAGCAACTTCACTTTCAATTTTCACTTTTCTGCATTGGAGAAGGAAATGGCAACTCACTCCAGCGTTCTTGCCTGGAGAATCCCAGGGATGGGGGAACCTGGTGGGCTTCCGTCTCTGGGATCGCACAGAGTTGGACACGACTGAAGCAACTTAAAAGCAGCAGCAGCAGCAGAGAGACTGAACAACAGCAACAACTTTGGTTTCTGGCTTGAGGAAGTAAGTGGCTGATGCTACTATTTATTGACATAGGAAAAATTGAGCTAAAGGGGACTTACTTGGAAAGTTCAGACATCTACGTAGAGATTTGGAAGAGGGAGTCAGATAGATGGGCCATGTTGGAGGCTTGAAATACAAATTTGTGTCATCATCAGAGAGGAGTCATTTAAAGCAGTAGAACTGAATAAAGTCACCTCAGTTCAGTTCAGTTCAGTTGCTCAGTCATGTCCAACTCCTTGCGATCCCATGGACTGCAGCATGCCAGGCTTCCCTGTCCATCACCAACTCCCAGAGCTTGCTGGAACTCATGCCCATTGTGTTGATGATGCCATCCAACCATCTCATCCTCTGTTGCCCCTCTTCTCCTCCTGCCTTCAATCTTTCCCTGCATCAGGGTCTTTTTCAATGAGTCAGCTCTTCACATCAGGTGACCAAAGTATTGGAGTTTCAGCTTCAGCATCAGTCCTTTCAATGAATATTCAGGACTGATTTCAAGATGGACTGGTTTAATCTCCTTGCAGTCTAAGGGACTCTCAAGAATCTTCTCCAATACCACAGTTCAAAAGCATCAATTCTTTGTAGGGTGGGAATATAGAGAAAGATAAGAGAGGTAGGTTCAGAACCTCACCCAAAGAACACCAATTTTTAGAGATTTGCTTGAAAGAACCATTTGCAAAGAAAATAGAGTGAGGAACTAGTGAATTGGATAGGTCCCAGAAAGGTGTGCTGCACTGAGAATTTTTTGCACATACTGAAGCCAGTGCTGTGCTGTGTTTAGTCGCTCAGTCACATCTGACTCCTTGCAAACCCAAAGGTACACTGCTATGGAATACAGGCAAAATTTAAAAACTGGGAAGGCTGAGCTATGAAGAATGGTCCTAAGAAGCAGACGGAGCTGATGACAGTGGACCGCTTGTTGGGTCAGGCAGCATAAACGTTTTCATGATACTGAAATGGGTTGGAACAATGTCTGGTGGACTAGTATCATGTGGGAGAAATGATTTAGTGAAAATGGAGGATCAGCACACCAATGGGACATGGACAAGAGCAGCACGAACCAATGATCTGAGAAAGTGTGATCCAGAAGACAGGTTTGTGATTTGGCCAACGATGGAAAATTAGGAAAGTACTCATCTCCTTTCTCATTTACTCTTTTTTCTTAATAAAGAAGGACATTTCAGTTGAGAAGAAAAATTAGTGTTGATGTCTGTGGACGAGTAGAAGACTTCTCTGAAATGCTATGTTTCCGTATGGATACCTACAGAGATATGGGCATTGTCAACGAAAGCCTGCCAGGCCACCTAGACAGCCAGAGAACCACTCGATCACGAGGCAGAGCAGAGAGGGTGCTAAGTCTCATTCTCCTGATTCCCTGACAGGCACCTTACATTTTCAATTGACATGAGAAAGATTTAGAAAATAATGCAATTAATATATTTGCCAAGTGAAAAACTTCTCACTACCAAATATCAGGTTAAGAAACTAGAGTCTGGAAGAGGTTTGCTTCTTGATTGGGCTCTAAAGAAAGTCCCTTCTATTTTAACAGGGAGTATTATTAGGCTTAAAGTCAATTTCTAAGCCCTCTGGAAAAGTTACACAGATCGTTTAAGAAAGAAATGGTTTTATTTCCTTTTTTCAAAAGAACTGAAATTCTGCTGGAATAGTTGAAAGTGATCTTAACCATTTCAATGAAAATTAATTTCTAGACCAGCTCTAGGCTTTGAAGGAAATGGGGGCCGAGGGAAAAGAAGAGCGAAAGGAAAGAAAATTACTGTCTCTTGACTAGAATAGATCATTATTAGACCATCGTGTGGGTTACACACCCCTGGGGCAGAGCCCCGGCTCCTGCCTACAAAAACGTGCGAGGAGCTGACAACCTTTCCATCTTATTACTTAGACTAATCCATGTGGAGCAGACACATGGAGCCAAAACAGTGATTTTTCTTCTGTGCAAACAGTCAGAAACCCACAAACTGCATGTCATTGTGTGATTCAGAATTGGACTTGAGAGAGGTATGACTGAGGAATAGAGAAGACTTGAAGGTTTGTACCACTTTGCTCAGAAGCATAATTGGGAAAGCAAGGATCGATGATTCAATAATAAATCACTGATATTTGGTGCAGAAGAAACACGTTTTACCTTTGCTTTGAAACTTAATATTACATAAAAATGTAAAATAATGCTGTGAGTGATCAAGTCAACCTGGTTAACTTAATAATTTTGCATTTTTAAAGAAAACATTATTATAAGACACAATTAGGGGAACTATTTGCTCTCTCTCTTTTGTGCCCTATGAGAAATGTGGCTACTTATGCTAGAAACATTGCAAAGACCACTTATGATCTTCCTGGATATCAGCTGGTATTTGAGAATTAATAAATAGAACAAAATGCTCTTGTTAAAAGAGGTGATGCTTTTCATGTGGAACTTTCTGAAGAAGTATTCTATTTGTATCATGAATATAGTAGTAGGTATAGACTTAGCTTTAACACTTCGCCTTCTATTCTCTAATGCTATCAGGGTATAACTCTCGTAAGATTTTAAGACAGCAGGAAAAGCAGATTCTTTCAGGATATTCTGTATAAAGCCCCATGCCCAAACTTCCACAACATAATTGCCATAACTTTGAAAAGTCAGCACCTGTATACAGGATCTGATGCTACTATGAATGAATGTAAACAGCACCTGCACGATTCTAAAGGTATGTCTGTCGTCTTTTTTCAAAGAATTTAATCCAGTGGCTTCATGCTTATGTATCTACACATAACTACACATATGCATGTGTGCACACTCAGTCACTCAGTCATGTCCCACTCTTTGCCACCCCATGGACTGTAGCTAACTCGGTTCCACTGTCCATGGAATTTTCCAGGCAAGAACACTGGAACAAGTGCCATTTCCTTCTCCAAAGGATCTTCCTGACCCAGGGGTCAAGCCTGCATCTCTTGTGCCTCCTGCATTGGTAGACAGATTCTTTACCATTGAGCCATCTGGGAAGACCCATCCATACACATAACTTGGAACCAAAAAAAAAAAGAAGACAGATTTCCATTTCAACTCCCCTTTTTAAAAAGCCTAATGTATACAAAGCCCCAAAATTAGGGTTATAGGAAGCCCTTGACAACAACGAATTGTCAATTTTCTTATATGCAAAGGGACCTTGCAGCTTCTTTCTTCTGCTAAGATTTTAAGGACCAAGGACAGTTACAGATATCTATATGGATCCAGGCGGTAAATAAACTTTGCTAATATATATATGAATCATTATTGCCCCATAATAAAAGCAGAAATGGAATTGAAAAGTAATCACTTCTTCTCGGGAAAAATAATTACACATTTACTGTATTCTCTAGAAAACAAAGCCTAAAATTAATTTTTTTTCTCAGAATTATTTCTTTGATTCAGGAAAGAATTAGAACATGAGGTTATGAGCACTGTATTCAACCCATTGGCACGCTGTGGAAATGAAGTAGTGTGAGACTGAAAACTGAGAGTTGGAAATTGCATTGCCTTGGAAAGGCTGAGATTGAGGCTTGATTTCTTAGGACAGAAAGGCTTCTTAGGACAGAAATCTCAAAGGCTGAAATTGAGGCTTAATTTCTTAGCACAGCATCTGAGCTCATGTCTGTTTCTGGTTATGCACTGGTAACCTGGGCTGGAGAGGGGAAGGCTGGCCCCCACCCTGGGTAGCAAAGTACGGTGTGGCCCCAAAGGTATCAATGCATATCACTTAAATGCTCAAGGTCAGAGGAGTGCTGCTTTGGGTATGGAGTGGGGAAGGAAGCAAATTAAATTGTTCTCTCTAGATTTTATTTCATGATGAGCCAATTCAGTTCAGTTCACTCAGTCATGTCCAACTCTTTGCGACCCCATGAATCGCAGTATGCCAGGCCTCCCTGTCCATCACCAACTCCCGGAGTTCACTCAGACTCATGTCCATCAAGTCATATCAAAATCAAGGATATATCCCTGGAAAATTACTTTCAGACTTTCAGGCTGCTGTTAAGTATACTAGATTTCAGCCAGGCAATTGGACCACATTGGTTTTAAAAACCCTGAGGTGTAGAAGTGAGGAGCACAGAGGGTCTGGCCAGAGGGAGGACACACAGGCACATTTCTCACTGAAGAAGACATAGGGCTGGATCTCCATTAGAACTAACCTACGCGAGCCTCACGCTTTTGTTCTGTATAATGAGGAGAGTGTTATCTACCTTATTGACTATGATGCTGTTTTTGTTTTTTCATTGAATTATGGTTGGTTTACAATGTTGGGTTAGTTTCAGATATACAGCAAAGTGATTCATACATATACTTTTTCAAATTCTTTTCCATTGTAGTTTATTATAAGATACTGAATATAGTTCCCTGTGCTATGCAGGAGATCCTTGTTATTTATCTGTTTAATCTACAGTAAGGTGTATCTGTTAATTCCAAACTCTTTATTACTCCTCCCCCCCTTTCAGACCTCCCTTTCCCCTTTGGTAACCATAAGTTTGTTTTATGTATCTGTGAATATATTTCTGTTTTGTAAATAAGGGCATTTGTATCATAGTTTAGATTAACATATAAGTGGTATGTGCATGCTCTGTCGCTAAGCATGCCCGACTCTTTGAGACCCCATAGACTGTAGCCCTACAGGCTCCTCTGTCCCTGGGATTTTTCAGGCAAGAATCTTCAAGTGGGTTGCCATTTCCTCCTCCAGAAAATCTTCCCAACCCAGGGATTGAACTCACATCTCTTGCATCTCCTGCTTTGGCAGGTGGATTCTTTAGCACTGAGCAACCTGAGGAGCTCTACATATAAGTGATATCATGCTTGTTTTTCTCTGACGTGTTAATACTTCACTTAGTATGATCATCTCTAGGTTCATCCAGGTTCATCCATGTTGCTGCAAATGGCAATATTTCATTCTTCTTAATGTATACCATATCTTCCTTATCTAGTCATCTGTCGATGGACAGTTTACTTCCAAGTCTTGGCTATTGTAAGTAGTGCTACTATAAAAATTGAGCTGCATGTATCTTTTTAAATTAGAGTTTCCATCTTTTCTAGATATATGCCCAGGAATGGGATTGCTGGATCATATCGTAGCTCTGTTTTTAGTATTTTAAAGAATGTCTATACTGTTCTCTGTAGGGCCCGCACCCATGTAAATTGCCAGTAACAGTGTAGGAGTGTTCCATTTTTCAATATTATCTCCAAAATTTCTTTTTTGATGATGGCCATTCTGACCAGTGTGAAGTAACACTTCACTGTAGTTTTGCTTTGCATTCCACCAGTAGTTAGAGATGTTGAGTATCTTTTCATCTTATCTTCTTTGGAAAAATGTCTATTTACATCTTCTGCCTATTCAAAAAAATATCTTAACCTGAGTAAACCATTTGTATATTTTGGAAATTAATTTCCTATTGGTTGCATCATTTACAAATATCTTCTCTCATTCCATAGGTTATCTTTCTAATGGAGTGTAAAGAATTTAAAAAGTAATTACCTCCACAAGCCTCATATTCTAGAATAGATCTGTTAAAAAGGCCCTCAGGGCATCTGTCAATTCAAGAAAAGGCTTACTGAATTTAGGAAAAGAAGGTAATTTTCAGATGTTTCAAAGAATAGTACTTGTTGTAAAGAATGGATGGATGGAGGACTAAAACTTGTATCGTTTATAGGAAACAGTACTTCTCCACACTAAATTTGAACCATCTTGACCATGTTAGAATCAAAGTGAAGTGAATACTCTGGAAATTTCAACACATTTTAGCAGAGCTACATTAAGTACCTGGAAAGTAAACCTAATTTTCTCAAAAAAACTAACCTGGCCTAATAGCCCCATTTGCAACTGATATTTTTGATTTACATGAATGTGAAAAAAATGACTTGAATCTGAGAACCCAGAAGATAATGACTACTTTTCTAAAGTTAAAGTGAAAAATCAAAAATCTTTTCAGAATGTCTCCTGATCTTGGTCAATTAATTGTAGAATTTTTTTTAAATAGCAGTTATATTTGAAATTTGAGCATTGCTAAGTTGTTTGCATATATGATGTCTTGTCTTTGTACACAGGCCTTTTTCTATGTACAAAATAAGAGGTCATATCAGGTCTCACATCTTTTGTCATCCCACTTATTTTGAGTTTTTTAGTTTACTGGAAGAGCAAATGCAGGAAGATCTGGTACACAGAGCTTTACTACTACTGTTTATGAACTGAGCATTTAAAATTAATAGAAGTTATTCTCTGTCATAAAAAAATAGATCTATCAAAAAGTAAAACAATTAGGTACTGAAAAATCTGGCCATGTTTGAGGTTTAGAAAATGATTAAATACTAGTTTTTAAATGTTTTGGCTTTGGAATGTTGCCAAATGGGTTTTGCCAAACACATTTTTCTGTCATTTCACAACCCATGTGTGTGTTTTAATGAATGTATAATCCGTATGTTCTGATTCACTTAAACTTGACAAAATCTGTTTTAAGAATAATATGATTTCCAAGAAGACTTTATAGCTGTCCTAAGAAGTCACATCTTTAATTTTAAAAAGGAAGTCATAGTTTATGATGAATAAATGGAACTGATTTGTAAATTTGGAATACAAATCTAAATCTGAAATCCACATTTTAACAGCTTTACTAGCTCATATTTAGTGAAATAAGATTCAACTCTAAGTTATCATTATGCTATGTAAATGGAAGGTAAAGGGAGACACGGAACGTCTTCCTACATCTGTTGAATGTACCAGGAAGAAAGAGGGCAATGATGAAATGACAGAAAATTCAAATTTATGTTTCTTTTGTATAGCATACTCAACCCTGAAAATACCTCCCAAGGTAATTTACAACAAACATTTTAAAACTAACATGAACTGAAAAGGAATAGATAGTAAGGTAAAAGCAACGTGTACCTGAGGAAAAATTCATATCCTAGCTGGAATCAGAAATGACTCTGGGCTCCACAAGGAAGGAAAGCTGAACCTGAGGTTGAGATTGGAGCTAAAATGGTTTCATTTCACACCATAAGGTTGGGAGCAGCCCTTATATCACAAGTGAAAAAAACACAAATTCTCTGTAGATGAAAACATTTTCTGGTTAGGACCTCAATTTTTACAGAATAAATTATGCGCTATGACATCTAGAAGATGAAACAAACCTAAAGTTATATGCAGTATATGTTCATAACACAAAAAACAGCTTACACACACACACAATGACATAAGAAAGCAAGTTACCATAATTGAAAGTCAGCAGAAAAAAATAATAACACCAGGGTCCCAAGAGTGTAAGATATTGGACATATCAGATATAGATTGTGTGTAAAGAGTTTATAGAAAAATATAATTTTAAAAGTAAGCAATTAATAGATATCATCAAAAATAACATAGCTTATTTGAAAAAGAACCAAATAGAACTTTTAGAAATGAAAATTAAAACAATGAAATAAAAGTACAATAATAAAATACAAGTACAATGGTTATATAAAACAAATACAGTTAAGAAAATTTAACAGAATGGTGCATAAAGACATGAGAAGATGGAAATGAAAAATGAAAGAAATTTTAAAGGACATGGAGAAAAGAATGAGAAACCAATAAAAATCTGTGTCAAAATAAGAACCTTTTTTTTAATGGAGTAACAGTAGTTAAAGAGATAATCGAGATAATTTTCTAGAACAATAGGAGACATGCATTCAGAGAAATCAAAATGTAAGACAAGCAGTATAAAAAAAAAAATCACACTATCATGAAGCTTCAGAACATCAAATACAAAAGGAAGTTCTTTAAAGCATTCAAAAAGAAATTACTTGTAAGGAAACATCAATAGGCAACTTCTCAAAATCAATGCCAAGAAAATAGAATGATATTTTAATGTATGATGAGAAAATAATTTAATTCAGAACACTGTATGCAGCATAACTGCTTTTAATGATGAGAGTAAAAGAGAAAAAGAAAAAAAGCTCAGCATTTACTCCCATAAGAAATTTACTAAAGAGACTTCTGTGAAACATACCTCATAGAAAATAAAAGAAAAAAAAAAGACTCCAAAAATAAGGTCTAAGAAGTAAGAAGTTGAGACGATCAAATAACTGTAACCTAAAAATAGTCTGTCTAATTAAAAATAAGTATACCATCTTTATAAAAATTAAAACCTAAGAGATTAGCCTGTTTCTAATCAATATTTTCTTTATAAAAATTAAAACCTAAGAGAATAGCCTGTTTCTAATCAATATTTTCTTGGAAGTCTGTTGTGGGTTGAATGTTTTCTCCTCAAAAGAAATGCCAGAGTCCTAACTCCTAGAGTTTGACCTTATTTGAAAGGTCTTCACAGATGCCGCTAAGGATCTGAAGATAAGAACATCCTAAATTTCAGATGGGTTCTATATCCATGGAGTCTGTCCTTATAAAAGAAAGGAGACAGAGATGAGAGAACAAACACAAAGAGGGAAAGTCATGTGAAACAGGAGGAGAGATTGGAGTTATGCAGCTGTAAACCAAGGGATGCCAAGGATTGCCAACGGTCATCAAAAGCTAGCAGAGAAGCATGGAGCAGATTCTCGCTCAAGAGCCTCAAGAAGGCACCGATACTGCAGACGTCTTGATTTCAGACTTCTGCTGTTTGGAGGAGCCACTCAAGATTTTCTAAAATGTGAAAGAAAAAGTAAGGTCATTGAAACAAACTAAAAAGAAAAATAAGGATGGAGGATCTGCCATACTATCTGTTGTAAATCCATACACAATGGTTTTCAATTGATCATGTTATCAGTAGTAGAGTGTTTAAAATAGTGATGGTGGGAATGATTTTCTTACAATGATTAGGAAAATGCTTTTTAACAAAAGCTAGTATCTTGCAATGCGTGAGGCAGTCCTGCAGTATGTGAGGCAGTATAAAGCCTTACATAGTATTACCCCAAATGCCAAGAGTTTTCTGATTAAGATATACTGAGCTCTTATCTGGCAATACATTGTCTAATAACTTAAACAATAAAGACCCTTACATATGTGGAAACTAGATATATTAAACAAATAACGTTGCAGATCATTAAGTAAAGGATGGCCTACGCAATCAGTGATATTAGGACAATTTAGTATCTTTATGGAATAAGATGTCCTTTGATCCCTACTTCATGTTACATTTTAAGTGAAATCTTTTAAACTGTTAGAAGAAAATTTATGAACATACTTTATGTCTTTGGAGTAGAAAAGGTTTACTAAAAAATACCCCAAAGCACTAGCCATAATATAAAAATATATGACTACATTAAAACTAAACACTTCTACTTATCAAGAGATAATAGGGAAAGTTAAACAAACCACAAAATGGGAGAAGATATTTTCCAAAACATAAATAAAATAGTACTGTGCATGCTTAGTTGTGTCCAACTCTGTGTGACCCCATCAACTGTAGCCTGCCAGGCTCCTCTGTCCATGGGATTCTCCAGGCAAGAATACTGGAGTGGGTACCATTGTCTCCTCCAAGGGACCTTCCCGACCCAGGGATTGAGCCTGCATCTCTTAGGTCTCCCGCATTGTCAGGCAGGATCTTTACCACTAGTGCCACCCAGAAAGCCTAAGATAGTACTGTGTCTATACCATATAAAGTTCCTGCATCAAGGCAATAAGGTTAAAGACAACCTAATGGTGAATGGGAAAAACACTTAAGAAATGTTTTACGTAAGATGTATAGAGGACAAACATATGAAAAAATACTCAGTCTCACCAGTAATCAAGGAAATAAAAGTTAAGAACTAAATTAAATTTCATACTAAATGGCAAAAAATAAGAAATCTGGCAATATTAAGCATTAGCAGGAATCTAGAACAAAGAAAACAGTATCTGTCACTATTGGAGTTGTTAATTGGTACAATCGTTTGGAAATCAATTTACCTTTATCTTAAGTTTTTCTACCCAGTATGTTCATAACATACAAATATGAAACTGAAAGCTTTATGAATACCCTTAATCTGATGATTTTTCATTCAATTATTTCATTTATAAACATTTCTGATTAAGGCTTAATTTATTTTATGATCTGATAATGACTTCTAGCACATAGTTTAAAAATATTGTTCTAGACAAACTCATATGTTATCACAGAAACAAGATAATTCAAAATTTTCATAGTGACATTTTTATAACTGCAAAAATTGGAAATAATTGAAATGTCCATCAACAGAAAAATATAATTATATTGTGATATAGTCAGACAAAGTAATATTACATAACAATGAAAATGAGTGAGTTCTTGCAAAACATCAATGAATCTTTTTTCTTTAACTTTTAATTTTGTATTGGGGTAGGTCTGTCTAGTCAAGGCTATGGTTTTTCCAGTAGTCATGTATGGATGTGAGAGTTGGACTGTGAAGAAAGCTGAGTGCCCAAGAATTGATGCTTTTGAACTGTGGTGTTGGAGAAGACTCTTGAGAGTCCCTTGGACTGCAAGGAGATCCAACCAGTCCATTCTAAAGGAGATCAGTCCTGGGTGTTCTTTGGAAGGAATGATGCTAGCATTATTTCATCCTCTTTAATAGCTGAGTAATATTCCATTTTGTACCATGTTTCCACATATGCGGGGAGCTGCCCATGAGAACGGGGTCCTTTGTCCGAAGGACACAGCTCTGGGAGCTGCCTCAGTACTTGAGGGTTTGCTTGCAAACATAGCTCTCTGTCCCGCCACCCCAGAGATTAGGCGCTTATTTACTGCAGACACCTGGAGTTCTGTGCAAACTTCTCACGCACAGAGAAATGTTATCTGGTGTAAGAAATAATAACAGGGTGCCATTCCCATGCTCTCAAGATTTCTTGTGACTGTTTGTAAGATGTATAGGTCAACCAAGAAAAAATGTCAACTGTCTTGTCTTTCTCACGCTCTTCTGTATAAATATAAGATGCTGAATAAAGTTGGCGTCAGACTGCATCCCTTCATGGAGACGTGTCTGAACCTCTCAACCCCATCTTTGTTGTAGTCTCTTGCTGTAGTTTCCTTTCTCAGCCCCGCCGTGCACGTTCTGGGGACCTGATCGACTTTGCCAGCTGGCACCAGCACACATAGGCACCGCATCTTTATCTGTTCCATTGTTGGTGGGCACTTAGGTGTTTCCCTGTCTTGGCTATGGCAAACAGTGCTACAATGAACAGAGAAATTCAAGGAACAATTCCATTTATCAGTGCATCCAAAAAAAAAAAAAAATAGACCTCAGAATAAACCTATTTAAAGAGACAAAATAAACCTACCTAAGGGCTTCCCTCATGGCTCAGTGGTAAAGAATCCACCTGCCAAAGCAGGGGATGCAGGTTTTACACCTGGGTCAGAAAGATTCCCTGGAGAAGGAAATGGCAACCTACTCCAGTATCTTGCCTGGGAAATGCCATGAACAGAGGAGACTCGTGAGCTACAGTCTATGGGGCCACAAAAGCGTTGGACACTATTTAGTGATGAAAAAGCAGTAAGGAGACAAAAGACCTCTACTCCAAATACTATAAGATAATGATAAGAGAAATTAAAGAAGACACAAACAGATGGAACAATATACCATCGTCATGGATTGGAAGAATCAACGTGGTCAAAATGACTATACTACCCGAGGCAATCTACATATCCAATGCAATCTCTATCAAATTATCAACATTTTTGTTGATAATTTTTTATCAGCATTTTTCACAGAACTAGAACAAAAAATTTCAAAATTTGCATGAAGACACAAAAGACCCCAAATAGCCAAAACAATCTTGAGAAAAAAATGGAGCTGGAGGAATCAGTTCCCTGACTTCAGACTATATTACAAAGCTACAGTCATCAAAACAATATGATGCTGGCACAAAAATAGAAATATAGATTAATGGAACAAGATAGAAAACCCAGAAATAAACCTATGCACCTATGGTCAATTAATCTATAACAAAGGAGGCAAAACTATACAATGTTGGAAAGACAGTCTCTTCAACATATGGTGCTAGGAAAACTGAACAACTACATATAGGAAAATGAAATTGGATCATTTGTTAACATCATACACAAAAAATAAGCTCAAAATGGATTAAAAACCAAAATGAGAGACTAGACACTATAAAACTCCCAGAGGAAAACATAGGCAGACCACTCTCTGGCATAAATCACAGCAATATTTTTTTGATCCTTCTCCCTGAATAATAGAAATAAAAACAAAAATAAACAAATGAGGCCTACTTAAACTCAAAGGCTTTTGCACAGCAAAGAAGACAGTAAAGAAAATGAAAAGACAACCCACAGAATGGGATAAAATAGTTGTAAATTATGTGACTGACAAATGTGATCTTATTTTATCAGATCACAAAATAATCTCCAAAATTTACAAACAGCACATGATGCTTAACAGCATCAAAACAAACAACCCAGTCAAAAAATGGGCAGAAGACCTAAGTAGACATGTCTCCAAAGAAGACATGCAGATGTCCAATAGGTGCATTAAAAGATGTTCAACATCACTAATTATGAGAGAAATGCAAATCAAAACTACAATGAGATATCATCTCACACCACCTAGAACGTGTGTGTGTTCAGTTGCTCAGTCATGTTTGATGCTTCGTGACTCCATGGAAAATGTAGCCTACCAGGCTCCTCTGCCCATGGGATTTCCTGGCAAGAATACTGGAATGGGTTGCCATTTCCCCCTTCAGGGGATCTTCCTGACCCAGGGATGGAATCCTCGTCTCCTGCATTGGCAGGCAGGTTCTTTACCACTGAGCCACTTGGGAGGCCCCCAGCCAGAAGGGCTATCAAAAAAAATCACAAAGAAAGAATACTGGAGAAGATGTGGAGAAGAGGGAACTCTCCTACACTGTTGGTTGGAATGTAAATTGGTATAGCCACTTTGGAGAACAGTTTAGAGGTTCCTTAAAAAACTAAAAATAGAGCTACTGTATGACCCTGAAATCCCACTCCTGGGCATATGTATCTGGTGAAAAATATCAAGAAATCTTATACATATTATTTTATGGGTTAATACTTACAACGTAATTTTTATAAAGCTAAAACAGTAAAAAACAAATTATCTAAATTTTAGATTATACATACAAATCTAAAGAGAAAAGAAAAATCAAAGAAATGCTAAATTCAAAATTCAGAACAATTGTTACTCCTGGGTACAAAGCAATGGACTCAGAAAAGAGTATGCAGATGGCTACGATGGAAATAGGTCTTGTCAGGTAATGGGTTTATGTTCATTTATTTTATTATTTTCCTGCCTCACACTTTCCCAAAATATGTTATGAGTATATTAAATCTTAAATTGGTTTGGCCAAAAATGTTCTTGGTTTTTAAGTAAAAGAAACCATTTTGACCAAGAACTTTATAGAACAACTTCTTTATTGTTTTGTTCCACGTCTGCCATTTTTCAGGCAACTTCATAATTCCATCTTCCCAAACTTTTATCATTTTTGAGCAACAAATTGTTCCAGGTATCTTTTGGAAGATACCTGTTCCAGTCTTCCAAGGAATTGAAATTTTTTCCACTAATAGAGTTTTGTAAAGGCCAGAATAAATGGAAATCTGAAGGTGCAAACATCTGGTGAATATGGCAGAAGAGTTAGAACTTCACAGTCAAGCTGTAAAAGCTTTTGCCTGGTCATCAAAGAAACATGTAGTCTTATGTTATCCTGATGGAAGATTGTGAGTTTTCTGTTGACTAATTCTGGATGCTTTTCATCGAGTGCTTTCAGTTTGTCTAACTGGGAGCAGTACTTGTTGGAATTAATCATTTGATTTTCCAGAGGGAGCTCATCATAGAGGACTCCCTTCCAACTTCATGGTATACACATCATCTTTGGATAGAGACCAGTCTTTGGTGTGGTTGGTGATGGATCCTTTCACTTGCCCCGTGATCTCTTCCATTCCACATTATTGTACTGTATCCGCTTTTCATCGCCCATCACAATTTGTCCTAACAATGGAAAGCTTTTGTTACATTTCAGTGGAGAATCACATGCAGAAATATAGTCAAGAAAGTTTTTTCTGTTTGTGTGGAACCCAAACATCAAAGCAATTAACATAATCAAGCTGGTACAAATGATTATCAATGTTTGATTTGGATATTTTTAGTATATCAACCATCTCCCATGTGGTAGAATGTTGATTGTTCTCAGTTCATTAACTGAGAACAATTCTCAATCAAATTCTCAATTTGATTACTATCAACTTCAACTGGTTTAATTGACCATGGAGCATTGTCCAGTGAGAAATCTCCAGCATGAAGTGTCACAAACCACTCCTGACATGCTTGCTAAGTCACAGCATCTTCTCCATATACTGTACATATCTCTTTTTTTTTCATTTCAATTGCAATTTTACCTTTCTTGAAGTAATAGAGCACAATGTGCTGAAAAAGTTGCTGTTTTACTTCCATCTTCAATATTAAAACGGCTACCCAAAATTCATCAACTTTGTTGTGCTCTTTTTAATTCATGCTGATATGACAGCTGTCACAATACAATCTAACAAAACTGTTTCAAATGAAGTCAAAGACAACTAAGCACTACTAGGGCCATCTTACGGGAAAAAAATCAAATGAATGTTTTGGCCAACCCAATATAATGGAATCTAAAACAAACAAAAAATCTGAAAAAGAACCCTTTAGTAGTTCAAGGTTTTGAAACCCAAGATGCTATTGAGATAGATGTTAACACACACTTTTTAATTCCCATGAAACAAGTAATAGATGGCCAGGGAGAGTCATGCAAGAACTTTCTGGAAGCTTAACTGGATTCTGAATGAGTTACCTAGGGAGGTGTGTCTCTTGAGACACTTTAGTGTTCCTTGACAGTCATATGTCTTCTGTGGTTTAGGAGTGGTCTTGTCTAAGGCCGGGATTGATGTTCAGAGGATGGATTAGATGACCTCTTTGATCTTCAGCATACGGTACTTGGTTTTCCTGTCTTATCCTCTGGGCCTTGACAACAGCACAGGCTCTCTCTCTCTGCCATGCCTTCCCTGTCTACATTAAACAGTCTACCAGGGGACACAGACATTCTACTTTTAAGTAAATAGTATCTCTTGGACAAAACATTCATCAGAAGTGATATATAAATCTAACAACCTAAACTATCAACCCCAGTACTTTGAACTTTTTGCCTTCCTCAAGGAATCTTAATGTCCATAGAGACTAAAGTGAATACACATAAACATATCCGTACTATGCAATATTGCATTTAAAAGTCTGTGTATCTACCAACAAAAAAAAATAGAAAATGTATCTCAAGAAATATATATAAGTAAATGTGTATACACATTATATATATATGTACATATATAGGCAATGGCACCCTACTCCAGTACTCTTGCCTGGAAAATCCCATGGATGGAGGAGCTTGGAAGGCTGCAGTCCATGGGGTCGCTGAGAGTGGGACACGGCTGAGCGACTTCACTTTCACTTTTCACTTTCATGCATTGGAGAAGGAAATGGCAACCCACTCCAGTGTTCTTGCCTGGAGAATCCCAGGGACGGGGGAGCCTGGTGGGCTGCCGTCTATGGGGTCACACAGAGTCGGACACAACTGAAGTGACTTAGCATAGCATAGCATGTATACACACACACAAAGATACACATGAAAATACAGTTCTTAAAGATGATTCTACAACTAGTAACGATTTTAGAGACTAAATAAAGTAATAATATCCATACTGCTGATCTCTTGGTTGCACCCTCGGCAGGTTCTTGATCAAGGGAGGTAACAACTCAACAACCCCAGTCGCTGGGGAAGTTCCTGGATTCCAGGTTCATCTCACTCCAGCCACATGAGAAAACTTCAGAAGCCAAAAATCAAGCAACTAATTCTCACTTAGGTTATATCTACAGGAATATATGCTCCACTATCACAGTTAATAAGTTTATATTTCAAAATAATTTGAGGTTCATGTATACAAGGATCTTCATACTGAACTTGTTAGACTAATCAAAACAATTCAGTAATCTCCATACCCCCGCCCCTGCCTGGTGCCATGCACAGTGACATACAGTTTCACTTTTCATAGAGTATCTGCATTTTGTGAACTAGGGTAACTTAATAAAGTTATTTTCCTTTTACTTTTTTTTTTTCATTTGGGGAATGTTTCAGGGGTCTTTGACTATCTGTTCACAGACAGAACATAAAACAATTCTGTTTCTTAAGGAAAGGAAATTCCAACTCATTAGAATACGTCTCATTTATTATTTGCAGTAGAGGGAAAAGGGTGGGCTCAAGGAGAACTTTCTATTTTCCTATTAGACTAGAAGACTTATACAATAAGAATATATTTGTATATTATTTGTGTCCTTTAAAACAAAGTCGATTGAAAAGGAAATCACTGGAAGGAGATGAGACATGAGCAGGGCGTATGATGTAACACACATGACCGCAATTTGAAGTTTTCAAGGCAAAAATCTGTGTTCAATTTGCCACTGGAGTCTTACAGCAAGCATTGTATTTCCCCTCGCACCCCCACCCTCAAAGCAGCAGCCAGCTGCAACGCAGATTCCCACCCAGACGGAATGCAGGTGAAACACCAGTACAGCAAGAGCCCAGTCAAAAGGGGGGCATGTGGAGTTTGGAGAGTTTTAGAAAATTTTATTGCAGGAACACATGTGTTAGCGGAGCAGATGGAAGCAATTATGGCAGGAAAACTTTGCCCTATCCTTAAAACCACATTCCAATAGTGTGAGCTCAGGCTAATGACTATCCTTGAGGACAAGTAAAATCAGACCACAGTGAGTTTTGAAGATCGACTTCATTTTGCATCAGGTCGTGATCTGCCTGCTAAAAACTCCTCAGAACTCGATATTATCTCTTTTCACCAGAAAGAGAGGTGACCTCAAATTCACTCATCTAAAATTAATATGCTTTCCTCTAGTCTCTGTTATAAACCTCATCTGACACTTGCATTTTAGACTCCGACTGGTAGGAAGTATCAATACAACTATAAATAGTTTGATTATTCCAGATAGGAGAAATTCACTTCATTTGAATATTTCTGTGCATGTAGTCCTTTCTGAAATGTTCTTCTCTGTGAGGGAGACAGGCAGACACCTGCTATCTCCTTTAATAAATAGTATCACAGGAGTAAGGATGAAGAAAATAAAGCAGAATGAGGTTTAGTGTTAAATCTTTGACCCATAAAACAGTCAGAAGAACTAGATATAAATCCAGCTCCATGAACTTTCTTGTCTAAGGGTTTATTTTGCAGACTTGGACACTAAAGTAATTTTTCTCCCTCTTTAGCATTGTCATATAATAGTTTCTCCTTACAAGAGATTCTCAAAACCCTGGCTGGTAATGATTATGGCTGTATAGATAGTGTTGTCTTACAGTAGTATAGTATCACTCACCAAAGGGGTTCAACTTCTTTACTCTCATGAAACCACTGACTGAATAATTTATTGAAAAGGGAATAAAAGGACTAGAAAGGTATGAAAATTCAGGGCCCAAAAGAAATAAAATAGATTTTTCAGTTTCTAAATTAGTCTTCTGGCAATATGCATAATCTTCCTTCCTATCAAAAGATGAAATAATTTAGATATTTAAGACTTGACTTTTTAAATATTTTGTTACTGAAAGTAGAGGAATAAATGATAGTTTAAGTATAACTTTGGTTTTGAGCTCTTTCGTTTAAGACACAAGGCACAATTTCAAAGGTAGTTCAAACAGTCGTGCCAGCTCATTATATTAACACAAAAAGTGAAAGTGAAGCCGCTCAGTTGTGTCCGACTCTTTGCGACCCCATGGACTGTAACCTACCAGGCTCCTCTGTCCACGGGATTTTCCAGGCACAGATACTGGAGTGGGTTGCCATTTCATTCTGCAAACGCAAAGGCACAGACCAAAAGTTAGAAACTGCAGCTTTCACTCCTTGTTTTTCCAGGACCATGCTTGTTACTTTGGACAAGTGACTTAACTTTCCAGTTCTCAGTGAGCTCATGCAAAATGGGAAGAATAATGCCTGCCTTATTTCCTAGGTTAATTAAGTATGGAAATAAGAAAAACGCGTTTGAAAGTGTAACTGGAAGTGTGTTTGCCTAGGTGACCCAAGAAAGTGTAGTCTCCTTTAAGTGACTAAATATATAACTCTCGTTTTCTAATCTACTTTATCAAGACCTCTAGATAATAATGTATGTTTCTAATTCAATGCTTTAGAATTCTGTGGAAATATATCAATTCAGCAAATGCAATTGTTGAGAATAACCAAATCCTCACTGTGAAATTAACTACTACATTGAGTTTATTGGCAACTGACTCACCCGTGTATGTATTAGTATAGCACATAATCCAGAGCACCTGTGATCTGCCATACTTTGCATTAGATGTTAAGGATACAGTCATGAGGAAAATAGGGTAACCATAGCTGAAGTAAGAACAGATGCTAGGCAGAAGCTGGGGGACTAGGAGGAGGAGGAGATGAATGGCCTAAGGGAACTCCTGGGCTTGGTCATCCAAGGCTGCCAGTGTAGTGAAGAGGCTCAGATTAAAACCACGTGGTCCAAATGAAAAGGCAGAAAGTGATGTTCTTGATTAGCCAAATTTGAAGCACTGTCAGAATAGCAATCCCATCATCCCTTTCATGACTAACAGTCCTACTGGCCAGCATCGGAGGCACAAGGCTAGAAGGCTTATCTCTTATTATTTGTCAGTTGATTTTGTCTCTCCTATTTCAGGAAATATTTCAAATCCATTTCAGTCTCCCCAAATCCCCAGTGAGAGCACCCTCATGCATGGAGATATTTTGTCTCCACAGGGATACTGAAGGTCTTTCCATTTCATTTACAATACTCGTCAGGGAGAGCAGGTCAGTCTTACAGAGCTGAGTCCTTAACCTATGTTCGCCAATGTTATCTCCAGGTAGATAGTGTCAGAATTGAATTGAATTGTAGGATACCCGGCTGGTGTCCTGAAAACTGCCAACATTTGGTGCAGGAAACCTCCCCTTTTACATGCTGCAAATCTGATCTCAAAACACCGAAGATTAGTGTATGTCATAACTGTCATTGGTTTATCTTTCATCCCCATGTCCCCCGTATTTCATCTCCATGATAGCAGAGCCTTTGTCTACCTTCCACATTGTTTCATTCTCATGGCCCTGCACAGTGCTTATCCTAATGTAAGCACTCAAAGACTGAAAGAACAACATGACCAAATTTTGCTCATAGTATGTTATAAACAAGGCTGTAAGAATACACAAAAGGGTGCAAGTAACAATGACTTAGAAACAGGAGGGAAATGGAGAGGCAAGAAAGAAGGCTTCTTAAAGCAGGAAAATTAACAGCTGGGTGCAAAAGAGTAAAGTAGCTGTTGCCAGGTCAGAAAAAGAAGTAAGGGACTATTCTACACAGTAACAAAACTGTGAGTAATGGCAAGGCTTTATTTCAAGGAATCATATGTTTTAGGGCTCAATATAAATAGAACATAGAGTAGACTGATGGAATGCAGTTTATGAGGCTGAAATTGTACCAGCCTGGTGGCTCAGATGGTAAAGAATCTGCCTGTAGTGCTGGAGACCAAGATTCAGTCCCTGGGTTGGGAAGATCACCCAGAGAAGGGAATGGCATCCCACTCTAGTGTTCTTGCCTGGAAAATTCCATGGACTGAGGAGCCTGGTGGGCTATAGTCCACGGGGTTGCAAAGAGTTGAACACAACTGAGCAGTTTTCGGAGAAGGCAATGGCACCCCACTCCAGTACTGTTGCCCAGAAAATCCCATGGATGGAGGAGCCTGGTAGGCTGTAGTCCATGGGGTCACTAAGAGTCGGACACGACTGAGCAACTTCACTTTCACTTTCCACATTCATGCATTGGAGAAGGAAATGGCAACCCACTCCAGTGTTCTTGCCTGGAGAATCCCATGGACGGAGAAGCCTGGTGGGCTGCAGTCCATGGGGTCACACAGAGTCGGACACGACTGAAGCGACTTAGCAGCAGCAGCAGCAGAGCAGCTTTCAGATGTCATGAAAAATTTAATGCAACATGTTAAGATGTTTGTGCTTTAAATATTGCACAACAGGAGCCATAAAAATTTATTAGAAAGAGAATATATGTCTGTGTGTGTATATATATATATATGTATAATTTGACTTTTAGGAAAATAGATGTGATAGAGGATGCAATGGGTTGAGCAGAGACTGGAAAGAGGGAGATACTGGAGAAGTTATCAGTGGACCATGTAAAAAAGTGATGAGGATTTAAAGAAGGCAGTGGTGGCAGGAATCAAGAAGAGGGGTCAGAGAGCAGAAGAGAGAGGGGAAGGGGGAGGGGGGAGACACGCAGAAGATCCAGCCAATGGGGCAAAGTGATAACATAGGTGACCTCAAGCCTAGAGAATATGAATACTTTAATAACACTCTTGCTTCTTTCTGTACATTCTAAACTATCATCACATAAAAGAATTTTAAAAATAAAGAAAAAGAAGAGGCTTCTAGTTCAAGATGGTGGAGTAAAGATGGCATGCTCATCTCCTCCTGTGAGAGCACCTAAATCGCAACTAGCTATTGAACAACCATTGACAGTAGAATGCTGGAACCCACAAAAAAAGATATGCCACATCCGAAAATAAAGAAGCAGCTGCAATGAAATGGTAGGAGGGGCACCATCATGATAATATCAACTCCCATACCCACCAGATACTGCTGCTGCCTACCAGGCTCCTCTGTCCATGGGATTTTCCAGGCAAGAGTTCTGGAGTGGGGTGCCATCACCTTCTCCGACCCGCCAGATGAGTGACCCACAAACCAGAGAACAATAATACCAAAGAAGATCTCCCACTGTTGTGAAGGTTCTGAGCCCCACATTGCTCTGCGGCATGTGGGATCTTCCTGGGCCAGAGATCGAGCCCTTGTCTCCTGCATTGGCAGGTGGATCCTTTACTGCTGAGCCATAAGGGAAGCCCTCCAGATATGTTTCTAATGATTCAGTTCAGTCGCTCAGTCATGTCCAACTCTTTGAGACACCATGCCAGGCCTCCCTGTCCATCACCAACTCCCAGAGCTTGCTCAAATTCATGTCCGTTGAGTCGGTGATGCCATCCAACCATCTCATCCTCTGTCATCCCCTTCTCCTCCTGCCTTCAGTCTTTCCCAGCATCAGGGTCTTTTCCAAGGAGTCAGTTCTTCTCAACAGGTGGCCAAAGGATTGGAGTTTCAGCTACAGCACCAGTCCTTCCAATGAACATTCTAATGATTAGCCATGTTTAAAATCAACTGGACTACATGATGATCTTATACTTTTATCTAGCTAGTTCACTTTTTTCTATTTCATATTCAGTGTTCCTGTTTCATTTAGTTTATATTTTCCAATTTCTCCATCTCTTTTTTTCTTGATGTTCTTTCTCAAGCCTTTATTAAGCATAGTATAAAAGCTCTTGTATACATATATAGAAATAGTATGTATAATATATATATATTAGAAAACTTATGAACTTTTGCCTAACTAAAAAAATTGTGACATTTTGATTCCACTTGTTTGACTTAATATGAATAAATGCTAGATTTCTAATTAAAAAATAGATAAGCAACAAGCAAAAAAGGTTTACTTAGTAGCACAGGGAACTACAATCAATACCTTGTAATACCCTATAATGGGAAATAATCTGAAAAATAATATATGTGTGTACATATAATTGAATCACTTTATATACCTGAAAATACTGAAAATCAACTATACTTTAATAAATTATGTATATCAAGAAAAAAATTAAAGAGAGAACGGGTTAGAAAAGAGACAAGTGATGGAATTGATGGAATTAGGGAGTGAGCTGAGAAGAAATATCAGAAGTGAATTCTGGTTTCTGAATTCAGAAACCAGAAATACTGAAATACTGAAAATACATCTGAAATACTGAAATATACCTGAAATATATACCTGAAATACTGAAAATCAATTATACCTGAAATACTGAAAATCAACTATACCTGAAATACTGAAAATCAACTATACTTTAATAAAATATGTATATCAAGAAAAAAAAAAAGAGAGAAGGGGTCAGAAAAGAGACAAGTGATGGAAGTGATGGCCTGTAAGGAGTGAACTGAGAAGAAACATCAGAAGTGAATTCTGGTTTCTAATGTAGAAGACCTAGTGAATGGTGATTCAATCACCTAAACTCAAAAACTTTGGACTTCCCTGGTAGCTAAGACAGTAAACATTCTCCTGGCAATGCAGGAGACTTGGCTTCAATCCCTGGGTCAGGAAGCTCCCCTGGAAAAGGTAATGGCAACTCACTCTAGTATACTTGCCTAGAGGATTCCATGGAAAGAAGAGGCTGGTGGGCTACAGTCCATGGAGTCGCAAAGAGTCAGACATGACTAAGCAACTAACACTTTCATTTTCAAACTCAAAAACAAAGAGAAGAAGCAAGTTTCAGAAAAAAAAAAATCAATTCTTTTTTTCTAATTTAAAAAACTTTTTTTTTCCTAAATAGGCAGAAAACTTGAAATGCACTGAAGAAATGCAAAGGGAAAAAAGCCAACTGGATTCCCACCTCCTAACTGCTATCATTAATAAAAGTTTGCTATGTGGCAGTATATGTGCACAGAGACATAGAGATTTTTGTTTGTTTTGTTTTATGTATTAGAAGCATAGCTTTCTTTTTAATATCACAATATATTATACCATTTTACAAAATAAAACAAATGTTAACAAAGTAAGTAAATGTTTTTCTACACCATAATTTGCTAACGGCTTCTTAACACAGTATATTGTCATATGGTACACCAAATTTTACTTAACTAATTCCCCATTACTGAACACTTAGTCTTTTTCAAATTTTATTGTTGAAAATAATGTTACAGTGAATATTTTTTACAAATTCACTTTAAAAATACTAAAATTAAGGAACATAAAAGTCAACTGTAATAAATAAATTCTATATTCTAAATACTGTACTAAGTGCTTATGAACATTATTTTATTCAGTTCTCACTAATTTTGTCAACTCTGTTTCACAGGTAAGAAAACAAAGGCTTAAAAGAGATACATAATTTGTACATGTTCACACAGCTAAGTCCCCAAACAAGGATTCCATTACAGTATAAGCAACACACAGTCTCACTCACCGCCCTAGGCCGCCTCTCGGATGACTTTAGAAAATGTGGATTTGCCATTCAATGGAAGGCAGAAATTAAATGTTAGGCTTTGTGAGGCATCGGCATCCAGGTGAATGGATCACAGTTCAGCTTTCGATTCACATGGGGAGATGTCTGATTAGACGGCTGACCCCAGATGAATTTAATCAGAGTATCAGGTTGAGAGAGAGTAGACCCCAGGTTTTAGCAGGTTTTAAAAGCGCCGCAGGTATTGCTAATATGCAGCCAGTGCTGAGAATCATTGATATAAAGCAACCGAAGCCTAAAGCTAAGGACGAGATAAGATTGCCACGAGGCTACACACAGAATGGAAAGTAAAGACACTGCGTGCTCAGTCGGTCAGTTGTGTCCGACTCTTTTGCAACCTTACAGACTGTAGCCTACCAGGGTCCACTGTTCATGGGATTTTCCAGGCAAGAATACGGAGTGTGGGTTGCCATTTCCTTCTCTAAAAGACAATACAGAGAGGCAAACAAAGTTCAAGTCAGCTGTAGCAGGCAGAAGAAAGAATCTATCCAGAAACGATATTCTAGGGATTATGGAAGAGAGAATTTTACCAACAATATGTATATGAAATCAAACACATACCCACAGGTGTCATTCAACAATTTCAACTAATTTGTTGTATGAACTCAGGGTGATATTGATGTAAACTGCCAGTCTTTCTTGACTTGCCAACTAACCTTCACCAGAACAGCTCAGATGTGAGTCTTTTGTCATCCTGTTTTTGCATTGCTCTGTGGTCACTCTGGTTAGTTCCTTTCTATATCCCAGAATGGTCCCCTGACAGAGTTGCTTATAGGCTGGTAGAAAATGCTATATCTGCATAAATACTTTCACTCAGTGCAGTAACTTTCTGCTGCTTGCCTCAAACATGCAAACTTTGATAACCATACATTTTGATATATTAAATCATTTATCACATTTTATAAAGAATATATATATATATGTTGCTATTTATTTGTTAAGTCATGCCCAACTCTTTTGTGACCCAATGAGCTGCAGCCCATCAGGCTCCTCTTGTCCATGGAATTTTCCAGGCAAGAATACTGGAATGGGTTGCCATTTCCTTCTCCAGGGGCTCTTCCAAACCCAAGGATTGGCAAGAGGATTCTTTACCACTGAGCCACCAGGAAAACTGAATATATACATGTTTAGAATAGTATATGTACTTTATTAATGTAGTTATATGTCACATTTTATGTTAAATAATATTTTAATTAAGCAATTATAAAATAATGTTAATCTAATATTTCATGAAACAGTTTTATTTCAACTTTTCCCCAGCATATTCTCCATCAGTCTTCATTATCATTAGGGAACTTCTAGTCATCTAAAATATTCTACAAAGCTCATTTCTGTTTTTAAGTTGAAACAGAATGTCTTTTGACACTCTGTATAGGGCTGTGACTAGGAATTCCAAGCCATACAATCTCTTTTCTATGATATCAATGCAGGTATTTTATTTAACCTAAGTACTATTCTAATTTGTTAAACTTATATAATTTTTATATATGCTTTCTATTTCATTTGGATCCTCCTACAATCGAGGCTGAAACAAAGACTAGGGTGCAGGAAGTTTACTGAGGAGGTGATTCCAGGAAGCAGAAGTGGGAGAACAGGGAGAGTGACCCAGGTTGGAGAGGAGACCTGGTGCTGCTGTGGTGGCCAGCAAGAGGGGGACAGTCCCAGTAGGACCTCCTGGGCAGTATCTCTAGTCCCTTAAGGATTGTCCGCTGAAGGCTGACTCCCAACCTCCACCCACTGGCTCCCATCTTGTCAGTGAAGGGTAAACCTGGAGGGCTTTATTTCCCATCACTGGCTCTTCACAGGTAACCTTGTGCAGTGATTCTAGTGGGCCTCCATAACTCCTGAGAAGCCGCTGGGCCAGAAAGCCTGTGCTTGAGATATGACCCTGTTGGCATCAGGTTTGTTTGTCCTCCCAAGAAATGGCCAAAATTAGTTGAGCAGATGTGGTGCAGACCGCTGGAGACCTTCATCCTGGTTCAAACAGTATTAAAACAGTATTGCGTGGTCGCTCTGAAAACCAATGAGTCCCCTGCCTCATACTTTCTGATCCCTCATTTCCTGAAACCCAGAAAGTTATTTTCAACTCATTTGTCTATTTATAATTTTATTTCCAGTAATGTGCTTATTCTACTATCTACTGATTTATCACCTTATATGTATTTATATATATAATAAACATATATTATTCACAGAGTACCATATAGTGCTATGATTATATTTCCTTTCTGTCCAACTTCTGTTTTCCTGGAGTTACAGGGCATTATTATTATTATTATTATTGCCATCAAAGATTTAGCCTTATTATTTCTATAGAACTAAAATTCTCCACTGCAAGTTCTTCCAGATTTACTTTTCTTAAATGGAAGCATTCCTCCTGGAGTCCTCCATTCCTTCTTCCGTCTTCCAGGATGGTGAAGCTGTCCTCAATCACCCTCCATTTTTCTGCACAGTCATGCTGAGTTTCTCTTTTCTTTTCATCTGTGTTCTTTTTGCTTTGACTCTTGTTCCTTTGAACCCACATCTTCCTCTTATCTGCTCTCTCTCTCTGAGAAAGAGCATAACAAGAGTTTTGATTTTTTTGAGTATTGGTCTGTAAAAAATATCTTTATTTTACCTCACTCATGCATAGTTTGGCTGGGTATATGACTTTAAGTTGAAAATTCTTTTTGCTCAGCATTTGAAAGTCATTGCATTCTAGCTTTCAGTTTTGCTGTGATACTCTAGAGTCATTGGATTTCTAATCCTTTGAATATATTCTGCTGAATTTTTCTTCTTTTTTTTTCTTTTAGCCACAATAATTTAGATGCAGATTGTCAATGTGCTAAACATTTCATGAGTCATTTCAACCTGAAAATCCATGGTCTTCAATTCTCAGAAATTTTCTTCTGTTATTGTTTAATAATATACCTTTTTTTTTCTAATTGATCATTGCTTTGTTTTCCTGATCTATTTTCAGGATGCTTTCCTTTTTCATTATTTAAAATTTTCTTTCAACTGAAACAGAAAGTGCTTTTCCTCAGGCTTGGAGTCTTCCCTTGTGCATTTTTGTTACTCTTTGCTGACTTCTTTTTAGTGTCCTACCCTTGTTGAGTTTGCTTTGCCCAGAGGCTAATAGTGCGTCTTTTGTTGTTAGCTCTTTAATGCCTCCTGAATTGCTATACAAAAACAAATTCTCTAAGGATATACTTTGGGATATTTTGCAAGTTCCCTTGTACTCCCTGCACTTCTCTGTTTCATACAAGTTTTCCTTACCTGTTTATTTAAGCTTGGATCTTGTTAGAAGCATTCCATGAATATATGGCAATCTTTGGCAAATCACTAATTCATCATACCAAGTCACTAAAAAGTTGATTGAAAGGGTGTGTAGGAGCAGCATTTGTCACCTGATGAGTTTCATTGCAGGATGTTTAGAAGGAATTCTGGACATTTTTATAGGGACTGTAAATATTGGAATTCAGACTCTTATTTTTCTAATGGTTTCTTCAGGGATGATTTCTCTAATTTCTGCCTTTCTACTTTGAGATTTCACAGTCCATTTTCTAGGAGCAAACAGAGGGGAGAAGGCTAGAGGTTTCTGTGCAATGTTTATTTTCTCTTGCTATTTCTTTTTCACTCTGGCACCTCAACTCTACTCTCCTTTGTGCCTGGGATTCAGAGATGGGTAATTCTGTGGTTTAGTTTCTTCTGAGAATAAGGTTCTGCCTTCAGAGCAGGATGAAGTCAGAGTCTCACCTTGCTGGGGATGAGGAAGGGGTGGGGAAGTGACAGGATATGAGGGTCTGACTACTTCTTACAGATACATTTAGACTTTCAGGTAACCTTCCTATCTTCACTTCACCTCTTACTCTCATCTTCTAGGGAAGAAAGCCCGTGCCTCAATTCTGGGCCTTTCTGATTTTCTTCGACTTGAATAAACCTGCTTTGCATTGCTATCCCTTTCTGTGATAGAGTTTGGGGTTCAGCATTTTTTGGTCTCCTAAGCTAGATACTTCTCATCCATTCATTTCCTAACTCTATACACATGCCAGCATCTCTCATCCACTTTCACTTCTTCACCCATTGCTTTTGCATTTGTGAGGTGACACTTTTAAAATTTCTTTACAGTAATTTTAAAGGGGGCTTCCCAGGTGGCTCAGTGGTGAAGAATCTGCCTGCCAATGCAGGAGATTCAGAAGATGTGGATTTGATCCCTGGATCGGGAGGATCCCTTGGAGGAGAAAATGGGAACCCACTCCAGTATTCTATAGTATTTTAAAGGGCTTTCAGAAATACAAATACATATGCTCATGCCACAACATTTAGCCCAAAGTCTCAACTTCTGTTGGCTTTAGCTGCTCACATTTTGCTGCTAATTCTATTAAACAAATTCATAAAACAAAGGAACTGTAGGGTGAGCAGTGAAAAAGAAATGACATTCATCAAGTGATGTTTCTCTGACAAGCACAATGCTAGGTGCTTCCCACACAAAATCCTATCAGAACCTTACAATCCTCATGATGTTCTATAATGGCCATTTTACAGATGGGGACTGAAGCTCATAAAAATTTAGTAATTTGGCAAAAATCACAAAGCTAGCCACTGGAAGAACTAAGACTCCATTTTTTTTGGTTTGTTTTTTAAATTAACTTATTTATTTTTTTTCATTTTCTGTTAAATGGTTTATTATCATTTTTTAAATTTTATTTTATTTTTAAACTTTACAATATTGTATTGGTTCTGCCAAACTTATTTATTTTAATTGGAGGCTAATTACTTTACAATACTGTAGTGGTTTTTGCCATACATTGACATAAGACTTCAGTTTGAAGCCTATGTTCTCAGTGCATCAGCAATTGTCCTGCAGGTAATTTCTCTAAGAGGTAAGGGGATGTCTCAGAATGTCAACTTATACCACCATTGTTGAACAAAATTAGAAGCATCGGATGTTTCATGAAGATTCAAAACTATTTTCATATTAAGTACTGTCTCAAAGATTTTGTCTTAAAAGACTTGCCTGTCTCTCTTTAGAAATTACTTTTGCTTGACTGATTGGTGGGGGAAGGGAAAGCTATCTGGGTGCTTTGCCTTGAGGTGTATAGTTTGGTTTTGCTGTTTAACTCTTTAATATCCACTGAGTTGCTATAAAATCATAAGGCATTCTTAGGGAAGCGGGAAAGCAAGATGTTACCATGCTTAGAGATCTGGCTGAAAAATAAGAGCCTTCCTTAGATGAAATTCCAAGAAAGCAAAGCTTCAGCTGTTAATCCTCGAATCAGAGAGCCATAGTCTCAAGCTGAAAATGAAGGGAGGGTTGAAAACATCCAGTCCAGAGCCTGGGGGGTTGATAAGACAGAGCTGAGAATGGAAATGTGAGGGAGACTCTCTAACCATCTTCTTCATTAGCTGCTCTTTGCCTGAGGTCATGAGGGGTGCAATGTGCTGGGTTTTATGTGTGTTCACTTGTTCACCTCTGTTTATCCCACTGGTTCAGTGATTTGCCACATACACTTACTGCAAATTAGAGCTTTGTTCGCTTGGTCTCCTCCAAGTATCCTCGGCTGCCTTAGGAATACAGAGTTAGTGCTGGCATCCATGTTTTAGCTGTCTATGTAGAATCTTCTCCTTTAATCTGACGACTCATTGCCCTTCTGAGAGGCCTTATATAACTTTATAAAGGAGACACATTCCTCACTTTTCCATTTCTTTTTCTGTGTCTTGCGATATCATCTCCTTACCTTATCCCTATCCTGAACAGACTCACATACACAACAGAATATGGGTGTAAATCAAACACTTCATCCCCAAATGCCCTAAATTATGCACAGGAAACAAGTTCCTCTCCTCAGTGGTAAACCTTCCATTTTCTTCCAGCAAATTCTCTTCTAAGCAAGCCTGTATGTCCTCATTTCCCTTCTATTTAAAGGAGACTTCATTCAGAATAGCCTTTTTTATCTTCGGGGAATATGCTGCTGGATTCCAAAATGCATTCGGTCTTTCATTATGATTTATAAAGACACATATGCACAAATATAGTTAATATATTAAATAAAGACTATAATGCACTTCTATAGACATTGTTATGGCATAGAGTTGAGAGGGCTAATTTTACTTGACACTGTCTTTTAGCAGAGCAGAAATAATGTTACACTTAGCACGCCATGTGTCAAGGATAAAGGGTGGAGAAGATAAAAATACACAAGGGTAAGAATCTGTGACAACACAGTCTCATGACATACGGCTTTATTATTACTCTCAGTAAGAATATTGATAGGGTAGAAAATATTTTTGCACTGGGATATCCCTGTAATTATTTCTCAGCTGCATTATACTATGAAAAACAAGTATTTGTTATGTTTCATACTGAAAATAAGAGGAAAAAAACCCAAAAGTATCAGAATAAAATGAGATTAATGCCCTGACTGAAGGCATTGTTTCACCAAGTGTTATAAAGCTGATGAAAAAGGCTGATGCAAAATCCCCAGTGTTACAGGACTGGGAATGCTCTGGGGACGGAAAGTCGATTATGGTCTTTTCACCTTTGTCTTGTTGATGCTAAATGCAGAGTAGGTTTATAAGTTAGAAACTGCTGAGGCTGTGTGAGGCCAGTTGAGCAAGCTCTGTGAAATGATTTACGGTGATCTCAGGCCACTTGTTTGTAGGCAAGAGCCACATTTCACTTGCGACTGGTGTAAATAGTTCTCATGACAGTGCCTCTGTTGGTTTTCCCCATTTTTGCATCATTAGTCAACATTTTCTGAGAATGATTCTTTTACTTCCTGGGCAATAAAAGAAGCTGTTATTATTGATTACGTATAATGTGCCAAGTTCTGTTTTTGACACTTGACTCCTGTTATTTCTAATCCTTAAGACAATCCTGCAAAATGCACATTATTCTCATTTTACCCAAAAAGGGACTGAGGTTAAAAAGGATTAAACAACATAACTAATAAGTAATAGAAGCACATTGCAAACACCTTCACTAGCCTCAGAATCCTGCACAGTTTCTACTAAATTAACATATACTTGCATTTTAAATGTCACCTGGAAAAAATTTTGTCCTTTTTATAATGATGTCTATAAAATACCATGATTTTGATCCTAGGGACCAGGTGCCAAGTACATCAAGATACCTTCCTCCATAGTGTAAGTGAAGATATTTGTAGAAATTTAACATAACTGATGTATGCAGAGTACATCATGAGAAATGCTGGGCTGGAGGAAGCACAAGCTGGAATCAAGATTGCCGGGAGAAATATCAATAACCTCAGATATGCAGATGAAACCACCCTTATGGCAGAAAGTGAAGAGAAACTAAAGAGCCTCTTGATGAAAGTGAAAGAGGAGAGTGAAAAAGTTGGCTTAAAGCTCAACATTCAGAAAACGAAGATCATGGCATCTGGTCCCATCACTTCATGGGAAATAGATGGGGAAACAGTGTAAACAGTGTCAGACTTTATTTTTTGGGCTCCAAAATCACTGCAGATGGTGACTGCAGCCATGAAATTAAAAGATGCTTACTCCTTGGAAGAAAAGTTAGGATCAACCTAGATAGCATATTCAAAAGCAGAGACATTACTTTGCCAACAAAGGTCCTTCTAGTCAAGACTATGGTTTTTCCTGTGGTCATGTATGGATGTCAGAGTTGGACTATAAAGAAAGCTGAGTACAGAAGAACTGATGCTTTTGAACTGTGGTGTTGGAGAAGACTCTTGAGAGTCCCTTGGACTGCAAAGAGATCCAGCCAGTTCATCCTAAAGGAAATCAGTCATGCGTGTTTATTGGAAGGACTGATTTTGAAGCTGAAACTCCAATACTTTGGCCACCTGATGCTAAGAGCTGACTCATTTGAAAAGACCCTGATGCTGGGAAATACTAAAGGCAGGAGGAGAAGGGGACGACAGAGGATGAGATGGTTGGATGGCATCACCGACTCAATGGGCATGGGTTTGGGTAGATTCATGCAGTTGGTGATGGATAGGGAGGCCTGGCGTGCTGCTGTTCGTGGGGTCGCAGACAGTCGGACACGACTGAGCGACTGAACTGAACTGAACTGGTCTTCCCAGTGGTGCTAGTGGTAAAGAACCCACCTGCCAATCTGAGAGACATTAGAAACTTGGGTTCTGTCCCTGAGTCAGGAAGATCCCCTGGAGGAGGGCATGGCAACTCACTCCAGTATTCTTGCCTGGAGAATCCCATGGATGGAGGAAACTGGTGGGCTCTGTTCCATAGAGTCACAGAGTCAGACATGACTGAAGTGACTTAGCACGTACACCCAAAGAAAATTAACTTTATATTTTTAAAAAATGAGTAAGAGACACATGAAAAATTACAGACAAATGGAAGCAAACCTAGAGCAGGGCAATCAAAACAGTGAGCAGCCCTAAAACCACATAACAAGTGTAGTTAGCGAATAAACCAGGAGTGTTTAGTTTGGAGAAGAATCAATTCAGATGGCGTTTTGTCATTTCTATCAATATTTGAAAGGCAGACATAAGGGAAAAAAACTTGACCTGTGCGTATATGTCCAAATGGGTAAAAAAAAAAAAAAAAAAAAAAGGAGAACTTTGAAAGGTCCAGGTCAGCAATAAACAGGAACTTTTTAAGAACCAATTTTTAGATGGAACAGGCAGCCTAAAGAAGTAGCAAATTCTCGACTTTTAAAGGCGGGTAGGAAAAAGCCTGCCTGTCAGCTAAAGGAATTAAATACAATGACCTGCAGAATCCAAACAGTGATTCAAACAGATTTCCTTTAAACTTTTCTTTCAGTCCTGACTGGAAATTGGCAATCCTGATGCTTCTTGCCAAATGTGTGCCACGAACACTTTGAGATAGAATTAAACTGGCACTCATGAGTGCTCACAGTAGTTTCTTGATAATAAAATTGAGTGACTTCATCAAAGTGCTCAGAACTTCTTCCCTTTTCTGTTTCATTCATGTTCAGGTTCACGTGTCCCGCCACAGGGTTTTAGGCCCAAACGGTTAATTAATGCTCAGTCAGCACAGCCCCTATGTTGATGGCTGACTTCTGTATTTGTGTCAGCGATGAAGAAAGTGACAGACTGAATAGAAAAATCTGGACAGGGTGTGAGAAATAATGCAGGATGTGAGCCCTACACCTGGTGCGCTCACCGGTCAGGACATACCCTTCCGCCTTCTGTCCAGAGCTTCTATTTTACAAGCTTTCTGTGCATTTCTGTTTTGCTGCACACAGCCTTGAGCCAGGGACAGCAGTGCATGCTAAAATGCTTCTCTGCTACAGGCATTGACTGATTTCCTTCATGTGTGACTGCCAGCTCTTATTAAAAAGAAAAAGACAAAGTCAGAGCATATCATAGCGTTCAAACCACAGAAGACTGTTAGGTTCCTTTTGCATCCTTGAAGAAGAGGCTTAAGAACAGTTAAAACAAGGCAAACTAAAACTGGTCTACTTTTAATGAAGAAGAGGCTTAAGAACAGTTAAAACAAGGCAAACTAAAACTGGTCTACTTTTAATGAGTCAGGTTAATTATGGTCATAAGCTGCATAGCTCCAATTTTATGAAAGAAGAAGGAAGTTCTGCAGGTACATTTTTTCCTCAATGCTGGAAACTGATAGAGTTGTTGGATCTACCTAAGCTACCTTCTTCTGGTTTAGCACTGCAAAGATACTGCAACAATATATTTTTAAAAGAAATTCATCGCTAGACATCAACACCTGTACTTAAATTCTGCTTAGGCAGGGTATTTCTTTACTGTGATTAAAAACTTTTCTAAAGCTGCTTCTGCCAGGGTGACTTTTCCCTTTGTTTGTGATAACTCTGGATAATCCAGTAACTGTGTGTGCATAAACACACATCCAAGTCTATTTTTATGGAGAACACTTTGCACTTCACCCTCATCAACTCTCACATGCGCTCCATATATTTCTGAACATGTAAACACTGTCACGGGACCTATAAACTGTTGTTCTTCTAGGTGAACAGACATCAATTATTTTCTTCTATTGTGTTTTTCTTGGAGAGAGAAGAACTAGAGCTTATCCAGAAAGCATTTTTTTTTCTTGAGAGTAAATGAATTGAATGAAAAAATCTCAAAATACTTTGGCCTAATTTCTGTATTTGTTTAGTTGCTTTAGTATGCATGCCGATTAAATGCTGAATAAAACCTTTAGCCAAAGAACAATAAAATGTCCTGTCTATAAGAACTGTTAAGAACCAATACAGCCTTCCTTTGTGTTTAAGAACCAGGTGATGAGACCTTGTATTTGCTCAGATTGTGATCTCTGGGATGATTCTTCAGATACAGAGAGGAAAAAAAGTATGTATTGGAAAGCATTACTGAAAAAGTAAAATTGCGGAGACTATATATTTTTTGCCAGGAGGAGTCCTTTCTGGAGAAATACCTCCTAGTTTCCTCCCCTCTCCCTTTCCCAAGATCTGCAGTGCACTTTCAGCTACGCTGTCTTTTTGCTTCTGAGAAAGCACCTTCCTTTTTCTGTGTGTGCCTGTGCATGGGAGACACATATGTGTATATAAACCTGTGTCTTAAAAAACTGTCTATACGATCAAGCCAAATACAGAATTCTCATCATAAATTAGACTCAGAATTCCCACTTCATGAATGATATGATCCTCCCCTGTTTGGTTCTTTGAGTACGTGGTGAGATTCAATGAGACAAAGTAAACATTTATGTGTATATGTGTTTGAACTGCTTTGCTGAAAGACAATCAGTATTTTAAACTATTCCTATCAGGACACCTGAATCTCAAATACACAGCAAACTCTCAGAAGATCCTGAAAACTACCTCCAAGATATCCTGCCCATCGGGAGTTAAGAAACAACAAGGTTATTTCTTGGGGGGTGGGGGGGGGCGGGAATTGTGCTGCTTTGGCAACGTTTTGACAGTGAGAATTCTCCAGGTTCTTAATCCCCACAGCCTGCTTCTACCCAGCCTCAACATAACCAAACTGCTGTTCAATTACATAATGGCCATTTTAATTACTATTTTGTTTAAGTCAAAACTCATATGAGGTCCCACAAAGCTAATTTTGATCAGGAAGGTAAAAGGTAGGTAGCTCCAAAAGGCGGCTTTCCCTGCAACGCCACATGGGTCTGGGTTTTAGGTGGCTCTCTGTTTCTCCCTCCTCATTTAGCAGGTCTCTTGCCATTTTATTTCAATTATTACCAAAAGCTACCCATGCAGGAATAGTTCCATAAAACTGAAAATTGCAGTTAAGTTCACATCTTAACAGCATTTCAAGTGCGCATTGTAACAGAGACTCCCAGTAATCAAGTTGCAGGAAGGCTGTTATAATAGTCTTTCTCTCTCTCTCAATTGCAGCAGGAAAGGCAGATGTGGAAATTATGAGTAATGTAATTGATGATCTTTAAAGCTTTTAAATACCCAAGCTCTCAACAATCAAGATCTATTTGAGTTCAGAATCTAATAAGAAGTAAATACAATAGATTTCAATAAGACATTTTATCAAGAGCTCTGCAGCTCTCTCCCTCCTTCTGCTTTTATGGGCAACATTATCATCTCATCAGCAGACAAGTTGGAGAATTTTATTGTGACACATAATCATTTTTAGTTCATCATATTTCTCCTTTCCTTGTGCAGTTTTTTAAAAAAAATAAAGTTTGCTCATTAAACACACCATTTCAGAGGATTTTGTCCCTATTAGATCTAATAGGAAAGGAAGCAGAGTGTTGTTAAAACAAGCTGTTTATTGACAACTAATTTATTGTCTTCCATGGTAGGAGGCTCTATAAAACACATCAATGTGTTAAAAATAATACCAGTAAGATATCTTCTAGATACCTAGGTTCACAAAGCCTAGCTAGTGACAATTATTTCCAAATTCACCCTGCGATACATTTACTAGCCTGACTCCAAATAACTTGCATGCCATTAAGAGTTAATTCAAATGCCACATTAAATACACCTCAATATTATTTTCGTTAATATGCAAATCATTCATAATATCAGGGTGATCTTACATTCAGTGGGAATAGCAATAATGCCTGCTTAATGATGTATTCATCAGTGCCGTAGGTGTCTTCATACTATTACTATTATATATTGTTTTCAGAAACAGACTTGACTACAAAGAAAATTGTATTGTCTCAGCAATAATGGTTTCAAAAATTTTTTTTCCCTCTTTTGGTGGAAAAATACCTTTGTTAAGCACACAGAAATACTGGTAATCTTTCCAGTGCTACCTTTTCACATCCAGATGTATCGCTACCACTAACCTGGCTTCTGAGATCTGGAATTATTATCATTACATTTTCACCACATAGGAAACACACACACACACACAATGGCTTGTTATTTTGTTTACTTAGGGGGAAAAATCATTTTGCATTTCTGTCATTTTTTTCCTCCTGCATTTCCTAATAAGACAATAGGGAAATCATTTATAGATGGTGGTTTTCCTAGCCTGAAACAAAACAAAAAAAGGTGTGTGAGAATGAATAAATAATTTCTTGTGAAATAATGCAAAGTTTTTGTAGCAACAATAACTTAAAATATAAATTAGCGTTTACTTTTCTGAACATGTTTTTTCACTTTCCAGTGGAGCAAAAAAGATAAAAATAGCTTATGGAGAGGGAAATGTGAAATTTGATCATGACTGCTCTATCTAGTTTAAAAACTTGTACTGTGATAATCAAATAAATCAGCAAAATCTCCAAAGGGCTTTTACATAGCTCTGCCTCTTGCATTTATGGCTTTATTTTATGCAAAATGTAATCATTACATATTTCAAAATTCCAAATTAATTCTAAATATATATTTTTAAAAAATCTTCTTGTGATTGTAAGCCCTAGGTTAAACCACGAACCATGCCAAACCATAATGCCTTTCATCACAAAGCTGACTTTCAATCAGAAACCTTCCTGACTTGGTTGTGCACTCAGCTCCAGATGACAGGAAGAGCACATCGATTGATTATAAATAACATTCAAATTACATGTATAGATATGAAAGAGGAGGATAAAAGAAGCGGAAGAACGCTCCCCTCTTCCAAAGCTCACCGCCCTAGGATTTCCCAGAGATAAGAATTAAAGCTAACTAAAGGATCTTTTGGAAACAGGATTGTTTTGCCATGGATGAGGGATTACTGATTGGCTTTTTAACTTCAGCTTTTCCAAATAGTTTTTCAGTTATTTAATTTACTCTACATGGAGTCTATTGATTATTCAAGTTGGCAGTCAATTTTATAGGGCACCCCGCTGTTTCTTTGCTTAATGTAGTCAATGATTGTAATTGCTTGATCAGTGCAGCCCATGAAATAGGTTTTGTGTCTTTTTTTACAATGCATTGATGGCTTTATCTGATGCAGCCTTGGCAGGGCCGGGTTTTACAGCACTACCCGGAACTCCCAGAGGTCTCTAGATTAATGGCTATGGCGAGCTGCTGATGCTGCTCTCCAGAATGTATTCACACATCTGGCATGCCGCACTTGGCGCCGGCGCCAGCTTTGTGTTGCGCAGTTACAGAATCTCTCACCAGTGCCTAGTTAACTGTTTTCACTAAGGGAATGAGATAAAAAGCCATCCAGAGAGCTCTTGGCACCCACTCTCTGTCACTGTAGTCACACATTAAAAAATTTTTTCAGTCTTTTTTTTTTTTTTTTAAGAGGCAAATGATGTATGGAAACAACAAATTACGTGGAATGTTTATGTTTTGAACTCTGTTTGGATTCTGAAAAGCATCCCATGGGTGTTCGGATTTCCTGTAAACCAACAAACAGCCCTCCTCCTTCCCTTCGCCGCCGCCTACCCTTGGATGAGAAAACGATAGCATGAAACGCATCCAAGTTTTCTGTACAAGCTGACAGGGGCTTTAGATTTTGAGAGAAAGGTGGATAGCAGAACCACACGTATGAAAAAGCAGCCTGAGCCACCCTCCACCGCTCATTACAATAAAGGTAATTCTCCTGTCCTTCAGTGAATCAGGTGAAACTGCCCAGGCATCATTTCCCTGGGCCTGCACGTCAGTATTTCATATTTGGTACAATTTGAATTGCATTATTAGACATGTAAAATGTAGTTTTAATAAGTAGAGGAAGAAAAAGTAATGAAATATGCAACAGAGTTGCGTAAATCCATGGACAATATAATTATATAGTACACATGCATGATTTACAATGCCCAGGACGACACCCACCAAAAAAGGAAAAGTGGGGTAGATTTTTTTTAGACCAACTAGACTCTGAGTTGATTTTCTCGGCAGAGTTTGACATTGAAACTGGACAGGTGTAGTTTCTTTATTAATACTTTTCTCTCCGAGTAATAAACTATAAATGAATAATGCATCTCTGAGAAGGAAAAGTCTACTTAGAAGACAGAAAATAATACTTTAAATTCCTTGGTCTACGTGGAATCAAAATTTCCATTAAAGTAAGAAACAGTGTAAGAATACCATATATGTATGCAATACTAACTGCCGCCTGTATGCAAGAAAAATATTTAACTTTACTGAAAGTAACCATTCTCATGTTTAGATTTTATCATCATTGTGTGTGATGTCATCGCTAGGATAATTTTGCTAGCATCATTTCACTATTAATTCAGATTTTAATACCTTTGTAAGAGAAGACTCTCCAGCAAATTCCCTCGCTCCCTCTTTATGTTCCTGGCCTTTAGACACACTCTAAATATATTTTACCCATTGCATACATAGCCCTATATATTATCCAACTCTCTTTCCTTATACAGAATGTTATTTAATCAGCCGAACAGAAAGAAGCCAAGTCAGCAATTTAAACCAGTTTACTGCCAGTCCAGGCTTAGAAATATGAAGAAATGCCTTTTTCTTAAGGACTGTGGAAAGCATCTTACCACTCCTCCACTCCTAATTTCATTTTACTCTGAAACGCTATAAAAATGACAGTCGTTTTTAAATGGATGTCTAAGGCACTTTACCATTGCCGTGTGCACCCAGGGGGGTCTGCATGACTGTGAGCCTGGCTCCCACCGCGTCCTCAAAACACACCCACATACAAGGAGCGGCACAGCAAAGAACGACATACCAGCTAAACAAAATACTCAGGAACTGAAGGACTCACGACAGCCGATGAAAAGCCTTGTTTCAAACTGATTGAACATAACTTGTGATGGTGGATGAGGAAGGGAGCTGGGCAAACCTCAAGTCTGGCTAGATCATCTCTGTCCAGGTGAGGATGGCCATACCCCACCCTCCACCCTCTGTCACGGTGATGGAACCTCAGCTAGCCAGTCCCTGAGGAGAGACCCTGCGTATTCATCAGGGATTGTCCTGTGCCCGGACGACCCTGATTCTATCTCCCCAGTCATCTCTCAGCTTGCCAGAGGGCTGATTTGAAGGCTGGGTCCCCTTGCCAAACCCCTGACCCATCTGTTATTGATTGTAAAGTTCCAGAGGGCAGGGCCTTTGTCATTTTCACTTGCATTTTATTGTTCCTTTTGGTAGCAAGGTGTTACGCAGATGTGGCCACTTTGTAAATACTACAGCGCAGAGCTTTCCTGTCCTAAACGAAAGGAAACACATGGCCCAAGTCAATGCAAATTGCAAGTGCGCTTATCCTCCACCTGAAAAGTCAGGGGATGTATTTGAAAAACAGCAGATGTTAATGAGAAAGACAGGGTTCCCTCTGTGATTGTCTTCTTCCCAAGGTACAAACTGTAGAAGGAGTGGCCACGATAGGAACGGATTTATTCAAGAGAAGTAGATTCGAATCCCCGCTCTGGCACTTGGGGCCTATTTGATGTTGGACAGATTACCTTAACTTTCTGAACCTCAGTTTCCTTTGAGGTAAAGCATTCAGATCGCCCAACATTGCTGGAAGGATGAAACGGGCTGGGAGGCTCAGAATCAGCCACATAAAGGTGCTCCATAAATGGTGGTTCCACCTAAACTATACTTAGCAGAGAATGAAGTCCACTTCCTTGTTCTTCTACTCCTGAGCGCCCGTGGTGCACCTCTATCTGTGGTCTCCTCTATGTCCCCTCTGCCTCTGCTTCTTTATTTCAATCCAACATGGCAAATAGATGGGGAAACAGTGGAAACATTGGCAGACGTTATCTTGGGGGGCTCCAAAATCACTGCAGATGGTGACTGCAGCCATGAAATTAAAAGACGCTTGCTCCTTGGAAGAAAAGCTATGACCAACCTGGACAGCATATTAAAAAGCAGAGACATTACTTTGCCAACAAAGGTCAATCTAGTCAAAGCTATGGTTTTTCCAGTAGTCATGTACGGAGGTGAGAGTTGGACTATAAAGAAAGCTGAGCGCCGAAGAATTGACACTTTTGAACTGTGGTGTTGGAGAAAACTCTTGCGAGTCCCTTGGACTGCAAGGACATCCAATCAGTCCATCCTAAAGGAGATCAGTCCTGGGTGTTCATTGGAAGGACTGATGTTGAAGCTGAAACTCCAATACTTTGGCCACCTGATGCAAAGAGCCAATTCATTAGAAAAGACCCTGATGCTGGGAAAGATTGAAGGCGGAAGGAAAAGTGGACGACAGAGGATGAGATGGTTAGATGGCATCACCGACTCAATGAACATGAGTTTGAGTAAAACTCCGGGAGCTGGTGATCTACAGGGAGGCCTTTCACGCTGTAGTCCATGGGGTCGCAAAGAGTCAGACACAACTGAGAGACTGAACTGTATTGAACTTTCATGCCTTGCTTATACCAATTGCTACCTGAAGATATAATCTAAATGTAATTCAGAACAGCCAATCTAATACAAAATGTGATAGACAAATATCATCAGGTTTGGGAGAATATTACTGTTTCTCCTTTACTACCTGTATTTTGGAATTTTTTTTTTTTTTAGTTTATTGTAAATATTACCATATTTTTATTCGTCTCATTTATGGATGTTCCTTTGTTGCCATGGCAGTGGGAGGAAAGAGAGAAAAAATAAAGAGAGACACTTTCTTCAAGCATGCACAAAGGTGGTGATATTAACTGAAGACAAAGGTGAAAATTTCCCCACGTGCTTATGCAGACGGAGGGGCCCTGCGCTGAACCTTGGATACAAATGAGTTCCAGTGCCTGAACCGCCCAGCATGTGGAGTGAGGAATCCTTCCTCCTTGCCCTGGGACGTAGGAGAAAAATGTGGCCTGTCCAGGTCCGGAGTCCGCTGTCCTACCTGAGCAGAGAAAACCACCCCAGGAAGATCGGTGAAGAGTCCCCGCCTGCCCAGCGACCCAGATACATTCCGCTCATTCGACTGCCAATTGTTCTAGAAAATATTAAATTTTAGTTGATTCTGTTTGTTGCCTGAATTTCTTTGGTTGGGACCCTCCTTAGGTAGCAGAGAGAGCTGAGAATTGAGAGCCAGGAGTCCGCCAAAGCAAAGCCTACTGGCTGAAAGACCCTAACCTGAGGTGAAAAGAGCCATAGAGGTGTATCTTAACTACAGTTTACAAAACAAAAAATTATATAAAAAAAATTAAAAGCAAAGGAAGGCAAATGCAAAGTCTATGGTATGAGAGATGGGTGCTCATGTCTGGTGAATATGGTAATGGCAAAGACACAAGGTAGAGAGTCCTGGATGCTGAGCTCGAGCCAGACTGTGGCTAACTCTGCCTTGAAGAAGGCAACTTGGAGATGGTCCCGGATGATGAGAAACCCTGTTTCCTGTGCTGGTCAAAGAGGTCCTTCAATGAAGGGAGGAGCTCGACCGTCTCGCCCCTCTTGACAATCCCGGGTTCTATCCCTGATGCTGCGGTAAACAGAGAAGTAGTCCGTGGCGTCTTCTATCAAGTCTTCTAGCTTGGTATACGCTATTTCCAATTGACTACCCATGACAGACATTTTCTGTTTCTCTCAATATTTCTCAGAAGAGGGTACATCCACAGAGGGTACATGTCCACAGAGAATGTAGGTGGAAAAATCTAGATACTCTGACATCAATGGTTGTAATATTCTCATATACACTGGCCCCATTCTCCTAGATTTTCTGTAAACACTTGTGAATATCACACCATGAATGTCAAAATGAGAACATATTTTGATAGTTAATAGTAAACTGAAGTTTTACCCATTTTCTGTAAACCACATTGTTGGTGGTATTTCCATCATAGACTCAGGGGCATTCCAGTTGCGTCAGGAGAGGACAGACATCAACAAGGTTATGGAAGACAGGGGTGTGATAGGGCCACATCCCCAGTCCTGATAAATTACAAAAACTCTGGTAATAACCAGAGGCCATTCTTCAAATGAGGAAGGAGAGGTCACTAAGAGAAAAAACACCTTAGTGGGGAATAAATTTTAAATTATTTGACTAAAGATTTACCAAAAGTGGTTTGCGTTTTAACTGCCCACTTTGTCACCCTCCCACGTGAAACACCAACCATTCCTCACACTTGGCACCCATTTCAGCTGCAACCAACAAGAACAGGGACTGAAGAACAGGAGAGGCGGCTTCAGAAGTGAGAAAGTTACCTTTCCCAAAATGCTGAGTCATGGTGAGTACACTTCATTTCTACAATAAAGGCCATTCAGCGAGCAATCCACAGAAATTGTGACCCTTTCTCTCTTACATTAAGTCTGGCCCCGGTAGGATACTCTAGCTCATATTCCAACAGAAAGAAAGGGAAAGGATCTAAACCAGCATTTATTGATCACTTAGCATGTCCAAGCTTCCCTGGTGGCTCAGAGGCTGCCTGCAGTGGGGGAGACCCTGGTTTGATCCCTGGGTTGGGAAGATCCCCTGGAGAAGGAAATGGCAACCCACTCCAGTATCCTTGCCTGGAAAATTCCATGGACAGAGGAGTCTGGCAGGCTACAGTCCATGGGGTCACAAAGAGTCAGACACGATTGAGTGACTTCACTTTCACTTTTCACTTAGCAGGTCCAAGAGACAACTAAATATGTGTATATGCTTTCACTGATATGTATGCACGGAGGTATATGCGTATATTCTCTGACTTAAGTTTGTTTCAAAACTATGGGAAGCTGAAGCTCAGAGAGAGGTTAAGCGACTCCCCTGAGGTTACACAGCTAGTAAGGGATGGTTGCGTGATTTACCCAAGGGCGGTTTACTGCAAAACTGTCTTTCACTCTTCATCTTGCTGACAGTTAAGTGCTGAAGGAAGGCGTGATTCAAGATGGGTGCTTGAGGACTTCCCTGTGGGTCTAATTCCCGAGTGTCATAAGCATGTCTGCTAGTAACACTAAAGAGGGTCCTACTTGCTTCATTTTGGACGTGCTGGTTGTGGAGTTACGCTGAAAGGGCGTGCCTCAGTTGTTTGTTGTGATCCGCTCTGTATTGTCATGTGGAACTCCTAACTTGGCATGAATCAAATTTAGTTTGGACACTCTGGACTTTGAATATTTAGGGGAAAATTGTCTATTAAAAAGTTGTTTTTTAAAATATACTCTACACAAATACAGAACACTTAGTATTCAGATATTACTCAGAGAATAATTTCTTTCCAAACATATTCACCTCAATTTTTTAATTAAAGAAAAAGTTTATTATATATGTACATAAAACCTCTGATATAAAGCACATATATTTAATGTGAATTAGATACATAAAATTCTTTTCACAATAATTCAAACATTGTCCTCAGTTCTTGAAAAATTTCCTCCTCCCTCAAATCCAAGAATTCAAAAATTTTTTAAATCAAAATGGTATATTTCTTATTGGGGCTGAATGCCTTGAAGGTGGTTTCAGCCTTTTGCAACCTATGGGCCAACAGAGCCATGCTGTCTTCATGTTGCCGATGAGAGTGTTTGCTCATACTTTGGTTTCTTAAACATGCCATTGAGTCAGTTATCCCCCTGGCACGTTCATCCCAAATGTTCATCATTCCCATGATGGAAACTTAATCTGACTCAAACCCAGTCTTCATAAAAGGCTACGAAAAATATGTTGTCTATGGAAATCTTAACCCATGCTTTCATAAACTACTTTGTTCATAAAGCTATGACCATTTAATCCAAGAGAATTTTTAAATAAAAAAATTATCTGTGATTGGGGAAATTTGTAGGATATCTTACAAAATAAAAAGGAAAAGTTTTATTTATCTGCTCTTGCCTCCTCCAAGTAACTATTAGTATGTTAACTGTACATTACACTTACTATATTTTATCAAAGTCTAAAACATGATACTTACATGTTTAACCTCACTTATTAAGCAGCTCTTTGAAAAATACCGCCATTATAGAAATATTCTATTTTTTAATACCAATAGCATCTCTTTAAAAAATACCAAAAAAAAAAAAAAGTTTACTATTCTTTCTATATACCAGTCAGTCTCGTTTGGGGTAATTCAGTTCAGTTCAGTTCATTTCAGTCGCTCAGTTGTGTCCGACTCTTTGCGACCCCATGAATCGCAGCACGCCAGGCCTCCCTGTCCATCACCAACTCCCGGAGTTCACTCAAACTCACGTCCATTGAGTCAGTGATGCCATCCAGCCATTTCATCCTCTGCCATCCCTTTTTCCTCCTGCCCCCTATCCCTCCCAGCATCAGAGTCTTTTCCAATGATTCAACTCTTGGCATGAGGTGGCCAAAGTACTGGAGTTTCAGCTTTAGCATCATTCTAAGCTGTCTTTAATTATAAGGAGCATTTTTAAATGCTTTTCCCCCATAGATGGGACTGAATGAGAAGTTGCTAGCTGTAAATCTATGTGCACATCCTATGTATTCTACCTTAAAGACTTGTGCTGAAAATGAATCATGGGGGTGTTGGCTGGACATCAACTATGTCATTAGGGAAGCAGTGCTCGTTTAGTCAGTGTTCTCATGGATGCTAGCATTAGATGTGCTCCCACGTTGTTTGTGGCCCTGATTTGAGACTTTTCAATCAGTTTCAATTTTCATATCCCTTTGCACGTCCAGATTCTGGCTGTGCCTTGCAGGGGAAGTGCCAAAATTCCATGAGAAAAACAATCCCTATGGAATTTTTGGCCTAACCAGAAGCAGGAAGAACAGGAAACATTATTTTTAAAAGTCCCGTTTTTCACACTGTTGATGTCTGGAGAGTCAAGATAAGCTCTGAGCCTACTTCCAAATCTTTGGGTGCCCCTCCAAGCATACTCTAAATGGGGTGTGAAACATAGTTTGCTGGGGGTGGAGGCGGGGCAGGGAGGGAATTGAAGCGCAATCAAGATGCGATAGAATTGGCAGCAGGGCTTTTCTCTGTTTAGTTTCCAGAATGATGGAGGTGAAGCTGGAGGTTTCCCATCCTTAATGCCTTATCTAGGAGACAGCTCTGTGAATACTAGTCCAAAATGTTACTTTTCTCTTTTGTAAATATTATACTCTGAGTTGTTGAGTTTTAGTGAGCCAGAGAGCACAAAAATAATCTTTATTCTTGAAATATTTATACATAGAAGCGTTACTGAAATAAGAATGCATGATTCCTTGGATTGGATTACCAAGTTGTGACATAATTACTTTATTTTTAGCTCTTAGAGCTTAATGGAAACACGACATGGAAAGGGCTGTTGGGGCAGAAACCAAGTTGTGTAAAGTATTGTGAATGGTTATTAATGAAACTGTTATTGACTTTCCTAAAGTTCTACATCCTTTTGCTTCATTGAGTTATCAACTAGATCCTTAATTTTACCTGTGAATTTAGAAAAGATGTAAATCATTGCATTTGGAAAGCATCTGTGATAAAGCACTATAGCGAGACCTCCAAAGATGTTTAATACAAGAGTATCTCCAAACCTGAAACTATATTATAAATATCTTACAGCTGTTAAAGATCTACCATATATATATGTGTGTGTGTGTGTGTGTATATATAGATATAGATATATACACATATTTATTTATTTATATATGAGGAGTATAACTGTTCTTCCAAGTTTGGTAAAGAAAAGCATCACATACATAGCTCAGTTTTGAATTTGAATGTCATCCTTTATAACAAACCACATGTGTTTACCTATTTCATAACAAATGTTCTTTAAGCAAAAGGGAGAAAAGTACATTTTGCAAAATGTACAATTCTTCAAATAATGCTGGAAGTGATATTTGACTTTTTCTTAAAATGTACAGGATTTATTAACATTTATTTTCAGTTGTCTAGGAACTCATGAGAATAGAGAAAGCTCAAGACATGTTTTCGACATTGCACTTCGTTGCATGGCAATAGATGAGAACAGCAATTCACCTGCCTCTGCTAATATTCAGTGGTGTTCACAACTGAATTAGCAACCGGAATGACTGAGTAATTTAATGATAACATTTAGTAAGTGGAATTCTTGCAGATGCCCATGCTTAGGGCTGAAATAAAGGACACTTTCTTACCATGAGCAATGTGAAATTGAAAACTACTTTTCATTTTCTTCTTGTTCTTGTACTCTTCAATCAAAAACATATATTTCTTTAGTGTCTCCTTAGTACGTCTAGTCTCTGAGCTTTAAGTTGGTCATCTGTAATACTCATATTTTCTCTGAATTCTCAAGTTATATTATGATAGATAGATAGTAGACAGATAGATTGCCATATGAGTGTGTGTGTATGAAAGAGAGAGATGGAGTGAATGATATTGCATCTTAATAAATCAGGAAACAATAAAACCCATAAGGTCAGTTCTCCTATGCATTTATTATCAAAGTTGAAGAAGATAGTTTCTGTAAGCAGAGGCTCAAGTTTTATCTACTTAATGCCTTTACAATGAAGTCATTTAGGAATAGTTCATATTGAGGTCACCTTGTCCATTACTTGAAAAGGAAACTTCTTAGAGTCCAAGAAAAACTACAAAATTTATGTAAATATTTTTTGGCCAAGTCCTAATTTTCAGAAGTAAGAAGATGCTATAGGGACAGGTTACTGGGGAGATTTCTTTCCCTTCAATGCAGTCACGTCAGCACCATCAGCCTGGTTTGCTCAATGACTTAAATAGCATTTCCTCTCTTTCTGAATATTAAATGTACCAATGCTATTTAATAAACAAGTTTGTGTTCATGGACAATATGCAAGATAGAGAAAAATGAACACAGAATTAATTTCTTCTAGGACAAAATGACTGCATGAGAGAGAGGTCTTCTTCTGCTGGAAGTAACAGCTAATGATGGTATATTTGGGAGGAAATCTTTCCAATGAACTATAAGTTGAAATAACATGCGATTTGAGGCAGGGCATAAATACATAGATGCATAAACAAGATGGTCTTGTAATTTTCAGGGTGTTTTATAATCTTTAACATGTTTTCACATAGATATGCCTCACATGTATGAAAGGGGAAGAGTGAAGTTTACAGAAAACAGTCAGAGAAGTAATTAACAGAGCTAGGTCTGGAGTCAATTTTTTTGACTCTCTCTCTCTCTTTTTTTTTTGTTCCTGTTCCCATTTCACCATACACCTTCTCATTTGAGAATGACTAGGATAAAACTTTGATTCGGAATTTCTCAAGGCAACAGAAATAGTATTAGCACAAGAACTGTATTTTTCAAAAAAGAAATAATTGATTCCTTTTGATTTCATCACACTACCATTTTTAGGTAAACACACATGAGTGCACCCTTTAAGAGTTAAAATGAGTTACTACATTTATTCTCTTACCTTGGCATCAGTTACAACATGACTTAAAGGCAGTGACATGTGGCAGAGAAAAATCAATAGCTAGAAATAGTTAGCTATGCCACGACTCTACTTTGAAAGGTCAATCATTTCATTTTTCTCTGGTATTTCATGGACTTTGTCACCCTAAATTAAAAGAGAGAAGAAATCAAAGTGGATCTTAAAGTTTAATATATGTTTGAGAACTCCTTTTTAGAATAGCTAGCAGCCTTCAGTGTCTCTTGCTTTTAGTCTATTGTGTCCAATAGCCAGTATCATGTACATTTCACAAGAACTAATTTGTGTTATTTAGGAAGAAGAGTTAGATTTATTTGCTCAGCCTTGATTAGATTAGACCTGGCCATATTGGCTGGGTCATTGTGTTTAACTCCTTATACTTAAGTTTTATAACATTAGAATAAAAGGATGGGCACTGCCCATCAGTGCCTGCTCACAATCAGTTATCCTTAATGTGCCTGAAAGAAACAGAGAGAAATGAAAGGAGACACTTTCTCATTCATGATTCTTTTAAAAACGGTTCTCGCTGTCTTCCCCCTCCCATCCTGATATGGCATGCATGGCTTGTTCTCAGCCTGCTCTGAGACAAGCTGGGGCAGGCCCTGTAATATGATTCAAATTGCAATCTCATGTCTTGCATCCCCCAAACACCTCATCTCCAGTGCAACCTGGAACCTTCATTTCAGTCCCCAATTAGACTAATATATCTGCCCAGCTCCGATTGGGGGTGATGGATCTGCTGGGCAGGTTGGGGGAAGACAAGGAGATTTTCTCAGCTCCTCTGCATTCCCATAGGCACGCAGCGTTTGACAGATTGGGCAGAGCTGCCACGAAAGAGTCTGACACAGATGGTGTAATTAGAAAACGCGAAGTGCGAGTGTGAAATTTATCTTTGATCAGCACCTCCTTGCCAGATTGTCATCTATGTTAATATGATGATGGCTTCTTGGAGATGGATAGAAGGAAACAGCAGCCTGGAAGAGGAGAGGGAGACTGTTCACTCCATAGAGAAGATTTTCTGTTTACTTCTGAAACCCAATCAATTTCAACGGGCCAGAATGAAATTGTTCTTATTTAATTCATATGGAAAATGAGCCTAACCTGATTCGAACACTTTATTAAATGTGATCAATATGGTAAAATTTGAGCTTGAGTTAGAAAGGAGACACGTTAATTTTTATGGAGTAATAAATACCAAAATACAATCTCTAACTGTAGGAGCTGTTAAAGACCATGTTCATCTCTGTTTATCAAGACTCTATGAAAAACATATAGAAGAAAATCACTGCATTCCATAGCATGAAAACTTCACACATTGCCACCAAAGTTTTATTTACTACCTTTCCTCCACTCATTCTGCTCCAAAGTAACACATATGATTATTATTCAGTGCAAAGTACACAAGCCTATCTCCTCTCATGTTTTAGATTTTATACTTATTTTTCTATATTTAGCAATTTGCAAAGATTAATAAAATGCATTAGTAGTCAGGACTTGAGGAAATTGCTTCCTTTTGATGTATTTTTCTGAGAAATCAGGATATTTACCATGAGGGGGATCAAGGGTAGCCATAACCCATTTCTTAAGTTCACTATATTTAAGAACAGTAATCTTTTCTTTGGATGGCTCAAAAGGTTCAGGTTTACAAGCAAACTATGACAGACTACATTTTCCCATAATCTGCTCAAATGTTCACGTTGATGGTGCTAATTTTCAGTAAGGTAAATTAGCATAATTAATGAGCAGCCAAATTTGGGGGTAATACAGTATGTAATTAACATTAGAGAGTTCTGTTGTGCCACCTGCCCCCACATTTCATTGTTGCAGGGATCGAACTGTACAGGAGGAAATTTTCCCCTTTGCTGCACTGAGCAGAAAGCAGCTTTCTTCATCAGAATAAGCCATTAGCCGTAATGGCATGTAGGTGTAATGGAATGTGCTCGAAACATCTGTGCTGAGAGCAGGGGAGAAATTGCTGCATGCAGTCGTAGGCCTTTGGGGAGCTTGATTAAGGGTTGCTTCAGAGAACTTGAGATCTGGCTTGGGATGCAAAAACACACACACAGACAAAAAAAAAAAGAGAGAGAGAGACACGGGGAGAGAGAAAGGAAAATAATGCTAATAGATTTACGGACGTACTGCAGGGAGAACAAAGGATTTTTAATTTTTTTCTTCCTTTATTGCTCTTATATTGCATCTGTTCTCTGTTGGGCTTTCACTTATTGAAGTGATCTGGAAAAATGTGGCTCTAAATGTAGTTTAAAGGGAAAGATCATAGCTGTAGAAATAAAATAGCTTGATTTTTTGGTACCTTTTGCTTAGCTAAAGGAAAGTTTCTCACAACATGTAAAGAAAAATTCTAAATATTATTTATGCTAAGTGCTATCTTAAAATTCATCTCAGAAAATGAAATGAGAGTCCAGGTTTATAGCTAGAAATAAATTTTTTGTTTTTTCCTCAGTCAACACACAGCGGTTCTTGTACTGTATCTGCTAACTGACTGATTTGTTTTGAACTGCTTGATTCAGTGCTTAAAAGGAATGCCCTGGACTCATTTTTAAACTCACCTTTTCCACAGAATTTTCATAAATAGGTATATGATAGATAATAACATTGTAACTTCTGAGGACAGTGGGGAATTTTTTTAGTCTTTTTTTTTTTTTTTTAGCAAATCCTTATTGAGCACTTGCTATGTGAAAAACACAGTTTCTTTACCCAGTGTTTGGTCACTATTGCTAGAAATATAATAAATTACATTTGGCAATGAGCATGGCCAATTGCAACACCTCAGCCATCTCCTTATTCCATGCTGACTGCTGAAACTGAATCCAGCATGCACTGATACACATCGATTGATAAACAACTCAACTAAACACATCAATTCTGATGAGCTTTGACCATTTCAGAAGTGTTTAAAAAAAAAAACAAAAAAAACCTGTCTTTTAACCAGAGCCTTCATGGTAAAGATTAGCCAAAAGAGAGTCATATTTAAGTAATGAGCAAGAAAAGGGTTAAACATCTGTGAAACTGATGGAACTGAAATGGAATTAGTATTCTGCATGGGACAGATGTGAATGTATTGCCTAGAAAATTAGAAACAAACCTGAAAATATTGGGTGATTTTATGATTAGGTAAATCTTATACTTTCTAATTATAAATGACAATGAAGCACTCTATTGGCTGGAATCTATCTTCCTTATGAAATAAGAAGCTTGCTGAGCTGGTGCCAAAAATTCCTTACACTGAAGTTTAAAATATGTAGGGAGGCAAGAATGTAATAAAAATTCAAAAGCTAATAATATTATGGTGACTGGCATTGTTTACAATGTACAGCACCTGCTGTTTGGGGAAAAAAAAGGAAGAAGAAAAAGTGAACTCATCAAACTGTTCCTAAATGGAAAATCTGGGCTCTCTGCCAATTACACAATGTGCTTCAGGTGTGCGGTAAATAGGAACAATAAAAGGTGCAGAGCAAAGAATAGGAAATGTTAAATCTCAAATACACGAGAATATTAAGATGATGTTTCTTGAAAGAAAATCTTGGGACTCTTCCAGGGTTCTCCTGTGGAAGGAGAGGGTTTAAAATTTTACACAGCATATGTAAAGTTCTAAAACTTTTAATTGCCTGTATCTTAAAAAGAATATATATGAATGCAAACGCATTTGCTTCAGCAGCAATGCCTTGAGTTGTTTCAGGCAGAAAGGTCCATCTAGACCTGCAAACATGAATTGCATTTCTTCCAACCTCTCTTTATTACTGTGTGTGTGTGTGTGTGTGTGTGCGCGTGTGTGTGTGTGTGCGCGCGTGCGCGCGCGCGCGCGTGTTTTGAAGTTGGCGGTGTGAAGGAGTAAATCCTAAGAGTAAGAAGAGAGGGAAAAGTAGCTTCTGTTGCTTATTGTTGAATGCTAACTTTCTGCATCAAAATTAGCATTATGAGCCACTGCAAAATATCAGACACAAGTGGGGGTGAGATGTTGCATTTCTATCTTTTCACTATGAAACCCCTAATAATGGATTCCTCCAGAATTGGACACCTATTTTTACCAGCTAACAACTCACACATACCAAACTTCCCTTTGTAGTTCAAATGTTTTTCCTTTCTCAATCAGATATTTTAAAATCAAGTCACCTTTGGAATATCTATTACATTTTCAAATGCCAATCTTTCATGAATCAAACTGAAACAACATCTTAATGCATATATTTTAAAATAATGTCTAAGGTGACATAGTTGTTTTACAGTGATAACTGGAAACTAACCTTCAAGAATAGAACACTTTTCAAATATTCAATATTTTAGTGAGTAGAAGTAAAATGAGTTTAGGTGTGTTTCTTAGACACTGAAAATTGTGGAAAACTAAGCAGGTGCAGAGTATCTGAAACAAGTTTTGTTCCTTTCAAGTGGGGAAATAAATGAAACCATGGTAGACCTCCTAAATGTCCCTAGCAGACGTAATATTAAGTCAAAGAGATGGGTCCTCCAATGAGTCAAAATATGTAGGAACAATCTCTGCCAATTCTACATGGAAACGTATTTACTCTTCACCATTTACTGGGTCATCCTAAGGAATTTACTTAAGCTCAGTTTCTCATTTTTAAAAGGCAGTTAAAATAGTAGCTAACTTGTATGATTTTTATGAAGATTAAATGAGATAAGCAAAGCACCTAGTCTAGTAACTAACACATAGTAAGGATTTGGTTAGGTTAGCTAGTGTTATTACTATTATTATTTCTTAAGTTTTCTGAGTTTTCTGTGTCAACAGCTGTCAAGAGGTAAGATAGAGCATTTGCAGTTGGCACTGTTTCAAAGATCTCCAGCAACGGAATATTATGAAGAAATAGAGCTCAACTCCACTGACAGTTCCTTGCAGAATATGAATCAGAATTGTTAAGAAGGTGAAGGAGCTAACGAAATAGGAAATTCACATACCGACCATGAAAATCTGGAAGTGCACAGTGTAATAAAGTAGAAAGATTAGAAAAAGTAGAAGATTAGAAAGATTATAAAGTGAGTTTTGCTTTAGACAGACTCACTTTTGATTCCTGATTCTGTTTATTACTATCTACTGACCTTTGGGTAAGTGATTTATCTTCTTTTAGCCTCAGTATTTCAACTGTAAGATGGGGGTGTTGATATCTACCTTACTGTGAGAACTAAATAGCAAAATGGTTGGTAAATTGCCTGAAAAAATATGCATATAAATATTCGTTCCTATACCATAAATTGTCTGTGACCTCACCTCCTTTTCTAGATCTATTTTCCCAATTTTACATACATATATTATATGTACAAATATATATATGAAAGCACTTTTAATAAGGGATCTTGAGCTCTTTTGATGAAAAACAATCAGGAAATTTATTTCTAAATAGTTTCATGATTAAGTTTCAAGTATCAGGCTTTCCCCATGTTCTTTGATTCTACAATATGCAAAAAGTACATTAATTCCACATAAGTCGTCATGTGAATATGTCAATATGAGTTGCCAATATTCTTCCAAATTTGGAATGAGTAAAACAGCAAAAACATATTTTCAAGATAGCGATATTTTATAAAATGTTCAGGAATGACCATGGTATTAAACTCATCACTAAAACTTCCAAGGGGGTACATATTTTGAGTCAAGCTTTTAGTACTGTCAAATCATTTAAACAAGTGGTGGGCTTTAAATACCACCTAAATATTTGGTAGAGGTTCTGACTGAGCACCTGGCATCTTGTGCCTCAATTATTAAAACTATATTCTTATTAGCTTTCATTCCCTTCTCCAAATACCTTCAAAATCTTCCTTGGAGGGCAGTGATGCTTTAATTGTCCTTCCTTTTAAATTATCTTCTCACTTAAATTTTGAAAATCACCTCATAAATCATAATCATGAAGAATGCACACAGTTAAATATTTCCTTATTAATATGATGAATATTTTGACTAGACTGTTCTACAGATATTAGCCCATTTACATTAGGGCAACTTACTGAAATTATCCTCAATGTATAATATTGCTTTCTGAGTACAAAGCATAAGTTCTACAGAGGCAGTAATAGCATTCAACACTGAGTGAATATCCTCTCATATTGATGGTAATGATGGTGATTACTTAGATGATGGCACTGAACACGTGCCATGCACAAAGTAGAACCAAATGTCCAATGAATGAGCGATGAATTCTGCCTGTGGTCAAAAGAAAGGAGCACTCTCAACCCTGCAGCCCCTAAGGGTTGATCTTGTTTCTCTTGGCTGCTGCTGCTGCTGCTGCTAAGTCTCTCCAGTTGTGTCCGACTCTGTGGGACCCCATAGATGGCAGCCCACCAGGCTCCCCCGTCCCTGGGATTCACCAGGCAAGAACACTGGAGTGGGTTGCCATTTCCTTCTCCAATGCATGAAAGTGAAACGTGAAAGTGAAGTCGCTCAGTCGTGTCCAGCTCTTCTCGATCCCATGAACTGCAGCCTATTAGGCTCCTCCATCCATGGGATTTTCCAGGCAAGAGTACTGGAGTGGGTTGCCATTGCCTTCTCCAGTTTCTGTTGGACCACCTTACTAATGACATCAGAATAAAGATTTTCAGAATTATGAACAATCGTTAACTATTTACACCAATAATTATTGCAGTCACAGTAAGACCCAAGGGATGTTTCTTTGGATAATAAAGGCATATTTGAGCCCATTTCCACTGAAAGACATTTGACACATTTTCTACATATGAGAAATAATACATATTTGCATTCATTTTTTAAAATGATTTTCAATAAAGAGTTAAACTCTTTCAAGATTCTCTTCATTATTTATGGCAGGTTCCCCAGGATTTTGTGAATATAGACATTTGAAAAAATGATCGTTATTGTTCAGTCGCCCAGGTATGTCCTACTCTTCCCGACCCCATGGATAGCAGCAAGCCAGTCTTCCCCATCCCTCACCATCTCCAGGAGTTTGCCCAAGTTCGTGTCCATTGTATCACTAATGTCATCCAGACATCTCTTCCTCTGACGCCTTCTTATCCCTCTGCCCTCTATCTTTTCCAGCATCAGGGTCTTTTCCAGTGAGTTGGTTGTGTGCATCAGGTGACCAAAACATTGGAGCTTCAGCTTCAGCGTCAGTCCTTCCAATGAGTATTCAGGGTTGATTTCCTTTAAGACTGACTGGTTTGATCGCCTTGATTTCCAAAGGACTCTCAAGAGTCTTATCCAGCACCACAATTCGAAGGCATCAATTCTTCAGCTGTCTGCCTTCTTTGAGGTCCAGCTCTCACAACCGTACATGACCACCGGAAAGACCATAGCGTTGAGTATATGGACCTTTGTCGGCAAAGTGATGTCTTTGCTTTTCAACACACTGTCTAGGTTTGTCAAATGATAGCTAATTTTAATTCCTTGCCAGATGCTTAAAGAAATGGCACAATCTACTGCTTTTAAAAATATCTTGTGCAGGATGAGAAACACATGTACACCCGTGGCTGATTCATGTCAATGTATGGCAGAAACCACTACAATATTGCAAAGTAATTAGCCTCCAATTAAAATAAATAAATTAATTAAAAGATAAAAACTCTGTTGTGCAGTATTAGAACTTTGGGACTCAAATCACATACTTACAAAAATAACAAATCTGCTTAAGCAAATAAGGAAATTTTCTAGATCATTGGTGGAAAATCCCTGAGGCATCATTGACTTCAGGTTTGACTTGGTCTAGGGTCTCATACAATAAGTAGGGTGCAGGTTCTCTATCTTACCATTTTTCTCTCCATGTTGGCTTAATGCTCAAATTTCACCTAGGGGCCCACTGACAACTCCAGGATTAAATCTCCCCAAGTTCAAATCCAATGGAAAAGCAAAGAGCCTACCTGTGTATATATTATAAATCCTGGATTTAGCCCAGACTGATTTTCTTGTTTTTTGCCCCATAGTTTGGTTGATTTAGTCGCTAAGTTTTGTCCCGCCTTTTGTGATCCCAAGGTCTATAGCCCACAAATCTCCTCTGTCCTTGGGACTTCCCAGGCAAGCATACGAGAATGGGTTGCCATTTCAATGAGCCAACTCATAGGAAAAGATCCTGATGCTTGGAAAGATTGGAGGCAAAAGGAGAAGGGGGTGGCAGAGGATAAGATGGTTAGATAGGCTCATCGGCTCAATGGACAAGAATTTGACCAACTAAATGAATTTGAGCAAAATCCAGGAGATAGTGGAGGACAAGGGAGCCTGGTGTATTACAGCACACGGGGTGGCAGAGTTGGACATGATTTAGCGACTGAACAACAACAGATTTTAATGAGGTATTTATCTTTCAGTAATAGTTTATCATATGGGCTATAATAGGGGAATAAACAAGGGAGAGTGATGTGGACAGCAATTTCATATAAAGCTTATAGTAAAAGAAATGCTTTGTGTGAGGAGGTTGTGAACCTTGATCAGACTCCATCATAGGTTGTGTGGAGTTTTACCAAATTACAGCAATGATGAAGGTATATGCGTTGATTGCATAGTTGGATATGCATTGATTGTATAGTTATCATAATGCCTACAAAAATTGTGTCAGTCACCTGTATTTATTCATTACTTCTCAGAAATCTTTTCTGTGCTCATCATGTATCCCTTAATCAGACCATCTAAAGTATGGGTGGTCTTGAATGCCTTATTAAGGACCTTGGCTCTTCTCAGTAGAGAAAAAGGGACTTGAAAGAATTTTAAGAGGATCAAAATATAATCTGACTCTGAATTGCTGCAGAAAAACAGCAAAGTAAACCATAAATAACAGAGAGTGCAGGGGAGGGATGTAGGGAAGGAGGAAGAAACAATTTTTCAAAAGAAGTGGTAAGAAGGGGGGAAAGTAAAAACTAGCATAATCATTGAACAAACAGTGATTTCACATGTTTATCTGATTTTTCCTTTTCCACTCTGTTATCAATTTTATCACCAGAGAATTACATGTTATTTTAAATATATAAATATATATATATATATATGATTGTATATAATAAATGTTTAAATTGCCCCTCCATCACTCTGCAAGGTTATTAGTAGTATTATGGCATGTAATCCAGACTATACACGCAAATTCCTTCTTTCCTTCCTTCCTTTCTTACTTTTCTTTTCTCTTTCCTTCAACAAAAATGGTACTATCATCTATATATTATTTCATAACTAGATTTTGCTTTCAATGATATATCCTGAACAAGCTTCTAAGCCAGTCCATCTGTATAAGATATAACTAAGTTTTTTTTTTTTCCTGAAGGCTATATAGAATGTATCGTGGTTTTACTTTAATATATTTAATCATTTTCTTGTGATGGTTGTTAGATGGATGTCTAAATGGTCTCATTTTTTTTTTTTTACTTTAAAGAAAATGCTGCAATATGTACATGCTGTACATGTTCCTTCCCTAATCATGTGAGGATTTCTATGGAATAGATTCCAAGAAGCAAAATGTTGGATTGAAGGAGGTACAGATTGGAAAGACACTGCCAAAATGCCTTTCAAATTTTGTACCAATTTATAGCCGCAGCAATGGTGTTTAAGACTGCCTGTTTCTATACAATGTTGAGAATTTCATATTTGTCTAGTCTCTTAAATTTTTGCCAATATTATAAAATTAACTTTTGATTTACATTTCCCTGATCATCTCATTTAATCCTCACCATAGTAATCTGAAGTATGTATTATCATTTCCCTCAACTTGCAAATTTGGAGACAAGATTCAAAGAAGTTTTTGTTTTTTTTTAACTGTGCTGGGTCTTCATTGCCTGTGGACTTTTCTCTTGTGATAACCAGGGGCTATTCTCCAATTGTGGCGCATGGGCTTCTGACTGTGGCTTCTGTTTTTGCAGAGCACGGTCTCCAGGGCAGGCAGGCTTTGGTAGTTGGGGCACATGGACTCCGTAGTTGCAGCTCTCAAGCTCTAGACTGCAGGCTCAAGAGTTGGGGCACACAGGCTTAGTTGCTCTGCGGCAATGCAAGATCTTTCTGGATCAGGGATCCAACCCGAGTCTCCTGCATTGGCAAGCAGTCAAAGAAGCTTTTATTTTGGTTCAGGTCATTTGTTTTGAAGACTTCTAGTGCTTAAAGGTTGTGGAAACTACCACCCCAAATACATCTGCAATTGATGTATTATTCCAAATATTATATTTGGGTCTTGTTCACAAGTATGGATAACTTGTGAGGCAAACCAAGACAATCCTCTTATGAGCCTAGGTGGAGAAAAGCCAGCTGTTGACTTTTACCTCCCTCACAGGAGGCTCCTGAATATTGATGAGAGGTCATCACTAATATTTTCATATTTTCAGCAATTTGCAAAGTAATACCAATTAGAATAGATGTGTCATGTGAACGGGTTAGATTAAAACACAACTAAACAACTCAGGATCTCCTAAGGAAACTGACATACACCTTGTGTAATTCCTGGGGTCCAGATTAAAAGAACAAGTGGTTTTCAGGCATTCACCTGCCCATGTTCCCAGATGTCATACTCAGGCCCCATAGGTATGCCTTAATTGCCAATTAAAACATATGCCAACTTTAGATAAGTGTGATAATAAGCCTTTTTAAAATTCCTATTGCAGAGATTCCATTTTGACTAGTTAGTAGTTACTAAAAACTGGTTTTGGATTTTGAGTTAATTCCTTCTTCTTGAGTAGCAGGTATTGCCCATTTCCTAAATGTGACCACATTCCAGCCATTAAATGATTAGGCATGTGAGATATCTAACAATTCCTATCACATATGAGACAATCAATATACATCAGTTCATCTTCCATTTTCCTTGCCTTTTCTGTTTCTAGAAAGTGAGCACAAAAATCAAACGGATCTTTATTTTTTTTCCCATTTTCACTATGTTTCCACTGATCCATCCTGTCCACATATGTTTTAGGGCAGTTTGGTAGAATAGCATTCTAAAATTTTAAATTCCACTTTCCAACATTACAACAAAAATAAGATCCGAATTCCAAGACACATATCAAGTTTATTTTTTCTGATAAAGACATTTATTATACATTCTAAAAATAATTCCTATTCATTGGACTAAATAAGGAAAATGTAGTTTGGAAAAGAATGTAACGATGTATATGTGTGGCTGTATCCCTCTGCTGTTCACCTAAACCTATCACAACATTGTTAATCGGCTATAACCCAATACAAAATAAGAAGTTAAAAAGAAAGGAAAAGAAAATGTAGACTTTAACAGAACACAATAAAACCTTTACATAGCACCACTATACAAAGAAAACTGCTGGGTGCATTATACGGTGTATCATAGCTATTATTTTCTAAACAAGAACCCAACCACCACTATTTGCTTCTTTCATTATATTTTTCCATGCCTATAAAATTATTATATCGTTTAAACATTTTTCTAATCTTTTATTGAAGCACATTTATACCTATTTTTTATATTAAAAGTTAAGATTAAGTTAAAAGACACTAACCACTGTGTGTAAAATAAATAAGCAACAAGGATATATTGTGCAGCATAGAGAAATAGAGCGATCGTTTTGTAACAACTTTGAACGGAGTATAACCTATAAAAACACTGAATCCCTGTGTTGTATACCTGAAACTACTATAGTATTGCAAGTCAACTATACTTCAATGAAAAAAAAGCTAGGTTTTATATTCTTGTGTATGTATTTTTGCTCACTTGATCAGTTATTTTTCGGTGAATTTCTATAAACCAAATTGCATGATGAAAGACTGGTATATCTTTAAAGAACAGACTTGCGACAGAGTGGAGGAAGGAGAGGATGAGATGAGTTGAGAGAGCAGCCTTGAAACATACGTTACCATATGTTAAATAGATAGCCAGTGGGGATTTGCTGTTTGATAAACCCTGTGCTCTGTGACAACCTAGAGGGGTGGGACGGGGGGGCAGGTGGGAGGGGACATATGTATACCTATGGCTGACTTCCCTGGTGGCTCAGACGGTAAAGCATCTGCCTATAGTGCAGGACGCGGGTTCAGTCCCTGGGTTGGGAAGATCTCCTGGGGAAGGAAATGGCAACCCACTCCAGTACTCTTGCCTGGAAAATCCCATGGATGGAGGAGCCTGGTAGGCTACAGTCCATAGGGTCTCAAAGAGTCAGACACGACTGAGTGACTTCACTTTCACTTTCATGGCTGATTCATGGTGGTGTGTGGCAGAAACCAACATAAGATCATAAGGTAATTATCCTCCATGTAAAGATATTAATATTTTAAAAAAAAGATTGGTATGTCTTAAATTTTGATGCATCATCTATAATTGTCCTTAAGAGAAAGTGAAAGTGAAGTTGCTCAGTCATGTCCGACTCTTTGCAACCCCATGGACTGTAGCCCACCAGCTTCCTCTGTCCATGGGATTTCCCAGGCAAGAATACTGGAGTGGATTGCCATTTCCTTCTCCAGGGGATTTTCCCGACCCAGGGATTGAACCCGGGGTTCCGGCATTTTGGGCAGACGCTTTACCGTCTGAGCCACCAGGGCTATGATCCCATTTTTTAATCTTTGTCATCTGATAAGTAAATATTATATCATTTTAATATTTTACTGATCTGACTAGTTTTATATATTTTGCATATTCTATTCCTCACATGTTTCTATTGTGATATAAATGTTTTTCATACATAAGCTCTTTTTATTTTAAAAAGCATGGTTATGTATGTTGTGTTTAACAGTTTATTGCTGTTTTATTGCTGAAAGATTTTCATCAAACGGATGTATTTGTTTTAATTCTTATGTGATCAAATTTATCAGTTCTTCACCTTAAGTTTCTTGGATTCAGTATCATTCTTTAAAGAATTTTCCCAGCTCAGAATTTTTAGAATCTTTGTCTAGTTTGTGTATTTAATTTATCTGAAATATATTTACAATATAAAGTATGAGAGGAATAGGATTGAAAATTTTTACCAAATGCTTGAGAATTTATCCCAAAATCAGTTATTTAAAAATCCATCACTTCCAAATAAATTTTAGTGGCTCATTTATCATATTTAAAAGTTTATACATATTTGGCCTTGGAATTTGGCATTTGAAGGCAAAGAAACACTTTAATTCTCAATATAAAAAATATGTACAGCATTGTGAACAAAGCATAAAACAGATGAGATTTTAGGTGAACTTTTCTCCCATAAAAGTTACAAACTTGAGATTATTGTTACTTATGAATCACATTTCATTCTCAGTAACATTCAAGTCTAAATTGTTAACTTATTGGATGGGTTATAGTGCTATTTGTTGACTCTGAGAATATAGAAAAAAAGAGAAGATTAGGTGGAGGGAAGATAGCATGTCACATGTGAACATTTTTGAGTATCTAAGGCAGCTGAGCATGTAAGAATGGAACTCAGCAGAAACATCAGAGAAAACCAATGCTGTAAATGTGACTTGGGTCTCTACTGTTGCTGGAAGAAAACAGTTGAGACCACCCAAAGAAACCATGTCCCAGAGAAATTCTGTAGAGCACAGTAGATAGTTTCATGTCATTCAGACATGAATGGAAAATTTTTTTGTAAAAACTAAATATCCAAATGTTCTAAATCAGGATTTCTAAGTAGAACTCTGACACTCATATGGATAAAAAAAAAAACTCCACAGATGAGCCTAATTATAGCTAAGACTGAGAACCATCAATATAGAGAGTAGTGTAGAGAAAGGGACCCTGGTTGTCATAAAATTTGAGGGTCAAGGTGAAGCAATAAAAAAATTTTCCATAAAAATTGCATACATATCAGTTCAGTTCAGTCACTCAGTTGTGTCCGACTCTTTGCAACCCCATGAATCGCAGCACACCAGGCCTCCCTGTCCATCACCAATTCCTGGAGTTCACTCAAACTTACATCATCGAGTCGGTGATGCCATCGAGCCATGTCATCCTCTGTCGTCCCCTTTTCCTCCTGCCCCCAATCCCTCCCAGCATCAGAATCTTTTCCAATGGGTCAACTCTTTGCATGAGGTGGCCAAAGTACTGGAGTTTCAGCTTTAGCATCATTCCTTCCAAAGAACACCCAGGGCTGATCTACTTCAGAATGGACTGGTTGGATCTCCTTGCAGTCCAAGGGACTCTCAAGAGTCTTCTCCAACACCACAGTTCAAAATCATCAATTCTTCGACGCTCAGCTTTCTTCACAGTCCAACTCTCACATCGATACATGACCACTGGAAAAACCATAGGTTTGACTAGACGGACCTTTGTTGGCAAAGTAATGTCTCTGCTTTTCAATATGCTATCTAGGTTGGTCATAACTTTCCTTCCAAGGACTAAGCATCTTTTAATTTCATGGCTGCAGTCACACATAGTTATACACATCTTGGGTATAAAACAGCTTGTTGGTCTAGAAATGGAGTGTAATTGAGGGATTTAGGTGGGATTTCCCCAGTAGCTCAACAGTAAAAAATTCACCTGCAATGCAAGAGCCACAGGAGACACAGGTTCGAGCCCTGGGTGGGGAAGATTCCCTGGAGGAGGGCATGGCAACCCACTCCAGTATTCTTCCCTGGAGAATATGGACATGGACAAAGGAGCCTGGCAGCCTACAGTTCATAGGGTCTCAAAGAGTCGAACATGACTGAAGTGACTTAGTATGCATTCATGCACAGGGATTTAAATAGGAATAATAAAAAACTAAAAACTCCTATTTATTTATTAATTACTTGTTTTTTTAATGCCAAATACTACACATCTTTATTTATCTATCTAAATGTACATATAGCTAGATGTAATTGTAACCATTACAAAAGAGTAAACTGAAGCTCAAAACGTTTAAACAACCTGATCAGAGTTGTACAATTAATTAGTGATGAAGACAAAATTTTAAATCAATATTCCTAACCACTGTTGCTTTAAAATTCTTACTCTGACATCATAACGGATAGAAGTAGGAACCAACCTGACAGCAGAGAGACCCGGTAATTAAGGTGAGAAACGTTAGCCCGTTATATTTCCTCTCCTCCAGTGATTTCCATCTGTATTACATGTACTCTACACCTCTTACTTTTGTCATTGTGTTTTCCACCCATTTTTCTCTCCATTTTCTTTGGCCACATATTCCAGTCTACTAGTTCTCCTTCTAGCTGAATTTGCTGTTAAATCTACTGATTAAGTCCCTTACACAACAAGGAGGTCAAAGTCAATCTTATAGGAAATCAACTCTGAATATTCATTAGAAGAACTGAGTCTGAAACTCCAATACTCTGACCACCTGATGTGAATTGTTGACTCACTGGAAAAGACCCTGATGCTGGCAAGGATTGATGCAGGAGGAAAAGAGGGTGACAGAGGATGAGATAGCTGGATGGTATTACCAACCCAACGGACATGAGTGTGAGCAAACTCCAGGAGACAGTGAAGGTCAGGGAAGTCTGACATGCTGCAGTCTATGGGGTCACAAAGAGTTGGACATGACTGAGTGACTGAACAGCAACAACAAAACTACCGATTTAATACTTAGTTTTAAGTACTTAATTTTTTAGTTTTTTTCTTTTCTTAGTAGTTTATTCATTCTCTATTGAAGTTCTTAATCTTTTCTTATATCTTTGAACATAGTAAAAGCTATTTTAAAGTGTGTCTCATACCCAAGTGTCTGGAACTCTTACAAATCTTATTGTATTGTCTGTTTTCCCTTACTGATTTTCATTCTTTTATCATGTCTCTTTATGTCCCTGGTTACTTTTTATTGATGATTGAAATTGTATTCACAAAATTGTTCAGAGAAATTATTTGAGGTCTAGGATAATATCATCTTTGTCTAGATTAGATTTATGTTTGAGTCTACAGAGCACTTAGGGGCATTAACAATGACCTCAATTCAATTTCAGTGAAAAAGATGACTTAACTCTGAATAGCTGTCTTTTCCATTTCACACTTATTCCTGTTGTGCAGTCTTCAGAACTCCAACACAAAATCAAGGTAATTCTCTCTGTTTTTTTTGACTCATAGACTTGCTGAGTTTTTGTTCTACCTCTAAACTCTCAACTGGCTTCTTGGATATGAGCAAATGTACCAGAAAAGTGGCCCTAAACATGAAGCTCATTCTCTATACCTTTGTCTTAGTTAATTCTTCACTACCTTGTGACCTCTTCAAAAATGTAGTTTAGAAGAAAGAATCCTAAAGTAAATAAGACAAATTCAAGTATTAAAATATCCAGAAGTAAAATAATATAGAGAATTACTGAATTAGGGCAGGAAAATATTTTGTCTGGGTTGATCAGGAAATTATCTTCATGGAGCTGGCATTTGATTTGAGATCAGAATGATGATACAGAAACAGTCATTTGAAAATCTAAGGGAAGACCATTTTAAAAAGATATGGGACAAAAACAGAAATATAGACCAATGGAACAAGACGAAAAGCCCAGAGATAAACCCACAGACCCATGGGTACCTTATTTTTGATAAGAGAGGCAACAATATACAATGGGGCAAAGATAGCCTCTTCAATAAGTGGTGCTGGGAAAACTGGACAGCTACTCACAAAAGAATGATATTAGTACACTTCCTAATGTAAGGATACAAAGATAAACTCAAAATTGATTAAAGACTTAAATGTAAGATCAGAGACTATAAAACATTTAGAAGAAAACATAGGCAGAACACTTGAAGACATAAATCAAGCAAGATCCTCTATGACCCACCTCCTAGAGTACTGGAAATAAAAACAAAAATAAGATAGTAAAACCTATTTAAACTTAAAAGCTTTTGCACAGCAAAGGAAACTACAAACAAGGTGAAAAGACAGCCCTCACAATGGGAGAAAATAATAGCAAAAGGAACAACTGACAAAGAATTAATTTCCAAAATATACAAGGAGCTCATACAACTAAATACCAGCAAAGTGAACAACCCAATCAAAAAGTGGGAAAAAGACCAAAACAGACATTTCTCCAAAGAAGACATACTGATGGCTAACAGACACATGACAAGATGCTCAATGTCGCTCATTATTAGAGCAATGCAAATCAAAACTACAATGAGATACCACCTCACACCAGTCAGAATGGCCATCATCAAAATGTCTACAAACAATTAATTCTGGAGAAGGTGTGGAGAAAAGGGAACCCTCTTGCATTGCTGGTGGGAATGTAAATTGATATAGCCACTATGGAAGATGGTATGGAGATTCCTTAAAAAACTAGGGACTAAGCCAACATCTGACCCAGCAATCCACTATTAGGCATATACCCCGAGGAAACCAAAATTGAAAAAGACATGTATACCCGAATTTTCTTTGCAGCACTATTTACAATAGCTAGAACATGGAAGCAACCTAGATGTCCATTGACAGATGAATGGATAAAGAAGCTGTGGTACATATATATACAATGGAATAGTACTCAGCCATAGAAAGAAACACATTTGAGTCAGTTCTAATGAGGTAGACAAACCTAGAGCCTATTATACAGAGTGAAGTAAGTCAGAAAGAAAAGGATAAATATCATATACTAATGCATATATACAGAATCTAGAAGGATGGCACTGATAAATTTATATGCAGGGCAGCAATGGAGAAACAGACATAGAGAACAGACTTGTGGACACTGGGGGAGGGGAGGTGTGATGGGGTGAGTTGTATAGAGAGAGTAACATGGATACTTACAATACCATATGTAAAATAGATTAAAGAAAGAGAGAAATGAGGATGAGCTTGGCATGTGTGAGACACAGACAGAGGCTGCAAAGTGAAGGACCATGTGGAGAGCAAAGGGAAGCAGCATTGTAGAGGCAGGAATGGGCCAGGCCAAGCAAATTAGGAATTGAGGTTCATGTATTCTGGTTTCTGTTGGGGAAACCACTGGTCGATACTCAGCTAGAGATATATGCCTTAGAAATATTACTTGGTCTGTGGTGTAGGGATTGGACTGTGAGGAGTCACAAGCAGGCCAGGAGATCAGAGAAGAGGATGCTTCAGAAACCCACTGAGTGGTTATGTGGGTTGAAAAAGGGGTCAGCAAAAGACATGGTGATATGTAGTGGGAATCAGGGTATATTTCATCTCCTTTTTGAAATGTCTGTTTGCTCTCTAGTTCTATGTCCACGTTTATGAATTCCAATATCTTTCTGGCTCAGATCTGTTCAACAAAATAACTCAACTTCTGTCTATATAAAACTCAGCAGGTACAAGGCTCCCATTATAAGTAAATAGAAGAAGTGAAGTGAAGTGAAGTGAAGTCGCTCGGTCGTATCCGACTCTCTGCGACCCCATGGACTGTAGCCTACCAGGCTCCTTGGCCCATGGGATTTTCCAGGCAACAGTACTGGAGTGGGTTGCCATTTCCTTCTCCAGAGGATCTTCCCGACCCAGGGATCGAACCCCGGTCTCCTGCATTGTAAGCAGCCGCTTTTTATAGTCTGAGCCACCAGGGAAGTCCCTTTATAAGTAAATAAGTGAATAACAAAGCTAATGCAGATGAGGCCGAGCAACGTCCTATGTGCTTCACATGTATTTATATAGCTAATCCTTTCAATTATTCTGCAAAGCTGGTACACATATCATTATGCTCACTTTACAGAAGAAGAAACAGGAGCAAGATCTGGACAGTTTCTCCAAGGTCACCCAGCTAGTGAACTGATGTCTGCCTGCTGCTATTGTTGTTCTTTTGCTTCATCATGCTCATTCCCTCATTTTGTTAACAGCACCCCAGTTCTCTCCTGAGAAATCACTCCTTCCCATCTCTTAGTCTCTGTGGTTCCTATGGGGCCAACTTTGCTCACAGCTCCAGGGGAGGCTGTGGGACTCAAGCCCAGCCAATCAGCCAATCAGACTAGAAGTAATGGTCCAGGATGAGCCAATCAGAAGCAAGGACACTGCTGAGGAGTTGGAGGTCTGCTGTCCTGGCTGTCACCATGACGTGAGATGTGTCCAAGTATGATGTCAGCAAACAGAGAGTGAAACTGATGAAACTTCATTCCAGACCCCATGTTCCAGGCCCCAGACCCCCAAGACCCCTACTACCTGGGACCTTGTACTGCTTCAGCTCTGCAAGTGTTATTATGTTACTCATTGAATTTCTTATTTCACTAGGCAAATTTGAGTTACGTTTTTCTATTACTTGCAACTGAGAAAGACTTAAAAGTGCTTATTATTTGAGGACTCCTCTGCACTGTGTAAAGAATCTGAAAACAGGGAAATTGTAATTTCAGAAAAAGTCCATATTTCCTCAGAGGACTCAGACTCTTGCTGCACCACAATTGCTACTCTTTCTCTCCCATTAATTAGACAGCCTAACTGACAGAGAGTCAGTCTCAGTAGTCCTACCCTAAGACTTTTCACTTTAGGCTTCCAAAGGAAAATATTTAAAACACTGCTATATGGCATATTTGAAAGTGGTTAAGGGAGTAAATTCTCAGAGAAGGCAATGGCACCCCACTCCAGTACTCTTGCCTGGAGAAATCCCATGGATGGAGGAGCCTGGTAGGCTGTAGCCCATGGAGTCACTAAGAGTCGGACACGACTGAGCGACTTCACTTTCACTTTTCACTTTCCTGCATTGGAGAAGGAAATGGCAACCCACTCCAGTGTTCTTGCCTGGAAAATCCCAGGGACAGGGGAGCCTGGTGGGCTGCCGTCTATGGGATCACACAGAGTCAGACACGACTGAAGTGACTTACTAGTAAGGGAGTAAATTCTAAGAGTTCTCATGACACACTTTATCTTTTTCATTTCTTTTAAATATTTATTTGAGATAATGCGTGCTAACTAAATTTATCGTGGTAACCATTCCATGATGTATGTAAGTCAAACCATTATTCTGTACACCTTAAACTTGTACAGTGCCATATGTCAATTGTATCTCAATTAAATTGGGGGGAAAAACCCTTAACTGTCAAAATGGAGTGCAAAAAAAAAAAGATTATCTTTTTGTTCTTGAGATAGATAAAATTCTTAAATGGTACCAAAAAATAGAGCTAGCATAAAAGGAAGATTGACAAATTAGACTATATTTAAATATTTGTTGTCATTCAGTCAGTCATGTCTGACTCTTTGCAACCCCATGGACTGCAGCATACCAGCCTTCTCTACACTTTACCATCTCTTGGAGCTTGCACAAACTTATGTCCTTTGAGTCAGTGATGTCATCCAACCATCTCATCCTCTGTCGTCCCCTTCTCCTCCTGGCTTCAATCTTTCCCAGCATCAGTGTCTTTTTCAATAAGTCAGCTGTTTCCATCAGGTGGCCAAAGTATTGGAGCTTGCGTGATGCCTCAGCATCAGTCCCTCAAATGAATATTCAGGATGGATTTCCTTTAGAATTGACTAGTTTGATCTTGCTGTCCAAGGGACTCTCAAGATTCTTCTCCAACACCACAGTTAAAAAGCATGGATTCTTTGGTGCTAGCCTTCTTCATGGTCCAACTCTCACATCCATACATGACCACTGGAAAACCATAGCTTTGACTATGCAGACCCTTATCCGCAAAGAAGTGTCTCTGCTGTTTAATATGCTGTGTAGATTTGTCATAGCTTTTCTTTCAAGGAGCAAGCATCTTTTAATTTCATGCTGCAGTCACCATCTGCAGTGATTTTGGAGCCCCCCAAAATGAAGCCTGTCACTATTTCCATTGTTTCCCCATTACTTGCCATGAAGTAATAGGACTGGATGCCATGATCTTAGTTTTGTGAATGCTGAGTTTTAAACCAGCTTTTTTACTCTCCTCTTTCACCTTCATCAATACACTCTTTAGTTCCTCGTCACTTTCAGCCATAAGGGTGGTGTCATCTGCATATCTGAAGTTATTGGTATTTCTCCCTGCAATCTTGATTCCAGCTTGTGCTTCTTCCAGCCTGGCATTTTGCATGATGTACTCCGCATATAAGTTAAACAAGCAGGGTGACAATATACAGTCTTGATGGACTCCTTTCCCAATTTTGAGCCAGTCAGTTGTTCCATGTAAGATTCTAACTGTTGGTTATTGACCTGCATATAGGTTTCTCAGGTGGCAGGTAAGGTGGTCTGGTATTCAAGTCTCTTTAAAAATTTTCCATAGTTTGTTGTAATCCACACAGTCAAAGACTTTAGCATAGTCAATGAAGCATAAGTAGATGTTTTTCTGGAATTCCCTTGCTTTTTCTATGATCCAACATAGAAAACATAGATCAGTTGGCAACTGATCTCTGATTACTCTGCCTTTTATAAATCCAACTTGCACATCTGGAAGTTTTCAGTTTATGTATTGCTGAAACCTAACTTGAAGCATTTTGAGAATTACCTTGCTAGCATGTGAGATGAGTGCAATTTTGCGATAGTTTGAACCTTCTTTGGCATTGTCCTTCTTTGGAATTGGAATGAAAACTGACCTTTTCCAGTCCTGTGGCTACTGCTGACTTTTCCAAATTTGCTGGCATATTGAGTGCAGCACTTCAACAGCATCATCTTTTAAGATTTGAAATAGCTCTGCTGGAATTGTGGGCATTTCAATTGGCACTAGTGGTAAAGCACCTACCTCCATTAGGTTTGTTTGCAATGATGCTTCCTAAGGCCCACTTGACATCATAATGCAAGAAGTCTGTCTCTAGGTTAGTGATCACACCATTATGGTTATCTGTGTCATTAAGATCTTTTTTATACAGTTCTTCTGTGTATTCTTGCCATCTCTTCCTGATATCTTCTGCTTCTACTAGGTCCATAATATTTCTGTCCTTTATTGTGCCAATCTTTGCATAAATATGCCTTTGATATCTCTAATTTTCTTTTTTTAAATTTCATTTTATTTTTAAACTTTACATAATTGTATTAGTTTTGCCAAATATCAAAATGAATCCACCACAGGTATACATGTGTTCCCCATCCTGAACCTTCCTCCCTCCTCCCTCCCCATACCATCCCTCTGGGTCGTCCCAGTGCACTAGCCCCAAGCATCCAGTATTGTGCATCGAACCTGGACTGGCATCTCGTTTCATACATGATATTTTACATGTTTCAATGCCATCCTCCCAAATCTTAGAGATCGCTAGTCTTTCCCATTCTATTGTTTTCCTCTATTTCTTTGTACTGTTCACTTAGGAAGGCTTTCTTATCTCTCCTTGCTATTCTTTGGAACCCTGCATTCAGATGGGTATATCTTTCATTTTCTCCTTTGCCTTTCAGTTCTCTTCTTTTTTCAGCTATTTGTAAGGCCTCTTCAGACAAACATTTTGCCTTGCTCCATTTCTTTTTCTTGGGGATGATTTTGATCACCTTGTTCTGAATAATGTCATCAAGTTCCATCCATAGTTCTTCAGGTACTCTGTTTATAAGGTCTAATCCCTTGAATCTATTGTCACTTCTACTGTTCAACACTTCTACTGTCAAACAGGAGATGGCAAGAGTGAATATCGACATTTTAAGAATCAGTGAATTAAAATGGACCAGAATGGGTGAATTTAATTCAGATAACCATTATATCCATTACTGTGGGCAAGAATCTCTTAGAAGAAATGGAGTAGGCCTCATAGTCAACAAAAGGGTCTGAAATGCAGTACTTGGCTGCAATCTCAAAAATGACAGGATGATCTCAGTTCATTTCCAAGGCAAATCATTGAATATCACAGTAATCCAAGTCAATGCCCCAACCACTAATGCTGAAGGCCTGAAGTTGAACAGGTCTATGAAGACCTACAAGACCTAGAACTAACACCAAAAAAGATGTCCTTTTCATCACAGGGGATTGGAATGCAAAAGTAGGAAGTCCAGAGTTACTTGGAGTAACAGACAAGTTTGGCTTTGGAGTACAAAATGAAGCAGGGCAAAGACTAACAGAGTTTTTCCAAGAGAACTCACTGATCATAATAAACACCCTCTTCTGACAACACAGGAGATGACTTTACAGATGGACATCACCAGTTGGTCAATACCAAAGTCAGATTGATTATATTAGTTGCAGCCAAAGATAAAGAAGCTCTACACAGTCAGCAAAAACAGATCATGTATTCCTATTGCCAAATTCAGACTTAAATTGAAGAAAGTAGGGAAAACCACTAGGCCATGGAGGTATGACCTAAATCAAATCCTTTGTGATTATACAGTGGAAGTGACAAATAGAATCAAGGGATTCGATTTAAATAGATTTAGTGACAAATAGAATCAAGGGATTCGATCTGGTAGACAGAGTGCCTGAAGCACTATGGATGGAGGTTTGTAACACTGTATAGAAAGCGATGACAAAAATCATCCCCAAGAAAAAGAAATGCAAAAAAGGCAAAATGGTTGCCTAAGGAGACCTTACAAATAGCTGAGAAAAGAAGGAAGTGAGAAGCAAAGGATAATGGGAAAGATACACCCAACTGAATGCAGAGTTCCAAAGAATAGCAAGGAGAGATAAGAAAGTCTCCTAAGTGAACAGTGCAAAGAAATAGAGGAAAACAATAGAATGGGAAAGACTAGAGATCTCTTCAAGAGTATTAGAGATACCACAGGAACATTTCATGCAAAGATGGGTGCATGCCGGACAGAAATGGTAAGGCCTTAATAGAAGCAGAAGAGATTGAGAAGAAGTGGCAAGAATACGCACAAGAACTTTACAAAAAAAGGTCTTAATGACCTGAATAACCATGAAGCTGTGGTCCGTCACCTAGAGCCAGACATCCTGGAGTGTGAAGTCAAGTGTGCCCGAGGAAGCATTACTATGCACAAAACTAGTGAAGATGATGGAATTCCAACTGAGCTATTTCAAATCCTAGAAGATGATACTGTAAAAGTGCTGCACTCAATATGCCAGCAAATTTGGAAAAGTCATCAGTGGCCACAGGACTGGAAAAGGTCAGTTTTCATTCTAATCCCAAAGAAAGGCAATGCCAAAGAATGCTCAAACTACTGTGCAGTTGCATGCACTCACATGCTAACAAGGTAATGCTCAAAAATCTTTCAAGCTGTGGATTTTAAATACATGTACCGAGAACTACCAGATATACAAGTTGGATTTGGAAAAAGCAGAGGAACCAGAGATCAAATTGTCAACATCCATTGAATTTTAGAGAAAGCAAGAGAATTCCACCAGAACTTTCATCAGAGGTACAGGACAGAGCCTCCAGAAGGAATCAATCCTACCAATACCTTGATTTCAGTCTTCTGGCCTCCATAGCAGTGAGAGAATGGATTTCTGTTGTTTTAAGTCATCTAGTTGAATGTAAGTTATAGATAGCCACTTACAAGTTTAGGAGACCCTATATTGTGGGCTCTTGCCTGCCACTCAGATTAAACTTTTCACACTTCCCAACCTCACTGTTAATCTCTCCTCACATTTACCCTTCTGTTTATGTAACACACAAGTATTTCTACCCTTAGGGACTTTGTCTATTGCTATCATGTGCTTGAAAATCCCCCTTCCATCCTCACAATCGGCTCACAGAAGGCTTCTCCTTGTCACGTGTCTCTCAGCTGAAATGCAGCTTTCTGAGAGGTCATGCTGAATCTCTTAACCACCTCCTCTCGCAGTTAGTGTCTATCACATAACACTTCTTTCCTTCACAGAAGTCATCACAAATGATAAGTATCTTGTTCATGTGCTTACTAGATTGTGAGCTCCATGAAGGTAGCATTATTGACCACTCATTTATTTGAAAATTATTACTTGATGGTCAATTATACCTGAGGCAGCACTCTAGGCATTTGGAGAATGCAGTGAAGCAAACAAAATCCATCTCTGCTCCTATGATTGACATTCTAGTCCATTTTCCAAGGCTGTCTCCTCATATCTGAAGCAGTCTTTGCTATTTATTGGTCATTCATTCAATATTAATTGAATGTTAATTGAATTTTAGCTGAAAACACGAAGTTCTTGTCACAAATTCTCTCCCCTTTTTCCAGCCAAAGCTTGGTTCTACACTTATTAAAAGATTCAATAAGCCAAGACAATTTTGAGAGAATTTCAAACTTGCCATTTCCAAGATTTTTATGTTACAACGATCTCAGAACTTCCTCAGCCATCTTGTCTCATCCCCAGGTTTTTTTGCCACTTCTAATAGTGTGATCGGATGAAAGAAACATTTCCCCTTGGAAGATGTACTGGGAAACCAAACAAAAGATCGAGTCACACTGGACTTGCAAGGGTTCGCCAAAGATGGCAGACCCCAGGGCCGTTGGCTCAATTAACCACTGCCATGTCTAAAGGTCAGACTCTGGGACTGTTTAATTGTGGCTATTAAAGGGCTCGAGCAGCTGCTTCGTGGCAGTAATTTGGAGCCCAGGAGAAACCAGAGGCAGCAGCAGCAGACCAGGTCATTTGAAAAAAAGCCAGCTGGGCTCCCCATACACAGCTTGATAACAGTTGGGAATTTCCACAAGTACTTAACCTGGCTCAGAAGTCATGACCTCACTAAAAGTAGACCTCTCCTCCTCCCCAGATGAAATTGCAAAGCGGTTCTTTGCCGCTCTCCTCCCCTGACCATCATTCTTGGCTCCACGTTTTTCATCCTTGACCCTGAATTCCAGATACCTTGCTATTCAATTTATCAGTTAATGAATTAACATGTAGTTACTTAGCAACTGTTAGATACAAGCAAAGGCAAGGATGCTACCACATTTCCACCCCTTTAAGCCCAGACCTCATCTCAAAGACCTGGCTTTGTATTGAAGATATAGCTAGCTCATCATGGGCACACTTTTCTGCTGAGCCTAGATATGGACTCACAATTTTTCTCAGCACCACTTTCCAGCCAGTCAAGACGCATTGCCCAAGCCTGGCACTGAACCAAAATCTTTTTGCTATCTCTGAATTTTTCTCCAAACTCCACCTTTAACCAATGAATTGCAGTGACTCACTGAAGCTATGCAGCTGGTTTGTGGTAGACTTGCGAATCAGGCACCCTGTCTTCTTGTCTAGGGCTCTTCCTGGAGTTCCGTATAAACAAGCAAAATAACAGGTCAAAGTCAGCTAGATTTATTAGCCAAAACAAAAGTAAGAAGTACAAAATAAAGAAATATTTACCATTATATTATAATTTTTTTGTGCTGTGCTCAGTCACTCCAGTCGTGTATTACTCTTTGCGACCCTATGGGCTGTAGCCTGCCAGGCTTCTCTGTCCATGGGATTCTCCAGGCAAGAATACTGGAGGGGGGTGCCATGCCCTCCTCCAGGGGATCATTCTGACCCAGGAATCTAACCTGCATCTGCTGTGTCTCCTACAGGCAGATTCTTTATCCACTGAGCTACCTGGAAACTTTGGAGAATAATATTATAAATTACATATAATATGATTACTATGTAATCATAGCTACTATTTACTTTGCAAACCATCTTATTTAATTCTTGTAGTATCTTTATGTGATAGATAACATCCTCTCTATTTGATATAGATGAGAAAATTGAAATTCTGAGAGTTTAAGTAGTTCCCCTGAAAGGTGCTAAACGCTAATGGTGGAGCTGGATTTGACCCGAGATAGATTCAACTCTTCACATGCCTTATTTCTACACACTGTTACCCTTGTTAGGAAATAATTCTCCACGGATCTCTTGAATTTCTGCACATTTGATGGGCAGAGACAATGACCATCTTTTGCTCTAGACTATCTTTTCAAGGATGCCAATAAACAGCCTTGAAGGATACAGCTAGTGTCTCTCTTCAAAGAGAACACACTTGTCTGCTGTCCAGGGTAATAAAGATAATATCTCCTCTGGGGCAAAGTTTAGGAAAGCTTGCTTACAACTTACTACAAAAGACTGGAATTTCTTAACTTCAGGGTTGTGACCTGATATGACCAAAGCCCACTTGGATGTCCACTGTCCCTATGATACTTGGGTGCCAGGAAGAGAAAATGTAACCCCAGCAGCTCCTGCTGTTCCATGAGCCAAAAAGTCTTTCATCTCTCATGCAGGTATCATGTGTCTCTTGATAGCTTACAAGTAGAGCAAAAACCTCAGACCCTTCACAATTCTTAATGACCATGAGTTCTGTAGTATGAAAGATCCCAGAAGGTTGTCGCCGCTGGCTGCCTACTCCACCAGGAGCTCAAGCTGTTAGTTCATCCTATTTTCAACTGAGGTTAGTCACCCAGGGCCCTAGTCCCTCAGTGACTGAATAAGCACTGCTGAAGATTAGTCTGAAGTAATATCAGCCACTATTCTATTTGCCTCTCATAGATAAGATGGCATGTTCACAGCATTTATCCTTATGTATTAGAAACGTAGCTATTTCAGGTACCACAGGAAGCCAAAAGTAAGGGGTGCTGTTAGTGAGAGAGGCTTCTCCCTGCCCACACTGGACTGCACTATTCCTCCCCACCTGGTGGGCACTGCCCACCCCTCAGAGGGGTCAATGGCTGGCACAGGTCACCTGGCCTCCCAGGCCAGTTTCATTGGTCATTTTTTCTCCTGTAATGAATCCTCAGCTTTGCTTTGACTGTGGAGACCAGTTCATTCTGCTTCTTGTCGGAATGAAGATTTGAATAGTCCTTATTGTGATTTTTCGCTTCTCCAACCACGGAAGTTGTTATTAGATCAAATCACAGGACGAGGTAGAGAACTTTATTCACTGAAAATGTTCTATGAGGACATTACCAGAGAAGCTGGTGGAGGAAATTAGAGCCACATTTGCAGGAGGCGGGCACCTTCCTTCATGAAGCAAGAGACAGAGCCTGAGGTTCATGTCCGTGTATGCACTGTTCTGGCAGCAGGCAGGGGGAGAAATTTCATCACGTTTCTCCAGCAAGGAGATAGCAATGAGCAAGGAAGAGTGAGGGCAATGATGACTCTGATGAAACCAAGTAGATGAGCGATGGGAGAGGTTTTTAAGAGTTTTCATGGGTGCGAACCTGGAGGAGAGAGTCTGATGTCTAGAAAGTGTTTCTAAGATTCTTTGTACAACATGCTTATGTAAAATCCCCTGGCAGCCCCTTTGAGAAAATTAGTAGTGATCAATATCAACCTTCAGAGCTTCTGGAGTCCTTTTTAATGTGTTTCTGCTTAATGTGACTCCGCTTAGAGACTGGCCCCAAAGGATGCCAGCATCTGTCTTACCCTGAACTAAGAATGCACAGCAGTGTGTCATGCCCTCCTACGAATGGCTTATTTAAAATCTTGGTTCTTTTCCTACAATTTTTCTCTGACTAGCAAGCAGAATTGGAGTAAGAGAATGAGAACTAGAACATTTTCTTTTTATTGTAACAAGGAAAAATATAAGTACCTCAAAAGAGGAGGAAAGTAACTGGAAGACAAGTAAAATAAACCACTCAAGGGTCCTCATATGAACTTTAAAAGATAGGTGTGTTAGCCCCCTTCTACAAGTGAAACTAAAGCAGAAAATTAGTCATCTTATTCAAATGTGGAAGAGTAAACTAGCTGCTCCATCAACCTCAAAGCTTCATTTTTATCTTATTTGCATTCCAAAGTAGTTAGGCCATGAGGCAGAGTAGAGGTCATCATTGGGAGGACCTCAGTCCTGTGACCCCCACCTGAGAGCAAAGGAGGCTGGGAAATGAGGTCTGGCTGTGTGTACAGGAAGAGAAAAGTGTTGAGGATCTGTGACAGGCTGTGCTACCAAGCTAAAATAATTAGTAGGTAGCAGGGGCAGCCTTCAGATCTAGGTCTCATGGTCTCCAAAGCTAATACACTCAGCTAAAATACTGGATCATTTCCTCTTCTGAAGGTTTATTTATTTTTTTATTAGGACAAGTTTGAGTAAACAGTAAAATCTGCTTTTCTCACTACACTTTTTTAGCATCCTTTTAACAAGATTCCCCCGTCCCCCGTTAAAAAAAAAAAAAAATCAACCTCAGAGCTTTTTATTTATGAAATGAATCTTATCTGAATTTAATTTCCCATTCCCCTTTTTGAAGGAAGATTTGGCATTCAGTAAAAAGAAAATACATTACATACTCTTATCGCCTCCCTGCAACAGAGGATGGGAAGGGGATGCTCAGCTTGAACAAACCCCATCCCTGACAGAGGGCCAGAGAAGAAGGGGAAATCCAAGATGATGGCCTTCAGAAGCTCCTCCAGAAGCTTGTGCCCAAAGATAGGCCCCAAAATATCATAATATCATATGATTGCTTAAGTGGTTCATGTTAAGCATCACACCAAAAAAACAAAAACACCCTCCCATTTTTAAATGTAAATACTTTTCCTTTTCTACATCTGAAAGCCACATGTGATTTCCAATCCACCAGCACAAACAGACTGACAGACAACATCCCTCAGGAAATGCTTGCTATGCCATCAGGTTTCAGCACTCTCCCCCTTTCCCCTCTGGAGCAAGCCCATAACTCTGCATTTGTGTAACAACACATGTGTGGCATATTTATTCACAGGCTGCTGGGCAGAGCAGACGTCCCTGCAGCCCTTCCTGGTTATGCACTCATGAAGTGACTGCATGCTCCCTGCTTTGTGTCTGTGCCCACAAAACATCAAGTAGCCCGAAGCTAGAGCCTGCCTTGCAAGGGTAACAGACGCTTCTGGGCCATCCAACCCCACCCCCAAGGAGACGGGGTAGGTGCTTCTTTCTCCGTGCTCCCTCCTCAGTGTTCCCCTGGTTCTGGATTTTGACGTTTATCGTAGTGTAAACGCTGTGTACGTCTGTTCTCAAGTTTATGGGCAATCCATCCATTTTAGAACCTAGCACAGCCTACTACACGCACTAATTCTGTAAAATTTTCTCTGATAAATGAGTGAATTAATGAAGAAAAATTCAGAATCCTGAACAATAGCTTGTGTTAACAATTCAGGGACCTAAAGCTTTACATATAATGATCACTAAGTTTTCTGGTTCCACCTAAAAACAAGCACTTGATAAACCTATATAGTTACTGATGTGCTTTTCAGCTTGACTCATGGTTAAAAATTTAAATGTAATTCTTTAAATTGTGAGCTGACTTTTCGGAGCACATGTGATGGTCAACATATGCATTCTTCCTCTTTGTTGCATGCCTGAACTAATTTAAAATTGACAACTCGATAAAGTAGGTGCTATTACCATCCCCTGAAGATGAGGAAACTGAGTCATAAAAAGGATAAGTGACTTGTTCACAGATACATAGATGCCAAACGTCAGAGCCGAGACTCACTAAGAAGACTGGCTCCAGAGAGTGTCTTAACCACTAAGCTAAATTCATTCATTTAACAGCAACTTATTGACATCTACTGATGTGCTCAATTAAAATAAATTAATTTCAAAGGTTAAAACCTCTGAAGACAATGGCCTGAAACAGTGAGACAGAGGAGCACTGGTTAGCAAGCCGAGGGAAGTTCTCTGAGGGCTGGCTTTTGAGTTGAGACTTGTTTGCCAAGAAGCGACCAGCCAGGTAAAGCTGAAACAGGAACAAGTTCCCAGAAGACGATACTGCAAATGCAAAGGTCACAAAACACAGAGAGCTTGACACGTTGAGGAACAGGGCAGTGTGGCAGAAGGATAGTGAGCAGAGAGAGGGAAGTACATGATGAAACCAGAGAAACTGGTAGATGCATAAGAGTTGTAAGGTTCACGGTCAGTGCAATAGGGAGCCATTTGCTGTTGTTCAGTAGCTAAGTCATGTCTGACTCTGCAATCCCGTGCACTGCAGCACACCAGGCTTCCTTGTCCTTCACTGTCTCCCGGAGCTTGCTCAAACTCAGTCCATTGATTCAGTGATGCAATCCAACCATCTCATCCTCTTCCATCCCCGTCTCCTCCTGCCCTCAATCTTTCCCAGCATCAGAGTTTTTCCAAAGCATTGACTCTTTGCATCGTGTGGCCAAGGTATTGCAGCTTCAGCATCAGTCCTTCCAACGAATATTCAGGGTTGATTTCTTTTAGGATTGACTGATTTAATCTCTTTGCAGCTCAAGGGGCTCTGGTGAGTCTTCTCCAGCACCACAGTTTGAAAACATCAATTCTATGGTATTGAGCCTTCTGTATGGTCCAACTCTCACATCCGTACATGACTAGTGGAAAAACCATATCTTTGACTATATGAATCTCTGTTGACAAAGTAATGTCTCTGCTTTATGATATGCTATCTAGGTTTGTCATATCTGTTCTTCCAAGGAGCAAGTGTCTTTTAATTTCATGACTGCAGTCACTGTCTGCAGTGATTTTGGAGCTCAAGAAAATAAAATCTGTCACTGTTCTGCTTTTTACCATCTATTTGCCATTAAGTGATGAGGCTGTATGTCATGATCTTAGTTTTTTGAATGTTGAGTTTTAAGCCAGCTTTCCCACTCTCCTCTTTCTTTCACCTTTATCAAGAGGCTCTTTAGTTCCTCTTCATGTTCTGATATTACGGTGGCATAATCTGCATATCCGGAGAAGGCAATGGCACCCCACTCCAGTACTCTTGCCTGGAAAATCCCATGGATGGAGGAGCCTGGTAGGCTGCAGTCCGTGGGGTCGCTGAGAGTTGGACACGACTGAGCGACTTCGCTTTCACTTTTCACTTTCATGCATTGGAGAAGGAAATGGCAACCCACTTCAGTGTTCTTGCCCGGAGAATCCCAGGGACAGGAGAGCCTGGTGGGCTGCCGTCTATGGGATCACACAGAGTCAGACATGACTGAAGTGACTTAGCAGCAGCAGCAATCTGCATATCTCAGATTATTGATATTTCTCCCAGAAATTTTGATTCCAGCTCAAGCTTCCTCTAGCCTTGCATTTTGCAGGATTTAATTTGCATATAAATTAAATAAGCAGGGTGACAATATACAGCCGTGATGTACTCCTTTCCAAATTTTGAACCAGTCCATTGTTCCATGTCAAGTTCTTACTGGTTCTTCTTGAACTGCATACAGTTTCTCAGATGATAGATAAGGTGATCTATTATTCCCATCTAAGAATTTTCCACAGTTTGTTTGGAAACAAACACATTCAAAGGCTTTAGAGTAATCAATGAAGCAGAAGCAGATGTTTTTCTGGAATTCTCTTGCTTTTTTGATGATCAAATGGATGTTGCCAATTTGATCTCTGGTTCCTCTGACCTTTCTAAATCCAGCTTATACATCTGGAATTTCTCAGTTCATGTACTGTTAAAGCCTAGCTTGAAGCATTTTGAACATTACCTTCCTAGCATGTGTTCAGTTCAGTGCAGTTCAGTTCAGTCGCTCAGTCGTGTCCGACTTTTTGCAATCCCATGAATTACAGCATGCCAGGCCTCCCTGTCCATCACCAACTCCCGGAGTTCACTCAGACTCACATCCATCGAGTCAGTGATGCCATCCAGCCATCTCATCCTCTGTTGTCCCCTTCTCCTCCTGCCCCAAATCCCTCCCAGCATCAGAGTCTTTTCCAATGAGTCAGCTCTTCGCATGAGGTGGCCAAAGTACTGGAGTTTCAGCTTTAGCATCGTTCCTGCCAAAGAAATCCCAGGGCTGATGTCCTTTAGAATGGACTGGTTGGATCTCCTTGCAGTCCAAGGGACTCTCAAGAGTCTTCTCCAACACCACAGTTCAAAAGCATCAATTCTTCGGCGCTCAGCCTTCTTCACAGTCCAACTCTTGCATCCATACATGACCACAGGAAAAACCATAGCCTTGACTAGACGAACCTTTGTTGGCAAAGTAATGTCTCTGCTTTTGAATATGCTATCTAAAAGTAAGTGTCTTTTAATTTCATGGCTGCAGTCACCATCTGCAGTGATTTTGGAGCCCCCCAAAAAATAAACTCAGCCACTGTTTCCACTGTTTCCCCATCTATTTCCCATGAAGTGATGGGACTGGATGCCATGATCTTCGTTTTCTGAATGTTGAGCTTTAAGCCAAGTTTTTTACTCTCTACTTTCACTTTCATTGAGGCTTTTTAGCTCCTCTTCACTTTCTGCCATAAGGGTGGTGTCATCTGCATATCTGAGGTTATTGATACTTCTCCTGGCAATCTTGATTCCAGCTGGTGCTTCTTCCAGCCCAGCGTTTCTCATGATGTACTCTGCATATAAGTTAGATAAGCAGGGTTATAATATACAGCCTTGACGTACTCCTTTTCCTATTTGGAACCAGTCTGTTGTTCCATGTCCAGTTCTAACTGTTGCTTCCTGACCTGCATACAGATTTCTCAAGAGGCAGATCAGGTGGTCTGGTATTCCCATCTCTTTCAGAATTTTCCACAGTTTATTGTGATCCACACAGTCAAAGGCTTTGGCATAGTCAGTAAAGCAGAAGTAGATGTTTTTCTGGAACTCCCTTGCTTTTTCCATGATCCAATAGATGTTGGCAATTTGATCTCTGGTTCTTCTGCCTTTTCTAAAACCAGCTTGAACATCGGGAAGTTCACAGTTCACGTATTGCTGAAACCTGGCTCGGAGAATTTTGAGCATTACTTTACTAGCATGTGAGATGAGTGCAATTGTGCAGTAGTTTGAGCATTCTTGGACATTACCTTTCTTTGGGATTGGAATGAAAACTGACCTTTTCCAGTCTTGTGGCCACTGCTGAGTTTTCCAAATTTGCTGGCATATTGAGTGCAGCACTTTCACAGCATCATCTTTCAGGATTTGAAATAGCTCAACGGGAATTCCATCACCTCCACTAGCTTTGTTCATAGTGATGCTTTCTAAGACTGACTTGACTTCACATTCCAGGATGTCTGGCTCTAGGTCAGTGATCACACCATCGTGATTATCTAGGTCATGAAGATCTTTTTTGTACAGTTCTTCTGTGTATTCTTGCCACTTCTTCTTAATATCTTCTGCTTCTGTTAGGTCCATACCATTTCTGTCCTTTATCAAGCCCTTCTTTGCATGAAATGTTCCCTTGGTATCTCTAATTTTCTTGAAGAGATCTCTAGTCTTTCCCATTCTATAGTTTTCCTCTATTTCTTTGCATTGATCGCTGAGGAAGGCTTTCTTATCTCTTCTTGCTATTCTTTGGAACTCTGCATTCAGATGCTTCTATCTTTCCTTTTCTCCTTTGCTTTTCACGTCTCTTCTTTTCACAGCTATTTGTAAGGCCTCCCCAGACAGCCATTTTGCTTTTTTGCATTTCTTTTCCATGGGGATAGTCTTGATCCCTGTCTTCTGTACAATGTCACGAACCTCATTCCATAGTTCATCAGGCACTCTATCTATCAGATCTAGGCCCTTAAATCTATTTCTCACTTCCACTGTATAATCATAAAGGATTTGATTTAGGTCATTCCTGAATGGTCTAGTGGTTTTTCCTACTTTCTTCAATTTAAATCTGAATTTGGTAATAAGGAGTTCATGATCTGAGCCACAGTCAGCTCCTGGTCCTGTTTTTGCTGACTGTATAGAGCTTCTCCATCTTTGGGTGCAAAGAATATAATCAATCTGATTTTGGTGTTGACCATCTGGTGATGTCTATGTGTAGATTCTTCTCTTGTGTTGTTGGAAGAGGATGTTCCATATGTTCCTAGCATGTGAAACGAGTGCAATTGTGTGGTAGTTTGAAAATTCTTTGGCATTGCCCTTCTTTGAGATTGGAATGAAAACTGACCTTTTCCAGTCCTGTGGCCACTACTGACTTTTCCAAATTTGCTGGCATATTGTGTGCGGCACTTCAACAGCATCATCTTTTAGGATTTGAAATAGCTCAGTTGGAATTCCATCACCTCCACTAGCTTTGTTCATAGTAATTCTTCCTAAGGCCCACTTGATTTCATACTCCAGGATGTCTGCCTCTAGGTAAGTGATCCCAACATCATGGTTATTCAGGTCATTAAGACCTTTTTTGTATAGTTCCTCAGTATATTCCTGCCACCTCTTCTTAATATCTTCTTCTATTATGTCCATACTGTTTCTATCCTTCATTGTACCCATCTTTGCTTGAAATGTTCCCTTAATATCTCTAGCTTCCTTGAAGAGATCTCTAGTCATTTCCATTACATTGTTTTCCTCTATTTCTTGGCAGTGTTTTCTTAAGAAGGCTTTCTTACCTCTCCTTGCTATTCTCTGGAACTCTGTATTCAGTTGGGTATATCTTTTCTTTTCTCCTTTGCCTTTCGCTTCTCTTCTTTTCTCAGCTATTTGTAAGGCCTCCTTAGACAACCACTTTGCCATTCTGCATTTCTTTTTCTTCGGAATGGTTTTGATCAATACCCCCTGTACAGTGTTACAAAGTACCATCCGTAGTTCTTCTGTCACTCTGTCTACCAGCTCTAATCCCTTGCATCTATTTGTCACTTCCACTGTGTAATGATCAGGGATTTGCTTTAGGTCATACCTGAATGGCCTAGTAGCTTTCACTATTTTATTCAATTTAAGTCTAGATTTTGCAATAAAGAACTGATGATCTGACCACAGTCAGCTCCAGGTCTTATTTTGGCTGACTATATATAGCTTCTCCATCTTTGGCTGCAAAAAATAAAATTGGTCTGATTTCAGGATTGACCATCTGGTGATGTCCACATGTAGAGTCATCCCTTGTGTTGTTGGAAGAGGGTGTTTACTATGACCAGTGCGTTCTTTTGGCAAAGCTTTGTTAACCTTTGCTTCATTTTTCACTACAAGGCCAAACTTGCTTGTTAGTTCGAGTATCTCTTGACTTCCTACCTTTGCATTCAAGTCCACTATGATGAAAAGAACATCTTTTCAGTGTTAATTCTTTAAGGTCTTATAGGTTTTCATAGAACCATTCAACTTCAGCATTATCAGCATTAGTGATTGGAGCATAGACTTGGATTACTGTGATATTGAATGGTTTGCCTTAGAAACAAGCTGAGATCATTCTTTTGAGTAGATATCATGGTCATCTGACGGAGAAGGCAATGGCAACCCACTCCAGTACTCTTGCCTGGAAAATCCCATGGATGGAGGAGCCTGGTAGGCTGCAGTTCATGGGTTCACTATGAGTCGGACACAACAACTGAGCGACTTCACTTTCACTTTTCACTTTCATGCATTGGAGAAGGAAATGGCAACCCACTCCAGTGTTCTTGCCTGGAGAATCCCAGGGATGGGGGAGCCTGGTAGGCTGCCATCTATGGGGTTGCACAGAGTCAGACATGACTGAAGCGACTTAGCAGCAGCAGCAGCATGGTCATGTGAATTAAATTCTCCCATTCCCTTCCATTTTAGTTCACTCATTCCTAAAATATCAACTTTCACTCTTGCTGTCTCTGTTTGACCATTTCCAATTCATCTTGATTCATAGACCTAACATTCCAGGTTCCTATGCAATGTTACTCTTAACAGCATCAGATTTTACTTTCACCAGCAGACACATCCACCACTGGGAGCTGTTTTTTGCTTTGGCTGAGCCTGTTCATTCCTTCGTGTGCTATTTCTTGCTCTTCTCCAATAGCATATTGGACATCTACAGACTTGGAGGGGAGTTCATCTTTCAGTGTCATATCTTTTTGCCTCTTCATACTATTATGTGGTTCTCAAGGCAAGAATGCTGAAGTGGTTTGCCATTCCCTTCTCCAGTGGACCACGTGTTGGCTGGGGCTCTCCACCATGATCCATCCAACTTCAGTGTTCCTACATGGCATGGCTCATAGTTTCATTATGTTGCACAAAGCTGTGACCCAAATGATCATTTGTGTTATTTTTCTTGATTGTTGTTTTCATTCTGTATGCCCTCTGAGGTTGTAATTATTCTGATTATTTTGTGTGGAGTTAACTAGTTAATTATTAACTAGTTATTCACCTAGTTAATAATGAGGCGAATTATAATGGAAGAAGAGAGACAAATAGTGAGGCTCCTGCAGTAGTTCGGGTAAGTTCAGGCAGGAGCTGATGGTAGCTCGGCTAAGACTGCAGTGGTTGAAGAGGCATAGGTGGTATCTAGATGCAGTGGAGATGATGAGAGAAAGCATTCAGAAAGTATTTTGGTGATAGTGCACCCATGCTGCTGCTGCTGCTAAGTCACTTCAGTCATGTCCGACTCTGTGTGACCCCATAGACGGCAGCCACCAGGCTCCCCCATCCCTGGGATTCTCCAGGCAAGAACACTGAAGTGGGTTGCCATTTCCTTCTCCAATGCATCAAAGTGAAAAGTGAAAGTGAAGTCGCTCAGTCGTGTCTGACTCTTCGAGACCCCATGGACTGCAGCCTACCAGGCTCCTCCATCCATGGGATTTTCCAGGCAAGAGTACTGGAGTGGGGTGCCATTGCCTTCTCCAAGCGCACCCATAGGACATCGTAAATGGAAGCAACCATCAAGAAAGGGCTACACCTGGAAACTGGCTCTGATATTAACACACCTTAAACAGGCATCAGGGGCCCAAAATTGGGGAGAACTCTTTCTTGATCAGTAGGCATCATCAGTCCTCTAGTTTCTGCCTTGGAGTTGTGCCGTGTGGACTCTTTTTAGTGAGAGATCATCATTCAGAATCCATTAGAGTGACGTCTAGGAGCTGTCAAGACTGTTTACCTTCCCTGCCATCAGGGGATTTGTGTATTCACAGAACACTGAAGGGCGTTCACTCATGTTGAGTGGATGGGAATTTGATAGGTAGATATGTCCAAGCAGAGGGAACAGGTGGAAAAGAATGTAAGGTCTGGAAAGTAGAGGGAGAATGCAGTGCAAGTATAGAAAGAGATAAAGGCTAGAAAGAGTGCTTTTATGAAGGCTGTTGAATCCTTGTGTACTTTATTCTTAATAGAGAATCTGCAAAGGATTTCAGAAAGGCAGAGAGAACCATGAATTGTTAAAGCTGAAAGGAACCCGGCAATTACAGATTCCACCTGCCTAACGTTGCAAACTCTCCTATATCCCTTTTAAAGAAATCACCCCAGCATCAGTGTGCATTACTGATGGCTAAGCCTACAGATTTCAACATATCAGCCCCCAGTCTTTGCAGGAGTCTTTTGCTGAGGATAAATCAACTGATAGTTTGGAATGCTTACTGTGTGCCAACTTCTCTGGAGGAATCATATATGATGAAGACCAGTTCAGTTCAGTTCAGTTCAGTCTTTCAGTCATGTCCGACTCTTTGCGACCCCATGAATTGCAGCATGCCAGGCCTCCCTCTCCATCACCAACACCTGGGGTTCACTCAAATTCACGTCCATCAAGTGGGTGAAGCCATCCAGCCATCTCATCCTCTGTTGTCCCCTTCTCCTCCTGCCCCAAATCCCTCCCAGCATCAGAGTCTTTTCCATGGAGTCAACTCTTCACATGAGGTGGCCAAAGTACTGGAGTTTCAGCTTTAGCATCATTCCTTCCAAAGAACACCCAGGACTGATCTCCTTTAGAATGGACTGGTTGGATCTCCTTGCTGTCCAAGGGACTCTCAAGAGTCTTCTCCAACACCACAGTTCAAAAGCATCAATTCTTCGGCGCTCAGCTTTCTTCACAGTCCAACGCCCACATCCATACACGGCCACTGGAAAAACCATAGCCTTGGAATTTAGAAAGATGGTAACAATAACCCGGTGTACGAGACAGCAAAAGAGACACTGATGTATAGAACAGTCTTATGGACTCTGTGGGAGAGGGAGAGGGGGGGAAGATTTGGGAGAATGGCAATGAAACATGTAAAATATCATGTAGGAAACGAGTTGCCAGTCCAGGTTCGATGCACGATGCTGGATGCTTGGGGCTGGTGCACTGGGACGGCCCAGAGGGATGGTATGGGGAGGGAGGAGGGAGGAGGGTTCGGGATGGGGAACACATGTATACCTGTGGCGGATTCATTTTGATATTTGGCAAAACTAATACAAGTATGTAAAGTTTAAAAATAAAATAAAATTAGAAAAAAAAAAAAAAACCATAGCCTTGACTAGACGAACCTTTGTTGGCAAAGTAATGTCTCTGCTTTTCAATATGCTATCTAGGTTGGTCATAACTTTCCGTCTAAGGAGTAAGTGTCTTTTAATTTCATGGCTGCAGTCACCATCTGCAGTGATTTTGGAGCCCCAAAAAATAAGGTCTGACACTGTTTCCACTGTTTCCCCATCCATTTGCCATGAAGTGATGGGACCAGATGCCATGATCTTTGTTTTCTGAATGATGAGCTTTAAGCCAACTTTTTCACTCTCCTCTTTCACTTTCATCAAGAGGCTTTTTAGTTACATGGTCTCAATTCATTCACACCTGTAATTTCAAACTTATCTAGTATAAAAATGTAATTCCTTGCCATACCAAATTAGATTCTCTATTCTACCTTCTCCACAAGCTTTGATATGGGAGTGTCCCCTGACCAAATCTTCAGGCTCTTCAAATTGAACATGATATTACACAGATGAGCAGAGACACCCAGATCTTAAACTCTACAAAGTGAACATATCCAGAAAAGAAGCAACCTTAGAAATTGAGACATTTAAAAGCACTTTGCCTGAACTTTCTGAACATTGAGTGCCTTTTTTAGCAAGTGTATTGGTTAAAATACTGGTTTAGTTACTTAGCAGAGAATAGCAAAAAAAAAATAATAATAATAATAATTAAAGTTTATTTCTCTAATGTAAGAACCTGAGCTGGTAATTAGTCAGGTTCCCATACCTGAAATTCTGTACAGTTGCTTTGTCACTCACTAGTGCTGGCCTTATTTTCATGGGCAGGGATGGCTCACCACGGCCGTGTCCCCAGTCCAACTAGTGAGAAGGAGGAAGAGAGAAATGGATAGCAACCGGAAATACCACACCTCACTTCCATTCACATCTCATTGACCAGAAATTAACCCAAGACCACTCTCAGTGTGAAGGTGGCTGGGCAACTATGTGTTGGCTACTATTCTGAGGAGATGGTACTAAAAGGCACCAGAGGAGAATGGATCTTGGAGGCCAACAGGAACCTCTGTGTCATGAGAATCTGTGACCTGCCTCTGTAATTCTTAAATATTATTAATATCATGTTGACCACAAACTAGGCAACCTATCAGAGAACTATTTCACTCAAGTTTGTTCTCAAATTTTAAGATATAAATGGATCATCCTCAGAATTGTTCAAAATAAACATTTTAAGCTCCAGTTCTAGAAGGATGGGGATCTAAATTTTTAAAGGCCACCACATGTGATGCTTACACAGTTTTCACAATATGAGACGGGTGACCGCTACTATGAGCTGCCTCATACACAATTTTGGAATGGTTTACAAATCTTGCATAATTAAATCTTACCACTTGTATCACCTAAACTTGAACTTGGGTTTAAACCAACTTTATAATCAGGTGTGGATGACTTAAATTGAAAGAACTTTGATTTCCTCATCACCGTTGAGATATATTAATCAAACTTTCTTACCCAAGATTGAGAATTCCTTGAATATAGCAAGATAATTCCATCTTAAAAGCATGAGTAATTTACAGTCATGATGTTACAATAAACACAGTGATAATAAACTATCATTTTATATGATTTTACAACACTGACATGGGTCTTATTCCATTCAATCTTCTCAACAAACAAAATTTTACAGAGAAAGTATTTGAGAGGCAGAATTACCTTAGTCTTAGGCCCCAAACCCAGATCCTCTTCCTCTCAGTCCCGGTGTTCTTTCCTTTATGCTGCAGTGCATCTCTTTGCTTTCCATCCTAAATTGAGATCAAAATAGAAACAGTTAAAAATAGAACAGGAGCAGTGAGCAGAATAAAAAGTAGACAAATGCATTATAGAAAGCATAAGGTAACAATATAGACGGACCTCACAAACATTATGTTAAATGAAAGAAGCCAGGCACGAAAGACCTCATATTGTATGATTCCATTTCTATGAAATGTCTAGAAAAGGCAAACCTATAGAGACAGAAATAGATTAGTAGTTGCCTAGGGCAGAGACTAGGAATAGAGATTAACTATAAACAGGCATGAGGGATCTTACTGGTGAGAATACATTCTAAACTGGATTATGGTGCTGGTTACACAATTCAGTAAATTTACTAATAATCACTGAATTATAAACTTAAAACGCATGAATTTTGTGGCATGTGAATTATAACTAAAGTCTGTTTTTAAAGAACATGCAGTGTTAACATTAGCTATTGGTTTCATTTTTGACTCTGCAACTTAAAACTTGGATTAAGTTTAGAAAGTAATACAATATCCCTAAGACCTTGGATTCTCATCTCTTAAGTGGGGATAAAAATAATGTTTGTTTCATATGGCATCTAACCTCTTAGCATATTGGAAGAGCCAAATAATGCTGAACTTCATCAGAATTCAGGCTTAAAGCTTAAAATCACACACAAACAAGTTATAATTATTTGCAATTAATGCTTCTGACTAGGAATAAAATTGTCAATAAAAGATCATTAAATGACACTTAAAATCACTAAAGACCATATGTGAGGGTTCATGATGTGATTCAGTATGACTTCAAGTTTAGTGCTCTACCCTTTATCTCATATCTATATACAAATATATGAGTTTATACATTCCATACATATACATATTTATCTCCCAGGTTATATTCCATATTTGTTCCACATACAAACACACACACATGCACACACAGACATTCCCTTCAAATTCAACACGAATTCCATCCCAGAGACTTGGATCATTTGAGTGTGACATTGAAGCAGCCGATGAAATATATGCTGTCTCATGAGACCTTCTGGTTCTTAAATTCTGCAAAACAAGAATAAGTTTGGAGGGTGTCTGTCCAGTTGTACTGGCATTAGATTTGTGAGTACCACCTAACATTCCCCTTTACTTCGGGCCTGAAATACACAAACTGATCTCCTGTGAAAATATACATTTGAAGAATTAACTTCTGTTTTGCCTTAAGATTAAGGTTTAATCATGAAGTAATGGCACATGCTAGACTGCGTGTCTGAGTGACACCCTTTGGAGTTCACTTCAGAGCATTATAGCAACAACAATAACCAAGATGACAGCTCTGATTACTAAACACTATTTCCATTAGGCCAACGCAAATATGCCAGGCCTCCTCTTTCCCTAGAATTGCTTTCTGACAAAAGACAATTTAAATCATTTTAAGGTGTTCATTTTATCATCTTCTTCCTTCCTCATGTGATTCTTCAGCATTTAGCTTTAACACATTAAGTTCCTCTGATAAAGCCTTTTAATGTCAACTTGTCAAAAACTAATTACATTTTCTTTTAGGTAGAAAACATGCGATGGCTGATTTTTCAGAAATTATTATTTAAGTCAACATCACTTTTCTACCCAGCATTCTGGAAAGTCTACTGTGTACATGCTCAGCCTTGTTCAGTTCCAGGATGTAACTGCAGAGCAGATGATGCAGGACTCTAATGTGGAAACACTGCGCTTCCCTCCTGTGTTGTAGGCGTTTGCTGCAGTGTTCAGTGCATCTTTAGTAGATTGGCACACCAGTTTCTTGGTATAATTTCATGTTAAATAACAATCTTACGACCATATCAGGAAATAAGATATGTGTAAAATGTCACCTTTGGAAAAAAAAAAAACAATTATAGTTATGACATGCAATTTGCATCAACCTCTTCTGAGATAATCAAAGAAAGATAACAGAATACACTAGCAATAAATGGGCTAGCAAGGAGGGAAAAAAGCAGAGTCTTTGTATTTCCATGGTTCCATATTTCCTTGGCACATCACAGCCAGTCTTTTTCTGAGTCCACTGAACAAGCATTTGTCATAAGCTTTATTGTACCATGAAGTTATGATTAATATTATAGCTCAAGTACAGCGGGTGGAAAGACCACATTCATTTTCAAAGTCACGTCGCATTGATTAGAATTCACTGCAGGTTATTCAAATAACGATCCTCTCTTTCCCCAGGAGAATCTCTGTCTGATTTTTCTTTAGCCTCATTAAAGATCCCAGGTGCAGACAAAGCTTTACGTATTTCTCATTTGCATCATCCTTGGGAAGGAGGTAATTCACATGCCTTCAGTATATAGCGCTTGTTCTTGTAGTTTGCTCTTTCCTATCATCTATTTAAATAAATCAAGAAATTTAGCCTTTATAAACCCTCAGACAATAGAAAATGCCAAATTTTATTATCTTTAGTAATGAATCCATGGATCCCAAGCCCTCCATGATAATTCAGATAAAGTGAGGCATTTTTATTCTGTTCTTGGCTGTACTTGGTTTTAAAAGACAAAGGTTATTTTTTTTCCTTTCCTAAGGAAAAAGATTTATTTTAGGAGTAAAGAGCAACACAGAGCATTTTCCACCTCACCAGAACTGAAAATTAAAGGTTCGTCATACAATAAATGCAGTACTCATAATCGTCAACAAAACTTGAAATGTTATTTGGCTAATTAGATAAATTTCCATGCCAGGACTGATCAATTATTGCCTGTGTTGAGATAATTTATTAGCTACTCTTCCCAATTTAGCGTTTTCATAGAATCACATATGGATTTCATTGGCATAAGGTGTGGGCCTCAAAATTATGACAAAGAATTCTGCCTTGGACTATTTTTACCTTTAGTTTTTGTGTAATGAGTTTAGCCTGAAGCAGACTGACAGCATTGTTGACATTTCATGGAGTTTGCATTTCTCCAGAGAGGAGAAATTTCACCTAATTAAATAATGTTCGAGTGTCTTAGAAACTACAAAGGCAACACGATACCACACAACAGTCACAACTTATTTGTTAGGACCACTGGTATATTTCTGAGATCTTTAGAAAAATTGAACTCTGTATAACAAATCTTTAAACTGACTCAGAGGCTTAAGCTGATGTGGCTGACATAATTGGAAAGGTAGGAGAAGAACAACTGGGAAAGAATTTCCATAAAAACTATCATTTTTTTCATAGTGGAGGTGAGGAGTGAATATGACTGTTTCCATGGTGGGACAGCAGCTTAATAGTTCTGAAAGGAGTGTACGGGTGTGCGCGTGTATTTCACAGTGAAACGTGTGTTATTTGCAGAATGGAATTCCAACTTTTAAGGCAATAAATCAACATTAACCATATATTTAGGTATTAATGAAAATTCATCTCTGGCCTCTTCATCCATTTCTCAGGGACAATATGATTCCCCGTGATCTGTGAACCTGCTCTTGGTAAGCTTTTGCATGCATAGCTAATACAGAAGGAAAGTAAACATTTTATTGGCATTCATTTTCATTTGTTTCCGCTAGAAGGATATGTAATGAGGCCCAGAATCTCACTGACTCTGATTAAAATGAAATGGAGTATGCACTTGAAAAAAAAAAAGTAACTCTTTCAGTTCAATAAGGTACTATTTAACATAGAGTGAAATTGTAATGAAAAATAACTGGAAGTTTTACTCAGTTAAATCTTTTCAGTTGAACTTGACAGAGCAATACTGTAGGTTCAATATAAATATGAGTCAATGACAGAACCCAAAGGTAAGACAGAGATGTTACCATGGCCACTTTGAGAAATATGCACAGTCATTCTGACTGGTGGTGCTAGTGGTAAAGAACCCACCTGCCAAAGCAGGAATGTGAGAGACACTGGATCAGTCTCTGGGTTGGGAAGATCCCCTGGAGGAGGGCACAGCAACACACTCCAGTATTCTTGCCTGGAGAATCCCATGGGCTGAGGAGCCTGGTAGACTATACTCCATAGGGTCACAAAGAGTCTGACATGACTGAAGCAACTTCGCATGTACATAAGATTATAACATAGCTATAGACATTCTGGAGCCATGTTACAAATGACGATAAAGCAATGTGTGGACCTACTCTCCAGTAAGTAAAGTCTTTAAAAGAGCAAGCATTTCATAATTAAGTAAACACCGACTGTGTGTGTGCATGTGCGATATGTATACATGTGCCCACATGTTCACATCTGGGATTTGTGTTTGTGTGTGCATGTGTGTATCCAATCTGAATATCTCAGAGAGGAAGGCGTGGAGAACCCACTGAGATTTATTTCTCCTTTAAGCCTCAGGGAACCTTTGAAATTTCATTGACATTAATTAAGCCCACCCCAGGGTCATGGGCTTGGTGGGCTTGGTGGACCTTTGTTTTAAAAAGCAAGCTTTCTTGCCAGAGGAGTTTTTTTTCCCAAGCCCTCATTTTATTGTGGTTTGCAGCAGGGGATCTTGTTTCAAGGGATATGATCAAAGTAAAGGATATTTCTTCTGGGACATATTTTACATAGATTAAATCTCATTATGCAACTTACTCTTTAGTCTATATTCTTTTTTATAAGCTCCTATTGTAAGAACGAATTTAACATAGAAAAGTGTGCATTTATTACATCAGATATATTAAACTCCGATGCATGTAAGGTGCAGTAGAGTCAAACACTTTTTATTTTTCTTATCAACAGTGAATTTCAGCTTACAGAATTCTAGTGTAATCTTAAATGAGGTTGCAGTATGTATATGACTGTGAACTTAAGTTTTCTACAGCTTTTGCATAACTTCATTTTAAAATGTTAAACAATTCTTTTAAGGGACATATTGCTATCTTTTGGTCTTTCTTCCTTGTTTTTAAACTATTTCCTCCATTCCTTTTCATTTTAAAGGTAAGCAAGTTACTTTGGTTATATTAAAGAAGTATACCATATTAGTGATCATAAGAAGTTATGTTTTCTCATTGAACACTAGAATGTGGAAATATGAAATAGTGCCCAAAATATCTTACACTAGAGAATAAACACTGAGAATAGGCATTGGTTAAATCCTTAGAGCTAATTCAAGCTTGCACCAAAATTTACAGTTCGAAAGAATGATCATCCAATAGCAAACTCTTTCATGATAAATATTATTGCCCTAAGTTTAATATCTTAAGAAACTAAAAAGGACAATGAGAATACCAAATCTACTTTTCTACAGCCTCAAAATTGGGAAAAACATCACAAAATACAATGTAAGATTCAGCAGCCCCTGCCCAGAATGCTGATATTTAGACAAAATAGAAATGTAGTTTTTCAATTACCTCCTGTCAAAACTACAATATGTTTAGGTTAGACAGGACACACACATTTCAGAATATGTTAAAAATGCATGCTGGGTATACATGTGGAAAGAATGATGTATTTTTAGTAGTTTTGTTGTTGTTTGATTGCCAAAGTAAATTATATATTTTCAAATCCAATCTCATGTCTACATTTCTGTGATTTCATCAGCCTTGCAATTAAAACATCAAGAGTAAGCTGAGGAATTGATTTTTCAGTTGGACAAAAGGATATGATGCCCAGTCAAGTTTCAGGTTAAACTGTCCTGCTTGTTCTAGTAATTTTCTTCACCATTTGGTCTCTGTAGGCACGGTTTCCTTCAGTGAATGAAAGTCCTTTCCTGTTTTAGTTCTCAGGCTCTCTACTGTGCGTTTAGTGAAGAACAATTTATAGGCTATTTTCAGCTGTTTTGCAGTATCTGAGGAGGTCCTCGCACATCCTTTATGTGCGCTGGGTGCTTAACTCTGAGCCTGTGAGAGAACCGTCTAAAGAACCAAGATGGCGGACAGTTAAACAGTTAATCGGAATACAGACCTCTTTTTTCCCTGATCAATGAAAGTCAAATTCATTTTATAAGTGGTTAACTCATCTTTAGAACTAGAAACATAATTAAACCAGAAGGAGTCTGTTATGATTAGAGACGAGAAGCTGGGGCCAGTTAAGCCATCACAAAGAAACTGAAGTTCATATCAGGTTTTTGCACAAAATGAAGTTTTCCTTTTCTGATCATATTATGTAAAATGTATTTCCTGTTACTTTTGAAAAATGAAACTATTTGTAGAACTGTTCAAAAAGTATTTTCATGCAATGTCTTCACAAACACATATTCTGTGTTTTGTGGATTTTGGACTCAGTATTCCACTGAGTCTGTTTTCAGAATCTTTCTCATCCCTCTCAGTGGTTTAATGTCTTTATGGTGGCCTTAATAGTCTTTGGATCCTTATTTAGTTTACTTGTGAATAAATATTGCTCTAAACAACTTCCCCATAGCTTGACAATGTATGCACTACCTACCCCTTACATAGTAAATTTTTAAAAAATCTATAGCATTTATTGGGTTCTAATTCTTTATGGCTATAATAATTTCAGTTGAATTTCCACTATCTAATTAGATTTTATAGCTTTTATAGGATAGCATAGGAGATTTTTTTTTCCTCTTGATGTAAGTTAATCTTAGCTAACTTTAAATAAAATGAATATAATTATCAAATTTGTGAAAATGTTTAGAAAAATGTGCCTTTGTCTATTTCATTGTGAAATACCCTTTTTCAAAGCCACTTATTTAGCTATTCTCCCCTAGATAGCTATGTTGAATAAAGATGCAAGTAAAGATAATCTAAGCAAAACCAAAATTACCATCACGTGAATTTTGGCCAAATATGAAGAGTGCCCTATTTGCTGTTAACCTGTCGAAGGTACAATTGGTGACGTCAGCCTGAACTGCAGCGTAGAATACCATTCTCTATACTGACAACAATGCTCCCTTCTGTAGCTCTGAGAGCTTGGTATCTCTATACGTTATTTGCAAAATGAATGAACGAAACATGCTCTGATCAAGTGTTCCCTTTATACTGCAGCAGACAATGAGATCTTCCCTCAGTGCTTTCTAGGACCCAGAGACAACATCAGCCTGGCAGGCTCCTTAGCATTCCAGGCATTCCTCTGCAAAACACTAGTGAGAAAGTAGTTACACATGGGAATCTCGAGTTTTTCTATAAAAATGTATTTGTAAACCCCACACCTAGCAGCGTTTGTTTAATAATCGGGAGGGAGAAGGAGTGCATATGTGTGTGTGTGTGTGTGTGTAGTCTGCTATCTAAGGTAGTTTGTAAAATACAATACTGCAAGAAATGTGTCTCTTTCAATGCATCCAGACTTAAGAGTACAACAGTTTGCTCTGTTTATGTGAGGGGTTCTATTTGAATTTAAAGATAATCTTGTCTAGGCCATTAGGAGAAAAACAAATACAGGAGAGAGTCTGGTCCAGCAGCATGAGAACTAGGCTTAACCTGACATCCAGCTGGGCAACGTCGAGCAATCTCTGATGGAAAAATAAACTAAGGTCACCATGCCAGATGCCCCATAAGGTTCATTTCAGCTGTAAAACTGCACCTTCTTCATACCTGCAAACATACTTAAGGAACTTTTAGTCAAATATCTTCCTGATTTTAATAAGCTGAACCATTTTCTTATTTTACCATTTAGGTTGTAGAGACTCATTTGCTAGATCTTACTTCAGATGAGGCCTCTTGAAACTTGACTCCAATCTCCAGACCCGGGACCATAGAAGGCATCCTAAGGGAACTAGTCTTTGAGAGCATCCTTTGGGCTTTCACTCTTTGAAGTGTTCTCCATATTTAGCTCATTCACCTTCGTAACTACCCTGTGATTTATATGTTGTGAATAGTCCCATTTTGAAGATGAGCAAACTGAGGTACTGAGAGCCCAAGGTTTCCTCTCCTGCAAACATGTCAAACTGGAAACTGGCATGAACTCAAACCAGCTTTAAAAATTGTGTTCACCTTTAGAATCTACCCTCGCTGATGGTAGTTACTTGGTAGTCTGGACACCGTAAGATTCTATTAAAATAAATATATGTATCCTTATGGTTGATTCATATTACCATGTGGCAGAAACCAATACAACATTGTAAAACAATTATCCTCCCATTAAAAATAAATTAGAAAAAAAAGAATTTTTTTAACCTCATTGTCCCATTGCCCAAGAAAGAGAGTTATGTACATATCCCAGAGGCCGGGACTGGACCCTCTTCACCAGTCAGCAACACATCCACAGGCACAGGGATGGCCTGAGGGGCACAAGCCAGGAGCCAGCTTCAGGCCGTGCAACTTTGACTTGCGGGTGCTATCTAGGGCCTCTGGCAGGGCTTCCCAGGTGGCACTAGTGGTTAAGAATTCATCTGCCAATGCAGGAGACAGAACAGACAGGGGTTTGATCCCTGGGTTGGGAAGATCCTCTGGAGGAAGGCATGGCAACCTATTCCAGGATTTTTGCCTGGAGAATCCCACATACAGAGGAGCCTGGCAGGCTACAGTCAGACACAACTGAAGCAACTTAGCACAGCACGACAGGGCCTCTGACAAGAAGGGACTGATTCCTGGGTACTGATTGTGATGAGCCCAACATCTAAGAACCAGAGCTATTCTGTTCAAGTATTGGACAGCTTTTATTTAGCAGCTCAATAACTATCTAAGTGTTGCATGATCATTTGTTTAGTTTATTGGTTTCAATTTTGCAGTAATAAAGGTGAATAAGTATTCAGTAAAAAAAAAAAAAAATGCCACGCTCAAATTCCAAAACTCCCATTTCAGTGAGGTGTACGTTTTCTTCTGACGATGTGAACCTACTCGGTGCAGACACGTGGCTGGCATAGTGGACAGAACACCATACGGACCCTGTTCTCCAGGAGCTCACAGAACCACAGTAATAAGGATGGTGCTTTACTATCAGGGGCCAAGATGTTATGAACATTGCTGTATTACTTATTGCTCTGTTCTCTTCTGAAAAGGTGTATTTCATTTTAATGACAGAAAATCCTTTGGAGCAAATGTCACAATGTGAAAGTCATATTGGCTTTTAAATATGCACGACTCTGCTGAGTGAATGAACCAATGAACTGGAACAGGACCCAGGGATCAGTGATGGTTTGCAGCCCTCTCAGAAGTCATTCCATCTCCACATTCAGATGCAGCTAGGCAGGCATTTTCTTTTCTCATTTAACTGTTGCTGCTTTGGAGGATAAAAGATACTTAGAGGAAAGTGAGGCTCAGAGAAGTTGAGTCGCCCAGGGTCCCCCAGCTGGTAACTCAGAGAGCTAGGATTCTAATCCAGGTTTTTTGACAGGCAATTTCGTATTTTTTTTTCTATATCACAGTTGTTTTTGATTATTCCATCTTCCTTTCCATAAACGTTACAAATGCTTCTTTCCACCTGGTTTCCGGGTAGGAAAACCAAAAGAAACTTTTCAGTCTTATTTTTTAACTGTTAAAAATGTCACCTGTGTTATTTGTAGAAATATTTTAAAATACAAGTTAAAATGAAAGAAACCACTCATGACATAGCTAAAAAGTGAACTGTTAACATTTTGTTGTATATCTTTCCAGTCCACCCTTTATTTTATACAACTACATGTAGATGTACTGATGTTCAGTGTTTTTTTGTTTTGTTTTATTTAAAGGCATTTTAAATTATTCTACTGTGAACATGTTACTTTTTTACAAGAAAAAATATTCTAAACAATAATTCTAAACCTTTGAAATATCTTCAAAATTAATGAAGAAACTATATCTCACATAACCATTTAAACACCAAGCACATTATATACAGTTTGGTCACTTGTGAGTGTCTGTGTGCATGTGTGATGTGTGATGTGTGATGTGTTTTAGTCAATCAACAATATATTCTAAATGTCTTTCCATTTACAATATGTCTTTCCGTTTATAAAATGTCTTTCCATCATTAAATGGTATTATATATTATTTTAAATTATTGAAGGACATTCAGCTGTACTAATGCACCATAATATATTCACTAATTCCTCACTTCAAACATTTAGGATGCTTCCAACATTTTTACTGTCTTTAAGGCTTATAGGGTCTAGATGGACAGTGTATATAACTCTTTGCATGCATTCATAATTATTTCCTGAGGTGAAACTCCCAAAAGTAAAATTTCAGAGTGAAAACACGTAAAACTCTCAAAATTGAAAAATGCATAGGCTCTAAAGGTGGTTACCTTTAGAAAAATTGCATCATTGTACATCTCACGAGTGGTATATGTATATACACGATTCATTTTCCTTCACACATATTAAATATTATTCTTTATTTTAATCTTTGCCAATTATAGGCAAAAGAGCTAACTGTTTTAAATTAGCATTAATTGATTGATAAGGAAGTTACAATCTGTATTGCATTTATTGATAATTTGTATTCATCTTTTGTTAATTTTCTTATGTGTATAGAATTCTCCTTTCTTAAAACTCTTTCAAAATAATTTTTATTTTAAAATGTTCCATGTTGTACATTTTATATCAGCTCAATAGTCAAACTCAAATTAGTCAGCAGCTCAGCTCTATATGAAACGTAACGACTGAAGATGGGATTTGTAAGGAGGGTGTAGACAGTGGAAGACGACTCCTTTTAAAATGGACATACCTTTGTAGATACTTGATTCTTTGGGGCTAATGCAGAGTATAGACAAATTCAAACATGCTATGAGATGAAGTCTTAGTTGCCATCCTCATGGAGACAGTTTGAGCAAAATAAATTACAATGAATTGGAGTTTATTATATATAGATTATTACCTAGATAGTCCTAGGTAGAAGAAACAGATTATTACACTTACCTATGTTTTTCATGAAAAGTTAAATTTACAGTACACACCAACCACTTCCCAGGTTAGGAGTCTAATGTGAATGATTATAACATATCTAAGACTTCTTTGGACACCAAATACTATGACACTGAAGTTTGTGACATTATGGAGTAAAGAAAACTGTTAAAGCAAATCTCAGCATACAACTTTAGTCGTCAACAGAACCGAGTCTGGGTAGTTCATGAAAAGATCTGTGTAGATTCAATGGTAATAGGTGAGACAAGGTTTTTTTTTAATAAAATGTGCACTTCATAAATACAAGAAATTACACTTATATTGCATAAATTGGATAATGAGGTTAGAACTATTTGCTATTTTTTAGCTTTCATAGTTTAACAAACAGGAGTGTCATTTACTCCTTGAAATTAAAACATACATACAGTAACTCCCCACACTGCCTTTGATGGAGAATTTGGCCTTCTAGTTCATTTAACATGAAATAACAGATTTGTGTTGATGGTGCTTTTGTTCTTGATAGTGAGAGAACTTGTTACTGAAAAATTAGCTACTCACCCTCAAGCAATCACTAACATTCCAGTTCCTGAATAGAAAAGGGGAGAAGTGAGCAGATGGAAGCAAACAAAAATTGTATTAATAATACATAACAAAGTACTGCTACAAATGATATTTCAGCACAAGAAAACAATAGGAAAACTGCAGTTTTCATTGGATCTTAATGTATTTATCAGTCTCTAATGCTTCCATCTTCAAGCAGTTCTCTTTTATTGACACGGCAACACAAATTGCAGAAGTAAATTGAATCACAGACTCAGAATGTAAAAATCGATGAGAAATAATTTTGTAGCACTAAAGTGAATAGTGTAATGCTAGGTATTCATTTAATTAACCATGAGCTTTTCCACATAATGCACAATCATTGCCAGCTTTTCAGCTCATAGTTGTTCCAGGAATAATGGGTTTGGGATTCATCTTTAGAAAAACTGCATTAATATTTGAAAGCATTTAAATCCATTAGGGGGTCATCTGAACACTGCAGGTCACTTTTACATTGCTAATTGAAACAATAGTAATGGGTTATAATCTACTGTCTAATAATGCCTGGAGTGTTTTACCGCTTTTATATCTGCAGATTCCAGGAAATATGTAAATTTGTTGCTGAACTGTTATAAAAATATGGAAATTTAAGCTGCAGACATCAAAGTATTTTTTCCTAAAAAAAAAAAAAAAAACACACAGCATTAATAAACTGAAGAGTTACACTACATTCTGGTGTCAGGATAAATTCCTTACTCTAGACCTTCCCTTCATCTCTCTTCTCCGCTCTGGGCGCAGCATCTGGCACTTACATTTTCCACGTTGTCATTAGGAGAAAGTGAATATCATTAAACCAGTGAGTAAACAATCATGTCATTGTTTCCATATGCAAGCTATACATTGACTCAGCCTGCTGGATTCTGGCTGCTTTTTTATTTGCCCTACGTGAATTTATGCAAACATTTTATTTTTCATGGGGATTTTCAAAATATATTAACATTTTCTTGGATGGGGGCAGGACATGTGGCAGCAACTCTAGCATATGAAATGAGAATATGATTTCAGTGTGAAAATACACATGCGTGTAAACTTATACACACATATAAAAGGGAATACGTGAGAGAGAAAAAGTTGTTTTTTGAATCTTCCTTGTAAATTGAATGCCATAAAAATGGAAACTTACCCAGCATTTTCTCTTTTGATTAAACATACATCTCATGCACTTACCTGTATCTTTCTATGCTTAATTGCAGACTGACTGTGCAGAAAATCCAGAAAGATGCATTTCATTATAATAAAGAAAATGCTTTGGCATAGGTAGAAATTTTGTATGTGTGCAGACAACTTATATAAATGAAACACGATTTTTAGAATTTTTATACCAAGACTTAAAGGAAAACAAGAACCTAAATCCATTCACTCTCTATCATTGTCAACATGATCACATTAGTAATATCAGAGAAAGGAGAAGATATAAGAAGCATCATGGATGGCACTGAATTTGATGCTATATCAAGAAAAGCAATGTTTTAGTTTCTGGCTTTCATTATCTTAGTAAATATATTTACATCCGAAGAAGATGCTATGATTTAGTATTGAAATTCTAATTTCATCTACAGAGCCTTGGTGAGAGAGCTTCCAAGCAAGCTAATATGAATTGCATTACACAGAACCCAAGTATTAATTGTAGTGTATGAAGAACTAAAAAAAAAAAAAAAAGCAGAACAAAACATTTTAATGACTTTAGTGAGGGTTGTGGATAAGAAAGGGGCCAAACATCCCTTGCTTCCTGAAATAGAAAGACAAAGTTGTTTGAGATGTGCATAAGGAAATTTCAGAAAGGAATCTTGACCTTGTAGAGTCCTCTCTTAAATATTCCCACCATGTCTCCTGTCTTTCTACATGTACTATTAAGCTCCCTTTGAAGTCAGTAAGTATCACTCTATTTGAGTCAGTGGTACAGGACATGGAGAAAGATGAGAAAATGACCCCAGAAACCAAACTGTTTATCAAAGAAGGACAAACACTGTTAGCCTATTGAGCAATAAATAGCATTTTCCAAGATATTTTTCACTTAGAGAATTGACAAAAAGATCATGACTTGATGTGCCAAATGAGAACCCTGTTATGATTAAATGGGATGACAAACTGGGCTTTGTGTACCCAGTTACAATGCTCATGAGTTTTATTGTGCCTACAATACGGACAGGTACTTAAGGGTTAAGAGAAAATCCCATAATAATGTCATATTTAGTCAACCAGGAAATCCTATGTGAAGAACAGAAATCCCTCTCCATCCCCTGGGAGTTTCTACCATTTTGCTTTTCTTATTTAGCTGTGTTCTGATGATATTAAGTATGTAGAAATCCAAGAAACCAAAGTCTTGCCTTTCTCCTTTAGACAAGTCTTGGTACATTTTCAACTACAGTTATAAGTGCTTACATAACTGAACTTAACACAAGTGAATCCCATCGCTTCTCACTTGCCATATCCTATCTTACTGTAATAACAATTCTGTTTTAATTTGGGGATGGTGGGGGCTTTGGAATTTTATTTGCTTCCAGATTTAGGCACATACCAGTCATGAGTGATGATTCGCTCCAACTTGTCATCGAGAACATGCCACTTTTCCTTTAATTTAGTCAGCTTTCCTTTTTAACTAAACCATTGGTGCCCACTTGAAGATGTAAAGGAAGCTCTTTAATGTAAGGGCTCTTCCAGTTCTAGGTTGCTGATCATTTCCCTTTAGTGTATTGAAGGAACATTCATTTGGGAAACCTGATTCCCATAACTTAAGACATCTATTAATGATGTGTCATTCATGGGCTCACTGGCTGCTAGCAAAGGAAATGCCTGACCTTACTGCCATTGGTCAGGGAAGGAAATCTCTCCATCCTAGTTGTTCTCTTTGCTTTGTCATTCAATGTCTTAGTTGAACAGACTTTTTCTGAGCTAATCAGTTAGGCAATATGTTTTCCTGTCCAAAAATGTTCTGATGCTGGTTCTGTTTGCTATGACAAGGCCAGCACTTTGGCTGAAATGTGAAGTCCCTTCTTTGGCCATTACATTTGAGTTTACTGCTTCATTTATTTATTTTTTATTTGTTCACTTAATTTGCTGTTTCATTTCCTCATTCAGTTTTTCAGTAAAGAGTATTTATTATTTCCTACTTAAAAGAAAGACTTAGGAACTTACTGCATTCAGGTGCTTATTTATTCTTTATTAAAGTCATCCAAGTTTTAGTATGAGAATGACTATAGAGCTGAAGACATAAGTATACATATATTCATAGCCCATAAAAATCTCAATTTCGTGAATAAGAGAGTAAGCTGCGTGCATCAGTAAGTTAATCTTATTTTCTGTTATTTTTGAGTTTCTAAACTGAACTGTGGTGTTGGAGAAGACTCTTGAGAGTCCCTTGGACTGCAAGGAGATCCAACCAGTCCATTCTGAAGGAGATCAGCCTTGGGATTTCTTTGGAAGGAATGATGCTAAAGCTGAAACTCCAGTACTTTGGCCACCTCATGCGAAGAGATGACTCATTGGAAAAGACTCTGATGCTGGGAGGGATTGGGGGCAGGAAGAGAAGGGGACGACAGAGGATGAGATGGCTAGATGGTATCACTGACTCGATGGATGTGAGTCTCAGTGAACTCCGGGAGTTGGTGATGGACAGGGAGGCCTGGCGTGCTGCGATTCATGGGGTCACAAAGAGTCGGACACGACTGAGCGACTGATCTGATCTGATCTGAAACTGTTATAAAGATTATAACGGATCATTCATTTTTACACAGAAGCTCAGAGAGTTCTTTGGAGTTTCTAGTAGGAACAATGGGGCCTACTTGACTGAGGGACAGTTCCTTCACCCACCAGACAAGGCTCTGTCTTCATCAGCAGTTTGTGGCTTTGGGAGATATGGTGCTTTCCAAGCACTGTTCCCCTTGTGGTGGTTTTAGTTGCTAAGTTGTGTCTGACTCTTGCAACCCCAAGCCCGCCAGGCCCCTCTGTCCATGGAATTCCCCAGGCAAAAGTACTCAAGTGGGTTGCCATTTCCTTCTCCAGGGGACTCTTCCCACCCCAGGGATCAAACCTGGGTCTCCTGCATTGCAGGCAGATGCTTTACTGACTAAGCTACCAGGATCTATTCCCCTTGAGTCACCTTTAAATAGTAAAATGCCAACTAATATTATCAGATGAAATATTTGTTTTGTGGAAAGACACAATTATCCCTCTCCTGAAGAAAAAAATGGAAACACAAATACATCTTACTAATCATTTTTAGTATGATTACTACTTGACCATTTAAAATAATAATTGCTAACATTCAATACACATAATATAATTTTCCAGACACTGTTCCAGATACTCATGTGGGCCATATTTTTATCAACTCATCTACAATTAACATCTTTAAAATTGGGATATGTCTGACAACCTCTAGGAAGTCAAAGCTTATTTGGTTATTATAAGTAATATTTTATGAAATAAAGTATGATCTCATTCAAAAATCACAATTCTGTGAGTTAAGCACTATATCTATTTTATAAATGTAATTTAGATACAAATACAATTAAGTAGCTTGCTCAAGTCTACCAGTTATTAGGTTATAGAGCTAGGCAGTGGATGTGAGGTCCTGTGCCCTTAACCTCAGTATTTTATTACTTCTCAAAGGACGACATTTTTTAGCTTGTTCTTTTATTTTCCTTGAATAGTGTTGGGTGCATTTTGTCATCCAGATTTAAAAATTATGCCCTTATATCTCTTACTCTATTCCAGGTTAAGATGAAAGTTAATGGAAGCCACAAAATTTCTGATTTTGATATCTGCAATAGAAACACTACATGCTGTTTTCTTAGTGTGTTTATTTCTTGTCTTTAAGATCTGAGATTCTGAAGTCTACCATCAGTGTTGATTTAGTGATATGATACAATCTACTGTTAGTACATACTGATTTCACAAATTAGACTCATGTTGTGAGTTTGAATCACAGAACTGAGAGACAACAGGGATGAAGAGAGATACAACTGTGGAAGTAACTGCAGTCTTAAGGCTTATCTCTCTAGAACCTTTAGTAACTTATTTAACCTCAAAATATTTTCATGTCAGTTTTTTTTTCTGGATTTAAATCAGAGAAGATATCGGATGTGATATCTTTATGGGTGGGGAAAAAGAAATGAAAATAAAATTTGCTTCAAAACATAATAATAAAAAATAAATAAACATGTTTAATATTGTCACTTTCACTACCAAAAATCAAAATATCCATGTAAATGGAATCAACAGATGTAATTCTACTAACTCAGCCTCATGTACAATGATATCATTATTTCTCTTTACTAAAATCACAAGTTTACCATAATTGCTTAGAACACTAACATGACAGTCTTCAGTATACAGGATAGCTTTGTCTAATAATGTAGCTAAAGTTAATGAGTTCGGGTGAATGTTCTCACTAATTTGACTGTTTATATAGAGGCCACTTGAGATGTATACACTAAGAAGTACTCTCTGAGCAGAGAGAGACTCGGGTTACATAATGAGGGCAAAAACAAGTTCAATATGTCATGTTTGTTGATTATGAACGATAAGTTGTATCATGTTCATATATGTCTGTATATAGAGTTCAAATGGTATGGATGGATGGATAAAACCTCATTTCAAGAAAAAAAAGTACCATCTTATTTGAACACAATTGGAAGATGTAGAGGGAACAATTTGGGCCCTCCTTTGAACTACGGAATTTACTAAAGAATCACTCTTGCTAAACTTACACATGTTTCTTTATTAATAACAATTGCAAATGGGACAAATCATGCCTAAGCTGAAAAATATCATTGATGTCAAATAACTCATTTAAAACTGCACTTGCTATTTTTAATTCATGGCACAGAAATACAACTCCATCAGCAAGAAGGCACTGGGCATTTTTTTTTCCCCCATGCACTTACCTCTTTGCCCAATGTAATCATTCATAAGTGTTTGTGGAAGGATGCAGGGAGAAGAGAACAAGAAATAAGTGAATCATTCTATATCCTTCAGGTGAATAATTTACTTGTTCTGTTTAAATAAACCACACTGAGGAATATCAATTATTTAAGGTTAGTTGTGTACATCTCAGTATGTTATAACCTTGTGTAGCAAATTCTTGGCCCTGTTGCCTCAGTGGTTTCAAAGAGTTTAATGCCCTATTTAGAGTCAGAAGAAGTTTTTTCTTCTTAGGATCTAGATTCATAAGCCATTTGGTCTCAACCACAACCTGACAATTAGTTCAAACCTAGATCAAGCACCTCTTTATCAACCGGTAAGAGTTTAATCATTTGTTTTTATTTTATGTATATTTTGTAGTGCCTTTCCTATTAGATAGGACATTTTCACGATAGATTCAAAATCACATTTTGAATTTCATTCAAGTGAAATAAAATTTCATTCATAGGAAAAGACATTATTTCCTATGTGCCTAACATTGTATTGGGGCTGTGAATAAACAGTTAGCAATAAATAAACAACTCTCACCTTCAAGAAATTTGCCATTTTACTGAGAGGTAGATGAGAAATTCATGTAAAAGTATGATTAACCTTCTGCATCTGAGGTTCTTGCTCAACAAAAATACAGTTAAAATCATAGCAAGGTATGATTTGACGGACTAATTGGCCTTCTAAGTTGCTGCAGTTATGTCCAAATCTGCGACCCATGGACTGTAGCCCACCAGGGTCCTATGTCCATAGGATTTTCTAGGCAAGAATACTGGAATGGTTTGCCATGCCTTCCTCCAGGACCAACTGGCAATGAATTATAATAAACAAAATAGGAAGTTTGTAGAAGGGTACAGTTATAAGAGCCTCAGAATAAGCTCCATGTTGAAGAATTTCAGTGTTTCCTGACTTTTGCTTTGGACCCACACAGGGGTGTTGCCAGGCAGGTTAGGGAAAGACATGAGCATTCCTTATTTAGGGATATAGCTTCCCAGGTGGCACTAGTGGTAAAGAACCCACCTCCTAATACAGGAGACTTAAGTTCGATTCCTGAGTCAGTAAGATCCTCTGGAAGAGGGCATGACAATCCACTCCAGAATTCTTGAATGGAGAATCTCAGGGATGGAGCAGCCTGGTGGTCTAGAGTCTATAGGTTTGCAAAGAGTCAGACACGACTGAAGCAACTTAGCAGCAGCAGCGAACTCCTAGAGGCAAGAAGAAGCAAGAAGTAACTGGAGAATAGGAAAGGACAATGGCTCATGTTAAGAGTGTGGCTGAATGAAGATAGAGCTGTAATAGCTTAGAATTTATTCATTTAAAAAGTATTCACTTGAGTACCTACTATATGAGACACCAAGCTAGGAATGACAGATGTAACATTTAAATAAATCAAACACAGAACTTGCCATCTTTCCCGGACAGAAGAGACAAGAAAAAAGTATAATATTTGGCTAACATGAGGTTAAAAACGTAACATGAAAATCACTAGAGAGGTACCTAGCTCTAGTTTGTTGGATTAGGAAAAGCTTTTGGTTAAAAACCTAAAACTAGAAGGACATGGGGGAATTCACCAAGCAGAAAGATGGTGGGAGAGGGGAGGTCAGGTCTCCAGCTTAATACAAAGGTTCAGAAAGAGTGAGTTAAGAGCTGGTTGAGTCACAAACTCTGCAATTGTTTTCAACACGGTGGAGTAATTGGTGATGAAGCTAGAGCAATAAACAGAAATCAGATCACAATAGGCCTCAAAGGCTGTGCTGAGAAATTTGAATTTATACCCTGAGGGCAGAAGGGAGTCATTAAAAATTTTTACACTAAGTGGTCATGTAATCAGTTGAGAGGAGCAAAAGTGGACACAGTGACACAGGAAATGACAGGCCCTGAACCACAGTTAAATCAGCAAGACATGACATGGTGAGCACTTGGATGTGGGGACTACAGGAAAAAGAGCCTGAATGCTTGTGCAAAGAAAATGGGGCTTTTTCTGTAGGCGATGGGGAAGGCTCGAAGTCAGTTAAGGACTTTTGATGGAATAATCAGCAAAATAGAACCAGTATTGCAAGAGTATCAGACTTGAGGCGATTGAAGGATGGTTTGGGGGGTAAAGGTAAGAAAACCAGATAGGAGAGACGAGTAATAGTTTTGGAGGAAGGACAGAGCTAAAAATAAAGATTTTGGAATAGCCCACATTTAGAAAACATAAGGAAGAAGATAATATACTAAATTTAACTGAAACATATCTGACTGATGAAAGGTGTATCAGGAAAGTGCAGAATCCAGCATATCTAGGGAGGAAAGATTGCTCTGTAGTGGCAGATGTCTCAGAGAAGCCAGCATCTCTGCTGTCACCCAACACAGAGTGTTTGCCATGTGGCAGCCACTAGGGCTCGTGTTGTAAGGAGAGGCCGACAGGTTCAGTCAACCATCCCCAACATCCCTATGATGTTACATCTACAACTGCAAGAGAGCATGCAGTTAACCCTGTAGATAAAACTATGCACTGCTGCTGCTGCTAAGTCACTTCAGTTGTGTCTGACTCTGTGCGACTGCATAGACGGCAGTCCACCAGGCTCCCCCGTCCCTGGGATTCTCCAGGCAAGAACACTGGAGTGGGTTGCCATTTCCTTCTCCAAGGCATGAAAGTGAAAAGTCAAAGTGAAGTCGCTCAGTCGTGTCCGACCCTCAGCGATCCCATGGACTGCAGCCCTCCAGGCTTCTCCATCCATGGGATTTTCCAGGCAAGAGTACTGGAGTGGGGTGCCATTCCTTCTCCAAAACTATGCACTAGGTAAGAGCAATTTGAATTCGTTGAGCACTTTGGCCTACGGAGTTTATATATCTTGTCTCATTTTAGTCTCCACAGCTCTTCCTAACTTTTAAAGAAAGGAAAACTTGGAGAACTGCAAACATTCTAGATGGTTCAAATGTAGGTGTAGCAGGAATGAGTATGATCCATTGGTTTGTTAAAGAAGGAACATTTGGTTGGCAAAAGGGCAATCCAGATAGATGAAATAATATGTGAGAAGGTGTGAGGGTAAAGATAAATTACAGGTAGGTCCTCCTGGGATTTTTAGGCTGGGTCATATACAAAGGTGGAATATGTATAAAATTGAGATGGGAGAGATGAGCTAGGATGTATACGCTTTACTAAGTAGGAACTTTGAGTTTCACACTATAGGTGATAGGGAACAATGGCTAACGGACTTTAGCCATTCTTGCCTATGAAAAATTAATTTAGCAGCCCTATAGATAACAGATAGAAGAAAAGGGAGCAGAAAGACAAGTGATTCAGCGGAGTCTTCCTCTGAGAGATGGTAAAACCTGACATAAGGCCAAAGAAATAAGAAGAAAAATGAAGGAGCAGATTCAAATGATGCCAAGAAGTGGAATATTCAGAACCTGATGACAACACGACATCAGAGCTGAGGGGGCGGATGGGTTCTAGCTTCCTGATTTGGGCTGGGGAGCGCTTGGCAGGGCCACTGTTTGAGAGAGGTCTTCAGATGATCTTTCCTACCCTACCCACACCCCACAAAACTGCCTTCTGAGCAAAACTACAAGAGAAATAAATCCAAAAAAATCACAGTAATAGATAAAGAGAGAATGTTGCCGTATTTCAGATGGGGGAGGGAAAATTCTAAGAACTGTAGGAAAACAATTTGTAATTCAGAATTTTTCACCATCAGTGAAAGAAAAGAAAAGTAGAAAATTTAACCCCTCCAAATCATCAAGAAGGTTTGTAGAAAGAGTAGAGAATTAAAACCATTGAAAACCATGAAGAAACATTTTGAATATTTTTTTCAACTCCTTAGGTCACTTAGATGTCAAGAAGTCTCCAAGTTGAAATACACTTAGATTTCACTAAGCAAGATTTCCTCTGGGGGGCCTTATTTGGGTGGATGTAAAAGGCCATGCCCAGGGCTCATCCCCAGTCACTGCTGTGATGCTGACGATAGGATGTTAATGTCACCCTCTCCCAGGGACCGGGCTGTGACAGGGAGGGTCAGGTGCTCTCCTTGCCCTTTATGACACCGTAATGCTATGAGAAGGAAGTGTAGCCCACGTCTACTTGAAGTTTCAATGTTATTTTCTAAGGCGTCCAGCAATATATCTTCTGCTTTTTTTTTTTTCCCCCTAGGAAGAAAAAACCTGTCAGTCTCCAGGCCCCCATCGCATCGCTTCACTTCAGGAGACTCAGCACGTGACCAATGGCACGGGGGATGCACACGTCCAAAACGTTAGACTTTCTCCATGTTGGAAGGATTACCTTGACAGACTGTGTCTGTCAGACTGTCTGACAAACTGCAGGGACAGAAGCAGAGACACATAAGGTTCAGAGATTTGATTTGAACCATCACCCTTTGAAACACAAAGCAATGGATGTTTGGAGCAAACTGGACCACACGAACTGCCAACCCTGTGATCTCTAGGGAAATGTATCCCTGGAGAGCAGCCCCCCACCCATCCCCTTTGGTAACAGTTCTGAACAAGGATCAACTTCAGCTGTGCAACATGCTGGCCAAGATTTCAGAAACTCTGGAACCAATTTATTCCATCTGGAAATTAGTTTCAGCTTTTATTGCTGCAGAGCTGAGTCCAAACCAGACCGAATTTCCAAAAGGAATTCTCTGCTCCTTTACTTGTCAGAATTTTCTCTTTTCTAAAATGCACTCACTTAAAAGATTTAAAATGATAATCAACATCAAAGATCTGTGCCTTTTGTATAGCAACTGCATTTTCCCACATAGTGTCTCTCCCAGGTTATTTTTTCAAGAACATGAGGAAATTTTATTGTTGGTTACTATAAAAGGGAGGACTTGAAGAATTTAAACTGTTCCCTGGTAAATGTGTATTTTAGCTAGCTTTTCTCTTATGCCAGGTAGTGACTCAGCTGCTTTCCTAAAACAGCAGCTAAATGGACTGCTTAATCCTTTTGAGAAAAAGAAGGAACAAAATTCTAACAGTAAAGTTTAAATAAAAACATAGGCCCTAAAATCCTTTTTTACAAACATTAAAAATATGCAACATTGAACATTTCAAATAATCTTATACATAAGATTTCTTTGTTCCAGTCCATCTGCTACTGATTAAACATTTTATATTTCCATTGTGATTAATTGTGCTATTTATATACTTGAAAATGATTTGTTTGGAAAGGTATGGTCTAGTGTAAGTCTTTCATTTCTGAGAATGACAGCCCTTCAAAAAGTAGAGCAACACTGTGCACTCAGGAAATCCACCATCTGCTTTCTTAGGCTCACATTAAAAGTTACAAACCTATAGCAAAACAGAATTGAGAGAAAACAGAGTATAAATAATGCTAATGGCATTCATCTGAGATGTTCAAAAGTGTATCCATTTTTAATTAAGCCAAAATACTCTTAGTCCCCAAAGAAAATTGTCATGACTTTTTCACCATCTACAATCAGCCTTATACTGACAAATGGCCAGATATTTTCAACCAAGTCTAGGAGGCACTCAATTTATTCGAACCTAGCCTGAGTTTCTCAGGTGTTAAAGCAGACCAAGATGGTGTACATGAGGCCTAGGTATAGCTTTCATCCCATGAAGAGAATTGGATTAGGGTTATAGTCAACATAATTGAGGGGGAAATAAAATGCTGTGGAAAGTGTGCAATAAACCATTTTCCAATGTAAGTGTTTGTTGGTGCCAACAGACAGTAAGGACCCAGTGCCAGCAATTTCCCACCATTTGAAACTTAGCTATTGTTTCATTTTTGCATGACCAAACAGGCATCTGAAACCACAGAATAAAACCATCCTTATTCTGCCTAGTCAAACCACTTTTAGTGAAATTTTGTAAACCAAAATGCAATTACTCTCAGACTAAACTTGTGTCAACTATCAAACTAGGATTTTTTTATAATGACCTTTATTCACTCCCAGAAAGAAGTGTGCGTTAAGCAATTGCCTCCCTTTTGTCAAAGCGGGCAGAAGCCACACTTCCGTGAGGCTTGCCCATTTCCTAGTGACTCCTCTCATAAGCATACCCACGGCCTTGGGGGATCTGTGCACAGCACAGTGTTTCTTGTTCTCTGTGTCTCTGATTATCTTCCTTCTCCTTTTTCTCCATCCCAACTGAAAGCTCTTCTATGACTTCTGGCGTCTCTATTAAGTAGTGAGCCACATGGAAATGATTAACTTTTGAACTGCAAAACTGAAAACACTCTCAGGCACACGGTGGAAATGAAACATGTCATGTAGCAAAAGGGTCCCCTGATGGAGTTTGCAGCAAGGAAGAGAAGTCATTGGCTGAGATTGCAGTTTTGTTGTCATTGTAGATCAAAAGGATGTGATCATCCTTTCTGATAGCTCTCTTTTCCCCCTTGGTAAACAGCCTCTGAGTGAGTTCATTAAATATTTAAACAGCCCTGGTATCTATTAATGTTATCAGACACATGAAATATGTCTGATGGATTTATTCTGCCGTTAAGGAGCCATACCCCAGTGTCCTCCTGGGACAGTGCTCCAGCTGTTTAAACTATAATTCCATCACTGGGAGGAATGGTGAAATCACTGACCTCTTTGAAACGGACTCGTTGCTACTCAGCCTGTAAATTGCAAATGAAACCTTTCTGTAATAATGTTAAAATATGCATGCATAGGAATTAAAGCACTTGGGGTCACTGGCAAAGCCTGGTGCATTTTCCGTACCCTCTAAATAGCAGGTTAAAAGAATCCAGTAAATCAATGCCTGGAGAAGATTAGTGATTAGGAGGTTTATGAATCTTTTTGAGTTCAATGGCTCTACCACCAGGTATGGGAGAATCTTAATCAATTCTCTGAAGCTTTTAAGTTTTTTAAATTCCATTTTTATTTCATCCTGATTCTCAAAGGAGATGAATTGTGTTGGTATCGTGATCCATACTTATCCTCCATAAAATCAATCTAATATGAAATTATACAGAAAGTCCTCAAGCTGTGAACTACTTCGTTGTTCTGTTTTTACCTACTTCAAGCTTGTGAGGAATAACAATTCATGACAAATAAGATAAAGGATGTCTGTCCAAATCCTTCCTGTAAAGGAAAGAAGTGTTTTCTTTCATTGGTAGGTTAACGTCATCACAAGTATGTTTGTTTGCTTTACATCAATTTAACTTGTATGAAAGTCCTTAAATGGTTTAGAAGAAATATTGATAAAGCCAGGTGTTGATATTTCCTAGAGATTGTAGTTTCAAAGACATGGACTAATTATTTTAAGATACTTGCTCTTTCTGAAGCCATCAGAAATGTGGCAGACTCAGAAGATAGAATATGAGCCAATTCTCTAGTACAATCTTCTCTCAGTATCTGCAGGGAATTGATTCCAGGATGCCTGGCTATCCCCAAATCCTAGGATGTTCAAGTCCCTTATGTAAAATGGCCTAGTACAGTCAGCCCTACATATCCACGGGGTTTTGCATTCACAAATTCAACCAACTGTGGATAGAATTTTCACTCCACGGTCAGTTGAACCCTCAAATGTAAAACCCAAATATACAGAGGGTATATATCCACACATATGCACCCTATATTTATTGAAAAAAATCTGAATATAAGTGGATCCACACAACTGAAACCTCTGTTATTCAAGGGTTAACTGTCTTGATAAATATTGGATATGTACAGGCCTAGTTACTAATTAATAATAAGCAGATCAAACTAGTAAAAAAAAAAAATCTGGGAGGTATAGTGAATATACAATAAATAACAAAATAAAGATCCCAAAAGATCTGATAAGTAGAACAATGACCTAAACCTAAACAGATGACAAGTGGCAACAAGTGTACAATCCTACATTTGATGCTGTAGGAAAAATTGTATAGAAATATGGGGCTGGGAAAAGACAAATGAGGTAAATGGAAGAAGAAAATGTTTCCTAATCAAATTCTGGGATCCATGAAATCACTCCAGCCTTTGCTCGTTCTGGTATCTGTAAAGGAGGTCCATGCTAAAACGCGTGTATGAGGTGGACGCTGGTTGCACCAGATCTGTATTTCTCTGCTTTGCGCTGGAATGGCTTCAGGTTTATTGTGAGACAATGCTATAAAGATCGTTCCTATAATCCATTTATACTTCAACTTAAAAAAAGAAAAAAGACTCTCTGTAAAGGTAAATGTAAACTTATTTTTCATTGGTCCATATAGAAGCTAGTCCAACACTGATGAGAATAGGCCCTATATAATGCACTGATCACACCACTCTTTGAATATCATTGCAGAGCACTATCCTTTAGGAAGGACAGAGGTGAACTAGAGCATCCGAAGAGTAAACCAGACTGTAAAAGAGCTGAAATGATCTCAAATAAGCAATGACTTCTGCACACAGAGAGTGCTCAGTATGTGAGTTAAACTGAATCAGGAGCAAGTACTGGAGATGTAGAAAGGGGATCAGATCTGAGCTGTGTGGTAGCAATTACTATTAGTTAGTTGGTGAGTGTCATAAAGAAAGTATCAGAACACGAAGGGCTTTCTAACAAGTGTAACCCGGATAAATAGGCCGCCTTGGGATACAGTGAGTTCTCCAATAGTGGAAGTGCAAATTATAAGCTGTTTGGTTTGGTGTAAGTTTCAAGCATGGCTTGAGAGACTGGATGAGATGATCTGCATACCCTCAGATTGAAGAATCGACAACCTTTTAGAGCTCCGAAAGAAGGACGAGATAAAGAATATTCCAGAATGCATAAATAGAAAGTCTCTAAAAGAGCAATTGACAAGCAGATGCTTCTAGGACAACACTTCTAAAGTAGTAATGTATATTTCTTCCATGTTAAAAGAAATTTACATGGCAAAAGAATAGTTTCACAAATTCAGTGAACCCAATTTGGTGTCCCCATTAGAGAGCAACACTTTAAGTAACTAAAATGCTACTTGAATTTCACTGGAGCTTTGGTAAAAGATATATTTAGTGGTTATTAACCCAGTACTTATCCTTCCATTGCACAAAATGCCTCTTTTCCTGAAGAATCCCCTGCAGAGAATTCCCGGGCTGGGACAGGGCAGCAACCTTGCAACTGGCATCGAAACCGCAGGGCATAGCCAATAATGATTTGCAGTTAAAGTAGCTGCAAAAGAAAGATGGTAGTCATTTAAAATAATTTCTGCAGCTGGATTTTTTCCTTTTCATTTTTAATCGCTTAAGGGTCAATTCACCTAGAATTCTGGGTTTAACCCCTTTAAATAATTTTTTATATTCAAAAGGATCAAGGGTACAAAATGTATAGGCACAAAGCAATGTGAGTACTCCTTCATGGGACATAAGCTTTAGGGAACTAAAGATAGGTTAATTCCATGCCCAATTCATTCCATGGGCCATTTAACGAGAGCCTCTGGAATTGTTCAGCCAATAATGAACTCATAGGATCTAAAGGTAATCACTGCTGCAATTATTAAAATTTACACCAGAATTCTATTACCCTTTCTACAGATAAGTGTCTTGTATTAAGTGGTCTAGAAGGAATGTGTGAACTGGTTCAATAATACCAGAAATCTCTCTTTATTTGTTCTTGCTTACATCCCTTCTCTTTTGCCCCCACAGATATGAAACCATGCTTCTAGTTAATTCAAAGGAAATATTTATTATTTTTGATATAGTAATTTAGAACTTAACTGTCTCCTTTTCTCATGTATACTAGCTCATTTAATTTCTACAATCCAGGCTCTTTTCATTGTAAATAATATTAAAAGCTAATTTCTGTTGATTTCATAGCTACTAAGCACAATTCTAAGCATTTTTCATGTATTATGTCATTTGATACAACAACTCCCGTAAGATCAATACCATTATTCTCCCCATTTTATAGATTAAATAAATCATGAAAAGGTTAGGGATCTCACTCCTGGCCACATAGCTAGTAAGTGATGAAACCAAGATTCAGTTTCGAGTTTACGTTTGACCCAGCATCCATGCTTTTAATGAGTACCCTACATACCATCTTACCTTACAGTGGCCTCGACTGTGTATTACATTTTAGTATGTAAGCTGTAACAAGGTAATGGAAGGCTTTGAAAAGAAATATGGCCATACATGTCTTTGTTTTAGGTAAAGACAGTCCAGTGGTTCTTCTAATAAGACACGTAATGTAAACACAAAATTCAACACTTCTGATTAATGTAAAGGTAAACAGTGTGACATTTTCAGTGGGTTAATGAGCTCGGTAATGTTACTACAGGAAGACAAAAAGCTCAGTTTCTGCCCCAGCGCAGTACAGATGAGAACTCAGACAACAACTGAAGAGTGAGCAAGCACCAAATACAGTTTTAATAATCTTGCCTGGTGATTATAATAATTAATTTAGAAATCAACAGATTCTCAGTGTGTGGGTGTGGGCTGGTGGCTCAGACGGTAAAGAAGCTGCCTGCAGTGCAGGAGACCCATGTTTGATCCCTAACTCAGGAAGATCCCCTGGAGAAGGAAATGGCAGCCCACTCCAGTATGCCTGGAAAATTCCATGGACAGAGGAGCCTGGCAGGCTACAGTCCATGGGATGGCAAAGAGTCAGACATGATTGAAGTGACTTAGCACACACACATTCTCAAAATGATATAAAAAAATGTGATTTTTACCTGAAAGTTTCATGTTTAATGTGAAATGCAATATATATATATATATATATACACACATACACACACACACACTCACACATATATATATATATATATGCTGCCGCTAAGTCACTTCAGTCGTGTCCGACTCTGTGCGACCCCATAGACGGCAGTCCACCAGGCTCCCCCATCCCTGGGATTCTCCAGGCAAGAACACTGGAGTGGGTTGCCATTTCCTTCTCCAAGGCATGAAAGTGAAAAGTCAAAGTGAAGTCGCTCAGTCGTGTCCGACCCTCAGCGACTCCATGGACTGCAGCCTACCAGACTCCTCCGTCCATGGGATTTTCCAGGCAAGAACACTGGAGTGGGTTGCCATTGCCTTCTCCATATATATATATATATATAAAACCTTGAATACTTATGCAAGCAACCTGAACACAGAATCCTTTAAAAGATGCTTGATTATCAGCCCACAGAAGAGTAAGCTGTATGTATAACCATAAGGAAATTTTAATTTCTCCTTTTCTGCTAATTTCACATTGAAAACAGAAAGTACCTTTTAAAAATATGAGTTATATTCTATAGAAATTTCAAAATAATTCTTAGTAATTATAAAAAAGTACTCTGGACAGTTCTCAACCCGATGGTTCATATGTTGTGGGGAAATTCGGAGAAGCTGAATCTCCTTCAGTATTTGATATTCATTTTAAAAATGAAATACTATCACTGTAGGCTCAGTAAGTGGGTGTCCTCAAAACTGGGAGAAGTCAAGCACATTTGATTCCAATGATTGCTTTAAATTATTTTTCAAACATTTTGGGTTTGAGGAAACTCAAAACACATTTTTTAAGTTCTCTTTTCTTTTTAAACTCATGTGCTTGGTAAGAGAATGTTAATCCATATGTTTCTAATTCATTTTAACTCATCAAATTGTTGATTTTTAAAATCTATTTGATGTCTAAAAGCTTTTTGATGGTTGTGATTTTTCCCTCTGAAATAGCATTTTGTTTTTTATATGTAATCACACATGGGTCTCAAAGATTCATGCTCCATGTACCAAGGGTTTAAGTGGGTACTAACTCATTCAAACCTATTTCAGACATCTGGGGAAATTACGACATATATAAAGCTCAGAGTACTCAGGCCAGTTTTTATTTAAATTACTTTCTTTAAGCCAACCTTAGTCATGCTATGTATACGTTTTATAAAATCTAAAAATATTTTTAATTACATCTGATTTCACTTAAGCAGGAAATCAAATCATTGTAACTTTTATTAAAACATGTCATTGGTAGGAGGGCATGTAGGTATTGAAGCTGAAAAAGAAAAAAGAAGAACCTTGCCACAATAAAAATTCATTTGTTCATCCAATAGACCCACAAAGGAGATAGAATCATAACTTGTTTGGGAGATGTTTAAGTAAGTCTTCATAATTCACGTTATACAATTTAGAACAAAGGAATCTAGCAGTTTTAAAGATTGAGATATACAGAGCGTAAATCTCCAACCTTGCTTTTGTTTTTCTTTTCTTGGAATTGAAATGGAAGGAAATGAATGGTAAATGTTGGTCTGCCCACATGATTAAAATGCTCTGGCCCAAGGCAATGTGTCCCATCATCAAATACCACTGATTTTAGCACCCCCACTGAAAGAAAGGCTATCAGATGAGGCCTCAATGAGTTATTTCCCATGAATAGAGAGGGGGTGAAGAAAAAAGGATTTCACAGATCTTGTGAAATCCTAGACTGCCCTGAAGCCTAAAGCAGTATGCACATAAAAGCTAGCATCCATCTTCTCATGGTCAGAGAGAATAAGTTCTTTTCCTTGCCGTGAAACATCACAGAGAACAGATTTTCATGCACGAATGTCTGCCCAATGTACAAATGTGCAAACAAAACTAGCCCGATAAATGATCTTAGGTTAATCGGTGGATGCTTGCATTACAGAGGTTTTTACTGTGAATAATGTAGATTCTCACATTGGAGCCCCTAAAGGCTTCCTGAAACATGTGTAACTTAACCTCAGGTGTGAAAAGTAGAAGCATTCTGGTACATTGGTTAATACCAAAAAATAGAAACGAAGGAAGTGTTTCCTCTCCTAGCCAATGGGCGTGGCAAAGCTGTTCTTGGCCCCAAAGCACTTTTATGCCCATTTCTCTGTATGAGAAAACTCTGGGGAAAAGAAAGATGAGCAGTTCAGTTCTGTCAGTCAATCATGTCTGATTATTTGTGACCCCATGGACCGCAGAACACCAGGCTTCCCTGTCCATCACCAACTCTTGGAGCTTGCTCAAACTCTTTTCCATCGAGTCGATGCCATCCAACCATCTCATCCTCTGTCATCCCCTTCTCCCGCCTTCAATCTTTCCCAGCATCAGGGTCTTTTCAAATGAGTCAGTTCTTCGCATCTGGTGGCCAAAGTATTGGAACTTCAGCCTCAGCATCAATCCTCCCAATGAATATTCAGGGCTGATTTCCTTTAGGATTGACTGGTTTGATCTCCTTGCAGTCCAAGGGGCTCTCAAGAGTCTTCTCCAACACCACAGTTCAAAAGCGTCAATTTTTCAGTGCTCAGCTTTCTTTATGATTCAACTCTCACAACCACACATGACTACTGAAAAACCAGAGATTTGACCAGACAGACCTTTGTCAGCAAGATAATGTCTCTACTTTGCCGGCAAAAGTAATGTTCCTGTTTAGATGTGGGAAAAAAAACTGTTGTTTCCCAATCCATTGTTTTAAATGAACTCAAGTCAATTTCAACTGGATATTCATTTTTTTTATTGGGTTCTTTGTCATAGCATTATCTTAAGAATGAAAAATTTTAAAATCAGAACAGTTCATTCTAACTAAGAAATTGTATCCTAATGCTAACCTCTTGATATTAAATTCACTGGCCAAAATCATCCTGCAGAAACAACACAGAGAAAACTTGCACCATGATGGTCTTTATAGGAATATACAAAACACACGCACGCGTGCACACGCACACACACAAAGTATAGGATTCTATTATTGACCAACTTAAAGATTATTGACTTAAAGATGTTTGACAAATTGGCAGTAATACTTAATAAAATGAGAGCAAAAGGGGACTTCCTTGGTGGTCCAGTGGTTAAGAATCCAGCTTCCAAAGCAGGGGATGTGACTTCCATCCCTGGCTGGTTGGGGAACTAAGATCCCACATTCTGTGGGGCAACTGAGCCCATGAACCACAACTAGGGGAGAAGCTTTTGCACCTACTCTAATACTAACTAAGAGCTGATATGGCCAAAAATAAAGAATTATTTTTAAAGATAAAGTAGAGCAAAAGTTCATCCAGGTAGCCTGCCTTTTCCTATTTTGTATCTTGAAACTGAAAGAATCTTTAAAGCTAAAGGTGCAAAGGGATGACAGACTTCTGAAATATATTTGCTACATCAGTACAAACTGAAATTTACCTAGCAGTCTTGCTTATATCTCCATCTAACTCATGCCAGTGAGTGATAAATTCTTTCCTTATGAGGAGCAGGTACAAGAAACCTCTATCACAGGGGTCCTTAACCCTACTTCCTATTAGAATCATCTAGAGAGCTTTCAAAAAACTTCAATGCCCAAGTCTTACTAGAGATAAAAATGTATCAGAATTTGTAAGGTTGGGGCCCAGATACCAACATTTTAAAAAACTCCCCAGTGTTTTGTAATGTTCAGCCAGACTTTGTTTTTTTGTTTGTTTTTGTTTTGAGAATGTCCTATCACTTTGGCCTGTAAGCTCCAGAGAGTGAATACTGGGAACTGGCGATGAGAGAAAATAGGAGGGTGCCCAGAAGAGCTATAGCTGCTATGTGTAAATAATGATGCCCATACACACATATCGGAGAAGGCAATGGCACCCCCCTCCAGTACTCTTGCCTGGAAAATCCCATGGACAGAGGAGCCTGGTAGGCTGTAGTCCATGGGGTCGCTGAGGGTCGGACACCACTGAGTGACTTCACTTTCACTTTTCACTTTGATGCATTGGAGAAGGAAATGGCAACCCACTCCAGTGTTCTTGCCTGGAGAATCCCAGGGACGGGGGAGCCTGGTGGACTGCCGTCTATGGGGTCGCACAGAGTCAGACATGACTGAAGTGATTTAGTAGCATGCACACATACACACACTCCGTAAAAGAAGACATAACACCCAGTAAACATGACTTTAAAACTGAGGTTCCTGTTTGCAATCTTTGAGGCACACTTCAGGGGTAAACTACTGACTTCTCAAGATCTTTAACTAATACTATGATAATATGAAACAAAATGATATTTATAATTGCCTTTAATCATAAATCTTGAATTTAATATTTTTCTAATTTTTATTTTATGTCTTTTGTTATATTTTAAATAATGCTTCATTTAGGTCTCTGTCCTGGATAAATCTCTCTTACCCTGAAAGTAACTTTCTAAACTTTAATATCATTCTCTATGTCCACCTGGAGTTTAAAAGAAGATCCAATTTTTGGTGTTCAAAACATCAAATTTATTAATCAAATCTGCTATCCTTTGTTTAACCTCCATCAAATTCATCTTAAGTGCTGATTTTTAAAAAGTGTAGTTGTTCAGTCGTGCCCAACTCTGCAACCCATGGACTGCAGCCCACCAGGCTCTTCTGTCCATGGGATTTTCCAGGCAAGGATTCCTTGTAGTGATTTGCCATTTCCTTCTCCAGGGAATCTTCCTGACCCACGGATTGAACCTGGGTCTCCCACACTGCAGGCAGATTCTTTACCGACTGAGATACCAGAGAATCCCTTATTTAAAAAATATATATATAACCAAAAATAAACATTTCATAACTTATTTACCACATAATTTAGGTTCTTGTATTTCTTAATTGAAAATTCTGATTACACACTTGGAAAAAATGTTTCTATTTTCCTTATAATTTTTGCGACTTTTTTTTTCTTTTTCTCTCTTTCTTTTCCTTCTTCTTTTCTTTAACATTGTATTTTTGAAATTCCAAACTTTACTCTAGATTTTTAATTTTTGCTTTTAGGTATTTGTTACCAATTTTGTACCTTTAAGAACCCAATCTTCAGTACCCATTTTTTACTTGGGAGCGAGATTACTGGCTTGACTGCTCTTTCCCTTTTTGGACTCTCCTTTTTCTCCACCAGGTTGCCTCTGTCTCCTCCCTCCCCCTTCTCTATTCAGCCCAACTCTGTGAATTTCTGTGTGTTCCAGATGGTGGAGAACATTTAGGGAACTGATTACTGGCTGGATCTGTCTCTCTCCTTTTCATTCCCCACTTTTATCCTCCTGGCCACTTCTGTCTCCTTCCTCCCTCTTCTCTCTGTATAACTCCGTGAACATCTCTGAGCTGTCCAGTTGTGGAGTGCACATAAGGAAGTGACTACTGGCTAGCCTGCTCTCTCCTCTATTGATTCCACCTCATCTCATTCGGGTCACCTCTAACTCCCTCCTCCCTCTTCTCTTCTCCATGTAACACTGTGAACCTCTCTGGATGACCCTCATGGTGGAGAAACTTTTCATCTTTTTTTTTTTTTTCATCTTTAACTTAGATGTTTTATCAGTGGTGCTGTATAGAAGGAGAAGTTTTGAGACTACTGTAATAATAAGACCAATAACTGGAAGCAGGAGGCTTAAGTCCAAACCCTGACTCCAGGGAACTCCTGACTCCAGGGAACATTAATTGACATGAGCTCATCAAACACCTCCATACCTACACTGAAACCAAGCACCACACAAGGGCCAACAAGTTCCAGGGCAAGACATACCAAGCAAATTCTCCAGCAACACAGGGACACAGCCCTGAACTCCAATATACAGGCTGCCCAAAGTTACTACAAAACCATAGACATCTCATAACTCATTACTGGACACTTCATTGCACTCCAGAGAGAAGAAATCCAGCTCCACCCACCAGAACACCCACACAAGCTTCCCTAAACAAGAAACCTTGACAAGCCACCTGTACAAACACACACACAGCAAGGAAACTCCACAATAAAGAGAACTCCACAAACTGCCAGAATAAAGAAAGGACACCCCAAACTCAGCAATTTAAACAAGATGAAGAGACAGAGGAATACCCAGCAGGTAAAGGAACAGGATAAATGCCCACCAAACCAAACAAAAGAGGAAGAGATAGGGAATCTACCTGATAAAGAATTCTGAATAATGATAGTGAAATTGATCCAAAATCTTGAAATCAAAATGGAATCACAGATAAATAGCCTGGAGACAAGGATTGAGAAGATGCAAGAAAGGTTTAACAAGGACCTAGAAGAAATAAAAAAGAGTCAATATATAATGAATAATGCAATCAATGAGATCAAAAACACTCTGGAGGCAACAAATAGAATAACAGAGGCAGAAGATAGGATTAGTGAATTAGAAGATAGAATGGTAGAAATAAATGAATCAGAGAGGAAAAAAGAAAAATGAATTAGAAGAAACGAGGACAATCTTAGACACCTCCAGGACAATATTAAACGCTACAACATTCGAATCATAGGAGTACCAGAAGAAGAAGACAAAAAGAAAGACCATGAGAAAATACTTGAGGAGATAACAGTTGAAAACTTCCCTAAAATGAGGAAGGAAATAATCACTCAAGCCCAAGAAACCCAGAGAGTCCCAAACAGGATAAACCCAAGATGAAACACCCCAAGACACATATTAATCAAATTAACAAAGATCAAACACAAAGAACAAATATTAAAAGCAGCAAGGGAAAAACAACAAATAACACACAAGGGAATTTCCATAAGGATAACAGCTGATCTTTCAATAGAAACTCTTCAAGCCAGAAGAGAATAGCAAGACATACTTAAAGTGATGAAAGAAAATAACCAACAGCCCAGACTATTGTACCCAGCAAGGATCTCATTCAAATATGAAGAAGAAATCAAAAGCTTTACAGACAAGCAAAAGCTGAGAGAATTCAGCACCACCAAACCAGCTCTCCAACAAATACTAAAGGATATTCTCTAGACAGGAAACACAAAAATGGTGTATAAATTTGAACCCAAAACAATAAAGTAAATGGCAATGGGATCATACTTATCAGTAATTACCTTAAATGTAAATGGGTTGAATGCCCCAACCAAAAGGCAAAGACTGGCTGAATGGATACAAAAACAAGACCCCTACATATGTTGTCTACAAGAGACCCACTTCAAAATAGAGGACACATACAAACTGAAAGTGAAGGGCTGGAAAAAGATTTTCTATGCAAATAGAGACCAAAAGAAAGCAGGAGTAGCAATACTCATATCAGATAAAATAAACTTTAAAACAAAGGCTCTGAAAAGAGACAAAGAAGGTCACTACCTAATGATCAAAGGATCAATCCAAGAAAAGGATATAACAATTATAAATATATATGCACCCAACATAGGAGTACTGCAATATGTAAGACAAATGCTAACAAGTATGAAAGGAGAAATTAACAATAACACAATAATAGTGGGAGACTTTAATACCCCACTCACACCTATGGATAGATCAACTAAACAGAAAATTAACAAAGAAACACAAACTTTAAACGATACAATAGACCAGTTAGACCTAATTGATATCTATAGGACATTTCATCCCAAAACAATGAATTTCACCTTTTTCTCAAGCGCACACAGAACCTTCTCCATGATAGACCATATCCTGGGCCATAAATCTAGCCTTGGTAAATTCAAAAAAATTGAAATAATTCCAAGCATCTTTTCTGACCACAATGCAGTAAGATTAGATCTCAATTACAGGAGAAAAACTATTAAAAATTCCAGCATATGGAGGCTGAACAACACGCTGCTGAATAACCAACAAAAATCACAGAAGAAATAAAAAAAGAAATCAAAATTTGCATAGAAATGAATGAAAATGAAAACACAACAACCCAAAACCTGTGGGACAATGTAAAAGCAGTCCTAAGGGGAAAGTTCATAGCAATACAGGCATACCTCAAGAAACAAGAAAAAAGTCAAATAAATAACCTAACTCTACACCTAAAGCAACTAGAAAAGGAAGAAATGAAGAACCCCAGGATTAGTAGAAGGAAAGAAATCTTAAAAATTAGGGCAGAAATAAATGCAAAAGAAACAAAAGAGACCATAGCAAAGATCAACAAAGCCAAAAGCTGGTTCTTTGAAAGGATAAATAAAATTGACAAACCATTAGCCAGACTCATCAAGAAACAATGGGAGAAAAATCAAATCAATAAAATTAGAAATGAAAATGGAGAGACCACAACAGACAACACAGAAATACAAAGGATCATAAGAGACTACTATCAGCAATTATATGCCAATAAAATGGACAACGTGGAAGAAATGGACAAATTCTTAGAAAAGTACAACTTTCCAAAACTGGACCAGGAAGAAATAGAAAATCTTAACAGACCCATCACAAGCACGGAAATTGAAACTGTAATCAGAACTCTTCCAGCAAACAAAAGCCTAGGTCCAGATGGCTTCACAGCTGAATTCTACCAAAAATTTAGAGAAGAGCTCACACCTATCCTGCTCAAACTCTTCCAGAAAATTGCAGAGGAAGGTAAACTTCCAAACTCATTCTATGAGGTCACCATCACTCTAATACCAAAACCTGACAAAGATACCACAAAAAAAGAAAACTACAGGCCAATATCACTGATGAACATAGATGCAAAAATCCTTAACAAAATTTTAGCAATCAGAATCCAACAACACATTAAAAAGATCATACACCATGACCAAGTGGGCTTTATCCCAGGGATGCAAGGATTCTTCAATATTTGCAAATCAATCAATGTAATACACCACATTAACAAATTGAAAAATAAAAACCATATGATTATCTCAATAGATGCAGAGAAAGCCTTTGACAAAATTCAACATCCATTTATGATAAAAACTCTCCAGAAAGCAGGAATAGAAGGAACATACCTCAACATAATAAAATCTATATATGACAAACCCACAACAAACATTATCCTCAATGGTGAAAAATTGAAAGCATTTCCTCTAAAGTCAGGAACAAGACAAGGGTGCCCACTTTCACCACTACTATTCAACATAGTTCTGGAAGTTTTGGCCACAGCAATCGGAGCAGAAAAAGAAATAAAAGGAATCCAAATTGGAAAAGAAGAAAACTCTCACTGTTTGCAGATGACATGATCCTCTACATAGAAAACCCTAAAGACTCCACCAGAAAATTACTAGAACTAATCAATGAATATAGTAAAGTTGCAGGATATAAAATCAACACACAGAGATCCCTTGCATTCCTATACACTAATAATGAGAAAATAGAAATTAAGGAAAAATTCCATTCACCATTGCAATGAAAAGAATAAAATACTTAGGAATATATCTACCTAAAGAAACTAAAGACCTATATATAGAAAACTATAAAACACTGGTGAAAGAAATCAAAGAGGACACTAATGGAGAAATATACCATGTTCATGGGTTGGAAGAATCAATATAGTGAAAATGAGTATACTACTCAAAGCAATTTATAGATTCAATGCAATCCCTATCAAGCTACCAATGGTATTCTTCACAGAGCTAGAACAAATAATTTCACAATTTGTATGGAAATACAAAAAACCTTGAATAGCCAAAGCAATCTTGAGAAAGAAGAATGGAACTGGAGGAATCAACCTCTACTACAAAGCCACAGTTATCAAGACAGTATGGTACTGGCACAAAGACAGAAATATGGATCAATGGAACAAAATAGAAAGCCCAGAGATAAATCCACACACATATGGACACCTTATCTTTGACAAAGGAGGCAAGAATATACAATGGATTAAAGACAATCTCTTTAACAAGTGGTGCTGGGAAAACTGGTCAACCACTTGTAAAATAATGAAACTAGAACACTTTCTAACACCATACACAAAAATAAACTCAAAATGGATTAAAGATCTAAACGTAAGACCAGAAACTATAAAACTCCTAGAGGAGAACATAGGCAAAACACTGTCCGACATACATCACACTATGTATGTGTGATGTATATGTGATGTGTGTCCCACCTCCTCTGTGACCCACCTCCCAGAATATTGGAAATAAAAGCAAAAATAAACAAATGGGACCTAATTAAACTTAAAAGCTTCTGCACAACAAAGGAAACTATCAGCAAGGTGAAAAGACAGCCTTCAGAATGGGAGAAAATAATAGCAAATGAAGCAACTGACAAACAACTAATCTCAAAAATATACAAGCAACTCCTACAGCTCAATTCCAGAAAAATAAATGACCCAATCAAAAAATGGGCCAAAGAACTAAATAGACATTTCTCCAAAGACGACATACAGATGGCTAACAAACACATGAAAAGATGCTCAACATCACTCATTATCAGAGAAATGCAAATCAAAACCACTATGAGGTACCATTTCATGCCAGACAGAATGGCTGCTATCCAAAAGTCTACAAGCAATAAATGCTGGAGAGGGTGTGGAGAAAAGGGAACCCTCTTACACTGTTGGTGGGAATGCAAACTAGTACAGCCACTATGGAGAACAGTGTGGAGATTCCTCAAAAAACTGGACACAGAACTGCCTTATGATCCAGCAATCCCACTGCTGGGCATACACACTGAGGAAATCAGAAGGGAAAGAGACACGTGTACCCCAATGTTCATTGCCACACTGTTTATAATAGCCAGGACATGGAAGCAACCTAGATGTCCATCAGCAGATGAATGGATAAGAAAGCTGTGGTACATATACACAATGGAGTATTACTTAGCCATTAAAAAGAATACATTTGAATCAGTTCTAATGAGGTGGATGAAACTGGAGCCTATTATACAGAGTGAAGTAAGCCAGAAAGAAAAACACCAATACAGTATACTAATGCACATATATGGAATTTAGAAAGATGGTAACAATAACCCTGCGTACGAGACAGCAAAAGAGACACTGATGTATAGAACAGTCTTTTGGACTCTGTGGGAGAGGGAGAGGGTGCCATAATTTGGGAGAATGGCATTGAAACATGTATAATATCATATATGAAACGAGTTGCCAGTCCAGGTTCGGTGCACGTTACTGGATGCTTGGGGCTGGGGCACTGGGACGACCCAGAGGGATGGTATGGGGAGGGAGGAGGGTTCAGGATGGGGAACACATGTATACCTGTGGCGGATTCATTTTGATATATGGCAAAATCAATACAATATTGTAAAGTTAAAAAATAAAATAAATAATTAAAAAAATGTAATAAAAACACAGAGGAAAACTTTTAAAATCACTTTGTCTGTCTCTAAAGGTTGTAAGTGTGTTTAAAAATGTATAATCTTTTCCCAAAGACTAGTGTCTAAATATCTGATTGTTAAAATCATATGAATATTATAATGACTAAAATAAAAGAGTGAAACTCTAGGAATAATAACGAGAATAAATTGCTTGAAGAAATGTCAAAGATCTAAAATTTCCCAGAGGAATATACTCATGTTAAAGCATTTAGTGTGTCAGACATTGCTCTTGTCATGTGTTGTATTCTTTCCATTGATTCTCTGTGCCTTGAAATCTGTCAAAATATTTTTCTCCTCATTTACGATTACCAATGGCCTCTCTGTTTTGAAAATGGGTGAACACCATTAGTCCGTAGATCTCTGAAGCCTTTGTTTTATTGACCACATTCTCATTCTTGAAACTCCTCCTCTGTCTACTATGAAACTTGGCATTGCTTTTATATCCCTGGCTTTAATGCCCTTGTGGGTTTTCCCTTCTTAGACCACATAAATGAAGCCAATCCCTAAGTTTCTTTCTTTGATCTTCTTCTCTCCCCATAACACTTTCATTTGCATACCACTTTAGCCCCTCTTGTTGCTTCCATTTCCACCTATTTATGAATGTCTCCTAATTTTCTCATTTTAGTCTATGTCTTGCTCTGGACCCTCCAGATGTCTGTATACACATCACTACTTAGAATTCTCATGGGCACCTTAAATTCATTCTCTCCCCCATTCCATCCCCAGTCTATTGCTCCTCTTCCATTTTCTGATTTCAGTGAGCCCATTTTACTTCCAACCAAGTCTTAAACTCCAGTCCTTCTAAACTTTTATAACTCTCTGAGTCCGCAGCCAAAACATCTGATCTGAATTGCTGGATTCACCGTTTTTAACCTGTCTAGAATTCGTTCCCTTTGCTCTGGCCTCATTCCTACAGCCTTAGTTCCAATCTTCATTCTCCTTCTCTTGGATAGCTTGTAATTCCCCCAAGCTTGTTGCCTCACTCCTCATCTTGCTTGTTTCTATCTATATTTCACAAAGATGCTATGGTATTTTTTAGTGCACACTTAAGTTGCTTCCTGCTTGAAATCTTCCTTGGTGCATTCTCAAGCCTTTCAGATAGCCAAGAATTCTTGGCATGTCATACAATCCCTTAATAATCTGTCCGCCACTAGTTTCTCCAGCCTAGTCTCACTCTTCTGCCCCCTAACACCCTTAGCAATATAACCTCAACCTTGCACTCTGTATATATTCCATTATTTTCCTGGAATATTCTTCTTTACTTCACCCTAACTTTCCCCTGACCTTCCTGGCCATCTTCTGTTTACCCACTAAAAATATGGATGGACTGACACAGGTTAGCCTCTCTAGAAGCCTTTCCTAACTTGTCAGAGCACTTATACTCAACTTTTTCTCTGCTCTAGCACTCTTGATTCACTAAGACATTATCTTCTTTCTTCATCACTAAACTGTAAATTCCTGGAAGATGAGTCCATGTCTTAGCATCTTTTAAGCATTCAGTATTTCCAGTACGAAAAAGATTTTAATAAACATTGATTGAATGAATGAGTGAACATGTAAATGAATGAATGAATGAATAAAAGAAGCCCTTCTCAAGGAGTATGCTGTGCTAAGTTAAGTCTCTTCAGTCGTGTCTGACTCTTTGTGACCCTATGAACCGTAACGCACCAGGCTCCTCTGTCCATGGGATTCTCCAGGCAAGAATGCTGGAGTGAGTTTCCATGCCCTCCTTCAGGGTATATTCCTGATCCAGGGATTCAACCTGAGTCTCTTATGTCTCTTGCACTGACAGGCAGGTTCTTTACCACTAGTGCTACCTGGGAAGCCCTCTCAAGGAGTATAGTTAAATTTTAATGCACGTATTCTTAACTTGGATTCCCTGGAGAAACTTCAGGTGGGATCTAAACTTGAGCCTTCTGAAATGTCCACATATATTTCCTGGGAAGAGTGCTCATAGCTTTCTCCAGTTTTCCCTCTCTTCCCCCTTAATAGTTAAATACATTGTGAAAGAAACCTTAAGGGATTCACAATCCACCTCAGTTTTAGATATGGGAAACCTGAACTGTTTTCCAAAAGTCAATACTGACCAGTTAATATGTTGGGGAAAGTATTAAGACCACAAACTTCTGCTCCTAATTAAACCAAGCTGGTGCTTTAAAGAAATCAATTACCAAACATGTATAAAGTTTATGAACTATCTCTTGGATGCATTTATATTTGTTCAATCAAACAAATTTACAAAAATTACTTTATCTCCTGCTCCCAGCAATGTTGAGATATCATCATCTTTAATAAAAAAAAAATTGAGAAATTCAGGCTCAGGATGAATGGCCACACTCTGTGAGAAATCACCCCAGCCGGCACTGTTCTTTTCCAGTTTAAAAAATAGATGAAGCAATGAAATACCCAGTTTCTAATTCAGATGTTGGATAATCACAGATTTGACCACTCAGCATCAATTTAACCAATAACTTCTGAGGACCACTTGGTGCAAAGGGCTGGCATCTGAGAGCCCATGGCATTAGTCAGCACTGTGTGGGTCACAGTAACCTATGGAAAATTCTGAAAGAGATGGGAATACCAGACCACCTGATCTGCCTCTTGAGAAATTTGTATGCAGGTCAGGAAGCAACAGTTAGAACTGGACATTGAGTAACAGACTGGTTCCAAATAGGAAAAGGAGTACGTGAAGGCTGTACATTGTCACCCTGCTTATTTAACTTATATGCAGAGTACATCATGAGAAACACTGGACTGGAAGAAACACAAGCTGGAATCAAGATTGCCGGGAGAAATATCAATAACCTCAGATATGCAGATGACACCACCCTTATAGCAGAAAGTGAAGAGAAACTCAAAAGCCTCTTGATGAAAGTGAAAGTGGAGAGTGAAAAAGTTGGCTTAAAGCTCAACATTCAGAAAACGAAGATCATGGCATCCGGTCCCACCACTTCATGGGAAATAGATGGGGAAACAGTGGAAACAGTGTCAGACTTTATTTTGGGGGGCTCCAAAATCACTGAAGATGGTGACTGCAGCCATGAAATTAAAAGACGCTTACTCCTTGGAAGGAAAGTTATGACCAACCTAGATAGCATATTCAAAAGCAGAGACATTACTTTGCCAACAAAGGTCCGTCTAGTCAAGGCTATGGTTTTTCCTGTGGTCATGTATGGATGTGAGAGTTGGACTGTGAAGAAGGCTGAGTGCCGAAGAATTGATGCTTTTGAACTGTGGTGTTGGAGAAGACTCTTGAGAGTCCCTTGGACTACAAGGAGATCCAACCAGTCCATTCTGAGGAGATCAGCCCTGGGATTTCTTTGGAAGGAATGATGCTAAAGCTGAAACTCCAGTACGTTGGCCACCTCATGAGAAGAGTTGACTCATTAGAAAAGACTCTGATGCTGGGAGGGATTGGGGGCAGGAGGAGAAGGGGACGACAGAGGATGAGATGGCTGGATGGCATCACTGACTCAATGGACATGAGTCTGAGTGAACTCCGGGAGTTGGTGATGGACAGGGAGGCCTGGTGTGCTGGGATTCATGGGGTCGCAAAGAGTCGGACACGACTGAGCGACTGATCTGATCTGAATGTGGTATTTCAAGCACCAACGACCCAATTGTTTCTGAGCTGCTCAGTGATTTTTTTTTTAAGATGCATTTACTTATTTTAAAAATTTAGAACAGTTTTAAGCTCACAGCAAATTTCAGCAGAAAATAAAAAGATTTCCTATATACCCTCTGTCACATACAGGCATATCCTTCCCCACTATGAACATCCAACACTAGAGTGATATATTTGTTACAGCTGATGAGCCTACTTGACACATCATTCCCATCCAAAGTCCATAGTTTACATTAGGGTTCACGCTTCATGTTGTGCATTCTATGGATTTGGACCAAAGCATCATAACGTATACCCACCACTGTAGCAGTCTCATACAGAGTAGTCTCATTGCCCTAAAAATCCCATGTGCTTCATCTATTTATCTCTCTCCCTCCCAACTCCTGGAAACCACTCACCCTTTTATTATCCCCCTAGTTGAGCTTTTCCCATGCTATCATATAGTTGTAATCATATAGTATGTAGTCTTTCTGCATCAATTTCTGTAACTTAGTAATATGAATTTAAGACTCTTCCATATTGTTTCATGGCTTCATATCGTATTTATTTTTAGATTTGAATGGTATTCCATTGTCTGCTGGATGTACCTCAGTTTATTAATCCATTCACCTGCTGAAAGACATCTTGGCTACTTACAAGTTATGACAGTTATGAATAAAACTGTTATAAACGTCCATATTCAGGTTTTTGTGGACATAAGTTTTCAACTCCTTTGGGTAAATCCCAAAGACTGTGATAGCTGGATGATATGGTAAGAGTATGATTGCTTTTGTTAAGAACCGCCAGAATTCCCAAGTGATTGTTTCATTTTGTGTTCCCATGAACAATGAACAAGAGTTCCTGTGGCTCCACAACTTCACGAGCATTTAATATTGTGAGTTCAATGATCTTTATCCAGACTAGTGGTTACTGTAGGAGTCACACAAACAAGATGAGTTAAGCAGAATTTAAATTTGGAATTGTAAATTTTTATACTGAAAAATTTCCTTTAAAATAAAACCTAAAATTTCTATAATATCCATTCATAAATTGAATTCCTTTCATTCTTCTAGTGTAAATCTTAATGAATCTCATCTTCTTACCCTAAGCAGTACCCTCAAACTTTAGTGAGAATAAAAATCACTGGAAATTTATGGTCCAGTCTTCTCCCTTGCTCCCCTCCGGTTATGGTTTAGGCAGTGAGTGGTGAGCCTATAAATCTGCTTTTTAACTGTGTGCATTTCAAGTGATTCCAATGCATGTGCAGGAATCACACTAAGAATCATCCTTGGAAACTCAGGTCCTGGCCATAAATTTCAGGTACAACAGCCTACAGTAAAAAACCTTTTAAATGACTTCTTCTATGTGCGAATATGTCCTATCGTCCAATCATAGCCCTGATTATCACCTACGTTCATGTCCAGCCCCCTTGGTACACAGGATCAAGAGAACTATGCAACTTGGATCCTAATTACCCCTGACAGAGGAAGTCTCAGGACTGTTTTCCCTCATCTTACTACTATGTGCTGAAAAGTTAATTAAATTCTTCTTTAAAGAGTTGGTCTTGGCTTATAACCAAATATAAACTGACAATTTTGGAATGTTCATATACTTTAAAACATTACATAATGCTGCTTATATATTTAACCCTAAATTAATTACTTCATGTGAATGGCTTTGGTCTGTCTTTAAATATACTTTTTTTCTGTTTATAAGACCACAGGAAATAACCTCATCTGATGCCCCAAACCACCCAGGCTCAGAGGGAGATGTCCAGGTTCTTAACAGTCGTGTACCTCGGTCTTTCCCTACAGAGCATGTATTAGCCTCTGATTGTTTCCAAATTGGGTAACTGGAAGCCAGTGTCTCTTCATTTCTCATCCTGCCATGTGAATGTAACAATCCTTTTCCTTAACTGAGATATGTGAGTAAGCCTTTCCCACATCCACTTACACCTAGTTAGGTCAAGCTTGCTCCAAAGATTCAGGTTCTAATGTGAGTGCTAGCCTGTGATTTGGGATTGAGGGTAGGGAATGTTCTATTTTCCACACCCCAGAGTTCACTAGGTTTGATTTGCAAAATTCCTTCTGTTTCTTTTGTTTGAGCTCTGATGTGATCTTTATTTCAATGAAGTCTTATCATACAAACTTTTTTTTTTAATGTAGTTGCCATTAAGACAAATAGACTTAGGGCTTGATGAAGAAGAAAAAAATAACTCACAACCCGCTAAATCAGATCACATTTGTTTTTCTCAGTGCACAATTTTAGAGGATTCTGTTGTTTCTCATCTTAAGACCAATAACTCTAATAGAATTTATAATGATCATTGAATTGTGACATTGGTTTCTCTAAAGGATATTTAAAAGCATTCTTTATGCTTAGTCTTTGAACCATTTAGTTTTTTACTCTGATTTACCCAGTGTTGGATCCTTTGCCACACTGGCCTGTGTTTTAGTTCCTGGAACACAAAAGCATGTCCTACCTCTGAGTGTTTGCACGTGTAACTTCACTGCCAAGAAAACACCTGTTACACTCTTCATGATCAGCATCTCTGCTTCATGTCTGCTTCAGTGAAAGGCTTCCTAGTGATGCTCATAGTAGTTTCATTCATCTCAGACCTGGATATTGTTCATGGAGGAAAAAGAGTCAACCTTGTTCTCTGAGTACAGGTCCCCACACTGCCTAGTGTAATAACCTTGGTTCAGCATAAGCACTTTTACATTTCTTAAGGCTCAGTGAAAAGCGATGTATCTACAATTTATCTGGGCTGTGGGCACATGTTCTCAGTGTAGCAGCAGACATAACTCCCTGTGCTAAGGGAATGTGGACAGAAGACCAGCAAAATCCATTCCAGCCAGCAGAGAGGCTGTGTCGTAACTTGGCTTCTGAAAAGAAAACATAGCTAGCTATCTGCACAAACTAATACTGAGCGTGTCTTAGAAGTTGCTGTAATGTGGGCAGGCAATGCTGAGAGTGGGACACTCAGCCACACACCCTTGTCAAGTAAATCAGTGTCAAGTAAGTTGGTTTGATTTCAGGGTGACAGAATGACAAGTAGAAATCTGGCTTCCGTGAGGTGGGGACTTACCTGTAGCCTGAATAATCTCTTTCTTTTTAATTGACTAGAGTTCGGAGGAGTTGGATGGGGGAAGAGAGGAGTGGAAGATGAGTGAAAGGAACCCAGGGGATAGAAGAGAAACAGGGCTCTGAATAACTACCAGTCTGAAGAATGTTCTCTGTAGTTGGGGAGATGATGCTTTCGGGGGGCGCCAATCTTGCTTCTGTTTGCAGACATTGGCGGGTGCATGCCTGCAGGAACATGAATTATATGTCTCTGTGCCTGATTTGTAACTACACCTGTACACTCTTAGAAATGCTAATAGAAAAATATAAATTTAGGTACAAAGGAAAATCTAATAAGAAGAGCATTTGAATGAGTAAGAAATGTCTAATTTTTTGCAGTCATTAGGACTGGAGGAACATGCTTAGAGTAATTAGGTAAGATTGATTTCGAGGCCGAACACCACCCACAATTTGTGTAGTCTGGGGGTCAGGCGGGCAGCTGCAGAAACCGCTCAGCTAATTATGAGAATTCACTGTTCGTTAATAGAATCTCTCTCCACAAACAGCAGCTGTGTGTTTGCTCACGCAAATTATTAATTCTGGCCTCGCCTCAGCTGCAAGTTTCTGCTACTCAGAAAGGAATCCTCAGATAGAAGTGTCAGTTATCACCCAAGTGATACTGAGGAAGGAAGAAAAATATGAAATGAAAGTAAATATCCTCTAATCACAGGTGTATAAAGATTTTGCATCTCCCTCCCTTTTCTGCCTTTCACTCCCAAACAATTGAATGCCAATTTGGGAACTCATTAATCTGTAGGCAACCCAGCGAGATCTAATTTATACCTGTCAGGGGCAATGGGCAGCAGCTAATAGGAAAGTAATTGCAATATAAGTCTGCTTTCCCACTTGATAGTACGCAAGATTCTAATGACAGCCCTTCTCTATTGGAGTATCAGACTGGTCAACAGATACGTCTTCTCTTTTCCAGACTCACATTGTGAACAACAGAGATTCTCCTTGGTTTTATTATATACTACGAAGAAAGTGGTAACGGCATAGTAGAGGGCCCACGGACGTGCACCCGCTTATTCTCTGGAAGAAATGAAAAGCAGCATTTTCCCTGCCACACAAACTGTGAAGTAATATTCTCACATTTTTATTTTGCTACAAAAAATATCTGGCAGGAATCTAATATCTACATAATGTATTTTCTCCTGTTTCAAATTGAGATTGAGTATCTGTATTTAGTAATAATGTGGTTTGAGAGGTCAAGGAACTTAAAGGGACTTAGAATTTCTCATCCTGTATCAGAGTGTTTAGAAAACAGAGGATAGTATTTACTACATAAAAAGGAGGGAGGTATCTGTTTATTCCACACCTTTCTTATTCTTCCTGGGATTGTCTTACATGGACTTTTTCCATGAACAAATAGGAAACATTAAAGGTTGCCTAAGTTTACAGATTTTGTTTGGTAAAACTGTCTTTCAGACCTGACCTCGTATTTCTTTAGCCATGGTCCTCACTGAGTGATCTTCTAGGTGGTCCTTTGGTTCAGGACAGGGTCTGCAAAAAGCATAAGTTCTGGAACATGAAGCCTAAATCCAGATCCCCTGATTTACATGTGTTCTTTGTGTACCTTTGAACAACTTCATTAACCTCTCTATCATATGCTCCCTCCCCTTACAAACCTTCACGGGGTTATTATGGTCTTGAATTATCTAATTTGCCTGATTTCACTAAGATCTACAGTTTCAATAAGAATGGCCAAGTTTCTGCTTCACTATGTTCCATTTGATTGAAGATTGCATAGGATTCAGAGAGACCAGGGACCAGTGCCCAGTCATGCCATTCACTCTTTAAATATGTGATGCTGTGAGTATTAGCTAACATTTCTGAACTTCTGTTGTTTCATCTGGAAAAGAGGAAAGTTACGCCTTCTTGAAAATATGTACAGAGAAAATCGTACATTCTTTCTAGTACACAGGTGCCTCTAAGGCAGAAAACATTCTGCTTTCACATAACTGGACTTAGAGAAAATATTAGAACCAGCTCTGTCACTTGATATAAGAGCTATGGACAGATCTCTTGTCTTCAAAATCTCCTCCCATCTTGTTTGTAATGTCATGCCCCAACCACCTCATATCTGGGTCTGCTTAAGGGGAACCCAAACTATGAAAACACTCTCTGGCCTAGATTAGACATCCTGGTATTAATTCTACAAATATTCTGGTTTAGAGTGTGTTCCAGATAGCTATTGCTACATAGCACACCACGAGAAAACCTGGAGACTTAAAACAGCAGCAGAGTCTTCTGATGTTTTTATCTAATTAAGAAGGATCAGTGTCCACATTTAATCAGTTTCACCTTATTTAAGAGTAATGTTCATAATAAAGCCCTGGAATTAGGGGTGTGTGTGTGTGTGCTAAGTAGCTTCAGTCCTGTCCAATTCTTTGCAACCCTATGGATGTAACCCCCCAGTTTCCCTGTCCATGAGATTCTCCAGGCAAGAATACTGGAGTGAGGAATTAGGGATAGTAGAAAGGCAAATCAAAGAACATCAGACTGGCAAAATGATATTTACTATAAACTTTATAGTGACTTTTAAAAAGCCTTTGTAAACTTTTGCTAACTTTATAATCTGCACCCCCCCTGCCCCCCAAGCTCCTGAGTCTTCCATTTGGGCAGAGTTCAGCAGGGAGGGCTCATCTTTATTCCCTGTGCCATCAGCTGGGCTTCTTTTCCTGGGGCTGGAAAATCCTCATCCAACATTTCTCATTTATATGGTTGGTAATTCAGTGCTGCCTATTGTGTGACTTCCTCACAAATTAGCGTCTGCATTACAAGAGTCCGTGTCCCAATAGACAAGGAGTGGAAGCTGCCGATTTCTTAAAACCTTAGAATTGTGTCACTTCTGTGTGCTATTAGTCAAGCAGTCACAAACTCTGAATCCAAAGGGAGATTCCACCTCTCCATGAAAAATATGTGCAAAGTATTTGGGGTCCATGTTTCAGAACTGCCTCAGTAAATGGTGGAACCATGGTTCAGTGCAGGAAACAGCTCTCACTCTAGGTATTTTAAGTAAAAAGTATGTAATAGAAATAGATGCTCATGAGAGTTTAGGATAGATAGAAGAAGCGAATTTTAGGGTGATCCTCCTCAGACTTCCAGAACAATACAGGTGGCCCACTAGGTCACCTCCTGTCTGGAGGCTGCCTCTGAAACCACGCTAAACACAAGACACCAAGGTGAGGGATATCATTGCTTCTCATTTCAGAGAGTCGGGAGAATGCACACTCTTTTCAATCAGGAAGTCAGATCAGGAAGATGCATCTGCTTGATTGCATCTCAGCATTCAGGAAGGTAGAAAATGGACTGTTGTGCAAGGCAGCCTTGTGTCCACTATGTTCCTAATCAGCTACCAATAGCCTAACGGTGGTTTCAAACTTCAGTGTACATCAAAATCAAATGGAAAGCTTAAACGAAAACACGGATTGCTGGAGCTACCTCAACAGTTCCTCTGTAGGTTGGGGGTGGGGACAAGACTTTACACTTCTAACAAGTTCCCAGGTCATGTTACTGCTGCTGGTTCAGGGACCAAACTTGGGGAACCACTGGCCTAGAAGTCTCAGAAGGTGACCCTTCCTTCACGTCTACCCACCAAGTCTCTATAATGGGTAGAAACTGGTTTGTAATCAGAACCATGCTTGTGAGATAGCATAAGAAATCCAATTTTTAACTTTCCAACACTTTCAAAAAGAAAAAGGTTGTAATGGATAAAGGAGCTAATCTAGACACTTAATACTCAGAAATCTAAACCACTTATCACGTAAAACCATCCATGTACTATTCTGAGTTGTTTCCAGAAATTCAGAATGGATTAACGTTCACCACTATCAGATTCTGCTGTGTGTCTTTTTGCAATTATTGTAAAAGCAGTAAAGCCATCATTGTGAACATCAAAAAACTCTATTTTCTATGTGTGTGCATGTGAAAATTAAGTTTACAATGGAGTTTTCCATGGCTTGGTTTCCAAAAGAATCCCAGTATGCACATGCATTCTGTATGTGGAACATTTTCATGAAACCTAAAGGAAAGATATATATCACACTATCTTAAACTAAATTGGCACTTTCTCAATAAGAAAAATAATTTTATTTTTTTTATTGGTTCTCTTTCCAAATAATAAATTTTGGTACATGTACCTTCCCATCAGCTTTTTATTTCCCTTTCTCTTTAGCAGATCAGCTTTGGTAACCATAAATATGCCTGTCTTATATTAATTCAATATTTCAAATATAAAATTGGAGATGAGAAATCTATATTCAGTGGTGATTTGAAGAAGGAGCAGATGAATTTTATGCTGTTTGCCAAGTTAGTTTTCATTTGATTAAATAACGTGTTTGCACTAAAGAGAAGAAGCAGGACAGGTATAAGAAGGAAGACAGCCTACCAGCAGACAATGAGTTGGCACAGATGATGATCTGAACATCCCATGGGTGATGGTGGCTCGTGTGATAATTATTTCACAGGTGAGGCAACCTCATTATTCAGGTACATCAGGAAGTGCTAAGACAATTCCCAGCAGAAGTAAAGGTGGTGCTCAAATAGTAGAAACTCAGCTGGGTACATCAAATGACATGGGGTGTTTCTGAGTCTGAGGCTTTCTGATAGCTACAGGCTTGTAATAGTTTTGCCTTTCCTCTTCATAAGTAGATATTTTTGCTCTATATTCTTGTTTGATACGCAAAGCTGAGGGTCTCACTTAAAAGTATATGTATGTAGTTGTTGTTTAGTTGCTAAGTCGTGTTCTACTCTTTGTGACCCCCCAGTGGACTGCAGCCTGCCAGGCTCCTCTCTTCACGGGATTTTCCAGGCAAGAATTATGGAGTGACTCATTTCCTTCTCCAGGTTTCGTCCCGATTCACGGACTGAACCCATGCTTCCTGCATGGGCAGGCAGAGTCTTTACCACTGAGCCTTCTGTTTAATTAGGCAGATATGCATCCAGAGCATAACTTTTCAACTATCTAATCCATAACTCACTCCTGATTTCAGCATCCATATCTCCATGCCACTAGACAATAATCAATATTTTTAAATGGCCACATAAATTAGAGCACCTTTAAGAGCCTTTCTTGAAAAAATAAATATCCCATGGCTACCTCCTAAATGATGATTGCTAAATCGGTTTTTAGTGAAAATGGCTGATGGTAGCCCTCTCTTTGTTGAAAGAAATTCCCCAAACAGATCTGCTAAGTTGTTGCAGCAATTTTTTGTATTAACTTCTGTAAAAAAGAGCATTTCATTAAACATGAATATAAAATTTTGCAATGAGTCAAATGCTATGGAAAAATGAGAAATAAGAAAGGGAGCTAAATAAGGAATTCTTTTGAAATGTGACTAAAATGTAAGTAAATTGAGATTTGTAAAAGCAGAAGTGTCTCCTTTAGGATTATATAGGTCCAGATTTCCTTTCCTCTGAATGTCGTAGTATCAATTCGGATCCAGTCATTTGGAAATCAGGCATTACAGCACTGCTGACCTGTTCATCGTCAGGACCACTAATTTGGCACCTAGCATATGCTGCCTAGTGTATTTCTCTGTTCGTTATCTTTAAGTTTGCTAAAAATAAACATATATTTTATCATTCAGAAAAAAAGTTTTAAAGTAAAACAGGTTACTCTGTGACTTTACAATGGTTCTCTGTCAATGTACTACAATTAACACAAGTATTTTGGATAGTTTATGTCTGAATAAGACCCATTTTTTATCTGGGAAAGTATCAGAGTCTCAGATGGATGGCATGGAACGCAAGGACTGAGAGGAGAAACAGAAAATGAAAACATAGGGCAATGGAGGCAGAAACTTCTTCCTGCAGCCTTGATTAACACGGCAAATGAGAAACAGCAGGGTTTACATACTCTGAGTTTTAATCTACATTCTTTAATTTGCTTTCATTGAGGTGCAGAAGAAAATGAGTTTTTGATAGGTTGTTCTAAAGGACTAAGGCTAAAGTTGCTTTTTAATGTCAAAGCTATACATTTTTAAAAGACGGAGAATTTTGTTTTAGCAACAATGTTGCAGTAATATCAATAGAAGAAAAATCATGGTCAAGCAAAATTATAATTTTTTAGTGATGTGAAGGAATATTTGTTCAAGAGTTCTAAGAACTGTGAGAAGTAATGACTGGTGAGATACGCTAAAACTGTGAGAATCCAGAGTTGGGCAAAAGACAAACAGATAAAGTTGCGTAGGAATTCAGGCAATTGTATCTGAGGGGTTGGGAAGAAGGTGGTGAATCATTTATTCCTCCACTCATTTGCTCATTCATTCACCACATATTTCCTGAACGTCCCACTATATGCCAAGTTTTTGCTCATGTCGCTAATAGTCAGGATAGATCAGGAGGGGAGAGAGAATGAGACGCGTAACATTCTTACATAACGAGACTTACATAAGAAAATACAAGAGCAGGTTAATTTCCAAAAGGATTAGCATATAGAAAACAGAACGTAGAGATAGAACAGGTTTTGGAGAATAAACAAAAAACAGACAATGTGTTGAAAACAGTTAAGAATCGGGAATACATACAGCAGGAGCCGAATCAAAGCGCCTAGAAGAAGGGGCTTCCCTGGTGGCTTCTCTAGTGGCTCACACAGTAAAGAGTCTGCCTGCAATGCGGGAGACCATGTTCAACCCCTGGGTTGGGAAGATCCCCTGACGAAGGGAATGGCAACCCACTCCAGTATTCTTGATTGGGAAATCCCATAGATGGAGGAGCCTGGTGAGCCCCAGTCCATGGGTTCACAAAGAGTCAGACACAACTGAGTGACTCACACACAGAAGGGCCCAGGCAGGAATTAGTGAGGTTTGAACTGACGTGGGCCTTGAAAGGAGTTCAGTGGCTCAGACAGTAAAGAATCCAATTGCAATGTGGGAGACATGGGTTTGATCCTTGGGTTGGGCAGATCCCCTGGTGGAGGGCATGGCAACTGCACTCCACTATTCTTGCCTGGAGAATCCCCATGGACAGAGGAGCCTGGAGAGCTGCACTCCATGGGGTCGCAAAGAATCAGACACGACTGAGCAGCTAAGCACATGGAAAAGAATGAAGGGAAACTGGACACAGAAATGTCAACAGGATTGGCTAAGGACCCGAATGATAGAAAAGATCCAGTGATAAATTTACAATTTTAGGCCTGACAATAAAGACATTAGAAACAGCATCCTTCCGAAATATAAGGTAGAGAAATGTATTTTTCTAGAAAGTTGTTTGGTTTGGGATGTTATTTTGTTTGAAATAACTGCAGTTAGCTGAAAATGTCCAGCAGACAGCTCAAAATGCAGGACTAAACATCAAACTTAAGGCATGAGACTTGGATGTGAGTGAAACCCTAAATCAAGTGATAATTGAATAAAGCTCAATATCAATAATTCCTCATACATATATATTATATTATTAATTTATATGTTTATTTATCTCATTAGTCTTTGATTCTTTCATTAAAATTGTGTTTATCTATCTCTATATTCCCAGTACCAATAGAGCAAGTGGACCCTAGTATATGTGTAATAAATATGTAATAAACAGATGCATAAATGAACAAAATTGTATGTCTCCCCAGAACTTTGTAAGCAAGATAAGACTGATAATCAGTGACTGGTCTGGTCATATTTGTTGTTTATAACTAATCTATTCTGATTAGCCAATGTACCCATTCTGCTTGATCAGGATCCATGAAATATTAATTGTGAAATATTTTTAGTATCACCCCTGGAAATAGTTGTTCAGTTCAGTTCAGTCGCTCAGTCGTGTCCGACTCTTTGCGACCCCATGAATCCCAGCACACCAGGCCTCCCTGTCCATCACCAACTCCTAGAGTTCACCCAGACTCATGTCCATTGAGTCAGTGATGCCATCCAGCCATCTCATCCTTTGTCGTCCCCTTCTCCTCCTGCCCCCAATCCCTCCCAGCATCAGAGTCTTTTCCAATGAGTCAACTCTTCGCATGAGGTGGCCAAAGTACTGGAGTTTCAGCTTTAGCATCATTCCTTCCAAAGAAATCCCAGGGTTGATCTCCTCAGAATGAACTGGTTGGATCTCCTTGCAGTCCAAGGGACTCTCAAGAGTCTTCTCCAATACCACAGTTCAAAAGCATCAATTCTTTGGCGCTCAGCCTTCTTCACAGTCCAACTCTCACATCCATACATGACCACAGGAAAAACCATAGCCTTGACTAGACGAACCTTTGTTGGCAAAGTAATGTCTCTGCTTTTCAATATGCTATCTAGGTTGGTCATAACTTTTCTTCCAAGGAGTAAGCGTCTTTTAATTTCATGGCTGCAGTCACCATCTGAAGTGATTTTGGAGCCCCAAAAAATAAGGTCTGCCACTGTTTGCACTGTTTCCCCATCTATTTCCCATGAAGTGGTGGGACCAGATGCCATGATCTTCGTTTTCTGAATGTTGAGCTTTAAGCCAACTTTTTCACTCTCCTCTTTCACTTTCATCAATAGGCTTTTCAGTTCCTCTTCACTTTCTGCCATAAGGGTGGTGTCATCTGCATATCTAAGGTTATTGATATTTCTCCCATCAATCTTGATTCCAGCTTGTGTTTCTTCCAGTCCAGCGTTTCTCATGATGTACTCTGCATATAAGTTAAATAAACAGGGTGACAATATACAGCCTTGATGAACTCCTTTTCCTATTTGGAACCAGTCTGTTGTTCCACGTCCAGTTCTAACTGTTGCTTCCTGACCTGCATACAGATTTATCTAGAGGCAGGTAGTTTTACTATTCCTAATTTGGGCTTCCCTGATAGCTCAGTTGGTAAAGAATCCACCTGCGATGTAGGAGACGCTGGTGTGATTCCTGGATCGGGAAGATCCCTTGCAGAAGGGATAGGCTACCCACTCCAGTATTCTCGGGCTTCCCTTGTGGCTCAACTGTAAAAGAATCCGCTTTTGATGCAGGAGACCTGGGTTAGATCCCTGGGTTGGGAAGATCCCCTGGAGAAGGGAAAGGCTCCCCACTCCAATATTCTGGCCTGGAGAATTCCATGGACTGTATAGTTCATGGTGTCTCAAAGAGTCGCTCAGGACTGAGTGACTTTCACTCTCACTTTCATTCCTAGTTTACCAAATAGGAAAATGATGTTTGAAAAGTTTGGAAATGTTCACACAACGTAAGCCAGTAAGAGCTAGAGGTGGGCTTCATGGCCTCTTCTCAGGTTGTCGGATCCTAAACTGTCTGTCTTTCATCAGTCTTCTGTCATAGTTTCAACTAGATGGCCAAGAAGCAAGGAAGTTTAGCTTCGACTGTTGTGATATAGTGACTTAAGAAATGCATAGTCTTTGTCCCCATTTCTGGCACAGGGCTCCTAAAACTCTTGAAATTTCCAAAGTGATGAGAGTCTTTTGTTGTGATAATCGTGACTTTTGGAAAGCATCGTAGGATGGGAACTGAGAGTTGGGACAGCCAGCCCTGTGACTTCTGACTTCCAGGGAGGAGAGAGGACCTAACGGTCAATAGTTCAGTCAATCATTCCCGTGTAAGAATCTTCTCTTAAAAATGCCCAGAAGAAGGTGCTCAGAGAGCTTGTGGGTGAGTGACCTAGAAGGGCCGAGGGGGTAGTACCTGAAGAGCTCACGAAAGCTCCCCACCCTTTCCCCACACCTTGTCTCTGTTCTTCTTGTCCATCTGGCTGCTCCCGAGTTATATCCTTTTATGATAAACTGATGATCTAGTAGGTGAGATGTTTTCGCAGTTCTGTGAGCCATACTAGCAAATTAACTGGAGAAGGAAATGGCAACCCACTCCAGTGTTCTTGCCTGGAGAATCCCAAGAATGGAGGAGCCTGTGGGCTACCATCCATGGGGTCGCACAGATTTGGACACGACTGAAGCGACTTAGCATGCATGCATGCATGCATTGGAAAAGGAAATGGCAACCCACTCTAGTGTTCTTGCCTGGAGAACCCCAGAGGCAGAGAAGCCTGGTGGGCTGCCGTCCATGGGATTGCACAGAGTCAGACACGACTGAAGGGACTTAGCAGCAGCAGCAGCAAATTAACGAAACCCGAGGGAGAAATCTTGGGACCATGCAGTTTACAGTCTGTCAGAAATCCAGGTAACAGCTGGGCCCTTGGCTGGCACGTGAAATGCCCTTGGTTGGGGCGGGGAGAGGGGTGGGGACATACAGCCTTGTAGAACTGAGTCCTTAACCTAGGAATCTAACACTCTCTCAGGTAGGGTCAAAACTGAGTTGAGAATTCCCAGACACCCTAGTGCTGTCTGAGAATCGCTTGTTGTTGTGAGCAAGCCCTGCTCCCCCCACCCCCACAAAACACACACACACACATTAGCTTCAGAATTGGTTCCATGAACCCCAGAGAGCTATACATTGTTGAGAAGCTTTATTTTCAACAAACTGGATCTGTCATGTTTCACACACATGCACGCACGCACACACACACACACATACATACACATGATTTTATTGAAACTTGTTAATTTTAAATTCCTAGTTCTATTGGAAATTCTAGCCCTGCTTTAAATTTCACAAAGCATTAGGTTATTCTGTAACACTTCTTTTTTTTTAATGACTGAATAAGGTAAAATATATTCCTCTAACTAATTGATTATGATATACAGTATATGAAGATTTCAGAACAAGGAAGATGAACTCTCGCAGCAAGAATGCTCTGTGTTGAGTTTGAACTCCTCTCTGGTTGGTTTTCCATGTTTACATTCATTGTTAAGGAGCTGCTCTTGTTCTTTCTCCCTACTTCCCAAACGCTGGGCACTTGCAATGCTGCATCTTGCATAAAAGAATATTTCCTGGCCTTTTGCTTCCTCCATGCACTTCTCAGATGGATCCATCTATGAATAATAGTATTTCCTGCTCCTGAATTTCTCTAGGACTTTATAAAATGTCTTCAGTCTCAGGATGGTGTACTTTTCTGACGTGCAGTCATTCATATCATCTTTGATCTTTATTTTTGAACCAACTTTAGAGTTTTTTTCCATCTGCTTTGTGTTCTAGGATCCTCATTGATTTTTTTATTTTACTTTATTTTTTTAATTTTTATTATTATTTTTTTTTTTACTTTACAATATTGTATGGGTTTTTAATCTAAACAATTCTCTTTTACTCCTTTACTATTTCCACTTAGGATTTGTTTTCTCTTAAGGACTATTTTGCCTTACATTCTTGCTCTGTTTGTTTGCTTTTTGGTTTTCTCCTACTTTAATTTCCATTGTTTTATGGAGCCATTATACTTTCCAATAACACTAAAGATCCATCTATAAAGAATTTTATTTCAAAAGTTGTTTATCTCTATTTCATTTCTTTTTTTAACTCATGTTTATAAAGTAGGATTTCTTGACAATGATACTCATATTTTGAACCAAATAATTCTGAGCTGTGGAGACTGTCCTGTGCATTATATTATAGGATGCTGTTGAATATCTGTGATATCCTCCAACACATACACACAAGTTGTGACCGCCAAAAATGACCTCAGATATTGTGGAATGTTCTCTGGAGGACTATATTGTTCCCAGTGGACAACCACTGGTGCAGAGGCTGATAAGCCTAGCTTATTTGAGTGATTTTGGCAGGCATTTAGGAGGGGCCGCAGAATCTTGGGTTGAGCCCTGGTTCCTTCATTTATTAGCCTAAAACATTGAACACATAATTTCATTTATATGGGCTTTCAGTTTCCTTATCTGTAAAGCTAGGTGTGAACAATTACGCTAACTGGCTCAAAGAATAATCTTGAAGGTTCCATGAGATAATATGTGTAAAACTCACTGCACAGTCTGCAGCATCAAAATAATAGCTCTTCCTCTTTCTTTTTTCTTTTGGCTTATGAGAGATAAAAGGGAGAAAAGTCTCCAAAATTAGATTGGATCAGACAATGAAGCCTTCTATTTAAGAGGGAAAATTGCCCCAGTTGGCAGGTTAACTAGATTGCCAACCCACTCCTTCCTTTTCTAATTTCCCAGACTATGAAGAAAACACTCAAAGGGCTTTGTTTCCATTGGAAAATTTCAAGCCCACAAAGTTCTCTTGGGCTTTCTAACCCCACTTGTCCAAAGCAATTAGTATGCCAAAAACCAGAGTTATGGCTCCAAGTTGAACTGACATCCTTTAGGCACTGATATTATTTTTAGATGGAGCAAATAAGTTGACAGTAAATGTAATGTGTTACCCACAGCACTTTAGGTCTAAAACATTTTGCATATAAACATTTTAACACACAAGTTTCATCACATTAACATAATACGCAAAGAAAAGAGAAAAAGTGCATAGGATGAAGAAGATATACTTAACTTTTCTCAGAGTGAGATTCGAAAAACAATGTCCTCTGGAAATTTGGTTTTCTCATGAGGTGCTCTCGAGTACAAAGAGGAAGACAGGCGCCATTTGGTAAGAAAAGAGATTCACGTCCTTGCATTTCATTTTTCCATGCTCACATTATACTGCAATTCAGTTGCCGCTTCAGCTTAGTGACCCCCTTAAATAACCTCATTTACATACACTGATTTTTTTAACTTGGTATAAGAAACAACGTGTGTGTTTCTTATACCAACGTGTGTGTTGCTTATACGTATAAGTTGCTGGTGTAAGTTGCTGAGCTTTTCATTCAGTTGAGATCATTTCAAGACCATAATGATACCCCCTGAAATAAATTATTTAATATATTTTTTGGAAAAAAGAAAAGCAACTCTTCTGGGTAACTGATGAGAGGTAAGCTACAGCATTGGTTGTATATTCATTTTTCTTCAGTGTATGCAATTATCCACTCAGCCTGTACCCATTAATATTATTTTTCTTCCTAAGCTGGAATTATTTAAAGCCATTAGAAAATAATCCAAAGAATTCTATTTGCTGAATAAATTTTAATTTACATGGCACCAGGAATTTTTTTATTAATGGGAAATAAATTATTGCAATCTTTGGGAAGGAGACAAGTTAATAGCTTTGTGAAAAGCAATGGAGAGAAAATGATCTTGAAAAGGTCAGGTCTCCTGTCACAGTGTCTTTATGCACAATTAGAACAAGTCAAGAAAGTGGCTATATAATCAGGACCATGAATATGCATTATATCCTAATGAGAGTGTGAAGATGTAGCAGGCTTAGTGCTAAAGTCATGGTGGGGTGGTGACATAAAAATGGTAATTTGTGATGTAGTATTTAACTGTGTTTCTCTTCTTATGCAAAACTTAACTCTTTGGTAGCTAGTCCATCCTATCTCGGGTAATTAAGCTCTTTCTACTTTCCATGGAACGGCGCAACAACAAAAATAAAATTAAAAGGACAATCTTGTTCATTCTGTAAGAGAAAGAAATATCCAAACATTATCTACTGCCATGTTTGAGTTAATTTAAGGACTAAATTTTCCATTGTGCCATCAATTGCTTTCATCTTTCAGATAGTTGAATACGTCTGTGTGTGTCTGAGCACATGCATAAGGATATTTTAACTCAAAATAAATTTTACTAGTCCTGTCTTTTAGGGGTCATATCTGAGCTAGCCACGTTACCTCTATTTTTCTATCACCTTTCTTCACTCAGTCCCCCTAGGATGTTGCACGAATCCCTAACAAAAGACAAGGAAATAAAAATAGCATCATGCTTTGAATTTTTCAAAATCATGGTCAGTTTTCATCCCAAACACCCTATTACAGTGTATATTGTTTATGAGTGCTCTTTCTGTAGGAAAAATCCTTTAGAAATGACATTAGCAGAAATAACTGGCTACATCGAGAAGTTAACTTAAGTTCTTAAGTGGTCAATTACCTCTGGGTAATGGCAGCTTCCCTGGGTCATACTGCTGCTGCTCTGTATGCTATTGAGTCAGTTCTGTCTATTCTACATTTTAATTGAAAAGCAGTATGAACATTCTGATTCAGTGGTCATTTAATAAAAGATAATGATCACTGAACAATGATTCTGATTAGCTAATGGCAATTTAAAGGTTTATAGAACCTTTCACAATTCTGCCTGCTTATTCTGGAATATTAATAGAAGACCTTGAACTAAGATTTCTGTTTTTATCTTGATAGGAAGGGGAAAAAATTGTATCAAAGCAGGAGCTTCTTTTCATTCATTTTTGATGGCAACTGTAAACAGATAATTTGGAGTGTTTTGACAATCAGAACCAATACGGTCTTCGTCTCCAACTCTGCTAGAAGTGAACCCCTGTCATCCTGTTAGCTTGGTTTCATTTTTCAAAGAATTGTTTCAATGTTTCTGCCTAGGGACTCAGTTTATACTCTCTAGTCTTTTATATTGTGAGACCTTACCTTTAGGGCTCTGTAAAGCTTAAGAGTGACCCTTTGTTACAAATAGTACACAACGCTACCTTTATGCTGGGATTTCAGAACCAATCAACAAGCCCCTACATATCTCCTTCTATCTGATGCATTTCAACAATTAGAGACTCATTTATTTGGCTGTTTAAATTTATAGCGTTAAGAATAATAATACATATTACAAAATGCTACACAGAATTCAGAAACTAGGAGCTAAAGATGTTGAAAACAAATTTCATCCATTTATGATTTTCCCAAGGGTCAGCCCTAATTATATGCTAAATTGTATAATACTACATATTGCATAGTTTTCTTTGTGTAAGACTAAAAAATATACATATGTGATTAAATACTCTCTTTCTTTCCATCAGTGCTATTCTTGCCTTATATTAATCATTAAGTACACATTGCTAACTATACAGACCTGACAAGCACCTGAATCAGAGACAGGAAACAAAAGTATCCACACTGGAACAAGTTGTAAAACTGAATTCATCACTAGCAATACAGTGATGGTATATAATTTTTTAGGGGAGATAGGTAAACATACTCTGAGATATTCACTAGATGTAATAAAAAACAAGCTTGATAATACTCAACTAAGTATCAATCAAAAACATTATCTGGACTTATTATCACGAATACTCTGAAATAACAAACATTCAATCAGCCAAAGACCAATCAGCTTGAAAGCTCTGGGCTTTGTTTGTTTCATTTTGAGTGTGACCTTTATTCAAAGGATAAGCCCCATGGACCTTGGTCAGTACCTATTAATATGCAATATAAACACAATTCTAAAAGTTGGCTTGCTTGGGTCATATTAGGGAATGTGTGTATCTATGTGGATTTAAACTCATTTAACAAGGAGTTTGGGTCCAGTTCTCACATTTAGTTTAATTGCAGTTCTATTTCTTAGTAGCCGTTTGACTTAAGCAAGCTAATTAAATTTTGAGCTTAATTATCTTTTGACCAAATGAACACAGTAACAATAGCCACTTCACACGGCTGCAGCAAAAGTGTGTCAGTGTCTTAGCAGAGGATCTGCTTAATAGCAGGGCACTGAGACAGGTTGGTTTCCTTTTATTTTCCTTCAGTCTGAAGTGGGACAGCTATTCCATTGCCCATGGCACCTCCTTTATAAAGTCATCCTCGGTGATGAGATTAAAGGTAGGTTCTAAGGCCCTGGAGTGCACTGCTTCCAATGGCTCCCAGGGAGAGGCAAGAAGAGACATCCCTGACAACTTCCCCCCTCCCCATCAGGGCAGACGAGGCAGAGAGCAGCGTTCTTCAGTCAGCGAGAAGAACTGGAGCTGTGGAAGCCGCATCGTGTTTCTCTCCCCTTCCGGCCACTCCTTCCCCTCCCTTCCCTTTTCCGTTCAGACTCCCTGGGGATGTGAAGGGGCTCGGAAATGTCCAGACTCTGGGCAGGTGAAATGCAGTCCTCATCCAACAGCAGGCTGACGTCAGAGCCTCTCAGCCTTGTCTTAGGAAAGAGTGTGGAGCAGAAGGAACAGAAAGGACAACTAGAAATAGTCAAAGAAAATAAAATGCAAGATAAAAATGGGAATTTTAAGAAGTACAGTATGGTTCAGTTCAGTTCAGTCGCTCAGTTGTGTCCGACTCTTTGCGACCCCATGAATCCCAGCACGCCAGGCCTCCCTGTCCATTACCAACTCTTGGAGTTCACTCAAACTCACGTCCATCAGTCAGTGATGCCATCCAGCCATCTTATCCTCTGTCGTCCCCTTTTCTTCCTGCCCCCAAGCCCTCCCAGCATCAGAGTCTTTTCCAATGAGTCAACTCTTCTCATGAGGTGGCCAAAGTACTGGAGTTTCAGCTTTAGCATCAGTCCTTCCAAAGAAATCCCGGGGCTGATATCCTTTAGAATGGACTGGCTGGATCTCCTCGCAGTCCAAGGGACTCTCAAGAGTCTTCTCCAATACCACAATTCAAAAGCATCAATACTTCGGAGCTCAGCTTTCTTCACAGTCCAACTCTCACATCCATACATGACCACTGGAAAAACCATAGCCTTATCTGTATACAATTATTAGTGCAGAACTGTAAATTTAATACTGAATCCTTACGGAGGTGAATGGTATTTTTTTCAAATGTTTACCACTGTCATAATAAATTATCAACATACTGATAAACTAAAAGTATTTTTTCTAAAACTATACAGTAATTGAATAATAATATAAAATAAAATCACAGATTATTGGTTTAAGAAGGCTTGGGTGCCATGAAAACAGTTGCATATTTTTCAAGAAATGGGTCTAATGTCACATATTCACTCATTAAGCAGATAGTTATTAAGAGGCCTAAATAGGGAAAAAATATTTTAAATGAGCAACCATTTAACTCCAAACTACACAATAAAAATTTTAAAAATACTTTGGTGTTGATTTTTTTGTAAAATGTGTTTGAAGAAAAGCTGTGTTTTTCCAAACTGTTTTTCCATATCATGCCATATTTAATACTATTAGCATGCATGAAATGGGAATTTCCACAGGTAGGCTTCCCATTTGAAAGATGAAAACCTTGAGGCAAGGAAATGCTATAAAATCGACCAGGCCACCCAGGCAATTAATCTCAGAGCAAGAAATGGATGGAAATTCTTTGCTCCTTAAACATGATGGAATTGCTCTGTCCTTAGACAATACTAATTGATTATAGGATTTGCCTTTAGGACCAGAACAAAGTCTAATGTCTAAATAGCAATTGCCCCACCCAAGTTTTTTCACTTTTCAGAGTTACTGACTCAAAATACAATTACTTTAATGTCTATTTTCTGAGTTCCTATAATGCTGTTGAGCTCAGACAAGGCTAAGTTTTTCATTATTCTTATAAGAAACTTGTGATCTAATAAAATTTACCAACCTGCAGGTTTATAAAACACCTTCATGATTCTCATTGTTTTCCAAATTCTGCTTAACCAGAAGGCATGTTAAATTAATATTATATTTTAAAAATATATCATGATGCACACATCCTCAAATTTCTGTCTGCTTAAGAATTTCATGGGCTGGTTGGTCAATTAAGACTCTGACTTAGTAGAGTCCAAGCATCTGAAAGGTCAACAGTCACCCTTATGTGATTCCAATGCCTGTAATGAGGACCTCACTTTCAGAAACTCTGCCTCAACCTCCTTTGTTGTTTTGCATTCATGCTGCCCCTGTGTTATTCTGGATTTAAGGTAGGTAGCCAGAGCTGCAGGTTACAGCACTCACACAAATGCTAAAGAAACACCGACCATAGTGTACAGGGAAGTCTGTGTGTTAGGGAGGATTTTTGTTTTAAAATGAGATGAAAGATGAAGACACCAATAAGAAGGAGGCAGGAACACATCTATCTATCTATCTATCTAACATGGAAGAAATGCATTGTTGGAAATGAGGATATAGGGCTAATCAGAGTAAGGCTACTCCAGAGTGGAGACAGATCAAAGTCTATTAAATGTGAGAGAAATCACCAAGAAGGAAGGCTGCCCAAGACCCAGTTCATCAGGTCAGATGATTACAGAATCCACTCCCCTTAGCTCCTTTCTCAGTCTTAGAAAAAAAAAAAAAAAAAACAATAGTCATGCCAAGGAATAGCGAAATATTTTCCAGCTGCACCGATTACAAAGACTTCTGTATTAAATATAAACATTATGAAGGGACATGCTTGATTAGGGCTTCAGCATTCAAGTGATACTACCTTCTTCTAAAACAAATTATGGAAGATTGTGATTTAGAAGGATTGTATATCCTCAAACTCAAATGATGGAGTTCATTAATTATTTTAATATGCAGGAACCAGAATGTCTTTTTGATGCATAGAAATTTTTTGTTATCAGTGGTTCATCTGCCTGCCTTTTTTCATATTCAAATTCATTCATTCATTCAGGAAGTGTGTATTGTTTGATACTCTGTGTGAAATAATGTACAGAGAAAGAGGAATTTAAAAATTTAAAGTATGGATTTTCCTAAAGGAACCTAACTTTAGATTATAGAAATTGGACAGATTAAAGAGGAATTTAAAAATTAAAAGTATGATTTTTTCCTAAAGGAGTCAAAATCTAGATTATAGAAAGTGGACAGATTTTAAAATAAACCAATATAAGATAAAAGGTAATCTCTTTATTAGAGAACTAGACAAAATGTAGAAGAAAAATCATAACTGGTATGAGCTCAAGGAAAATGAAACTATAATGAAGTAATTAGCCAAGTAATCCCTTCCAGTGCGGGATTTCAGGGATGTTGGATGGCTTTGGCTGTGTAGCTGAACTGGACTTCCCGCCCAAGTCTGGGATGCTCACTATCCATTTACATCCCAAGGATATTTGCAGTTTCTGATACAGATTGAGGTCTCTTATACGTCCAAGGCCAGGGGCAGCAGCCAGAGTGCCAGGCTGCAACAGCACAGGAATGGCCGAGAGGAGCTACCCAAGTCCGAGGTCAGGGGTGGTGGCCGAGAGGAGCTACCTCACACCCCCATGCATGAGGCCAAGGGCGGCAGCCGGGAGGAGCAACCCCACATCCAAGGAGAGGTGGCTGCGCGGGTGCAGGAGGGCCTAGAGGAGCTATCCCACGTTGAAGGTCAGGAAGGGTGGCGGTGAGGAGATACCCCTTGTCCAAGGTAAGGAGCAGTGGCTGCGCTTTGCTGGAGCAGCCATGAAGAGATACCCCATGTCTAAGGTAAGAGAAACCCAAGTAAGATGGTTGGTGTTGCAAGAGGGCATCAGAGGGCAGACACACTGAAACCATACTCACAGAAAACTAGTCAATCTAATCACACTAGGACCACAGCCTTGTTTAACTCTATAAAACTAAGCCGTGCCTTGTGGGGCCACCCAAGACAGGTGGGCATGGTGGAGAGGTCTGAACAATGTGGTTCACTGGAGAAGGGAATGGCAAACCACTTCAGTATTCTTGCCTTGAGGACCCCATGAACAGTATGAAAAGGCAAAATGACAGGATACTAAAAGAGGAACTCCCCACGTCAGTAGGTGCCCAATATGCTACTGGAGATCAGTGGAGAAATAACTCCAGAAAGAATGAAGGAATGGAGCCAAAGCAAAAACAATACCCAGTTGTGGATGTGACTGGTGATAGAAGCAAGGTCCAATGCTGTAAAGAGCAATATTGCATAGGAACCTGGAATGTCAGGTCCATGAATTAAGGCAAATTGGAAGTGGTCAAACAAGAGATGGCAAGAGTGAATGTCGACATTCTAGGAATCAGTGAACTAAAATGGACTGGAATGAGTGAATTTAACTCAGATGACCATTATATCTACTACTGAGGGAAGGAATCCCTCAGAAGAAATGGAGTAGCCATCATGGTCAACAAAAGAGTCTGAAATGCAGTACTTGGATGCAGTCTCAAAAACGACAGAATGATCTCTGTTCGTTTCCAAGGCAAACCATTCAATATCACAGTAATCCAAGTCTATGCCCCAACCAGTAACGCTGAAGAAGCTGAAGTTGAATGGTTCTATGAAGACCTACAAGACCTTTTAGAACTAACACCCAAAAAAAGATGTCTTTTTCATTATGGGGGACTGGAATGCAAAAGTAGGAAGTCAAGAAACACCTGGAGTAACAGGCAAATTTGGCCTTGGAATACGGAATGAAGCAGGGCAAAGACTAATAGAGTTTTGCCAAGAAAATGCACTGGTTATAGCAAACACCCTCTTTCAACAACACAAGAGAAGACTCTACACATGGACATCACCAGATGGTGAACACCGAAATCAGATTGATTATATTCTTTGCAGCCAAAGATGGAGAAGCTCTATACAGTCAACAAAAACAAGACCAGGAGCTGACTGTGGCTCAGACCATGAACTTCTTATTATCAAATTCAGACTGAAATTGAAGAAAGTAGGGAAAACCACTAGACCATTCAGGTATGACCTAAATCAAATCTCTTATGATTATACAGTGGAAATGAGAAATAGATTTAAGGGCCTAGACCTGATAGATAGAGTGCCTGATGAACTATGAAATGAGGTTCATGACATTGTACAGGAGACAGGGATCAAGACCATCCCCATGGAAAAGAAATGCAAAAAAGCAAAATGGCTATCTGGGGAGGCCTTACAAATAGCTGTGAAAAGAAGAGAAGCAAAAAGCAAAGGAGAATAGGAAAGATATAAGCATCTGAATGCAGAGTTTCAAAGAATAGCAAGAAGAGATAAGAAAGCCTTCTTCAGCGATCAATGCAAAGAAATAGAGGAAAACAACAGAATGGGAAAGACTAGAGATCTCTTCAAGAAAATTACAGATACCAAGAGGACATTTCATGCAAAGATGGGCTCGATAAAGGACAGAAATGGTAAGTACCTAACAGAAGCAGAAGATATTAAGAAGAGGTGGCAAGAATACACAGAAGAACTGTACAAAAAAGATCTTCACGACCCAGATAATCATGATGGTGTGATCACTCACCTAGAGCCAGACATTCTGGAATGTGAAGTCAAGTGGGCCTTAGAAAGCATCACTATGAACAAAGCTAGTGGAGGTGATGGAATTCCAGTGGAGCTATTTCAAATCCTGAAAGATGATGCTGTGAAAGTGCTGCACTCAATATGCCAGCAAATTTGGAAAACTCAGCAGTGGCCACAAGACTGGAAAAGGTCCATTTTCATTCCAATCCCAAAGAAAGGCAATGCCAAAGAATGCTCAAACTACCACACAATTGCACTCATCTCACATGCTAGTAAAGTAATGCTCAAAATTCTCCAAGCCAGGCTTCAGCACTATGTGAACTGTGAACTTCCTGATGTTCAAGCTGGATTTAGAAAAGGCAGAGGAACCAGAGATCAAATTGCCAACATCCGCTGGAGCATGGAAAAAGCAAGAGAGTTCCAGAAAAACATCTATTTCTGCTTCATTGACTATGCCAAAGCCTTTGACTGTGTGGATCACAATAGACTGTGGAAAATTCTGAAAGAGATAGGAATACCAGACCACCTGACCTGCCTCTTGAGAAATCTGTATGCAGGTCAGGAAGCAAAAGTTAGAACTGGACATGGAACAACAGACTGGTTCCAAATAGGAAAAGGAGTTCGTCAAGGCTGTATATTGTCACCGTGCTTATTTAACTTCTATGCAGAGTACATCATGAGAAACGCTGGACTGGCAGAAGCACAAGCTGGAAACAAGATTGCTGGGAGAAATATCAATAACCTCAGATATGCAGGTTTTTGATATTTCTCCCAGCAATCTTGATATGCAGATGACACCACCCTTATGGCAGAAAGTGAAGAGGAACTAAAAAGCCTCTTGATGAAAGTGAAAGAGGAGAGTGAAAAAGTGGGCTTAAAGCTCAACATTCAGAAAACGAAGATCATGGCATCTGGTCCCATCACTTCATGGGAAATAGATGGGGAAACAGTGGAAACAGTGTCAGACTTTATTTTTTGGGGCTCCAAAATCACTGCAGATGGTGACTGCAGCCATGAAATTAAAAGACGCTTACTCCTTGGAAGAAAAGTTATGACCAACCTAGATAGCATATTTAAAAGCAGAGACATTACTTTGCCAACAAAGGTCCGTCTAGTCAAGGCTATGGTTTTTCCTGTGGTCATGTATGGATGTGGGAGTTGGACTGTGAAGAAAGCTGAGCGCCGAAGAATTGATGCTTTTGAACTGTGGTGTTGGAGAAGACTCTTGAGAGTCCTTTGGACTGCAAGGAGATCCAACCAGTCCATTCTGAAGGAGATCAGCCCTGGGATTTCTTTGGAAGGAATGATGCTAAAGCTGAAACTCCAGTACTTGGGCCACCTCATGCGAAGAGTTGACTCATTGAAAAAGACTCTGATGCTGGGAGGGATTGGGGGCAGGAGGAGAAGGGGAGGACAGAGGATGAGATGGCTGGATGGCATCACTGACTCGATGGACGTGAGTCTGGGTGAACTCTGGGAATTGGTAATGGACAGGGTGGCCTGGCGTGCTATGATTCATGGGGTCGCAGAGTCGGACACGACTGAGCAACTGAACTGAAACTGAATTAGCCAGGTAGACAAACGCTGAAGGTGTGCCGGGCATCACTCATAGCATGCACGGGTCAAGGTAGCCTGAGAGAATAGGACATGTTTGGAGGCCTGGAGAAAGATGATCCTGGATGAATTAGTAGGGACCAGCTCATGGGGGTTCTTGCATACTGTGCAAAGAAGTTTAAATGTTTCTTCTATGGGAGGGGGTTCCCTGGTGGCTCAGTTGGTAAAGAATCCGCATGCAATGAGGGAAACCCAAGTTCAACCCCTGGGTTGGGAAGACCCCCCAGAAAAGGGAAAGCCTACCCACTCCAGTATTCTGGCCTGAAGAATTCCACGGACAGAGGAGCCTGGTGGGCTACAGTCTGTGAGGTCGCAGTCAGACATCACTGAGTGACCTTCATGTTCACTTTTCACTTTTCTATGGAAGGAGGGAGATACTGTGAAAATTTCAAGCACAGTTTGACATTGCATTTTGAGGGTAGAAAGTTCATTCTAACAAGTTTGTGAAGAAAAGTCAGAATGAGAATGAATCACAAAGATCCATCATGAAAGACTTAGTACCTCATTATAAAGACTTCCAGACACCATAGAGCACTACTGAGAGGTTTGAAGAAGGTAAGTAATCTTACTAGATTTGCACTTTAAGAAGTAAGTTTTCCTTTTCTGGAGACAATGTGAAGGCTGTGTTGAGACGACAAGACTGGCTTGAGGAATGAGCAGGATGTCTGGAGTGGGGGCAGTGAGGGGAGGCAACAGATACCTAGGCTTGTCATGAAATGAAAGCCAACAAGTTTGGCTTTGGTGGGATGTTGTGTATTAGAGAGATCCAAGTAGAGAATGACTCAGTTTTTCTAGATTCCAAAAATCCAGGTTCTGCCATATGCCAAATAGAGGCAGATTTTGAGGGGGAAAAGTATGAGTTTGTTGTTCAGATCTGTATAATTTAATGTAACTTAGAAAATCTGATTGCTATTAGAGGCAGATTTGCCACAGAGCAGATTAAACAGCTCTCAGGATCCCTTCCTCATACAGATCCCTTGATAGGTCTCAAAAGCTAACTTAGAAAATTTGTACTTATAGTTTTCTATAAAACTTCTATAGAAAAGAAGCTTATCTTCTATAAAATGGGTTTCCCAAGTGGCTCAGTGGTAAAGAATCTGCCTGCAATGATGGAGACCCAGGTTTGATCCCTGGGTTGGGAAGTTTCCCCTGGAGAAGGGAACGGCTACCCAATCCAGTACTCTGGACTGGAGAATTTCATGGACTGTACAGTCCATAGCGACACAAAGAGTTGGACAAGACTGAGCAACTTTCAGATTAGTGTAGATGACACTTCTGGGTTTGTGGGAAAAAATAACCATAAATGTGATCAAGAAATCCACTATATTGTCATTTAGAGAGTCTTTTATTAATGGTCATAGACCCTCTTTTAAAACTCTCCCTCTCTTCTTTTATTCTCTTGATGATAAACAGGTTGAAGTCAACTTGTAGCATATGTTTGTGTATATGTCTATGAATGTCCAACAGAAAGGAGGAAGACAGAGACAGAGAGACAGACAGAAAATGAGAAAGGTTGAAGCCTCTCTACTCATTTCACATGTTTTGACCTCTTCCCTGTTTTGTTTACATTCTTCTTGCTTCCTGGAGACCATCATGCTTAATTATTCAATTTTGAGTCTCCAAAATCTTCAAAACCCTCCAATTCAGGGGGCTTCCATTGTCTTTTCTGGAAACACCCCTGATTATTTTTAAACATTTTGGAAAATTGTGCATTGATATGTAACTATCCAATGTGATGAGAAGGATGATGGTGATAAAATTGCCTCAATATTTATTGAGTACCTCCTCTAATCCAGGAACTTGCTAAGTATTAAGGATACAGAAAAGACTGTATCATGTTAATTTCTCTCAAAGAATTCTTCACGTCATGAGTTGGAAAACTTTTTTCTGTAAAGGACCAGGTAGTAAATATTTTAAACTTTGTTGGCCATAAGGACACTGTCACGACTACTCAAGTCTGTCCTATATATAGCACAAAAGTCCCCTAGAAATACATAAATGTATTGATGTGACTGTCCTCCAATAAAACTATATTTACAGAAACAGATGGTAAGCTGAATTTTGCCTCTGAGCTACAGTTGATAGTCCCTGTTCTACGTAATTGGAGACATGAAATTTAAGGGCAGTAAAGTGTTATAAGTAATAAGATAGTACAAAGGCATGAAAGAGAAAGTGCCAGTTCTCTGCAGGTAGTTCTCTGCAGGTCACAAGAAACTTGATATAAAAGATGAATAAGTTTTTTTGTGACGTGTACTAGGAAAAGAACAGACAAAATAACATTTCCCAGGAACTACAAATGATTTGGAATAACTGGGCCACAGAACATAACCATGTTCTGCCAATCATAAAATTTTTAGCTCAAGGGAATTTTAAAGTTTCTCTTGCCCAATTACTCATCAATTCAGTGATCCTTTTATAACATTCCAGAAATAATTTGTGAAATGATATGTAGGGATCAGTGGCACAGCCTTAGCTGCTAAGTCACTTCAGTCATGTCCGACCCTGTGTGATCCCATAGACGGCAGCCCACCAGGCTCCCCTGTCCCTGGGATTCTCCAGGCAGGAACACTGGAGTGGGTTGCCATTTCCTTCTCCAATGCATGAAAGTGAAAAGTGAAAGTGAAGTCGCTCAGTCATGTCCGACTCTTCGCAACCCGATGGACTGCAGCCCACCAGGCTCCTCAGTCCACGGGATTTTCCAGGCAAGAGTACCGGAGTGGGGTGCCACCGCCTCAGCCTTATGTGTATCAAATAAAAGGAACACCTTGGGACTTCCTTGGTGGTCCCGTGGCTAAGACTCTGCACTCCCAATGCAGGGGACCCAGGTTCAATGCCCTGGGCAGGGAACGAGACCTCACAGGCCACAACTAAGATTCAGAACAGCCAAATATAGAGATATATATTAAAAACCCAAGCAAACATCTTTACATCAAACAGATAGTTAAAGCACATCTGATAGCTCATTAATGTCAAGCAAACGTCAACACAGTAACATCTTCACTAATCTCACATTTCCTCCATAGATGCTGGTCTCTTACACCTCTCTTTCCTTATAGATTCAGACTCACAGCATCATTTGCCTCTTAGGAGAGACAGATCTAGGTTTGTGGAACCTGAGTATTATACTTTTGAGGCTCTCTTTACATCATCTGCTGTCATTGCTTAGTTGCTCAGCCATGTCTGACTCTTTGGGACACTGTGGACTGTAGCCCACAGGTTCTTCTGTCCATGGAATTCCCCAGGCCAGAATACTGGAGTGGGTTGCCATTTCCTTCTCCAGGGGATCTTTCCAAGCCAGGGATCAAACCTGGGTCTCCAGCATTGCAGGCACATTCTTCACCAATGAGCCACTAGGGAAGCCCTTTTTATAGAAGATAAGCTTCTTTTCTATAGAAGTTTTATAGAAAGCTATAAATACATATTTTCTAATTTAGCTTTTGAGACCTAGCAAGGGCTCTGTATGAGGAAGTGGTCCTGAGAGCTGTTTCACCTGCTTTGTGGCAAATCTGCCTCTAAAAGCAATCAGATTTTCCAAGTTACCCTAAATTCTATAGATCTAAACAATGAACTCATACCCTTCCCCCCCAAAAAATCTGCCTCTATTTGGCATATGGCAGAACCTAGATTTTTGGAATCTAGAAACACTAAGTCATTCTCTACTTGGACCTCATCCTAAAGGAGATCAGTCCTGGGTGTTCATTGGTAGGACTGATGTTGAAGCTGAAACTCAAATACTTTGGCCACCTGATGTGAAGAGCTGACTCATTTGAAAAGACACTGACGCTGGGAAAGATTGAGGGCAGGAGGAGAAGGGGATGACAGAGGATGAGTTGGTTGGATGACATCACCAACTTAATGGACATGGGTTTTGGTGGACTCTGGGAGTTGGTGATGGACAGGGAGTCCTGGCATGCTGAAGTCCATGGGGTCACAAAGAGTCGGACATGATTGAGCAACTAAACTGAACTGAACTGAACTGAATACACCACATCCCACCAAAGCCAAGCTTGCTGGCTTTCATTTCATGATAAGCTCAGGTATCTGTCCCCTCCCTCCACTGCCCCCACTCCAGACCTCCTGCTCATTCCTTAAGCCAGTCTTGTCGTCTCAACACAGCCTTCACATTGTTTCCAGAAAAGGAAAATTTACTTCTTAAAGTGCAAATCTAGTAAGATTACTTACCTTCTTCAAACCTCTCAGTAGTGCTCTATGGTGTCTGGAAGTCTTTATAATGAGGTACTAAGTCTTTCATGATGGATCTTTGTGATTCATTCTCATTCCGACTTTTCTTCACACACTTGTTAGAATGACCTTTCTACCTGCCAAATGCAATGTCAAATTGTGCCTGAAATTTCTTCAGTATTGCCCTCCTTCCATAGAAAAGTGAAAAATGAACATGAAGGTCATTCAATCGTGTCTGACTGTTTGTGACCCCATGGACTGTAGCCCACCAGGCTCCTCTGTCCGTGGAATTCTCCAGGCCAGAACACTGGAGTGGGTTGCCATTTCCTTTTCCAGGGGATATTCCCAACCCAGTGATCAAACCCAGGTCTCTCACATTGCAGGCAGATTCTTTACCAGCTGAGCTATCAAGGAAGCCCCAACCACACTAAAAATGCCTTATTTATCTATACTGCTGCTGCTGCTGCTAAGTCGTTTCAGTCATATCTAACTCTGTGTGACCCCATAGATGGCAGCCCACCAGGCTCCCCCGTCCCTGGGATTCTCCAGGCCAGAACACTGGAGTGGGTTGCCATTTCCTTCTCCAATGCATGAAAGTGAAAAGTCAAAGTGAAGTTGCTCAGTCATGCCCGACTCTTAGCGACCTCATGGACTGCAGCCTACCAGGCTCCTCCGTCCATGGGATTTTCCAGGCAAGAGTACTGGAATGGGGTGCCATTGCCTTCTCCATTATCTACACTACTAAGCATTATTTATCAATAAATTATTCTATTTGGTATCCAGACTTTTAGAGAAATATAAACACAGGCACAAGAAACTTGTCAGTCTTTGCAGCCAGTTTGGCTATTTGGAACACAAACAATAAAAGGAATTAAAATATAAACATCAACTGTATTTTACTTTATTGAATTCACAATTCAAAATCTCATAATTTCAACAATGTTGACAGAATTGAATAACATAATTAAAACAATTTTAGAATTAAAATATTTTGGATTCTCTGATGATTAGAAAGAATATATCTTGGAAAGAGGGCAAAACAAATGGGGACTATTTTTTTCAAGCTTATAAATTACAAAGTTGAACGTTAATTTATGAATAAAAAACCAGCACGATCTTTGAAGAAATTCATCTACTTCCCAAATACAGCTGTATGGTGCATCTGTATTTACCATAGTTTTACCATTTTCCTTAAAAACCATAGTTTTACCTTTTACATATCAATATAAACATTAGAGTCAACATTTTCAATCAGATGGAAACCAAAGGTCTAAAGTTTCAACTTTTAAGGGTGAATAGAGGCAAAATAATTCCTTAGAAAAAGCCTTCTGTCTATCCATCCCTCTCTTGTTGTCTCCTTCTTATTGCTCAGTAATGACTAAGAGGCTGTGATAGATTATTTGCAAAAATGACCACAAGTCTCTTTTCCTTAGATATGAGCCCCCTTACAATGTGACTTTGCTATGCTTCTAGTCAGGAGATAGAATCTGTTTCTCTTTCCTTGGAATCCAGACTGGCCTTGTGATTAACTTTGATTAATGGAATGTGGTGGAAGGAAAGCTGTGTGACTTCCAAGGGGCTGAAAAGACCCTGCAGCTTCTGCCCTTGCAGAACCAGAGACCCCCATGCTCTGAAGACTCCAAAGGTACAAGGACATGGAAAGAGAGACCCTGCTGTCACAACCATCCCAGCCACTTAACACGATTCTCCAGCTGAAGGAAGCCTCATGCGTAAGCTAGGCAAGAACAGCAAAAGAACTGCCCAGTGAACACAGGTAATAACTTGGTGATGTTTTCAGCAATGATGGGTCCTGGGTAGACCTCTTCTCAAGGATAGTAGTAACTTAGATGTCAGAGTAGAAATTGATGGAGATTATATCCAATATTTTTTCCTATTTCCACACTGAATAAATAAATAAATTCTGGAATGCTTACTTTGCCCCAACATCAAAATCAGTTAGAAAAGCTTGTTGACTGCTGCCAAGAGATGAATTCAATTGGATTTAAGGTTTCCCCTTCCATAAGGCTTTGGTTCATCTCTAGTTACAGCCTCTAGCTTGTTTGCACATCAGCCAGCTCCATCCACCCCATACTACCACCAACCACCATTCCACATTTGGCTCTTTAACTGATCTGGGACCACTACTCAGTCTCAAGTGTGGGAGGGGTTAAGGCATGAGCCAATCCTCCAGGCCCTATGAGAACACTCCACATTGTTTTTGCTTTCTGACATTGAGATTTATACAGCATCCTTGCTTCTGCTTGGCCAAGAATGTCTCCATATGTCTTCTATCTCCCACAGTCCATCAAGTCCCCAAACAATATAATAATTATCACTTCTAAGAATTTACTATGTGCAAGGCACTGTTTTAAGAGTTTCATAAGTAGTTGCTTATTATTTACGTCTTCTTTATCATCAGGTTGTCACCCTTAAGTCTTGTGACAATGTGTCTAGAAGCTACTCTTTATAATATGAAGCTACTTATATTATAGCTATTTCCTCTGCCTGGGGGTACTACCTAAAATCCAAAATACTTATTTAAAAAAGCATAAGAAATACTTTATCATTCCTACACAGGTTTTCAGAGAATCACAGGACACATTAGCATGAAAGTCTTGAGAAGTCTTATAGTTATTTTTTCAGTTTATTTAATCTTATTGAACTCAGGATTTCCTAAACTTATTTACCATGGTGGCTTTCTCCCTAGCCACTTACCAGTTTTTCAGACATATTTTGAAAATGGTAAATTATACTTTGGCCACCTCAGGTGAAGAGTTGACTCATTGGAAAAGACCCTGATGCTGGGAGGGATTGGGGGCAGGAGGAGAAGGGGACGACAGAGGATGAGATGGCTGGATGGCATCACTGACTTGATGCACGTGAGTTTGGGTGAACTCCGGGAGTTGGTGATGGACAGGGAGGCCTGGCGTGCTGCGATTCATGGGGTCACAGAGTTGGACACGACTGAGCGACTGAACTGAACTGAACTGAACTGAATCAGTGAAACAATGGAATTCTGATAATTTCTAGTTCCCCTTTATGCAGAGCTGGTGAAAACTCAGTGGTATAGCAAAAAGAATAACGTGTGTTCTGGTTTCATGTGGATCTTTTTCTTTTTTTCTTTTTTTAATATATCACACTTTTCTGGACCTTTGCTAGTCTATGATGGAAAGTCACTGTTTCATACGCAGGCCCTTCATCCTAGTCATGGTGTATAATTTATTAAAGGCTCTTTTTAAGAACATCAGCAAGAGGACTCTTACAGGTTCACTCTTTTTACTGCCCAGAGGTGGTTGGGCTCTGTTTATTGAATATTACATCTATTCCTAATTAGAGCGATATATTTATTATCTGCTGTCTGGGTTCTGGGTGATCCTTTTTCTCTTTGGGATGCAGGGAGGGAGGGTGCAGTCTTTAAATCTCCTTTTGGCAGGAAGCATAACTTTCTGATACAAATCTGAACTGGAAAATGTATCTCTCAGGCAGTGACATGCAGATACCAGAACACTTCCTTTTTCACATTTGCTTGTGGCAGCTAAAAGAAGTGTGGTAAGATATGAAGTATCTACCCTCAACATTCCCAGTGACTTTTATCTCTTTTTGAGGACAGAATATCCAGAAAATATGCTCTACGTATGACATTCTCCATTGTCCATTCTCTTAAAGAAACAGGCCAAGCCAATCTATAAAGACATTGGTGCATGACTGAAACTGTTAGGAAAGAAGCAAGAGAGCCACTACAAGTCCTCTGACAGATATAACTTCTGGCATTTTAATCTTACTCTGTGCTTTTGGTGGCAGTCAATTTAATGCCATTTTTATCCACTTAGTGCCAGGAATAGTTGGGTCTCTACTGTAGGTTTGAACTAACAGACATTTCCCAAAGCAATATGGAGTCATAAAGGAAGGAATTTTTATCATTCTGCAATAATCAACTTGGGGTTTCTTCTAAGAGAGCATTCTAAGACAAGGTTGTCCAAAAGAAGTTTCTACAATATAGAAAAACTTCTGTAATCTGAATTTTTCAATACAGTAGCTAATAGCCACATGAGGCTATTGAGTATATGAAATGTGGCAAGTATATTGGGGAAAAAAATGAACCTTAAATTTCACTTACTTTTAATTAAATTTAACTTTGTATAGCTACTTGTGGCTAGTGCCAACTGTATTGAATGCTGCTAAGTCACTTCAGTCATGTCCAACTCTGTGCAACCCCACAGATGGCAACCCACCACACTCCCCCATATCTGGGATTCTCCAGGCAGGAACACTGGAGTGGGTTGCCATTTCCTTCTCCAATGCATGAAAGTGAAAAGTGAAAGTGTAGCCGCTCAGTCATGTCCAACTCTTAGCGACCCCATGGACTGCAGCCTATGAAGCTCCTCCCATGGGATCTTCCAGGCAAGCGTACTGGAATGGGTTGCCATTGCCTTCTTCACTGTATTGAATAGTGCAACAGAGGATGAGATGGCTGTATGGCATCACTGACTCGATGGACATGAGTCTGAGTGAACTCCGGGAGTTGGTGATGGACAGGGAGGCCTGGCATGCTGTGATTCATGGGGTCGCAAAGAGTCGGACATGATTGAGCGACTGAACTGAACTGAAAAAGCTTACAGTACAAGTAGCCAGTAAAACTGTCAAATCAAAGTGAAAATGTTAGTTGCTCAGTTGTGTCCAACTCTTTACAACCCCATGGACTGCAGCATGCCAGGCCTCCATGTCCATCACCAACTCCCGTTTACCCAAACTCATGTCCATTGAGTCAGTGATGCCATCCAACTACCTCATCCTCTTTCATCCCCTTCTCTTCCCACCTTCAATCTTTCCCAGCATTAGGCTCTTTTCCAATGAGTCAGTTCTTCGCAGCAGGAGGCCAAAGTATTGGAGTTTCAGCTTCAGCATCAGTCCTTCCAATGAATATTCAGGAATGATTTCCTTTAGGATGGATTGGTTGGATCTCATTGCAGTTCAAGGGACTCTCAACAGTCTTCTCCAAGACCATAGTTCAAAACCATCAACTCTTCGGCGCTCAGCCTTCTTTATGGTCCAACTATCACCTCCATACATGACTACTGGAAAAACCATATCTTTGACTAGACAGACCTTTGTTGGCAAAGCAATGTCTCTGCTTTTTAATATGCTGTCTAAGTTCGTCATAACTTTTCTTCCAAGGAGCAAGCATCTTTTAATTTCATGGCTGCAGTCACCATTTGCAGTGATTTTTGAGCCCAAGAAAATAAAGTCTGTCACTATTTCCACTGTTTCCCCATCTATTTGCCATGAAGTGATGGGACCAGATGCCATGATCTTAGTTTTCTAAATGTTGAGTTTTAATCCAACTTTTTCACTCTTATCTTTCACTTTCATCAAGAGGTTCTTTAGTTCTTCTTCACTTTCTGCCATGAGGGTGGTGTCATCTGCATATCTGTGGTTATTGATATTTCTCCTGGCAATCTTGATTCCAACTTGTGCTTCTTCCAGCGTTTCTCATTAAACATCTCTCATGAGCTTTCCTTCACTGACCACAAAATGAGATATGAAAGCATACAGTTAGTAAATATATATCTATATCTATATCTATATCTATAAATTCTGGACTGGTTTTGTGAGGATCCCTGTCCCTGTTCTTATGCCCTAGTAAGTGAAGTTCAACATCCGGATCTTGATTGAATAGTTCTGGGTCCTAGTGAGTTCAGAAGTCAGCCCATTCAACAAAAATAAGGTCTTCCCAAAGAGTCCCAAACTTAATTTTAGCCTGGGTTGACTCAGGTTTAACATTTAGTCATTTGTTTTCTTGCAAATTTAGCATGCTGCAAAACAAAATTGAAATATCAGTTAAATATATATATATATAGCTGAATACATCAAAACCTTTAAAAGGCCACAGGGGAGAATCTGACAACTAGGGATAAAGTTAACTTTGGAGTGACATAAGTACATACAACTGGCTGAAGCACTGAAGTAAGTATAATTTATTTGTCAATATAACAGCCCTTAAAAAGAGCACAAAATCAGAAGGCTATAAACTATTACACTAAGGCTGAGTTATAAAATCTTTCCTACCATCAGCAGAGTAAACTGAACTGGGTGAAGCAAAGAAATGTAGAGATGTGGAGGAGATAGAGGGAGGGACTGGGGATTTGGGGTTGGTAGATGCAAACTATATCACATTTAGGATGTATCAACAACTAGGTCCTACTGTACAGCACATGAATTATATCTAATCTCCCAGGATAAACCGTAATGGAAAAGAGTATTTTAAAAAAGGAATGTATATGTGTGTAAAACTGAACAGCATTTGCTGTACAGCAGAGATTGGTGCAACACAGTAAATCAACTAAACTTCAATTTTAAAAATGAGCAGATGTAAAAAGAAGACAAAAAGTAAGATGTAGTACAGGAACAATAAGCTAATTGAAAATATCAGTGCAAAATAACCAAATTCCAGTGAGAAATGAATTCTTAAATGTGATAGATCCATTATCTAATTTTGGTTTTAAATGCAAAGTAAAAATATGAGAACAGCTTTGACATCACACTGTATTATCTTTGTATACATGATATTAGAAATATGTGTGAATCCAAAAAAAAAACTCACACGGGCAGCCTGGATGGGAGGTAATTTTAGGGGAGAATAGACGTATGTATGTGTATGGCTGAGTCCCTTCACTGTTCACCTGAAACTATCACATTGGTAACTATCTATACTCCAGTACAAAATAAAAAGTTTAAAAAATAAAAAATTAAATTAAAAACCCATGACTTCTAGTTTTTATCTCCTCAGCTGGTTACAAGTGAATCGTTATTAAACTCCAACATTAAATGAATACCAAAAGACATAGCTACATTTATTTTACTCTGAATGATACATAATAATTTTAAATTCTTCTAACACAAAGACTTTTTCTTATACTTTTGTTTAAACGTTATTTGGGTTTCAGTTCAGTTCAGTCACTTAGTTGTGTCTGACTCTGTGCCCTCATGAACCGCAGAACTCCAGGCCTGCCTGTCCATCACCAACTCCCGGAATCCACCCAAACCCATGTCCATTGAGTCAGTGATGCCATCCAATCATCTCATCCTCCGTCCTCACCTTCTCCTCTTGCCTTCAATCCTTCCCAACATCAAGGTCTTTTCAAATGAGTCAGCTCTTAGCATCAGGTGGCCAAAGTATTGGAGTTGCAGCTTCAAATCAGTCCTACCAATGAACACTCAGGACAGATCTCCTTTAGGATGGACTGGTTGGATCTCCTTGCTGTCCAAGGGACTCTCAAGGGTCTTCTCCAACACCACAGTTCAAAAGTGTCAGTTCTTCGGTGCTCAGCTTTCTTTATAGTCTAACTCTCACATCCATACATGACCACTGGAAAAACCATAGCCTTGTCTAGACGGACCTTTGTGGACAAAGTAATGTCTCTGCTTTTGAATATGCTATCTAGGTTGGCCATAACTTTCCTTCCAAGGAGTAAGCGTCTTTTAATTTCATGGCTGAAATCACCATCTGCAGTGATTTTGGAGCCCAGAAAAGTAAAGTCTGACACTGTTTCCCCATCTATTTCCTATGAAGTGATGGGACCAGATGCCATGATCTTAGTTTTCTGAATGTTGAGCTTTAAGTCAACTTTTCACTCTCCTCTTTCACTTTCATCAAGAGGCTCTTTAGTTCTTCATTTTCTGCCATAAGGGTGGTGTCATCTGCATAGCTGAGGTTATTGATATTTCTCCCATCAATCTTGATTCCAGCTTGTGTTTCTTCCAGTCCAGCGTTTCTCATGATGTACTCTGCATAGAAGTTAAATAAACAGGGTGACAATATATAGTCTTGATGTACTCCTTTTCCTATTTGGAACCAGTCTGTTGTTCCATGTCCAGTTCTGACTTTTGCTTCCTGACCTGCATATAGGTTTCTCAAGAGGCAGGTCAGGTGGTCTGGTATTCCCATCTCTTGAAGAATTTTCCACAGTTTATTGTGGTCCACAGTCAAAGGCTTTGGCATAGTCAATGAAGCAGAAATAGATGTTTTTCTGGAACTCTCTTGCTTTTTCCATGATCCAGCGTTTGTTGGCAATTTGATCTCTTGTTCCTCTGCCTTTTCTAAAACCAGCTTGAACATCAGGAAGTTCACAGTTCACATATTGCTGAAGCCTGGCTTGGAGAATTTTGAGCATTGTTTTACTAGTGTGTGAGATGAGTGCAATTGTGTGGTAGTTTGAGCATTCTTTGGCATTGCCTTTCTTTGGGATTGAAGTGAAAACTGAGCTATTCCAGTCCTGTGGCCACTGCTGAGTTTTCCAAATTTGCTGGCATATTGAGTACAGCACTTTCACAGCATCATCTTTCAGGATTTGAAATAACTCAACTGGAATCCCATCACGTCCACTAGCTTTGTTCGTAGTGATGCTTTCTAAGGCCCACTTGACTATCTTATTATTAAATACCCTTGGGATACCCCTTTTTATTCTTGAATTGATTTGCTTGTCTATTTTTTAAAATTAAAGTTGAATTAAATTTAAATGCTATATTAGTTTTGGGTATAGAAAGTGGTGATATTTCATTTGTATGCATTACACAAACTTCAAAACATTATTACCCTCTTATTGACTATATTCACTGTACATTGTATTCTTATAATTTATTTATTATATAACTGGTAGGTTGTACTTAAACCCTTCACCTATTTCACATATCCACTCACCTGTTATCCTCTGTCAACTACTAGATTGTTCTCTGTATCTGTGAATCTATTTCCATTTTATTGTAATTCTCTGTTCTATTTTTCAAGTTCCACACATAATTGAAAACATACAGTATTTGTCTTTCTCTGACTTATTTCACATAAAGTAAGGCCCTTTCTGAATGCTGAGTATTAAGCCAGCTTTTTCACTCTCCTCTTTCACCTTCATCAAGAGGTTCTTCAGTTCCTCTTCTCTTTCTCCCGTAAGGGTGGTGTCATCTGCATATCTGAAGTTGCTGATATTTCTCTGGGCAATCTTGATTCCAGCTTGTGCTTCATCCAGCCCAGCATTTTGCATGAAATAGCAGGGTGACAATATACAGACTTGACATACTCCTTTCCCAATTTGGAACAAGTCTGTTGTTCCATGTAAGAGTCTAACTGTTGCTTCTTGTCCTGAATACAGGTTTCTTGGAAGGTAGATAAGGTGGTCTTCTATTTTCATCTCTTTTAAGAATTTTCCACAGTTTGTTGTGATCCAAACAGTCAAAGGTTTTAGTGTCATCAATAAAGAAGAAGTAGATGTTTTTCTAGAATTCTCTTGCTTGTACTAAAGATCCAACAGATGTTGGCAATTTCATCTCTGGTTCCTCTGCCTTTTCTAAAGCCAGCTTGAACATCTGGAAGTTCTTGGTTCACATACTATTGAAGCTTGGCTTGGAGAATTTTGAGCATTACTTTGCTAGCATGTGAAACAAAGACAATTGTGTGGTAGTTTGAACATTTTTTGGCATTGCCCTTCTTTGGGACTGGAATAAAAACTGACCTTTTCTCAGTCGTGTGGCCACTGCTGAGTTTTGCAAATTTGCTGTCATATTGAGTGCAGCACTAGCTCAGTTGGAATTCCATCACCTCCACTACTTCTGTTCATAGTGGTGCTTCCTAAAGCCCACTTGACCTCACACTCCAAGATGTCTGGCTCTAGGTGAGGGATCACACCATTGTTGTTGTCTGGGTCATTAAGATATCTTTTGTATAGTTCTTCTATGTATTCTTTCCACCTCTTCTTAATATCTTCTGTTTCTTTTAGGTCCATACCATTTCCGTCCTTTATTGTGCCCATCTTTGCATGGTATGTTCCCTTGGTATCTCTAATTTTCTTGAAGAGACCTTTAGTCTTTCACATTCTTTTGTTTTCCTCTATTTCTTTGCATTGTTAATTTGGGAAGGCTTTCTTATCTCTTGCTATTCTTTGGAACTCTGCATTCAGATGGGTATATCTTAAAACTCAACATTAAAAAACTAAGATCATGGCAATCAGTCCCATCACTTCATGGCAAATAGATGGGGAAACAATGAAAACAGTGACAGACTTTATTTCCTTGGGCTCCAAAATCACTGCAGATGGTGACTGCAGCCATGAAATTAAAAGACGCTTGCTCCTTGCAAGAAAGCTATGACAAAGCTAGACAGTATATTAAAAAGCAGAAACATCACTTTGATGAAAAAACTCCATATTGTCAAAGCTATGGTATTTCCAGTAGTCATGTATAGATGTGAGATTTGAGCCATAAAAAAAGCTGAGCACCCAAGAATGTGCTTTTGAACTGTGGTGCTGGAGAAGATTCCTGAGAGTCCCTTGGACAGCAAGGAGATCAAACCAGTCAATCCTAAAGTAATCAATACTGAATAGCCATTGGAAGGACTGATTTTGAAGCCAAATCTTCAATACTTTGTCCACCTGATGCAAAGAGTCAACTTATTCGAAAAGACCCTGATGCTGGGAAAGATTGAAGGCAAGAGCAGAAGGGGCTGACAGAGGATGAGATGGTTGGATGGCATCACCACGTCACTGAACATGAGTCTGAGTAAGCTCCAGGACAATCGAAGGACAAGGAAGCCTGGCGTGCTGCCGTCCATGGGGTCGCAAAAAGTCGGACATGACTGAGCAGCTGAACAACAACAACAACGATGGCGAAAAGGTCCTTGAGGTAATACATGTTGTCGCAAATGGTAAACTTCTATTCCTTTTTTAAAATGTATTTATTTATTATTGAAGGATAATTGCTTTATAGAATCTTGCTGTTTTCTGTCAAACCTCAACATGAATCAGCCATCGGTATACATATATCCTCTCCCTGTTGAGCCTGCCTCCCATCTCCTGCCCCATCCCACCCCTCTAGGTTGATCCAGAGGCCCCGTTTGAGTTTCCTGAGACATACAGCAAATTCCCGTTGGCTATCTATTTTACATATGGTAATATCAGTTTCCATGTTACTCTTTCCATACATCTCACCCTCTCTTCCCCTCTCCCCATGTCCAGAAGTCTATTCTCTAGGTATGTTTCTCCATTGTTGCCCTACAGTCATCAAGATAGTATGGTACTGGCACAAAAGCAGAAATATAGACCAATGGAACAAGATAGAAAGCCCAGAAATAAACCCATGCACCTATGGCCACCTTATTTTTGACAAAGGAGGAAAGAATATACAGTGGGGCAGAGATAGCCTCTTCAATAAATGGTGCTGGGAAAACTGGACAGCTTGTTGTAAAAGGATGAAATTGGAACACTTCCTAACACCATACACAAAGACATATTCCTTTTTATAACTAATAATATCTACACCTGCTTTATTTATTCATCTGTCAATGGACACTTAGGTTGCTTCTATATGATGGTTATTGTAAATAATGCTGAAATGAATATAGGAGTGCATTACCTTTCCAAATTGGTGTTTTTCATTTTTCAAGTAAATACTCAGGAGTGGAATTCTTGGATTGTGTAAAAGTTCTATTTTTCATTTGTTTCAACTGTCACTTTATTGCAAATGGTTGAATTAACTACAGACTTAGACTATAATTTCATAATCTTTAGTTCAGCACCAAATTATTCAAAGTGAACTGCTTATTCAAAAGTGATCATGGAACAACTCAGTGGCAGAGCAAGAAGGATCAGAGAAACATCTTACCAGTCAATAGATTGTTTTAATTCTCATATTATATGAAACTCAAACTTCATTTTTAGGAAAGGTCAACTGTAAATTCAATTGGCAGCAATACACAAAGATTCTGTCAAATAGATTAGTCTCCATTATTTCTAGCTGTCTCAGTTGGGGTAGATGCATTTACAGAACTGGCTGTGCTTGAGCCTTCTTTATGGGCAGCTTTGCATTGCAATGCACTTGGCATTTGTCTCCTTCTCCTGCTGTGCAGAGTCGCTCTGCACCACGTGCTTCTCCACGTGGTTTATCACGTGCTCTTGTTCTCTTGATGTATTATATTCCTCACAGAGATATGACAGTCCAAAAAATTCTACACCTCCGTGTATACTCTATGCTGCTGCTGCTGCTGCTATGTCGCTTCAAAATGGTCCCATTAAGTAACCTCCAAAGCCATAACAATGCTATTCTTCTGGACATCAAAAAGGTAATAGAGCTTTTGAACCAGTGCCTGCTGTGGCCATATAATTTTATTGCACATAAAAATTAGTCATTTGTAGAGTTCTATAAAAATGTTTTATGTTTAAAAACCTATAAATGCATTGTTGGTTAGTACAAATATTTTGTTATGAATTTGTTTGTGTTTTATGTTCATCTTTTACATCCTGGAATCACTAAAGCATAAACTGTTATATAAACTCAGCTACATGTATCAACCATCCTTACACAACTACTTGAAAATATCTAACATAGTGATGGTTTTTATTTGGGACTTTTCTCAAAGAATATTCAAATGTTATTTTCTGCCTTTCTACATTACACTAAAATGTAATGTAACATTTCAGTGTCACTGCTTTAGAAGAATCCCTTTCATCTTAAATAGCTATAAATTTTTAGCCCATTAATTGGACGTGATAAAGAAGTTCTATCAGTTAAAAATATGAATCTTATTGACACAAGGACAGAAAAATCCTTCTTTGAATACTGTCAACTATTACCCTTCTCACATACATCAGAAAACTGTGTTCTCACTCTCTAATTTAAATGCAATTGATAATTAAAATGTAGTCTTAAAGTTCAACCAGAATTTGTATTTCTGTAAATTATTTAAGTCACCAACATCAAAGGACTATATAAGTAGAATGACATACATTTCACACATTATAAGGAAAATCTGTATTTCCAGGTGTCAGCAGAAAAAAAGCAAATATGTACTTCATACAGATGTAAATTAAAATCTAGCAATCCTTTCACCAAAGGACATGTCCACAGGATATTTCAAATCATGAAGTGTGTGGGTACACTCATTAACTCATGGGAATTAACCATCTGGCACATGATATCCTTACTGATCTGAAATAAAAATAGGTCTCTTTAAGCAAAACATTCTCCATTCAATATGCAGAACAGTCATTAATAAAATACTCACTGTTGGGTTGAAACACAAGGAAATAAGATCGGGGGCATAGAACCAAGTCATCCTTAAAAAGTTATTAGAGTCCCAATGACACTGATAAAAGACTGCACAACAACCTTTTGCCTAATCGAAGATTTGACAATAAAGACTAGAAGTAAGACACAGAGCATGTGAAACAGAGGTTGCACTCACTGGCATGTATGGGAGTTTCTATTATAGGTCCATCTGTCTATCTCTATAACTAAGTGTTTACTTATAGCTATATTTTAAAAATACCTATCTACCTGCATAAATGCCTATAATAAGATTCCATAGATTAACAATGGCTCCTTCCGCCTGCAGAGCTAGCTTTGGAAAACTGTGCCCTGCTGACTGAACCTAAAATGTACCTGTGTTAACACCAGTCTCATTTTATTTGAATCTCTGCTACCCTACTATCACCAAGGCAGCAACCCAACTCCTTCTTACCCCAGATAACTCGAATAGGTAGAAATGTTGGTAAATGTAAAATAATTTACCCTAAAATTCCCACATTGAGATAAAGTACACTGTAACTTTGAGTAAGGTAAATTATGGAATCTTATATATACCATTGATTAAGAACCACAAAAATTAAACATTTGCTGTATTATAAATCAATTCTTCAGTTCAGTTCATTCGCTCAGTCGTGTCCGACTCTTTGCAACGCCATGAATCGCAGCATGCCAGGCCTCCCTGTCCATCACCAACTCCTGGAGTTCACTCAGACTCATGTCCATCGAGTCAGTGATGCCATCCACCAATCTTATCCTCTGTTGTCCCCTTCTCCTCCTGCCCCCAACCCTTCCCAGCATCAGAGTCTTTTCCAATGAGTCAACTCTTCGCATGAGGTGGCCAAAGTACAGGAGTTTCAGCTTTAGCATCAGTCCTTCCAAAGAAATCCCAGGGCTGATCTCCTTCAGAATGGACTGGTTGGATATCCGTGCAGTCCAAGGGACTCTCAAGAGTCTTCTCCAACACCACAGTTCAAAAGCATCAATTCTTCAGCGCTCAGCCTTCTTCACAGTCCAACTCTCACATCCATACATGACCCCTGGAAAAACCATAGCCTTGACTAGATGGACCTTTGTTGGCAAAGTAATGTCTCTGCTTTTGAATATGCTATCTAGATTGGACATAACTTTCCTTCCAAGGAGTAAGCGTCTTTTAATTTCATGGCTGCAGTCACTATCTGCAGTGATTTTGGAGCCCCAAAAAATAAAGTCTGACACTGTTTCCACTGTTTCCCCATCTATTTCCCATGAAGTGATGGGACCGGATGCCATGATCTTCGTTTTCTGAATGTACTCTGTAATAGGGAGTCACGGTAGGGGGGATGTCATCATTTATTTTCTAAGCATCACTCGAGTGCCTCCTATGCACTCAAGCTTCTATTTGAGGCTCAAAGAGAATACTAAAGAAGCAAAGGCTGTTGCCCAGGAATTTACCATGCAATTAGGGTAAAAACCTACACATATACGAGTCAACTTGGAAATAATTCTAAGGCTACATGCCAGTTTAAGAGAGTGTATATTATGGAAAAATAAAATATCAAAGTTTAAGTAAGGTAAACTTACAAACAAATGCTTATTGTACCCAGGGAACCTTAATGTGGGCTCTGAAAGAAATGGAGACATTGGGTTGAAGGATAGAAAAGGAGCTTAAGAGACTAGGTAGGGACTGGAGGAGAGAAAATTACCACACTTACTGGAATAGAAGACCCTGTAGGAAGCCATGGAAGGAGAGTCGGGAAAGACACATTGGGGTTAATGGAGATTCTGGATGTCTGCACGGGGGATTTGCAGAAACAGGGAGCCACCGTAAGTTCCTGAGCCAAGCGGCACTATGACAGAGAGCTCCTGGCAGCAAGATGCAAACTGCAATCCAACAGAAAGAGACTGAATGTAGAAGGCATGAGGACAAGGCAACCCATATTTGATTTTATGTAAATGGGCTAGGTCCCATGGTTTCCAACTATTGACAGACCAATCCATGGAACAAACGACATAGCAACTGATGGGAATGGGAAAATAGGGAACAGGCCCCTTCCTAACCCTGAGTATCTTCACAGTGTTTGCTTATTAACATATGAAAAGTCTGCTTCCCACCCTCCTTTGAATGCTTAAATGATCCCAGTATTTTAGTTAAGTCCTGAACCTCTAAAATTTCTCTGGGCTCATATCACATACCATCCTGGTTACACTATTCCTTCTTTCTTGGTTCCCTCAAACCCTCTCTCCGTTTAGTGTGACTCTCCCATACCCTACTTTAATTCTGAGGTTTTATACTGGTCCTCACTCCCTTGCTGGCTCTTTGGATTAATACTCTAATTTTAGTCTTACCATCACAACTCTTACCTTAGAGCCTTTCCCCTAGTTGGAAGGTTCAACTTCTGAGAAGCATACATCCTCGAATCTGGGGTCCTTGTATATTTTGTGCCCATTTATGTCTTATATCTAGTTGGCTTTACACAAATAATTAAAAATTGAAAATTATAGCAAAAAGGGAATTTGGACTCTGTGCTACCAAATTCACTTTTTAAAATACAAGTATTTTATTAATCATTCTAGCCTCCTATGTCCTCAAACTAGAGAATTTTTATACTATATCTGGGGCCACATTTATTAAGCACAGAGCTTCAGACAAAGCCCTCCACTTTGGGGATTCAGAGCACTGCCTATGACAATTCCTTCACAAGCTGAGAGGTGAAAAGTTTGGTAACCACACAGAAGATTATTTTTACCCTTACCTACTTGACACTATAGTGGGTGTCAATCTGAAAGTTTCATAAAGAGCATTACATGACTCACTGCTCAAATTCCTAAAGAAAATTTCTTTAAGCCAGACTTCCTCTTCTTGCATTTTGTGCTTTTCCTTGGAGAATTTTCCCCCAAACACTTATACACTGAGATGCGTTTTAGATACCGAAATCTATGAAGTCTTAACCCCGGGTGGTATGACTATAAACATTTCACAAATTTTGAGAAGAATCATGAATTTTTAACAATTTTGCTGATGGCAGTGGACTTTTCTTATTGTTGTTAGCATACTCTTTTTCCAGCCCGCTCACTTTCCTATACCGTTAATTCCAGTTTTAAAACAAAACACCACAACTGTTGAAAACAGAACTGGGGACATTTGACCACTTGGTGCACAGAACTGGCTCTCAGTAGCCCGTCCCCAACCCCTAGCTAAATGCCCTGGATTGGGCATGAAGTTTAAAATCTCAGACACAGAAGAATTCCACCAGGTGTTGGCAGTTCTAGAAAGGATAGAAAAAGCAGTGCTCTGATCCCACATTAGAGGCAGGAATTTTGAAGCCTGAAAATCTACTCCCCTTTATTAAGTAATTCATTCGTTCAACCACCACTTATCAGCACTGGTTCTTCCCATTCCAACATACAGAACATAAAAATAAACAAGATTTTGTTCCTCCCAAATATGTTTCTTCTTGATTTAAAGAGCCGTATGTAGCAGTCATGCATAATCTTTTCCATTTAAGTTCTCCAACATCTTTTACTTATCTTTAGGTCCTTTCAGTTATATCCTAAAGCTTCACTTATGATACTCTAGTACTTTACTTATGGTACTCTAGTACTTTCCTTATGGTACTCACAATACTATGGTACACAGGCCTATACTGCTGCTGCTAAGTCACTTCAGTTGTGTCCAACTCTGTGCAACCCCATAGACGGCAGCCCACCAGGTCCCTCTGCCCCTGGGATTTTCCAGGCAATAACACTGGAGTGGGTTGCCATTTCCCTCTCCAATGCATGCATGCATGCTAAGTCGCTTCAGTCGTGTCCGACTCTGTGTGACCCTATGGACAGCAGCCCACCAGGCTCCTCCATCCACAGGATTCTCTAGGCAAGAATACTGGAGTGGGTTGCCATTTCCTTCTCCAAGGCCTATAGTAGATGCCCGCTAAATGTCTGTCAAATGATTGAAAAATCAAGGACCATATATGCATACTATGTTCCAATCACTGTAGGTAAACAAGAAAGATATGATACTGATCACATTGTACAGTTTGGAGAGATTATAGCCAAACAAACACTTGTTTTTCTGTACAGGGTATATGAAGGGGAAAGTACACGGTACCCAAATTTGGGGTCAGGAGACCTTAAGTTGAAAGTATCAGCACAATGAAATGCCAGCTGAAGTGAAAGGACTCCTAGCTTACTCTAGGAGAACAAGATGCTCTGTATGTGTGGAGCAAGGAGACCCTTGCTCCTTGAGAGGTGAAAAAGTGAAAGCGTAGATAAACAGTGAAGTATGTTCTTCACTGGATACTTACTCATGCTATCCATCTGTTAAGGCACTTGAAAGCTAGTCCTGTCTCTTCTGCAAAACTATTTTGTCTTCTCTAATCTTCATTAAAGCCCCTACAACTCAACATTTCCTCCACCTCTTATTTGAATTCAACGTTACATGTTCTCTTTGGATCTAGGTCCTTTTCATTTTTGCAAATAGATCATTAACTTATTGAAGACAGCTATTATGATGTAACTCTTAGTAATTGATAATAAGGAAAAAACAGAAACTGCACAAATTTTTATCTAGCCAGGTTTTGCCCGATTCTAAAAATGTGAATCTGAACACTGTGGACACGTGCAATCAGTCCCATGCTAGAGTGAAAGCGATTTTCTGAATGCCCGAGCAAAGGCAAGGACCGTGCTAAACGTGCCTGATGCTGAACTAAGCGAGACAAGGCTCATGCAAGCAGACACCACAAGCACAGATGAATAGCAACAGAGTACTGTGGATGCGGTGGTCAGTGTGGGTGCTCAGCCCCACAGAAGGCCAGAAAACAAAGGGATGCTAGAGAAAGCGCCCAGGGAACAGATGCACAGCTTCAGGTGAGAAATGGCAGCTGAGCTGACTTTTAAGAAAGAAAATGGATTTTGGAGGTGAAGGTTCAAGAGCTGGGTGGAGACATCTCTATCTCTCTCGAAGGGAGGTCATCTTTGGCAATGTGGCTGGCATGTGCAAAAGCTGAATATAGCCACTGAAGTAGGATCACAGTGAATATGCGGTAGAGAGACCTGGCGTGCTGCAGTCCATGGGGCCACAAAGAGGGAGACTCAACTGGGCAACTGAACAGCGACACCCGGATCACAACGGTGGAAACAGCTGTGGGCAAGACCAGCAGACGTGTTGCGGCTTACTGTGAAGGCCCTGGTGCCATTTTGGCTTTTTTCCTGTGACAAAAAGTATGCTCATTATGGAAAAGGTAAGAAACAAGCTTATTAGTGTTTTAGAAACTCTGGTGTAGGAAGCAGAATGTAGCAGGAAAAGATGCAGGCAGAAAAAAATGCAAAGAGCTTTTTTTTTTTTTAAGAGCTATTTTAATAGCTGAAGCAAAAGATGAAGTCTATAGATAAGTGGTCTGAAATGTTTCTGTAAAGAGTCAGAGAATAAATGTTTTAGGCTTTTCCACCACATGAGTTCTGTCTCAACTGCTCCACTCTGCTGTTGTAGCGGGTAAGTGGGCATAGACAGTACTTCAGCAAACAGAGGTAGCTGTGTTCTAATAAAGCCTTATTCACAGAAGCCAACATTGAACCAGATCTGGCTGGGTTATAGTCTGTGAACCTCTAGTCCAGATCAAGGTAACAGGAGAGACTAGTTTTAAGGTTTATTTCTAAGGTGGAATTGACCTGGTTCATGAGAGTAGGGAGACAGAGTCCAGTGTGAGTGTGGTAAGGCTGTATTTGAAGTGCTAGGGAATGAGAATGTTAGTGATACAGTCACTAAAACAGGAGCTGAACTGCTTTTTAGGGGAAAGATAATTTTTTTGTTTCAGATAAGTTCATGGTGACTGTGAAGACCCACAAAAGTAGATTATAGTAGAAAGATTCCTCTCCTGTTTCCATGGAGGGTCTCCTTGGAAGGCAGAGGGATTCCCACCAAGTCATTCTAAATGCCAGTTTTTGCATGCAGGCATCTAGAGACACTTCTCTAGTAAAGGAAATATTTATAGAATGTCTTTGCTGGAGCATCAGGCTGAGAACTTTTTACTCCCACATGAAGTGGAAATTTCATATGCAAAATTTTTTCCTCAACCATCTAGATAGTCTTGGCAAACATATATTTCGACATTCATTACCCAAAAATTTGCCTGGGGGTTCTTTTTCACTTTTAAGAACCAAAAATAATGTTTTCCTGCAAGGTATTTTTACTAGAGTTTATATTTTAGAACAATTTAAGGTTCACAGCATTGAGTAGAAGGTATAAAGATTTCCTGTGTATACCATCTACCCCCATTCATACACAGTGTCCCATGATCAATATCCCTCACCAGAGTGGTACACTTGTTACAACTGATAAACCTACATTGTCACATCTTTATTACCCATAGTTTACATTACCGTTTACCCTTGATGTGGTATGCCTGTGGGTTTAGACACATATGTGGAGGCATGAATCCACCATCATAGTATCATGAAGGATAGTTTCACTGCTCCAAAAATCCTCTGTGCTCTGCCTGTTTATCTGCCCCTCTTCCCAGCCCCTGGCAACAGTTGATCTTTTTACTGTCTCCAAAGTTTTGCTTTTTCCAGAATATCATATAACTGGAATCACATTGCAAGATGTTTTTTTTTTAATTTATTTATTTTTTATTTGAAGGATAATTGCTTTACAGAATTTTGTTGGTTTCTGCCAAACATGTTTTTTTAATTTATACCTTCCACATCTGTGTGTGAGAGCGTGTGTGTGTGTGTGTGTGTGTGTGTGTAGCAATATAGCAATAGGCTAACACTGTAATGTAACACCAGCCTTCCCACATTAGCCCTGAGGACACTGAGATATAGCAAAACAGAGATTATCCTACTCATGTTGAGAATGAACAAAAGACATTATTAAAAAATGGAAGATCTTAAATTGCTGACCCTGTGATACACCCCTGATACTCACTGCTCTGTCAAAAAATAAAACCATCCTTTAGTTTAAAAAAAAAATGGGGTTACTAGTGCTCTGTGATTCTGACAGAAAAACTGGCATCCAGGTTAAAAAAAAATTATTTTATGCAAAGAATGAACCATCCTCAGACAACCACCTAATTACTGTGCCCCAGATTTTACATAATGATGAAAACTGTCAGGATCCTTTCCAAGAGCTGATATCCACTTTAATCAGGGGTTTCAACCTAGATGTGGTACAGTTTTCTGTATCTTTATCCCTTTTAGCAATTAAGATAATCTGGATGTAAAGGCTGGCAAGGATGAATCCACTTGAGTCCTTCAAGTGATTGAGCTTGTCAAGCAACTGTACAGAGAGGGCTAAGCCAAAGGTTTTACAGAAATCTCCTGTAGCTCCACCAGGGCCAAGAACTTTCTCTTGGGGAAGATTTTTAATTACCTCATCTATTTCTGAAAGTAAAAGGGAATCAAGTAATTCCCCAGTCTTCTGCAAATCACCTAGACAACTTGGAAGGAGTGAGAACTGTTTATCCGTTCCTGATATTGAGTTCTAATTTCTGTATCACTCTTTATCCTATTTTTGAAATAACTTACTAAGGAGCCCTGGGCCTGTGTTTGTCTTTTTTCTCCTTTGGGCACCTAACTCCCATTATAGTTACAAGTTTATTGTCAAAGCTCAGCAGCCAGCATAGCAATTGCTGGCTCGCATCCTCCCACTGGTGTAGGTACTGCCTAGCTGAGTGATGGATATCTTCACTTTATGGGTTATGAGTGAGCTCAGAGCTGCCGGAGTGAAGAAAAAGTTTGCTTATGACTTTTGGCAGAGGTTATCCTCCAAGTCTGGATTCTACCTTTATTTCCTAGAAAGGTTATTTTCTCAATCAACCTTTCCCATGTATATTTTTTATTGAACAGAAGAACTGAAGTTACAAAAATGAAACATGAGAGTAGACATCAGTGTTCAAGAAAACAAAAAAACTATCATAAATCCTTTTGAAAAATAGCTGGATACAAGTAAATTTGATAAATGAAACAAAGATTATTAATTTTCAAATGAGTAGAAACATTTTAACATCGATTAATTTGTGTCATCCAATGTGTTTTATGAAAATTTTGGAAATTAGATCAGGTAATCTATTTTACCAAATCAACTTTTAATTGTCTAAAGACTCTGAAACCTTCATATAACAAACATTTTATTTTGCTAAGAAGACACTCACTTTGATAAGTTAGGAGTTTCTCAAGTGGCAATGTTTTAAAAGATTTTTAAAAACGCTTTCAAATAGATCATAACTAGATCTAAATCCAATCAAGCTATAACTATACAAGTAACTAAGTAAGATTCATGTTTATAGATTTTTCTTTCTAAATAAATTAGTGGCAAGCTTTGTAACCCCTTGATTTGATAAGAGAATTTATTTTGCAAAATACAGTATTGCAAAGATTGGCTAGCTATTGATTCTTCATGTGCTATTTATTTAAAATTTGAAACCCCAGTGGTGGCACCCACGGCCAGATTGCTTACATAGTTTAGGGACCTATTGATTGGTGGTTTACACTTGTTTTAAGTGGCCACACAATCAGTGGAGCACAGAAGACCCCACTGTAAACCATCACCTAAATTCTTCTAAAACCGGATTCTTCTTGGTGGCTGCTAATTCAGAGACAAAGTACATCTTATACTACTTAGAAAGGATCCTGTATTTGAAGGTGCACCTGGAAATCTCTTGGGACTCTCATGATTGCCTGTGCTTTCTTTCTGCTACCACACCATGGTCTCTCAACTTTATTCATTCTATAGAAAAGTATGTTCTGTGGAAAAAAAATACAGTGTTATCTATTTCAAAATTTAAGTCACCATTCAAATATTTCATAACACATCCTACAGTTTTATTTATTGCCAAACACTGTTATTCTCATTTTTTAAATCTTCACCTTTTATATTCAATCCTAGCTTCTTCAAGTCACACGACATTTTATGTTTTAAGTTTTGCATTATTATTTGGACTCTGAAGCTTAAATGCCTTCTATTTAGTTGTTATATATCTTACGACCTTTATTAATAAAATTAATTGAATTGTGTAACATTTAAGCAAATTTTAATGAGTTTCTTCAGATACTTGGCATTGGGCCTCCAAAATTTGTTCTGTATTTTCCAAGTTGTTTAGACAGCAACTTGATCAATATGCTAATTTTCTGGAAACTCTCTTCTTATTATAGTTGATTATTTTTAATTAACTCAAATTTAGTTGCTAATCTGTTATAATCCTTAGTGATGCATGGCACAAATATGTCTTTTCCTAGTAAGCTCACATTGATAGTCAAATTTCTGGCCTCTGTTCTCCTATTTAGACCCATGAAAGCACTAATTATTTGTCCCCCTGGGTGAAGACGGGGAAACTAAAAGCCTTATAGTGCACTCATTTATAAACTTGGAATTTTGCCCTTCATCAAAGACCTTGAAGAAAGGGTTGGAGAGTCTTTGCTAGAAACGTTAGTCTATAGTTCTAGTGGCCAATGAACTTTGATTTTTCTAGATATATCCTGTTTCAAATACTCTGTTCTGTTGTCTGATCCTGTTTTTATTTATTTTATTTTATTTTTAAATTTTATTTTATTTTTAAACTTTACATAATTGTATTAGTTTTGTCAAATATCAAAATGAATCCACCACAGGTATACATGTGATCTCTATCCTGAACCCTCCTCCATCCTCCCTCCCCATACCATCCCTCTGGGTCGTCCCAGTGCACTAGCCCCAAGCATCCAGTATCCTGCATCAAACCTGGACTGGCAACTCATTTCTTACATGGTATTTTACATGTTTCAATGCCATTCTCCCAAATCTTCCCACCCTCTCCCTTTTGATTTAGAAAATATGATTACTTCTTTCTGGATTATCATCAGAACATACACTTTAAAGTACAATTCTCCAAAATTCCTGACTCTCCAAGCCTCATTCTAGGACATGAGTCATGTAACATGTAACATTCTAGGACATGAGTCATGTAACAATGACTGATTTATAGAAAGCCACTGAGTAACAAGAAAAAAAATTCAAATGTGCCTTTTTTTTTTTTTCTAATTTTATTTTATTTTTAAACTTTACATAATTGTATTAGTTTTGCCAAATATCAAAATGAATCCGCCACAGGTATACATGTGTTCCCCATCCCAAACCCTCCTCCCTCCTCCCTCCCCATACCATCCCTCTGGGCCGTCCAGTGCACCAGCCCCAAGCATCCAGCATCGTGCATCGAACCTGGACTGGCAACTCGTTTCCTACATGATGTTTTACATGTTTCAATGCCATTCTCCCAAATCTTCCCACCCTCTCCCTCTCCCACAGAGTCCATAAGACTGTTCTATACATCAGTGTCTCTTTTGCTGTCTCGTATACAGAGTTATTGTTACCATCTTTCTAAATTCCATATATATGCGTTAGTATACTGTATTTATGTTTTTCCTTCTGGCTTACTTCACTCTGTATAATAGGCTCCAGTTTCATCCACCTCATTAGAACTGATTCAAATGTATTCTTTTCAATGGCTGAGTAATACTCCATTGTGTATATGTACCACTGCTTTCTTATCCATTCATCTGCTGATGGGCATCTAGGTTGCTTCCATGTCCTGGCTATTATAAACAGTGCTGCGATGAACATTGGGGTACACGTGTCTCTTTCCCTTCTGGTTTCCTCAGTGTGTATGCCTAGCAGTGGGATTGCTGGATCATAAGGCAGTTCTATTTCCAGTTTTTTAAGGAATCTCCACACTGTTCTCCATAGTGGCTGTACTAGTTTGCATTCCCACCAACAGTGTAAGAGGGTTCCCTTTTCTCCACACCCTCTCCAGCATTTATTATTTGTAGACTTTTGGATCGCAGCCATTCTGACTGGTGTGAAATGGTACCTCATAGTGGTTTTGATTTGCATTTCTCTGATAATGAGTGATGTTGAGCATCTTTTCATGTGTTTGTTAGCCATCTGTATGTCTTCTTTGGAGAAATGTCTATTTAGTTCTTTGGCCCATTTTTTGATTGGGTCGTTTATTTTTCTGGAGTTGAGATGTAGGAGTTGCTTGTATATTTTTGAGATTAGTTGTTTGTCGGTTGCTTCATTTGCTATTATTTTCTCCCATTCTGAAGGCTGTCTTTTCACCTTGCTAATAGTTTCCTTTGATGTGCAGAAGCTTTTAAGGTTAATTAGGTCCCATTTGTTTATTTTTGCTTTTATTTCCAATATTCTGGGAGGTGGGTCATAGAGGATCCTGCTGTGATGTATGTCGGAGAGTGTTTTGCCTATGTTCTCCTCTAGGAGTTTTATAGTTTCTGGTCTTATGTTTAGATCTTTAATCCATTTTGAGTTTATTTTTGTGTATGGTGTTAGAAAGTGGTCCAGTTTCATTCTTTTACAAGTGGTTGACCAGATTTCCCAGCACCACTTGTTAAAGAGATTGTCTTTAATCCATTGTATATTCTTGCCTCCTTTGTCAAAGATAAGGTGTCCATATGTGCGTGGATTTATCTCTGGGCTTTCTATTTTATTCCATTGATCAATATTTCTGTCTTTGTGCCAGTACCATACTGTCTTGATAACTGTGGCTTTGTAGTACAGCCTGAAGTCAGGTAGGTTGATTCCTCCAGTTCCATTCTTCTTTCTCAAGATCGCTTTGGCTATTTGAGGTTTTTTGTATTTCCATACAAATTGTGAAATTATTTGTTCTAGCTCTGTGAAGAATACTGTTGGTAGCTTGATAGGGATTGCATTGAATCTATAAATTGCTTTGGGTAGTATACTCATTTTCACTATATTGATTCTTCCAATCCATGAACATGGTATATTTCTCCATCTATTAGTGTCCTCTTTGATTTCTTTCACCAGTGTTTTATAGTTTTCTATATATAGGTCTTTAGTTTCTTTAGGTAGATATATTCCTAAGTATTTTATTCTTTCCATTGCAATGGTTAATGGAATTGTTTCCTTAATTTCTCTTTCTGTTTTCTCATTATTAGTGTATAGGAATGCAAGGGATTTCTGTGTGTTGATTTTATATCCTGCAACTTTACTATAGTCATTGATTATTTCTAGTAATTTTCTGGTGGAATCTTTAGGGTTTTCTATGTAGAGGATCATGTCATCTGCAAATAGTGAGAGTTTTACTTCTTCTTTTCCAATTTGGATTCCTTTTATTTCTTTTTCTGCTCTGATTGCTGTGGCCAAAACTTCCAAAACTATGTTGAATAGTAATGGTGAAAGTGGGCACCCTTGTCTTGTTCCTGACTTTAGAGGAAATGCTTTCAATTTTTCACCATTGAGCATAATGTTTGCTGTGGGTTTGTCATATATAGCTTTTATTATGTTGAGGTATGTTCCTTCTATTCCTGCTTTCTGGAGAGTTTTTATCATAAATGGATGTTGAATTTTGTCAAAGGCTTTCTCTGCATCTATTGAGATAATCATATGGTTTTTATTTTTCAATTTGTTAATGTGGTGTATTACATTGATTGATTTGCGGATATTGAAGAATCCTTGCATCCCTGGGATAAAGCCCACTTGATCATGGTGTATGATCTTTTTAATGTGTTGCTGGATTCTGATTGCTAGAATTTTGTTAAGGATTTTTGCATCTATGTTCATCAGTGATATTGGCCTGTAGTTTTCTTTTTTTGTGGCATCTTTGTCAGGTTTTGGTATTAGGGTGATGGTGGCCTCATAGAATGAGTTTGGAAGTTTACCTTCCTCTGCAATTTTCTGGAAGAGTTTGAGCAGGATAGGTGTGAGCTCTTCTCTAAATTTTTGGTAGAATTCAGCTGTGAAGCCGTCTGGACCGGGGCTTTTGTTTGCTGGAAGATTTTTGATTACAGTTTCAATTTCCATGCTTGTGATGGGTCTGTTAAGATTTTCTATTTCTTCCTGGTCCAATTTTGGAAAGTTGTACTTTTCTAAGAATTTGTCCATTTCTTCCACGTTGTCCATTTTATTGGCATATAATTGTTGATAGTAGTCTCTTATGATCCTTTGTATTTCTTTGTTGTCTGTTGTGATCTCTCCATTTTCGTTTCTAATTTTGTTGATTTGATTTTTCTCCCTTTGTTTCTTGATGAGTCTGGCTAATGGTTTGTCAATTTTATTTATCCTTTCAAAGAACCAGCTTTTGGTTTTGTTGACTTTTGCTATGGTCTCTTTTGTTTCTTTTGCATTTATTTCTGCTCTAATTTTTAAGATTTCTTTCCTTCTACTAACCCTAGGGTTCTTCATTTCTTCCTTTTCTAGTTGCTTTAGGTGTAGAGTTAGGTTATTTATTTGACTTTTTTCTTGTTTCTTGAGGTGTGCCTGTATTGCTATGAACTTTCCCCTTAGGACTGCTTTTACCGTGTCCCACAGGTTTTGGGTTGTTGTGTTTTCATTTTCATTCGTTTCTATGCAAATTTTGATTTCTTTTTTGATTTCTTCTGTGATTTGTTGGTTATTCAGCAGTGTGTTGTTCAGCCTCCATATGTTGGAATTTTTAATAGTTTTTCTCCTGTAATTGAGATCTAATCTTACTGCATTGTGGTCAGAAAAAATGCTTGGAATGATTTCTATTTTTTTGAATTTACCAAGGCTAGCTTTATGGCCCAGGATGTGATCTATCCTGGAGAAGGTTCCATGTGCGCTTGAGAAAAAGGTGAAATTCATTGTTTTGGGATGAAATGTCCTATAGATATCAATTAGGTCTAACTGGTCTATTGTATCGTTTAAAGTTTGTGTTTCCTTGTTAATTTTCTGTTTAGTTGATCTATCCATAAGTGTAAGTGGGGTATTAAAGTCTCCCACTATTATTGTGTTATTATTAATTTCTCCTTTCATACTTGTTAGCATTTGTCTTACGTACTGTGGTGCTCCCGTGTTGGGTGCATATATATTTATAATTGTTATATCTTCTTCTTGGATTGATCCTTTGATCATTATGTAGTGACCTTCTTTGTCTCTTTTCACAGCCTTTGTTTTAAAGTCTATTTTATCTGATATAAGTATTGCTACTCCTGCTTTCTTTTGGTCCCTATTTGCATGGAAAATCTTTTTCCAGCCCTTCACTTTCAGTCTGTATGTGTCCCCTGTTTTGAGGTGGGTCTCTTGTAGACAACATATGTAGGGGTCTTGTTTTTGTATCCATTCAGCCAGTCTTTGTCTTTTGGTTGGGGCATTCAACCCATTTACGTTTAAGGTAATTACTGGTAAGTATGATCCCGTTGCCATTTACTTTATTGTTTTGGGTTCGAGTTTATACACCGTTTTTGTGTTTCCTGTCTAGAGAATATCCTTTAGTATTTGTTGGAGAGCTGGTTTGGTGGTGCAGAATTCTCTCAGCTTTTGCTTGTCTGAAAAGCTTTTGATTTCTCCTTCATACTTGAATGAGATCCTTGCTGGGTAAAATAATCTGGGCTGTAGGTTATTTTCTTTCATCATTTTAAGTATGTCTTGCCATTCCCTCCTGGCTTGAAGAGTTTCTATTGAAAGATCAGCTGTTATCCTTATGGGAATTCCCTTGTGTGTTATTTGTTGTTTTTCCCTTGCTGCTTTTAATATTTGTTCTTTGTGTTTGATCTTTGTTAATTTGATTAATATGTGTCTTGGGGTGTTTCTCCTTGGGTTTATCCTGTTTGGGACTCTCTGGGTTTCTTGGACTTGGGTGATTATTTCCTTCCCCATTTTAGGGAAGTTTTCCACTATTATCTCCTCGAGTATTTTCTCATGGTCTTTCTTTTTGTCTTCTTCTTCTGGAACCCCTATGATTCGAATGTTGTAGCGTTTAATATTGTCCTGGAGGTCTCTGAGATTGTCCTCATTTCTTTTAATTCGTTTTTCTTTTATCCTCTCTGATTCATTTATTTCTACCATTCTATCTTCTAATTCACTAATCCTGTCTTCTGCCTCTGTTATTCTACTATTTGTTGCCTCCAGAGTGTTTTTAATTTCACTTATTGCATTATTCATTATATATTGACTCTTTTTTACTTCTTCTAGGTCCTTGTTAAACCTTTCTTGCATCTTCTCAATCCTTGTCTCCAGGCTATTTATCTGTGATTCCATTTTAGTTTCAAGATTTTGGATCAATTTCACTATCATTATTCGGAATTCTTTATCAGGTAGATTCCCTATCTCTTCCTCTTTTGTTTGGTTTGGTGGGCATTTATCCTGTTCCTTTATCTACTGAGTATTCCTCTGTCTCTTCATCTTGTTTAAATTGCTGAGCTTGGGGTGTCCTTTCTGTATTCTGGCAGTTTGTGGAGTTCTCTTTATTGTGGCGTTTCCTCACTGTGTGTGGGTTTGTACAGGTGGCTTGTCAAGGTTTCCTGGTTAGGGAAGCTTGTGTCGGTGTTCTGGTGGGTGGAGCTGTATTTCTTCTCTCTGGAGTGCAATGAAATGTCCAGTAATGATTTATGAGATGTCTATAGTTTTGGGGTGACTTTGGGCAGCCTGTATCTTGAAGCTCAGGGCTGTGTTCCTTTGTTGCTAGAGAATTTGTTTGGTATGTCTTGCCCTGGAATTTATTGGCCCTTGTGTGGTGCTTGGTTTCAGTGTCGGTATGGATGCATTTGATGAGCTCCCGTCAATTAATGTTCCTTGGAGTCAGGAGTTCCCTGGAGTCAGGGTTTGGACTTAAGTCTCCTGCTTCCGGTTATCGGTCTTATTTTTACAGTAGTTTCAAAACTTCTCCTTCTATACAGCACCATTGATAAAACATCTACATTAAAGATGAAAAGTTTCTCTACAGTGAGGGTCACTCAGAGAGGTTCACAGGGTTACATGGAGAAGAGAAGAGGGAGGAGGGAGTTAGAGGTGACCCAAATGAGATGAGGTGAATCAATAGTGGAGAGAGTGGGCTAGCCAGTAGTCACTTCCTTATGTGCACTCCACAACTGGACCACTCAGAGATGTTCACGGGGTTATACAGAGAAGAGAAGAAGGAGGAAGGTAACAGAGGTGGCCAGAAGGATAAAAGGGGGGAATGAAAAGGAGGGAGACAGATCCAGCCAGTAATCAGTTCCCTAAGTGTTCTCCACCGTCTGGAACACACAGAATTTCACAGATTTGGGTAGAGTAGAGAGGGGTTAGGGAGGAGACACAGGCGACCTGGTGGAGAAAAAGGCGAGTCCAAAGGGAGAGAGAGCAGTCAAGCCAGTAATCTCACTCCCTAGTGAAAAATGGGTCCTGAAGATTGGGTCCTTAAAGGTACAAAATTGGTAACAAATACATAAAAGCAAAAATTAAAAATCTAGAGTAGAGTTTGGAATTTCAAAAATACAATGTTAAAGAAAAGAAGAAGGAAAAGAAAGAGAGAAAAAACGAACAAACAAAAACAAACAAGGTCGCGAAAATTATAAAGAAAGTACAGGTACAAAATTGATAACTAATACCAGAAAGCAAAAATTAAAAATCTAGAGTAGAGTTTGGAATTTCAAAAATACGATGTTAAAGAAAAGAAGAAGGAAAAGAAAGAGAGAAAAAACGAACAAACAAAAACAAACAAGGTCGCGAAAATTATAAAGAAAGTACAGGTACAAAATTGATAACTAATACCAGAAAGCAAAAATTAAAAATCTAGAGTAGAGTTTGGAATTTCAAAAATACGATGTTAAAGAAAAGAAGAAGGAAAAGAAAGAGAGAAGAAACGAACAAACAAAAACAAACAAGGTCGCGAAAATTATAAAGAAAGTACAGGTACAAAATTGATAACTAATACCAGAAAGCAAAAATTAAAAATCTAGAGTAGAGTTTGGAATTTCAAAAATACAATGTTAAAAAAAAAAAAAAGAAGAAGAAGAAAAATAAAGAGAGAAAACAAACAAACAAATACGAACAATGTCACAAAAATTATAAAGAAAATACAGGTACAAAATTGATATCAAATACCAAAAAGCATAAATTAAAAATCTAGAGTAAAGTTTGGAATTTCAGATATACAATGTTATATAAAAGAAGAAGAGAAAGAAACAGAGAAGGAAAAAAAAAAAAGTCAGAAATTATATAAAAAAAAAAACTATAGGTACAAAATTGATAACATATACCAAAAAGCGAAAATTAAAAATCTAGAGTAGAGTTTGGAATTTCAAAAATACAATGTTAAAAAAAAAAAAAAAAAGAAGAAGAAGAAAAATAAAGAGAGAAAACAAACAAACAAATACGAACAATGTCACAAAAATTATAAAGAAAATACAGGTACAAAATTGATATCAAATACCAAAAAGCATAAATTAAAAATCTAGAGTAAAGTTTGGAATTTCAGATATACAATGTTATATAAAAGAAGAAGAGAAAGAAACAGAGAAGGAAAAAAAAAAAGTCAGAAATTATATAAAAAAAAAAACTATAGGTACAAAATTGATAACATATACCAAAAAGCGAAAATTAAAAATCTAGAGTAGAGTTTGGAATTTCAAAAATACAATGTTAAAGAAAAGAAGAAAAAAACAAAAACAAAAACAAACAAAAAACAAGGTCAAAAAATTATAAAATATATATATATGAAGTTTGCTGAAGAAGAAAAAAATAGGGTCTTTTTTTTTTTTTTTTGCAAAGTAATAGGTTATAAAAGTGAAATTTAAAGGAACAATAGAGGACTTAAAAAAAAATTTTTTTTTAATTAAAAAAAAAAGGAAAGAATGATCGTAAAAATAATAAAAATATATCTAGGACTTTTTTGTTTTTTTTTTTGTGGGTGTTGTGGGTTCAGTTCATTTTTGGCTAGTTCCTTGGTCAGATTTATATTTCTCAAGATCTATAGGCCCCTTCCTATGTAGTCCGTAGTAACCACAGGGTTTTGATCTATTGCCTGTAGCTTCCAAGGCGTTTCCCTCTGTTATATCTTCTTCTGTTTGCTAGTCTCTTCAGTATCTGGTTTCCGCCCTGACACAAAGGGCACGGTGGAGGACACTTTTTTTTCTTTTTTTTTTTTTTAGGCTTACTTGTTCAGTTGTGCTGTAGGGAGGGAGGGAGGGAGGGATGCTGCAAACAAATAACACTGGCGTGGGCTCGCAGTGCCTCAGCCACCCTGGGTCTGCCCCTGCTCACGGCGCGTGTAGCCTCCCTGTCCACACTGCTCGGACTCTAGGTTGTTCCGCCGGGAACAATCCGAGGCTGGCCCTGGGCTGCATGCACCTCCCAGGTCCAAGCCGCTCAGGTTCAGGCACTCGGGTAGTCCTCAGAGGCGCAGACTCAGTTTCGCCTGCGTTTTGTGCTCTTCCCAGGTCTGAGCAGCTCAGGTGATGAGGTGTTTGCCGAGCGCCAATGCTGAGACTTATCGCCTCCCCGCCACTCGGTTATCTGGGTGTTAAAACCGGCGCACCTTCTCAGGCAGATGTTGACCGTCCAGACCCCCAAGAAGTTTTAGTTAGCAAAGAAGCCTGCTTACAGTTTTATAGATAATGTCTCTCTGGGGCTGCGGTTGCCCCCTTCCGGCTCTGGCTGCCTGTCACCGGAGGGGGAAGATCTGCAGCCGGCTATCTCTGTTCAGTCCTTTGTTCCGTGCGCGGGCCTGGCGGTCTTAGGTTAGGGCTGGCTTTTCGCGTGGTAGATATCCCACAGTCTGGTTTGCTAGCCCAAATTATTTCGCTCAGATAGCGCTCAGGGTATTCAGGCCAGATTCTTACTCTCAGTGATGCAGCCCACGCCGCACCTCCCTGCCCAGCCCCGGCTTGCTAATGGCGGATGCAGGCGTCTGCGCTGCTTCTCCGCTGGGGGAGTTACCGTAGGGCTCGCAATCTGCGAGTTTTAATTGCTTATTTATTTTTTCTCCCTGTTATGTTGCCCTCTGTGCTCCCAAAGCTCGGCACAGATTCGGCAGTGAGAAGGTTTCCTGGTGTTTGGAAACTTCTCTCTTTTTAAGATTCCCTTCCCGGGACGGAACTCCGTCCCTCCCTCTTTTGTCTCTTTTTTTTTGTTTTTAATATTTTTTCCTACCTCCTTTCGAAGAGTTGGGTTGCTTTTCTGGGTGCCTGATGTCCTCTGCCGGCATTCAGAAGTTGTTTTGTGGAATTTACTCGACGTTTAAATGCTCTTTTGATGAATTTGTGGGGGAGAAAGTGTTCTCCCCGTCCTACTCCTCCGCCATCTTGGCTCCTCCCCCAAATGTGCCTTTAAGTAAGGTGGTCTTTGCTCATCATAGAACCGCTTGGGAACTAATAAATCTGAGTACTGCATGATAATCATAACTTACATTCATGAAGCTTTTATAGTTTGTAATACACTATCACCTCACCTAAATCTCTTCATGGCAAATAGACGGGAAAAAAATGGAAACAGTGACAGCTTTTATCTTCTCGGACTCCAAAATCACTGCAGATGGTAACTGCAGCCATGAAATTAAAAGACACTTTCTCCTTGGAAGAAAAGCTATGACAAATCTAGGCAATGTATTAAAAAGCAGATATTTCCCTTTGTCGACAAAGGTCCGTATCAAAACTATGTTTTTTTCCGGTAGTCATGAATGGATGTGAGAGTTGGACCATAAAGATGGCTGAGCACAAAAGAATTGATGCTTTCAAATTGTGGTGTTGGAGAAAATGCTTGAGTCCTTTAGACAGCAAGGAGATCAAACTAGTCAATCCTAAAGGAAATCAACCCTGAATATTCATTAGAAGGACTGACACTGAAGCTGAAGCTCCAATATTTTGCCCACCTGATTCAAAGAACCAACTCACTGGTAAAGACCCTGATGCTGGGAAAGATTGAAGGCAAGAGGAGAAGATGGCTACAGAGGATGGAATGGTTGGATGGCATCGCTGACTCAATTGACATGAATTTGAGCAAGCTCCTGGAGATAGTGAAGGACAGGGAAGCCTGGTGTGCTGCAGTGCATGGGGTCACAAACAGTCAGACACAAGTGAGTCTCACATCCGTCTCACATCCCTTTGAGACAGACATTGTGATCCCCAGTATACAAAGGAGTATGTTACTCAGCTCTAGCAATTAAGTCCAGGACTTGAACTGTGCTCTTCTCACCGCTCTTCTGTGACCTGCAGTTCTTTTATGGATTACACTTCTTTAGGCATTGTAGACAATGGTTATGACGATGTGGTGACCCTTTCCTGACGCAGGAAGACTGCATAAATAGCGTGGCCCAGTGCCTGCACAACATCTCACTTAAAAAAGAAAAAAAAAAGAAAAAACACAGCAACTGAAATCCATACTCTTTGACAATATGGCAGATCTTTGTTTTGAGTTTCCTTAAAGAGCACTGCAGTGGTTTCACACATTTCTTCAGATAGAAACATTTCTTAGATTTTTCTCCTCAGACACTGCTTTCTTACTCCAGAATTGCAAACTCCAAACTCTTGCTAAAACCTTTCACTATGCCTGACCATCTTCCTCTGCCCCCATAATCTTCACGTTGTCCACTGCCTGTCTCTTCACCCTCCCTTCCTCCATCTCTCCTGTCACCCCTCTCCATCGCTAAAGGTTTTTTCATCTACTCCTGACTAGTGGGCCACTGAAAGCATTGAAAGACTCCTGAAAGTATTGTTTTTTTTTTCTTGCCTTCGCAGACTTTCCCCACAGAAAGTTTTGTTGGGAGTTCCATCTCAATAACAATACTACTTTGTAAGATGAAACAAAGAGGAAATTCAACATTTAGTGGGTGTTTTTTCTTTTTTTTTTTATGCCGAGTCCTGATGGGCAGTATGAAGTACTGGAAGATTATAAGATTTAGATTAAGATTGCTTTACCTATCTATCAGCCATGTGATCTTGGGCAAGTTTTTTTCTATTTTGCCTCATTTTCACTCATAGTACTGTTATGAGAATGAAAAGAGATGATGTATGTTATTTGCCATATGATAGCTCATTGGTAAAGAATCTGCCTCCAATGCAGGGGACCCCAGTTCAATTCCTGAGTTGGCAGATCCGCTGGAGAAGAGCTAGACTACCCATTCCAGTATTCTTGGGCTTGTCTTATGGCTCAGCTGGTAAAGAATCCACCTGCAATGTGGAAGACCGGGGTTTTATCCCTGGGTTGAAAAGATCCCCTGGAGAAGGGAAAGGTTATCCACTCCAGTATTCTGGCCTGGAGAATTTCACGGGCTGTAGAATCCATGGTGTCCCAAAAGTTGGACACAACTGAGCAGCTTTCACTTTTAGGCATTCAATAAAGAGTATTTTTGTAATGGCATAAAGCAAATTTTGCAAAAGAGGAAACTGAATTTTTCAGAAATTTATATACTGAACCTAGGTCACAAAGCTCATGAATAACGGGGCCAAAAACAGAGCTCAGTGGACACCAAGTGACCAGGAGCAATGTGTTGACACTGTATTTATTTAGTGCAGGAGTAGTCAGTAGTGTACTTCCCACATGGAGAGTTAACTTTTGCCAAAGATCTACCTTTCTGTGACCTTAACCAAGCTTAAATATGGGTTTAGATTGGCAGTTCACAAGTTTGATCATCAGTATCACTTCTGCTCTCACTTCTGCCCATGATAACAAAAGCACACATGGTTACATACAGTAGAGCAGCTGAACTCATTACTACTTTTCTTGTCACACTTAAGCTTTCTCTGATAGCTTGAAATTCATGATTGTCTTTTAAAATAATTAAAATAAATGCTCAATTCAACTAAAAAGAAATCAATCACTTCATCTGAACTGATGGGAACAGTAGGGTTCCTAGAGTTTCCCTTATGCCTAGAAAGAGGTCAAAATATAGAATGTTCTTGTTTGACTTAATTTCCTTCAAATATACTTAATAGTATCTATAAAGATTATTTATTTGTTTCTAAATCCATTGGCATTTACATTTTTTTAAACTATAAATCAAGACAAAATTAATCAAGAACAAGTTTCTTTAAGAATAAGTTTCTTCAAAGCAATTTAAAATTCATTGATAATAATAAGTCCATTTATTGAACATGCTCCTCTCAATACCACTATTTTTTTTTATCAAGAAAATGGATATCAGTCTTAGGCAAACTTTAAAACATGTAAAGTTTGACTCCATCATTTCTCTCCTCAACTTTCGAACTCAATGTGCTATGACACTTTTCTTCTCTGATAGCAACACTATATTATTATATATGTACATTCTCCTCTCAGAGCTGTTTGACTTTCAAAAGAGAACAACAAAAATGCCTATGTTTAACTCAAGTAATAGATGGTACCAAAAGAGACTAAATATTTTGAAACTGTAGTTTTAGAAGGATTTTTACATAAAGTATCACATTTGTCCCTCTGGGTAGCCATATGTAGATGGTATTCTGATATCCTTTTGTTTTCCAAGTGAGACCCCAGAGATAAAATGAGTGGTCCATGTGGCCAAATAGCTCAAACACAGACCTTCTTACCCCAAAGACCATATTCTCCTCACTATAGACTGACCAGCCTTCCCTCACATACAATGTCACTTTCAGACACTGCTGGGTAAAACACAGCAGAATGGAAAACAAGATAATGCATACAGTGATTCATAAACAGTGGGAAATTCTACACTGATATCACCCATGGTGCATCCATCCAACAGCTATTTTGTTACACTGAAATCAGAAAATAATAGGACTGTGGTTCTGCCAGAGAGAGTAGCTGCTGCTGCTGCTAAGTCGCTTCAGAGAGAGGTAGAAGATGGCATGAATGCTGGGGGCTTCTTTTGCTCTACAAGGAAAATATTGATTGAGCCAGCTCTTCTAGGGCTACCTAGGAGAAATAAGAAGCTGACATAATAAAGCGATACCTATAGCCGGATATCTTTATTTGACAGATTAGGGAGCTAGGATGTGATCAGTATACAGGTTGACCTCTGAGATTATTGTGACAAATAAACTCAATTCCTCTCTTTCCTTCCTCTTTATTCCCTCATCTTCACTCTTCATGATAAAACAAAGATTATTTTTTAGATTTTTGAAATAGCATTTTATTACAAAATGAATATTACAACAAACTCAATGCAGAAAAATTTTAAATACACAAAAATAAAATGTTCAAACCACCCTACATCTCACTGCCCAGAGATAATCACAGTTAACATATTAATACACTATATAGTTGACCCTAGAACAACACAGCTTTGACCTGCACAGATCCATTTACAAGCAAACTTCTTTCACTAAATAACTTCTAAAGTACTACAGGATCCATGGTGGATGAATCTGAGAATGCACAGATATGGATACCAAGGGCTGATAATGTTAATGCATGGGTTTTTAACTTCAAGGAAAGTCAGAGCTCCTAACCCCCCGTGTTATTCAATGATCTTGTTCAGTGATCAACTGCCTAGCTTTCAAGTAGTTTTTTTTCTTTGAAATATAGTGCATATATAAAATAGAATATTACTCGGTCATAAAAAGGAACAAATATGGGTCATTTGTCATGACATAGATAGACTTAGAGTCTGTCATGTACAGTGAAATAATTCAGAAAAACAAATATCATATATTAACATACATATGTAGAATCTAGAAAAATGGTACAGGTGAAACTATTTGCAGGGCAAGAATACAGAAGCAGACATATAGAACAGACATGTAGACATGTGGCTGGAGGAAGAGGGTAAGATGAATTGGGAGATTGGGACTGACATATATACACTACCATGTGTTAAACAGATAGCTAGCGAGAACCTTCTGGATGGCACAGGGAACTCAGCGTGGTGCTCTGAGATTACCTAGATGAGTGGGATGGGAGAGGGTGCAGATTCTAGTGGAAGGAAATATATGTATACATACAGATGATTCACTTTGTTGTACAGCAGGAACTAACACAACATTGGAAAGTAGCTACACCCCCAATTACAAAACATTACATTATGCATAATAGTTTTATATATAATTTTATCATTTAGCATAGTGTACCTTTTCACTTACAGAAATTTCTGCTAAACTGATTGAATATGGGCCCACATTTTTCATTCAATCCTGTATTTGTGCTTCTTTTTGTACCTTCACACACCAACCCTGGACTTGGCCATGTGATTTGCTTAGGCCAGTGGGTTGCACTACACTTGAAGCAAACAGACTCACGGCAACAGATCTGCCTTCCAGACCTCTTTATAGCCTTTGCTCGATGATTGTTTTAAGCCAATAGCTTTAGGGGTATCTTAGTACACAGAGATAGCTAGCTGGCACACATTCTATAACAGATAAACACACATGAAACATTTATTCTTCACCGTTGTATCATTCTATACAAGGTCAACCAGAGTGATCACTTTAAAATGGAAATAAAATCTTGTTATTTCCTATATAAAGCATTTCAATCACTTCCTCACTGTTCTGGAATAAAATTCAATCAACTCCTGGCCTATAAGCCCTGGATAACTGTCTCTTACCACTTATCCAATCTTATCCCTTGGCTCCTCCCTCTCAGGCATCACACTGCAGTTATAGGGGTCATTTTAAAATATCTCCATAGAGTCATTGTACAGGGTGTTCTCTCAACCTGGAATGCATGTATGCCACTGCTCACCCAACAGCTCTGACTTTAAATATCATCAGCCCAAAAGAAGCTTTCTTGATGATACTATCCAAAGAAGTATCCTTCAACACCCAGTTATTTTCATTCTCCCTTATTTCTCTATTAGCTCTTATCACAATAATAACCACTTCATTTCTTTGTTTCATTGCTTCCTGTCTGTCTACCTTTCTTGGTCATAAAATCAACGATAACCAGAGCCATGCCTATTTGGTTCCTGTGCTATCCCCAACATCTCTCTCAATATCTGGAAACCTGTGGATTCAACATGTTGTGACTAAATATATGAAAAATTATACCAAAATTAAAATTTTAAATGTCCTATTATTGGACATACAGGAAACTTCCATATGTATATATTTTTTCATATATGCTACACTACATATTTATCAAAACTAAAAATTGTAAGAAAAAATGTTTAACATGTTAACTACAATGTTAATTACAATACAGTAATTAACACTGCTATATGATATATATGTTTTTGCACTGTGGTGTTGGAGAAGATTCTTGAGAGTCCCTTGGACTGCAAGGACATAAAACCAGTCAATCCTAAAGGAAATCAGTCCTGAATATTCATTGGAAGGACTGATGCTGAAGCTCCAATACTTTGGCCACCTCATTCAAAGAACCAACTCACTGGAAAAGACCCTGATGCTGGGAAAGACTGAAGGAAGGAGAAGGGGATGACAGAAGATGAGATGGTTGAATGGCATCAACGACCAGATAGACGTGAATTTGAGCAAGCTCCGGGAGTTACATGACTGAGTAACTGAACTGAACTGATATTATATATGAAATTTGTTGAGGGTAAATCCTAAGTTCAGTTCAGTTCAGTTGCTCAGTCATGTCTGACTCTTTGCGACCCCATGAATCGCAGCACGCCAGGCCTCCCTGTCCATCACCAACTCCCGGAGTTCACTCAGACTCATTTCCATCGAGTCAGTGATGCCATCCAGCCATCTCATCCTCTGTCATCCCCTTCTCCTCCTGCCCCCAATCCCTCCCAGCATCAGAGTCTTTTCCAATGAGTCAACTCTTCACATGAGGATGCCAAAGTACTGTAGTTTCAGCTTCAGCATCATTCCCTCCAAAGAAATCCCAGGGCTGATCTCCTTCAGAATGGACTGGTTGGATCTCCTTGCAATCCAAGGGACTCTCAAGAGTCTTCTCCAACACCACAGTTCAAAAGAATCAATTCTTCAGTGCTCAGCCTTTTTCAGAGTCCAACTCTCACATCCATACATGACCACTGGAAAAACCATAGCCTTGACTAGACGAACCTTTGTGGACAAAGTAATGTCTCTGCTTTTGAATATGCTATCTAGGTTGGTCATAACTTTCCTTCCAAGGAGTAAGCGTCTTTTAATTTCATGGCTGCAGTCACCATCTGCAGTTATTTTGGAGCCCAGAAAAATAAAGTCTGATACTGTTTCCACTGTTTCCCCATCTACTTCCCATGAAGTGATGGGACCGGATGCCATAATCTTAGTTTTCTGAATGTTGAGCTTTAAGCCAACTTTTTCACTTTCCACTTTCACTTTCATCAAGAGGCTTTTTAGTTCCTCTTCACTTTCTGCCATAAGAGTGGTGTCATCTGCATATCTGAAGTTATTGATATTTCTCCCATCAATCTTGATTCCAGCTTGTGTTTCTTCCAGTCCAGCGTTTCTCATGATGTACTCTGCATAGAAGTTAAATAAGCAGAGGGATAATACACAGCCTTGACGTATTCCTTTTCCTATTTGGAACCAGTCTGTTGTTCCATGTCCAGTTCTAACTTTCGCTTCCTGACCTGCATACAAATTTCTCAAGAGGCAGGTCAGGTGGTCTGGTATTCCCATCTCTTTCAGAATTTTCCACAGTTTATTGTGATCCACACAGTCAAAGGCTTTGGCATAGTCAATAAAGCAGAAATAGATGTTTTTCTGGAACTGTCTTCCTTTTTCCATGATCCAGCAGATGTTGGCAATTTGATCTCTACCTTTTCTAAAACCAGCTTGAACATCAGAAAGTTCACAGTTCATGTATTGTTGAAGCCTGGCTTGGAGAATTTTGAGCATTACTTTACTAGCATGTGAGATGAGTGCAATTGTGTGGAAGTTTGAGCATTCTTTGGCATTGCCTTTCTTTGGGATTGAAATGAAAACTGACCTTTTCCAGTCTTGTGGCCACTGCTGAGTTTTCCAAATTTGCTAGCATATTGAGTACAGAACTTTCACAGCATCATCTTTCAGGATTTGAAATAGCTCCACATGGAATTCCATCCATCACCTCCACTAGCTTTGTTCATAGTGATGCTTTCTAGGCCCACTTGACCTCATATTCCAGGATGTCTGGCTCTAGATGAGTGATCACACCATCGTGATTATCTGGGTCGTGAAGTTCTTTTTTGTACAGTTCTTCCGTGTATTCTTGCCATCTCTTCTTAATATCGTCTGCTTCTGTTAGGTCCATACCATTTCTGTGCTTTATCAGGACCATCTTTGCATGAAATGTCCTCTTGGTATCTCTCATTTTCTTGAAGAGATCTCTAGCCTTTCCTATTCTGTTGTTTTCCTCTATTTTTTGCATTGATCGCTGAGGAAGGCTTTCTTATCTCTTCTTGCTATTCTTTGGAACTCTGCATTCAGATGCTTATATCTTTCCTTTTCTCCTTTGCTTTTCACTTCTCTTCTTTTCACAGCTATTTGTAAGGCCTCCCCAGATAGCCATTTTGCTTTTTTGCATTTCTTTTCCATGGAGACGGTCTTGATCCCTGTCTCCTGTACAATGTCATGAACCTCATTCCATAGTTCATCAGGCACCTTATCTCTCAGATCTAGGCCCTTAAATCTATTTCTCACTTCCATTGTATAATCATAAGGGATTTGATTTAGGTCATACTTGAATGGTCTAGTTGTTTTCCCTATTTTCTTCAATTTCAGTCTGAATTTGGTAATAAGGAGTTCATGATCTGAGCCACAGTCAGCTCCTGGTCTTGTTTTTGTTGACTGTATAGAGCTTCTCCATCTTGGGTTCAAAGAATATAATCGATCTGATTTCAGTGTTGACCATCTGGTGATGTCCATGTGTAGAGTCTTGCCTTGAGTTGTTGGAAGAGGGTGTTTGCTATGACCAGTGCATTTTCTTGGCAAAACTCTATTAGTCTTTGCCCTGCTTCATTCCGTATTCCAAGGCCAAATTTGCCTGTTCCTACAGATGTTTCTTGACTTCCTACTTTTGCATTCCAGTCCCCTATAATGAAAAGGACATCTTTTTTGGGTGTTAGTTCTAAAAGGTCTTGTAGGTCTTCATAGAACCGTTCAACTTCAGCTTCTTCAGGGTTACTGGTTGGGGCATAGACTCAGATTACTGTGATATTGAATGGTTTTCCTTGGAAATGAACAGAGATAATTCTGTCATTTTTGAGATTGCATCCAACTACTACAGATGGTGACTGCAGCCATGAAATTAAAAGACGCTTACTCCTTGGAAGGAAAGTGATGACCAACCTAGATAGCATATTCAAAAGCAGAGACATTACTTTGCCAACAAAGGTCCGTCTAGTCAATGCTATGGTTTTTCCTGTGGTCATGTATGGATGTGAGAGTTGGACTGTGAAGAAGGCTGAGTGCAGAAGAATGAATGCTTTTGAACTGTGGTGTTGGAGAAGACTCTTGAGAGTCCCTTGGACTGCAAGGAGATCCAACCAGTCCATTCTGAAGGAGATCAGCCCTGGGATTTCTTTGGAAGGAATGATGCTAAAGCTGAAACTCCAGTACTTTGGCCACCTCATGCGAAGAGTTGACTCATTGGAAAAGACTCTGATGCTGGGAGGGATTGAGGGCAGGAGGAGAAGGGGAGGACAGAGGATGAGATGGCTGGACGGCATCACTGACTCAATGGACGTGAATCTGAGTGAACTCTGGGAGTTGGTGATGGACAGGGAGGCCTGGCGTGCTGCGATTCATGGGGTCGCAAAGAGTTGGACACGACTGAGCGACTGATCTGATCTGATCTGACTGCATTTTGGACTCTTTTGTTGACCATCATGGCCACTCCATTTCTTCTGAGGGATTCCTGCCCGCAGTAGTAGATACAATGGTCATCTGAGTTAAATTTACCCATTCCAGTCCATTTTATTTCGCTGATTCTTAGAATGTCGACATTCACTCTTGCCATCTCTTGTTTGACCACTTCCAATTTGCCTTGATTCATGGACCTGACATTCCAGGTTCCTATGCAATATTGCTCTTTATAGCATTGGACCTTGCTTCTATCACCAGTCACATCCACAACTGGGTATTGTTTTTGCTTTGGCTACATCCTTTAATTCTTTCTGGAGTTATTTCTCCACTGATCTCCAGTAGCATATTGGGCCCCTACTGACCTGGGGAGTTCCTCTTTTAGTATCCTATCATTTTGCCTTTTCATACTGTTCTTGGGGTTCTCAAGGCAAGAATACTGAAGTGGTTTGCCATTCTCTTCTCCAGTGGACCACATTCTGTCAGATCTCTCCACCATGACCTGCCTGTCTTGGGTTGCACCATGGGCATGGCTTAGTTTCACTGAGTTAGACAAGGCTGTGGTCCTAGTGTGATTAGATTGACTAGTTTTCTGTGAGTATGGTTTCAGTGTGTCTGCCCTCTGATGTCCTCTTTCAACACCTACCATCTTACTTGGGTTTCTCTTACCTTGGGCGTGGGGTATCTCTTCACTGCCGCTCCAGCAAAGTGAAGCTGCTGCTCCTTACCTTGGAGGAGGGGTTTCTCCTCACCGCCGCCCTTCCTGACCTCAACATGGGATAGCTCTTCTAGGCCCTCCTGTGCCCGTGCAGCCACTGCTCTTGGACGTGGGGCTGGTTCTCCCGGCCGCTACCCTTGGCCTGGGGCATAGGGTAGCTCCTCCCGGCAGCCGCCCCTGACCTTGTTCACGGGGTATCTCCTCTCAGCCGCCGCACTTGACCTCGGACGTGGGGTAGCTCCTCCCGGCTGCCGCCCCTGACCTCGGACTTGGGTAGGTGTTCTCCGCCGTTCCTGCGCCATCACAGCCTGGCACCCTCGGCCGCTGCCCCTGACCTCAGACGTGGGGTAACTCCTTTTGGCCGACGCCCTTCGGGCAAGGGGTCCTCCCGGCTTCTGCCCCTGACCTCGGACGTGAGATAGCTCCTCTCAGCCACGCTTAGTGCGCCAGTTGTGGTTGCAGCCGCTGCCGCCGTGCTTAGTGCGCAGGTCGCAGCTGCGGTCTTATCAAAGGGCAAAAGCATATCTTTTCTATATCTTTAATGTTGCATCCATATACGATGATAGAGGCTCCCTAGACTTGTGGTAATCATTTCATGATGTATGTATGTAATGTAAAGCATTATACTGTATACCTTAAACTTTTACAGTACTGTATGTCAATTATATCAATAAAACTGAAAGGAAAACAATCAATGAGAAGAAAGATGGAAACCCAAAAGAAAATCAGAGAAGAATATGTCAGGAAAATATCATTAACAAAAAATAGAAATACAGATGAATATATATAAATATCATATCTCACTAGAAATGAGAAGTAAAATGCTATATAAAACATTATCTGCTATTATTTATAGTTTGAATTTTTTTTAATTGCATTTCAAAAATACAAAATTAGCACTCCTATACCCAGCTGACACAAGCAAAGATGGATACAATTTTTCTGGAAGCTTCATTGACATGAGATCTCATGAGTATTAAAAACAGTCAAAAATAAGCAATCTGACCTTAAAGTTCCACTTCTGCTAAGTTATCTTAAGGAAATAGTAATGACAATTTACCACCTTGTGGAACCTACTCATATACCAATTAAGTGATAGCCAAAAGTTTGCCCTGCACTGGTCACTTTCTTGTGCATATTTCTTAATTTAGTGGCTTTTTCCCCTAGGACAAGAGCTTTACAATGTATTTTTACCTCTGCTAAGCCTCTGTTTTATATTTTTTAGGAAGAAAAAAAAGCTCATTGCTCTACTAATGATTACCTACTTTCTACAGTTTCCTAAAGAATAAGTCACTTCGATAATATTGGAAGGCATAATAAGTTCAATTCCATAGAACAAAACTTAATTGCTCAGCCTCCTAGAGTCTCAGAATACTTAACTGGGATTTTAAAGTGATACTGCATGTGAAATTGCTTTGTCAGTTCGACTTGATTGTTTTATTAGTTTTTGTAGTGGATTCTTCACCCAGATCACTGATGTCCTTTTCAGTCAGCTTTATACAAATTCTTGTACTTAAGTGTTGGCTTACCCTCAGGATTCTGTTCTTGGCTTTCTTTTATTTTCAAAATATATGGAATCCCTGAGCTAATTTTATCTCCTATAATATCTTCAAACAGCACATATTGTCAATGGTTCACAATTTATGTTACTGTCCATTTGTCTTCTGGTTCTGCTCTTTTCTTTTAGGCATTTATATGGATAGAGTTGTGCTTTCCAATTCCTTTGAAGTTACACATGCCTGTGTGACTTTCTTTGGCAAGTATAATGTTAACCAGAAGAGACACATATGACTTCCAGGCAGAAATCTCTAAAAGACAGTGTGCAATTTTACAAAGTTCTCTCCTGTGCAAGGGTCAGTCACTTTCCAGTTGGTCAGTCACTTTCCATAGGTACCTTCATCTGATATCTTTGAGTAAGACCTAGAGGGATATGTAACCTCAGCAGAAAATAAAATTTGTATTTAAGTCACTAAGATACTGTGGCTGTTCATTACTGCAGCAGAACTTTGACTGACTGGCACTGCCCCAATTCCAATTTTTTTTTTTTTAACCTGGACATCTACACTTTGATGTTCCACAGGCAAAGTATAACATAATCTTCCTCCCAAATTGATTTTTCCCTGGAGTCCTCCAAATTTCTTAATGGAACTTCTGTACAATTAGTTGTCCTGTGGTTCATTTTAATCCTTCTCTATTACACCCACATCTGATCAGTTATGGCACCCATTCATTCTAACTCCTAGGTACCTTCATAGGAAGCGTCACACTCTGTTTTAACTGGTGCTTCCTTGGTTCCTGCCACAGTTATTACAAATCCTTCCCAGTCAAATTTCCAGTTCATCTACTTGGCACCCCTCCAAATAGCAATAGCATAATTAAGCTTCCTAAAATGTAAAAGTGACCATATCACTTCTCAGCCTGAAATGATTCAATATTTTCCTTTATAATTCAAGAGTAAGTCCAAAGGTTTAAATGTCATACAAGGCTTTTCAAGTTATTATCTCTGGCTACCTTTCAAGTTTTATTTCTCTCTCACACACACAGCCTTTATGTTCCAATAGTATTAAACTCCTCGGCTGAATATATCCTACTATTTCCTACTTTCATGCCTTTGTCTTTGTTTTTCTCAAATATCTGTATGTCAAGTCCCTAGCACTGGAGTATCCTGAAGATGAATGTAAAACAGTTTTAGTTACTTCTTGGAAGTTGCACGTGGGCTCTTTGCATGCTGTGCAATGGAAAGACCAAATAGCAAGCTATTTTGCAGAGAGAAAATGCTTTAATGTAGGGTTGCCAAACAAGGAGACAGCAACCAAGGCTCTTATCTGTCTCCCCAGTCAGGTTTTGTGTGGGATATTTATTGTGGGAGAAAGAAACAGGAGGGTGTTGGGGCTAAGAAACAATTGGTGGGAGGGTAAAGTCCATTTTAAGAGTCTTCTGAGCAGATGCAATTATCTTTCATGTCTCCTCATGGGCTGTATGTGTTAATTCAGGGGGGATTCATGTGTTCATGTTGTAAATTATCAGTGCATGACATCTAAAGTTCCCTTATCGTTCTAGTTCCCAAATGCATCTGATTGATATTCAGTCAAAGGAGAATATCAGCAAGCTGTTTCCTCATCAGTGTTCCTATTGTTCTGTAAACTAACCTCAAAGGTCTCAGTTCATCATCTTTTACCTTATTTTAACCTGGTAGAAATGAGGGTACAATTTCAAAAGTAGATTGATTTGTTTTGAAAAATTGTCTAGGGATGGGGAAAAAATACACCAACTCATGTTTTATTAAGAAAATACTGTTTGTGTCTCTGAGTTGTTGTTATTCAATCCCCAAGTCATGTCCGACTCTTTGTGACCCCACGAACTACAGCACACCAGGCTTTCTTGTCCTAATCATCTCCCAGAGTTTGCACAAATTTGTCCATTGAATCAGTGATGCCATCTAACCATCTCATCCTCTGTTGACCTCTTCTCCTTCTGCCTTCAATCTTTCCCAGCATCAGGTTCTTTTCCAGTGAGTCAGCTGTTCTCATCAGCTGACCAAAGCATAGTAACTTCAGCTTCAGCACCTCCTTGCTGTGTGTCTGTAGACTCTCTCTATATTTTTAAATAACTATTCATCTTAGAATTCTCAATGTGAGAATAAAATTGTTAAGCCATTTTAAAGCTTCAATTAATAGAATTTTTAAGACTAGAATAAAATCCATTTAGAATGATTAAGGTCCCAAATATCATCATGTACCAGTGCAATGTCTTCCGGGTGAACATAATTAATGAGTGCTATTTAGAATCAAAGCCAAAATGAATATCAAAACAAAACAACTTTGAGCCCATAAATTGATGAAACTCTTCATATCATTACTTACTTCAACATGACATCCCTCCAATAAAATACAGGTGACAAAAAAATTACAGATGCTGTCAGTAAGCTCCAAGTAGAATAGCCTCTGCTTTTAATAAGTGATCAAAATGGTGTCTAGAAAGACACTGAGCTCTGCTTCACCCACAGGCAAACCAAGATTGTAACTATTTACAGAGCAACTATCTATGAGAACAACCTGAATACCAGCAGAAAAGATCATCTGCAGCTGAAGATATAAAGAAGAAGCCATAATAAAATAGGTAGGGGGGCAGAGACACATATGGTCAAGACCCATAGCTCTGGGGAGGCAACCCACAAAAGGGAGGATAGCTACAATTGCAATGATTCTCCCCAAGGAGCAAACGATCCAAGCTCCACCAGAGGGCTCCCCAGAATGGGGGTCCTGCACCAAGAAGAGGAACCCCCAGAATATTTGGCAATGAAGGCCAGTGGGACATATTCAGGAGAACCACAGGTCTATGGGTAATAGAAACACCACTTTTAAAGGAAATTAATAAAATATTGCAGGCTGTGAGACCTGGGGGCAGTGATCTGAAAGGATCACATATCCACCTGCTGATCTTTGCAGAGGCTCTCAGTGAGAAAGGAGGCAGTTAAAACTCAGCCTGGGCACATGCATGCTGGCAGCAACCATGTTGTGGAGCTCATTCTACTACAAGAACACTAATACTGATAAGTGCCATTTGAAATCCTTCCTCAAGGTGTTCAGTTCAGTTCAGTTGCTCAGTCATGTCCAACTCTTTGTGACCCCATGAACCACAGCACGCCAGGCCTCCCTGTCCATCACCAACTCCCAGAGTTCACCCAAACCCATGTCCATTTAGTTGGTGATGCCATCCAACCATCTCATCCTCCGTCATCCCCTTCTCCTCCTGCCCTCAGTCTTTCCCAGCATCAGGGTCTTTTCCAATGAGTCAGCTTTTCCCATCAGGTGGCCAAAATATTGGAGTTTCAGCTTCAACATCCATCCTTCCAATGAACACCCAGGACTGATTTCCCTTAGGATGGACTGGTTGGATCTCCTTGCAGTCCAAGGGACTCTCAAGAGTCTTCTCCAACACCACAGTTCAAAAGCATCAATTCTTCGACACTCAGCTTTCTTTATAGTCCAACTCTCACATCCATACATGACCAGTGGAAAAACCATAGCCTTGACTAGATGGACCTTTGTGGACAAAATAATGTCTCTGCTTTTTAATACAGTGTCTAGGTTGGTCATAACTTTCTTTCCATAACTCCTTGGAGGAGTAAGCATCTTTTAATTTCATGGCTGCAATCATCATCTGCAGTGATTTTGGAGCCCCCCAAAATAAAGTCAGCCACTGTTTCCACTGTTTCCCCATCTATTTCCTCAAGGTGTGGCAGGACCCAGTTCCATCCACCAGCATCATGAAGCCTCCATGGAAGGCAGGACCTGACAATCAACAGGACTGAGACCCAGCCACTGCTAGCAGCATGCCCACAGAAGTTGAACTGGCCACAACAGAAGGACACATGCAGCCCACATAAAGAGCACCACCAGAACATACAGCTCTCATAACCACAGGTGAGTGCTGGTGGGCTTCATGGTACATTTTTATGTAAGGCCAATTCTCCAAGAGCAAGAAATGTAACTAAACTACATAGGAATACAAATACATAGAAATAAAAACAGTGAAAAAGAGAAAATGAGGCAACAGAGAAATGGGTTCTAGGTGAAAGAACAAGATAAAACTCTAGAAGGAGAACTAAGTGAAGTAGAGAAGAAAAGTATCCAGTAAACAGTTTAAGGTAATGACCATAAAGATGCTCAAAGGACTTGGGAAAAGAATAGATGAAGAGAGTAAGAAATTGGAAGTTTTTTAAACAAAGTTAGAAAATAGAAAGAAGAACCAATCAAGCCTGAAGAATTCATAGCTGAAATAAAAACTACACTAGAAGGAATATGCAGTAGATTAGATGATACAGAGGAACAGATCAGCAAATAAGGAGTAGTAGAAATCACTCAAGCTGAACAGAAGGAAAAAAGAGTCTAAAAAATGAGAGCAGTTTAAGATGTTCTGGGACAACACCAAGCGGACTTACATTTGCATTATAGTAATCTCAGAAGAAGAGGAAGAGAGAGAAAAGAGCAGAAAACATTTGAAAGCATGAGAGCCGAACATTTTCCTAACCTAGAGAGAAAAACAGACATTCAGGTCCAGGAAGCACAGAGAGTCCTAAAGCACAAATTGATCCAAAGAAAACCACCCCAAGACACATCATAGCTAAAATGGCAAAAATTAAAAGTAAAGAAAGAATATTTTTAAAATCAAAGAAGACAATATAGTATACAAGGAAAATCACAAAGGGCTATCAGTTGATTTGAAGTAGAAATTCTGCAGGACAGAATGGAGGAGCATAACACACTAAGGTGACAAAAGGGAAAAAAAAAAAAACTTCAGTCAAGAACCTAAAACCTGACAAAGATCCCACAAAAAAAGAAAACTACAGGCCAATATCACTGATGAATATAGATGCAAAAATCCTAAACAAAATTCTAGCAATCAGAATCCAACAACACATTAAAAAGATCATACACCATGACCAAGTGGGCTTTATCCCAGGGATGCAAGGATTCTTCAATATCCGCAAATAAATCAATGTAATACACCACATTAACAAATTGAAAAACAAAAACCATATGATTATCTCAATAGATGCAGAGAAAGCCTTTGACAAAATTCAACACCCATTTATGATAAAAACTCTCCAGAAAGCAGGAATAGAAGGAACATATCGCAACATAATAAAAGCTATATATGACAAACCCACAGCAAACATTATCCTCAATGGTGAAAAATTGAAAGCATTTCCTCTAAAGTCAGGAACAAGACAAGGGTGCCCACTTTCACCATTACTATTCAACGTAGTTTTGGAAGTTTTGGCCACAGCAATCAGAGCAGAAAAAGAAATAAAAGGAATCCAAATTGGAAAAGAAGAAGTAAAACTCTCACTATTTGCAGATGACATGATCCTCTACATAGAAAACCCTAAAGACTCCACCAGAAAATTACTAGAACTAATCAATGATTATAGTAAAGTTGCAGGATATAAAATCAACACACAGAAATCCCTTGCATTCCTATACACTAATAATGAGAAAACAGAAAGAGAAATTAAGGAAACAATTCCATTCACCATTGCAACGGAAAGAATAAAATACTTAGGAATATATCTACCTAAAGAAACTAAAGACCTATATATAGAAAACTATAAAACACTGGTGAAAGAAATCAAAGAGGACACTAATAGATGGAGAAATATACCATGTTCATGGATTGGAAGAATCAATATAATGAAAATGAGTATACTACCCAAAGCAATTTATAGATTCAATGCAATCCCTATCAAGCTACCAACAGTATTCTTCACAGAGCTAGAACAAATAATTTCACAATTTGTATGGAAATACAAAAAACCTTGAATAGCCAAAGCAATCTTGAGAAAGAAAAATGGAACTGGATGAATCAACCTACCTGACTTCAGGCTCTACTACAAAGCCACAGTTATCAAGACAGTATGGTACTGGCACAAAGACAGAAATATAGATCAATGGAACAAAATAGAAAGCCCAGAGATAAATCCACGCACATATGGACACCTTATCTTTGACAAAGGAGGCAAGAATATACAATGGATTAAAGACAAGCTCTTTAACAAGTCGTGCTGGAAAATCTGGTCAACCACTTGTAAAAGAATGAAACTAGAACACTTTCTAACACGATATACAAAAATAAACTCAAAATGGATTAAAGATCTCAACGTAAGACCAGAAACTATAAAACTCCTAGAGGAGAACATAGGCAAAACACTCTCTGACATACATCACAGCAGGATCCTCTATGACCCACCTCCCAGAATATTGGAAATAAAAGCAAAAATAAACAAATGGGACCTAATTAAACTTAAAAGCTTCTACACATCAAAGGAAACTATTAGCAAGGTGAAAAGACAGCCTTCAGAATGGGAGAAAATAATAGCAAATGAAGCAACCGACAAACAACTAATCTCAAAAATATACAAGCAACTCCTACAGCTTAACTCCAGAAAAATAAATGACCCAATCAAAAAATGGGCCAAAGATCTAAATAGACATTTCTCCAAAGAAGACATACAGATGGCTAACAAACACATGAAAAGATGCTCAACATCACTCATTATCAGAGAAATGCAAATCAAAACCACTATGAGATACCATTTCACGCCAGTCAGAATGGCTGCAATCCAAAAGTCTACAAATAATAAATGCTGGAGAGGGTGTGGAGAAAAGGGAACCCTCTTACACTGTTGGTGGGAATGCAAACTAGTACAGCCACTATGGAGAACAGTGTGGAGATTCCTTAAAAAACTGGAAATAGAACTGCCTTATGATCCAGCAATCCCACTGCTGGGCATACACACTGAGGAAACCAGAAGGGAAAGAGACACGTGTACCCCAATGTTCATCGCAGCACTGTTTATAATAGCCAGGACATGGAAGCAACCTAGATGTCCATCAGCAGATGAATGGATAAGAAAGCTGTGGTACATATACACAATGGAGTATTACTCAGCCATTAAAAAGAATACATTTGAATCAGTTCTAATGAGGTGGATGAAACTGGAGCCTATTATACAGAGTGAAGTAAGCCAGAAGGAAAAACACCAATACAGTATACTAACACATATATATGGAATTTAGAAAGATGGTAACGATAACCCTGTATACGAGACAGCAAAAGAGACACTGATGTATAGAACAGGCTTATGGACTCTGTGGGAGAGGGAGAGGGTGGGAAGATTTGGGAGAATGGCATTGAAACATGTGAAATGTTATGTATGAAACGAGATGCCAGTCCAGGTTCAATGCACGATGCTGGATGCTTGGGGCTGGTGCACTGGGACGACCCAGAGGGATGGTATGGGGAGGGAGGAGGGAGGAGGGTTCAGGATGGGGAACACATGAGAAATAAAGGAATAAAAAATTAAAAAAAAAATAAAAATAAAAAAAATAAAAACTAAAAAAAAAAAAAAGAAAAGAAAAAGAATATTCAATTTGGCAAAGCTTTATTCATATTTGATGGAAAGACTGAAAGTTTTACACACAGCAAAAGCTAAAAGCACCACCAAACCAGTTATAAAAGACATGTTAAAGGAACTTCTCTAACCTAAAAAGAAAAGGCTGAAAATAGAAATATTAAATCATAATAGGAAAACTTTCATTGCTAAAGGGAAATATACAGCAAAGATAACAGATAAATAAATCAACTCATAAAACTAGTAAGAAAGATAAAAGACAAAAGTAGTAAAATCTTGTACATCCACAATAAGCAGTTAAGGGATACACAAAACAAAAAGATGCAAAATTTAATGTTAAAAACAATAAACTAGCTGTTGTTGTTCAGTTGCTCAGTTGTGTCTGACTCTTCTTGACCCCATGGACTGCAGCACACCAGGTTTCCCTGTTCTTCACTATCTCCCAGAATTTGCTCAAACTCATGTCCACTGAGTCGGTGATTCCATCCAAACATCTCATCCTCTGTCACCCCCTTCTCCTCCTGCCCTCAATCTTTCCCAGAATCGGTGTCTTTTCCAATGAGCCAGCTCTTTGCATCAGATGGCCAAAGTATTGGAATTTCAGCTTTAGTATCAGGATTTACAATGAATATTCAGGGTTGATTTCCTTTAAGATTGACTGGTTTGATTTCCTTGCTGTCCAAGGGCCTCTTAGGAAGGGAGGTGTCCTCTGCCTGTCTGAGTTATTGACATTTGTCCCAGCCAGCCCAGCATGATGCACTCTGCATATAAGTTAAATAAGCAGGGTGACAGTATAGAGCCTTGATGTATTCCTTTCCAATTTTGAACCAGTCCGTTGCTCCATGAAACTAGTGGGAGATGGTAGAAAAGCAGGATTGTTAAAATGTGTTTGAATTGAGATTAGCAACTTAAAATAACCATATAGATATATAGAGATATTATTTGCTATATATAAACCTCATAGAATCCACAAGCCAAACATCTATATTAGGTATCTACACACACACACACACACACACACACACAAAGGAAAAAACCCAAAAATAGTGGTCATCAAAGCACAAGGGGCAGTGATAAAAGAAGAAGAAAGTGGGAAAGAAGAAACACAGAAAGAAAGCTAAAACAAGTAACAAAATGACAAGTATATACTTATCAATAATTATTTTAAATATAAATGGACCACATGCTCCAACCAAAAGACATAGAGTAGTTGAACTGATACAAAAACAGAACTCAGATATATGTTGCTTGCAAGAGACTCATTAAAGATCTAAAGAAAAACACAGACTGGAAGTGAAGCTATGGAAAAAGATATTTCATGCAAAAGATGTTTAATTTCATGAAAATAAAAAGAAATATATCAATACTTACATCAGACAAAATAGACTGTAAAGCAAAGGCTGTAATAAGAAACAAAGAAGAATTTTACATAATTATCAATGGATAAATCCAAGAAGAAAATATAATTATTGCAAATATATATGCACTGAACACAGGACAACCTCAATACATAAAGCAAATATTGAAGGACATAAAGGGAAAAACTAAAAGTAACACAAAAATAGAAGAATACTTTATCATCCCATTTACAGCAATGGACAAATCACCCAAATGTAAAATCAGCAAGGAACACTGATCTTAAAAGACATATTAGATGAAATGGACTTTAGCAGATGCATATAGAACATTCCACCCCAAACAGCAGAATATACATTCTTTTTAATTATACAGGAACACTCTCCAGGATGAATCACATGGTATGCCAAATAACAAGCCTCAGTAAACTTAAGACTCCTGAAATTCTATCAAGCATCTTTCCTAACCAAAATGCCATGAGACTGGAAATCAACCACAAGAAAAAAATGGCAAAAAACACAAACACTTGAAGACTAAACAATATGATACTAAACATCCAATGCATTTCTGAAGAAAGCAAAGGAGAAATCCAAAATTGTCTGGAAACAAATGAAAGCCAAACAAAACAATCCAAAATATATGGGCTGCATTAAAAGCAGTTCTAAGAGTGCATTTATAGCAATGCAAGCTTATCTAACTAAACAAGAAAAATCTCAGATAAACAACCTAACCTTCCACCTAAAAGAACTAGAAAAAGAACAAACAAAATCCAAAGTTAATAGAAGAAAAGAAATTATAAAGATCAAAGCAGAAGCAAATGAAATAGAGACTAAAAAAGAAATGGAAAATATCAATGAAACTAAGAGCTGGTTCTTTAAAAAGACAAAATAATAAAACCTTACCCAGACTCACCAAGAAAAAGGGAGAAGACCTATATCAATAAAATCAGAAATGAAAGAAAAGTTACAGTCAATACCAAAGAAATAAAAAGGATAATAGAGACCACTACAATCATACACAGTAATCTAGACGAAATGGGCAAATCCTAGAAATGTACACTCTCCCGGGAATAAGGAAGACATAGAAAATACAAAGAGAACAATTATCAATAATGAAGTTGAATCAGTAATTTAAAATTCACACACAAAAAATGTAGGATCAGATGGCTTCATGTGAATTCTACCAAATACTTAGAAAAGAGTTAACATCTATCCTTCTCAAACTATTCTTAAAAAATGCAGTTGGGAGGAGGATCTCCCAACTCTTTCTATGAGGTCAGTATTGCCTTGATACAAAAACCATACAAAGACAGCCCTCCCCCCAAAAAATTACAGACCAATCCCATGTTGGCGCTAGTGGTAAAGAACCCACCTGCAAATGCCAGAGATGTAAGAGATAAAGGTTCAATCCCTGGGTCCATAAGATCCACTGGAGGAGGAAATGGCAACCCACTCCAGTGTTCTTGCCTGGAGAATCCCATGGATTGAGGAGCCTGGTGGGCCCATAGAGTCACAAAGAGTCAGACGCAACTGAAGTGATTTAGCACAGAGCATAGCACCACTTGTGAACATAAATGCAAAAATTTTCAACAAAATATTAGCAAATTGGACCCAACAATATATTAAAAAGATTACATACCATGTTCAAGTGAATTTAATCCAGGAATTAATGTATTTTTCAATATCTGCAAATCAATCAATGTTATACACCCCACTAACAAATTGAAGCATGAAGCCATGTGATCATCTCAATAGATGCAGAAAAGATTCTGACAAAATTCAATATCCATTTTTTATTAAAAAAGAAACTCTCAACAAAGTGGGTGTAGAGGAAACATACCTCAACATAATAAAGGCTATATATGGAAAACTCACTGCTAACATCATACCCAATGGTGAAAAGCTGAAAGTATTTCCACTCAGATCAAGAAAAAGACAAGGATGCCCACATTCACCATTTTTGCTCAAAGTAGTATTGGAAGTCTTAGTCATATCAATCAGACAAGAAAAAAATAAATGAATTCAGATAGGAAAGGAAAAAGTAAAATTAATCATTATTTGCAGATGTGTTACTATACATAAAAATTTCTAAAGATGCCACTCCCCACCTAACAACAACAACAAAAATTACCAAAACCCATCAGTAAATTCAGTAAATTTGAAGGATAGAAAATTAATAACAGAAATCTGTTGCATTTCCATATACTAACAATGAACTAACAGAAACAGAAGACCAAAAAAAAAACGCATTCACAATTTTATCAAAAAGAATAAAATACCTGGGAACAAATGTAACTAAGGAAGTGAAAGACCTGTTCACAGAAAACTATAAGAAATTGAGAAAAGCAGTTAAAGATGACACAAATAAATGAAAAGATAAACTATGCTCATGGATTGGGATAATCAATGTTAAAATGACCATACCACCCAAGGCAATCTACAGATTCAATGCATCCCTATCAAACTGCCAATGGCATTTTTTCACAGAACTAGAACAAATAATTCTAAAATTTTTGTGGAAATACAAAATATCTCAACTAGCCAAAAAAAAAAAAAAAAATTGAAGAACAAAGCTGAAGGTATCATGTGCCCTGATTTCAAAATATACCACAAAACTACAATAAGCAAAATAGTGTGGTACTGGCATAAAAACAGACATATAGATCAATGGGTCAGAATAGAGAGCTCAGAAACGAATCCACTTACATAGGTAATTAATCTATGACAAAGGAAGCAAGAATATCCAATGGGAAACTATAATCCCGTCAATAAACGGTGTTTGGAAAACTGGACAGCTACATAGAAAATAACCAAACTGGACAATTCTTGTACCACAAAAATAAACTTAGAATGGATTAAAGTCTTTAAAGTAAGACTTGAAACCACAGAAATCCTAGAATAAAGCCTGCTATACACTCTTTGACATTGGTCTTAGTAATAATTTTTTTGGATTTGTTTCCTTGGGCAAGGAAAACAAAAGCAAAATAATAGGACTATTTCAAACTAAAAATTTTTGCATAACAAAGGAAATTATCAACAAATTGAAAATGTAATCTACCTAATGGAAGATGATATTTGTAAATGATATATCTGACAAGGGGTTAATATCCAAAATATACAAAGAACTCATACAACTCAACATCAAAAAAAAAAAGGAAGTGCCATACAATCCAACAATTCTACTTCTAGACATTTTAGAAAAATTGAAAAATATATATGCACTCTTCTGTTCACTGCTGAATTATTTTCAGTAGCCAAGATATGGAAGCAACCTAAGTGCCCATCAATCAATAAATGAATAAAGAAGGATATTAGACAGAGAGACAGAGGCTATAGTGAAATATTACTTAGCCACAAAAAAAAAAAAATGAAATCTTGCCATTTGCAATTATATGGATGGACTTAAATGGTGATATGATAAGTGAAATGAGGCAAATACTGTATAAGAAAAATAATGTATATTTTCACTTATATGTGGAATATAATAAACAAAGCAAATGAACAAAGGGAAACAGCCATATATACTGAGAACAAATATGTGATAATTAAAGGGGAGAAGGTTTGGTGGAGGAGAGAAATAAGTGGGGAAGATTAAAAGGCACAAACTTCCAGTTGCTACTTAAATAAGTATGTAAGAAGTGTACGAGTAGGGGGAAATAATCAATAACTATGTAATATTCTTCTATGGTGACAGATGACAACTTGACTTATGGTGATCATTTTGAATAATGTACAATGAATTCTCAGAGTGTTTGAAGTCACTTATACTTCAAAAACAAACAAACTCATTTAAAAAGAGAACAGATTTGTGATTTCTGGAGGAAGGGTAATTTAAATGGTACAAAGCTCCAGGTATAAGATAAATAAGTGCTAGGAATGTAATGTACAATATGGGTCTTCCCTGATGGCTCAGATGATAAAGAATTTGCCTGCAATGCAGGAGAACTGAGTTCGATCCCAGGCTTGGGAAGATCCCCTGGAGAAGGGAATAACTACCCACTCCAGTATTCTTGCCTGGAAAAGTCCATTGACAGAAGAGCCTGGTGGGCTACAGACAATAGGGTTGCAAAGGGATGGGCATGATAAATATAATTAACACTATTGAAAGTTGAGAGTAATTCCTGTGAGTTCTCATCACAAAGAAAAAAATGTATATTTCTTTAATTTTACATCTACATGAAATGATAAATGTTCACTAAACTTATATGTAAGTCAGATCATTATGCTGCTTGCTGCTGCTGCTAAGTCTCTTCAGTCGTGTCTGACTCTGTGCGACCCCATAGACGGCAGCCCACTAGGCTCCCCCCGTCCCTGGGATTCTCCAGGCAAGAACACTGGAATGGGTTGCCATTTCCTTCTCCAATGCATGAAAGGAAAAGTGAAAGTGAAGTCACTCAGTCTTGTCCAACTCTTCACGACCCCATGGACTGCCGCCTACCAGGATCCTCTGTCCATGGGATTTTCCAGGCAAGAGTACTGGAGTGGGTTGCCATTGTCTTCTCCGCATTATACTGTACCTTATACCGTATATTTATACAGTCCTATGTGTCAATTATATCTTAATAAATCTGGAAGGAAAAAAAATAAAGAATAGCCTGTACCATATAAGAAGGTGTAATGCATGAAGCTGTAGTCATCCAACTCCGCTATTTGTCAGGAGCAGGATTTCTGGGAGTTGGAGGAGGTCAATGTATTTAACTGGAAAATACCAACACAAATTCTCATGACTACAAAATACAAAATGTTATGTATAAACGGCATTCCTCAACTTCAAGATTAAAAAATATACTCAAATAGATTGTATGGTGTCCCAAACTTCTCATTTTCACCCCTTACCTGTCAATTTTCAGCCCGTACCTGTCAATTTTCAAAAAACTAGTCAGAAGCTATTTTTACCACTAAATTTGGGAAGGGATGCATGCTCAGTTGTGTCCAACTTTTTGCAACCCTATGGACTATAGCTCACCAGGCTCCTCAGTCCGTGGAATTTTGCAGGCAAGAATACTAGAGTGGGTTGCCATTTCCTATTCCAGGGGATTTTCCTGACCCAGGGATCAAACTCATATCTCTTGAGTCTCCTGCATTGGAAGGTCGAGTTTTACAATTGGTGCCACCTGGGATATTTGGTGAGGACTGATGATGTAAAACTCCTTTCAGAGGACTGTCACCAGATGATCCAAAAGTTTAATTCAGCATGTCTTGAATGCTTTGTGATTTAAAGAGTCTCAAAATTTGCATTCAATCAGTAATAGTAATAAGAAAAAAAGTATTTGCATCACCAATTATCTGACTTCAGGCAGTTTCAGTTTGTAGCATTCTTTTTTATTTTCACTTTCAGTAAAAAATAAAGGAAAACAACCATTTTAAAAGGACATTTTAGTAGTATGTTATTTGTGATTGAGACTAATTTATTTAAATATATATATATATATTTTTAATTTACTTCTGGTAATAATTAACCAGAAAAGAAAATGCTGGCCAAAAAAAGAAAAAAATATATATGTATAAATAAGAGTTTGGCATCATACCCTGTTGATGTCTACTCAAGAAAAGCACATCCCATAGCAGTCAATCTTTTAGAGTCTTTGGACAGCCCAGTGAATAGGAGTACAAAGCCTATTGTCCAACAGTGTCATTCAGGAAAGACTAATCCTTAGACAACAAAGAGATAACATGTTTAGCAATAACATGTTACATTCTATATTTTAAATTAGTAAATTATTTTTCAACATGTTTAGGAAATAATACTTTATTTATATGGACTTGTATTCCTAGAGATCATTTCTCAAATGTTTAATATCGTTTACCTCTCTGGGTTCAAGACTGCTTATCCTCTAAGACAGAAATTGGTGGAAGGAAGCATGTGTTTGTGAAGGGGTGCATCTGTACTTCTGAAAGGTGTTTCTTCTCAAATTTCATGATTCTGATTCAGCCTCCTTGCAGTCTGACTTCCCTGTTTGTGGAGTCCAGTCTAACTTCCCAGTTCAAAGATTCCAGTCTAAGGCTATAGTTTATAGCCTTTGGTAGACTGCTGGTGAACAGTGAGCTAGCAATGAATTTCTGCTTTAGAGATAAAGGAATGATACATTTCCATAAAAATTCTAATAGCCATGGAGAAAGACAACAGTATGAGTAATCTTTAAAATCACAATTTTGGAAGAATGCTAAGTTCTATCAAATAGTAAAATTCCATTTTGAAAATCAAACCACAGAGAGGCAAACAGTTCTACTATAATGTAAATAGTAAAGCTTACTACATATTTGTAAGAGTGAGAAATTTGATTTTGAAATATACAGACCTGAATGTGTGTTCCCAAATCATACCAATAAAAACATCCATTTCCCATTTTGTGTTACCTATCTAAATGACTTTTAACAATGATAGATAAAAATTAAAATTTTTGCATTGTTGACACTTTTTAAGTACAGTTCTTATTTTTCAGTTATTTTCCTAAATAGTTTTACAATATGTATTTGGTCTCATAACTGAAGGTAACAAAAATAATCAATGTTGGACATGATTCAGAGTAGCTCTCTTGTATTTCTCCATGTCTTGCAAGTGAGGCACTGACTTACATTGTTCCTTTGTTTTCAGTGATGATTGTTGTATAAAAGGCCTTGGAAGATACATATAGCATTCTTTGCTGGAGCAAAACACAGAAATGCCTATCCAGGTCTTTAACCTCAGAGTTCTTTTCCTGCAATTCAACCCACCCGTAGTAATATTGCCTGGAAAATTCCATGAACAGAAGAGCCTGGCCAGCTACAGTCCATGGGGTCACAAAGAGTTGGACACAACTGAGCACACCGAACTCAACTCTGAATGTAATCATCATCCGACCCTTTAGGACTAGGAAAACCAGCTCACAAATGCTGACACTCTGGCTAACTGCTAATGCTGTGAGGAGTAAACTGTCTTTTGGCCCTGACCCAGGAGTTTCATGTCCTCAACTTGCATTATTAAATGTCAGGCAAACTTTCAAGCTTATGAGTAAAATATCAAACTCTTCAGTCCTTGACAATCAGGTGTATTGAAGTGAAGATAAATCTCATAGTTGGACATAATGAAAGTTAGTAATGGGCCTATTATTTTATTGGGTTACAACAGAGGTAGCCAACTTTTTCTTAATGGTCCTGTTAATAAGTATTTTAGGGTTTTAGGGCCTTACATTCCCTTTTACAGCTACTCAACTCTGCTGTTATAGCACAAAATCACCATAGCTAGTACACAAATGATAAGCATGGCCATATTCCTATAAAACTTTATTTGTAGATACTAAACTTTGAATTCTCTATAAATTCACATGTAATTAAAATTTTTAAATAGTTTTTCCAACCATTTAAAAAAAATTTAAAACCACAATTAGCTCACAGGTTATATAAAAGCAAATGTCAGACTGAATTTGGTTCATGAAACAACCACTGGAATAGAAAATGATGGCCAAAAAAAAAAAAAAATTAAACATATTAGTTTATTTTTTGTTCTTTCTGTTTTAAGATATTTGGAAGAACTACAGACACATGGAGGATTTAAGATAGGAAATGGTTTTATAAGGAGAGTATAAAAATTGTCTCTTAACACTTCACTTTCCAACTTCAGATTCTAATGATGTTGATTTGTTTGCTTTATTGTCTAGAGTGCTTATATGAACTTTCACTTTCACTTTCAAAAAGGACAATTAGATTAACTTTTCAATTTCCTTTGAACAATAATGATTTTAATAATTTTTGTGGTATTTTGCATATATTCTTTAGGTATCTTTTAATTTAGTCTTCCATGAGACCCTTTAACTGGTAGACATCATACATACATATAATTAGTTTGTAAGGCCTCAAAAGCCTTGTGCCCATAAAGAACAGAATAAGTAAGACATTTTCCTGCCATGTTATATTATATTAAATTTTATTGTTCTTTCTTGCCATCTTCTGTTTGACCACATCCAATTTACCTTGGACTTCCCAGGTGGCACTAGTGGTAAAAAAAACCAGCCTGCCAATGCAGGAGTGTAAAAGATGTGGGTTCAATCCCTAGGTCAGGGAGATCTCCTGGAGAAGGGCATGGAAACCTTCTCTGTATTCTTACCTGGAGGATCCCATAGACAGAGAAGCCTGGCAGGCTATGGTCCATAGTGTTGTCGAGTCAGACATGACTGCAGCAACTTAGGATGCATGCATGAATTACCTTGGTCAAGAGGGAGATGCCTAGAGTGAACATCGATATTTCAGGAATCAGGGAACTCAAATAGATGGGAATAGGTGAATTTAATTCAGATTACCATTATATTTACCACCCCTTAGAGTAGCCCTCATAGTTAACAAAAGAGTCAGAAATTCAGGACTTGGGTGCAATCTCAAAAGTAACAGAATGATCTCAGTTCATTTCCAAGGAAAACCATTCAACATTACAGTAATCCAAGTCTATGCCCCAACCACTATTGCTGAAGAAGCTGAAGTAGAATGGTTCTATGAAGACATACACCAAAAAAAAAAAGAAGAAGACTTGTTCTTTTCATCATAGGGGAATGAAATGCAAAAGAAAGAAGTCAAAAGATACCTGGAATAACAGGAAAGTTTGGCCTAGGAGTATAAAATGAAGCAGGGAAAAGACTAACAGAGTTTTGCCAAGAGAACACATTGGTCATTGAAAATACCCTTTTCCAACAACACAAGAGATGACTCTACACATGGACATCACCAGATAGTCGATACCAAAATCAGGCTGATTGTGTTCTTTGCAGCTGAACATGAAGAAGCTCTATACAGTCAGCAAAACCAAGGCCTGGAGCTGACTCCCAGAAATCTTGATCAGATCAGATCACAAGCTCCTTAATGCAAAATTCACCCTTAAATTGAAGAAAGTAGGGACAACCACTAGGCCATTCAGATATGCCTAAATTAAACTCCTTATGCTTATAAGGTTAAAGTGACAAATAGACTCAAGGGATTAAATCTGACAGATTGCTTGAAGAACTATGGATGGAGGTTCAAAACACTGTACAGGAAGAGGTGACCAAAATGATCCCAAAGGAAAAAAAAAAATGAAAGAAGGAAAATTGGTTGTTTAAGGAGGTCTTACAAATAGCTGAGAAAAGACGTGAAGGGCAAAGCAGAAAAGGGAAGGATATACCCAACCAAATGCAGAGTTTCAAGGAATAGAAAGGTGAGATAAGAAAGCCTTCTTGGTGAACAATACAATGAAATAGAGGAAAACAATGGAATGAGAAAGACTAGAGATCTCTTCAAGAAAATTAGAGATACCAAGGGAAATTTTCATGCAAAGATAGGCTATAAAGGACAGAAATGGCAAGGACCTAACAGAAGCAAAAGAGATCAAGAAGAGGTGGCAAGGATACACAGAAGAACTGTACAAAACAATCTTAATAACCTATATAGCCACTCTGGTTCGGTCTCACCTAGATCCAGACATCATGGAGTGTGAAGTCAAGTGGGCTGAGGAAACATTACTATGAACAAAGCTAGTGGAGGTGATGGAATTCCAGCTGAGGTATTTAAAATCATAAAAGATAGTACTTTTAAGGTGCTATATTCAATATGTTAGCAAATTTGGAAAACTCAGCAATAGCCACAGGACTGGAAAAGCTGTTTTCATTCCAATCCCAAAGGAGGTCAGTGCCAAAGAATGTTCAAACTACTGTATAATTGTGCTCATTTCACATGCTAGCAAGGTAGTGCTAACAATCCTTCAAGCTATGGATTTTAAATACATGTACCGAGAACTTCCAGATGTCCAGGCTGGATTTAGAAAAGGCAGAGGAACCAGAGATCAAATTGCCAACTTCTGTTTGATCATAGAAAAGTCAAGAGAATTGCAGAAAAACATCTACTTCTGCTTCATTGACTATGCTATAGCCTTTGACTGTGTGGATCACAACAAATGGTAGAAAATTCTTAAAAAGATAAGAATACCAGACCAGCTTACTTGCCTCCTTAGAAACCTGTATGAAGATCAAGATGCAACAGTTAGCACCATACATGGGAAAATGGACTGGTTCCAAATTAGGAAAGAGGATGTTAAGGCTACATATTGTCACCCTGCTTATTTAACTTATATGCAGAGTACATCATGAGAAATGCTGGACTGGATGAAGCACAAGCTGGAATCAAGATTTCTGGGAGAAATATCAATAACTTCAGATATGCAGATGACACCACACTTATGACAGAAAGTGAAGGAGAATTAAAGAGCCTTTTGATGAGAGTGAAAAAGATGGCTTAAAACTCAACATTGAAAAAACTAAGATCGTGGCATACAGTCCCATCACTTCATGGCAAATAGATGGGGAAACAATGGAAACAGTGACAGACTTTATTTTTCGGGCCTCCAAAATCACTACAGATGGTGACTACAGCCATGAAATTAAAAGACGCTTGCTTGTTGGAAGAAAAGTTATGACCAACCTAGACAGAATATTAAAAAGCAGAGACATTACTTTGCCAACTAAGGTCCATCTAGTCAAAGATATGGTTTTTCCATTAGTCATGTATGGATGTGACAGTTGGACCATAAGGAAACCTGAGCACCAAAGAATTAATGCTTTTGAACTGTCCTTCTGGAGAAGACTCTTGAGAGTCCCTTGGACTGCATGGAGATCCAACCAGTCCATCCTAAAGGAAATCAGTCCAAATATTCATTGGAAAGACTGATGCTGAAGCTGAAACTCTTGGCCACCTGATGCAAAGAACTGACTCATTGGAAGACCCTGATGCTGGGAAAGATTAAGGCAAGAGAAGAAGGGGGCAACAGAGATTGAATGGCATCACTGACTCAATGGACATGAGCTTGAGTAAACTCTGGGATTTGATGACGGACAGGGAGGCCTGGTGTGCTGCAGTCCATGGGGTCATAAAGAGTCAGATGCAACTGAGGGACTGAACTGAACTGATTGTCACCCTGCTTATTTAACTTATATGCAGAGTACCTCATGTGAAATTCTGGGCTGGATGAATCACAGGCTGAAGTCAAGATTGATGAGAGAAATATCAACAACCTCAGATATGCAGATGATACCACTCTAATGGCAGAAAGTGAAGAGGAACTAAAGAACCTCTTGATGAAGGTGAAGAAGGAGAATGTAAAAGTTGGCTTAAAACTCAACATTCAAAAACTCTAGTCAAGGCATCCAATCCCGTCACTTCATGACATAGATGAGGATAAAAAATGGAAACAGTGGCAGATTTTCTTTTGGGGGGGCTCCAAAATCACTGTCGATGGTGACAGCAGCCAGGAAATTAACAGATGCTTGATTTTTGGAAGAAAAGCTCTGACAAACCTTGACACTGTTGTAAAAGCAGAGACAACACTTTGCCAACAAAGGTCCATATAGTTAAAGTTATGGTTTTTCCAGTAGTCACGTAAAGATGTGAGAGTTGGACCATAAAGAAGACTGGGCATTGAAGAATTGATGCCTTCAAACTGTGGTGGTGGAGAAGATGCCTGAGAGTGCCTTGGACAACAAGGAGACCAATCAATCCTAACAGAAATCAACCCTGAATATTCACTGGAAGAACTGATGCTGAAGTTCTAATACTTTGGCCACCTCATGCAAAGAGCCAACTCATTGGAAAAGACCCTGATGCTGGGAAAGATTGAAGGCAGAAGGAGAAGGGGACGACAGGATGAGATGGTTGGATGGCATCACCGACTCAATGGACATGAGTCTGAGCAAACTCCAGGACATAGTGAAGAAGAGGGAAGCCTGGTGTGCTGCAGTCCATGGGGGTCACAAATAGTAGGACACGACTTGGTGACTGAACAACAAAATGATTCACTCAAAGTCAAACATTATTTAAACCATTTTGATAACTTAAAGGAAGCATCTAGAACAGTGCCTGGCAGTTAGTACAGGTCCAATATATAATATCTTGTCCGCTATTAACAAATGTTGGCTTTATTATTAATATTACCTTGAAGTTTTACTTCAGCTTACCTGAACTGAGTCATGTAAGATTTTCCACATCTTTCATTTATTTCCAAACAAGAAAGCAAAATATGCACTCATTTGCATAATGCTTATGTCTGAATTTGGATTCATACCTATATAAAGTTTGCTTTGGTGAAATGTATGTCTCTGTTTCTTCTCAAGGAAGGAATTTAGAAACAATCAGCAAACATTTGAAATAGTGAATGAGTGAGTGAAACTGTCATAATCAACTTGACCTTAAACTCACTGACTTACCCAGAATATACAGTTCAGAAGGCAGATTTCATAAAGATTCTTAAACTAGATTAGCTGTGTTTTACTTTTCTGTTTAAATTATCCATTTTTTTTCACCATGAATACAGATTAATGAGTGACCCAGCAGAACAAGACCCCACAGTTTGACCCTAATCAGCACCAATAATATCCCCGAGTAAATATATTGCCTGATTTGCTGCATAATAGCCTTTGAGCAACACCCAAGTCACAAGTCAACAGGTGGCTTTGTGTTTCTCACACACACATTCCTATACCGAGATAGTATTTTCAGGCAAGACTTAAAATTTTCTGTAGGCTTGAAGTAAACCTATTCTTTATAAATCAATATTAGACTAATAATATTAGCTTTTTGCCAAGAGAAGAGTGATAACCCTATTGCAGCTTGGTTGACGACAAACACTTTGGTAATTTCTTAGGAAAAGAATTTCCTGTTGATCATTAAAAGCCAAATTTTGTGTTACTTCCCCACCTGGATTAAATAAATACTATTAGTTTTTCAACTGTGTACAATAAATATGGATTTCAAGACTTATTTGTCTGTATTTCTTAAAACATTTATGAACATTGAACAGATGAATTTGTTTTAAACCTATTTTTTCATTTGAACACTTTTCCCGATGGTTTTTAATATGGATACTGTTCATCCCATATTGAATAAAGCAACTTTTACTTTATATAATATCTTGACCCAAATCATATTGTCTCCATAAATATTTTACAGTCTGTGGGCAACAAAATCATGATTACCACAGTCACGTCTGCACTGGCAGGTAATACACCATAAAACATGGGTTGTTTTCTCTCCTCTAGTTTTTGAGAGAGGGAATTGGTGTCTGCATTTGCCCAAGTGGGTTTTTTTTCTTTTCTCTTTTTTAACACTAACTAGCTCCTTTGGGGTAAGATGTTAGAAACATGGGTCTGTGCCAAGTTACTTTCTGTATAAAATTCATAAAAGAACAAGAAAACATGGCTCATTTTACTTCTTTCCAGCTGGTTTTCTCTGAAAGAAGAAAGTTTGAGGCTTTCATTATCCTGAATAATATAATGAAACTACTCCATGACTGACTGGGAAGAAGCTATAGTGCTATTGAAAAGAGCAAAGTAAAATAAAGTGGAGATATTTCTTTCTTTTAAGAGCTAGCAATCTTCTCTCCTTTTAGTGACTGATTTGTCACATACTTTGAAATTAGAGTATTTCATATAAACATCGATACTTTGAAAATGTGCTTAAAGAGATTCAGGAAAGATAATATGGTTTATAAGTTCCTTAGGTCACCTTTTGCTCTTATAGTACAAAAAGCACTGATACACTTGATCTCTCAGTGAAATGCAACCATCTTGATAATTGAACAAGGTGGGTTTTTGCATTAGTGCTTCTCTCCCCACAACCCCAGAAATGGTACAATCATTTTATTCTTGTTTAATTCTTACCTACTAAGGTAAGCTAAATAAAATTTGTATATTCAGTAAAAGATTTCTTTAAATATCTAGGAACCAGGCAGTCATTTCACAGAGAAACCCCTTTAGCATTTGTTTCTATTAATTAATTATCAGTCTAGCCAGAAACTACCCTGTCTAAATAGTTTTTAAAATAATAGAGAAGTAACAGAATGAATACACATTTTTGTGTTTATGATTTTTCTGTTGGCTCACGATAAAATAGCTATGTCACTTTTGTGTGAGGTAATAATAAAGTATGCTGCTGTGAATTTATGTAAGTATTCAGAGGAAGCTTGACTTGGCAATCAAATGATATTTAATACATGATATGATATAGTTCTTGGAAAGGCAAATGCAACCATCTCCATAGCACCTTATAATCACAACTGGATGGGTATAGTGACTATTGCTTGTGGACCTTCATGTCTTTCCTCCCAGCTTCTTCCTTCCAATAATAGACACTGCTTTGCTTGGGCAAGGGTTGGAAGTACAAGCAAGGCAAAGCCTGGCTACAGTGAAAGCTGCGAGGGACAGGCACCAGTGTTCAACCAGCTTAACTGGGGGATTTTTCACATTGGTGCTTACGGAGAAAAAGTCTTTTTCTTTTGTATGTTTAAGACGCTGTAAAGATGCAAATTTGGAGCTCCCAATCACTGAATCTCCTACAGTGGTTTCAGCAGTCCAGGAAATTGAAGTTGGCACGTAAAACAGATCAGAGATGAAGCAAACGGAACTCTGATGGTGTTTAAATCTTGACTTCCATTTGTCCCCAAAGCAACTCTATTCCTCATTTTCACATAATCTGGTCATGTGAGGCAACAAATCCCTCATTTTAGCTGAAATATTTTTACTTGGGTTTCTTTCTTTCTCAGCAAAAATAGTCCTGACCAAGGAATGTATGAATACAATTAGCTTCTGTTAGATGTCAGTTTAGAAAGATTGAAGGTACACTTGGCCCAAATCTCTCTTCCATCAGTTTTTCAAGATCCTAGGAAAACCTTGAGATTCTAGTTCAAGCGTATATGTCCCCTACAATAAACAAGCATTAAGAAATTGTTTCTGATCTCTGGTTTGCAGATGTCAGAATAAATACAATATTATCTTCTTCTTCTCTTGAAAATCCTCTAAAGTACTAGAAGAATTTTTTACATTTATATATGCTAAGAAACTTTATTTTTATAAGATTAAATGTCTCTAGTAGTAAGACTAGAAACACAAACTCTATCTTAAACAAAATTGAGTGTTGTCTATTCCACCCAAATATAATTTTTTAAATGACAAAAGTAAAGATCACACAGAGGTACAGAATGTCACTTGTAACTACTGATCTCAAATAAAGAGGACTCAGTTCTTCAAAATACGTCAAAGTGCCCAGAAGATACAAATAAGGAAGCAAACATACTGATTCTGATAATGATATTGATTGCATGGATTACAGTTGGTAACTTGTGTAGGACCTCACTAACACGAAAAGAAGCAGGGAACGCTGGGCAGAATGAGGAAACGTATAGTCAGGCTATTTTTGCAGGAAGCAGTCTACATATGAGACACCATAGGGGAAAGTGAGTCTAAATTTCAAGCAGCCCTAGAGCTGCATATTCTCATTGCCTGAGAATAAATAAAGATTAAGACAATCCCCTACCCCAATACACACACACAAGAATCTTGAGAGTGAGCCAAGAACACTAACCCAGAACACTGAATTAGTCTCTCCTCTCCATGAAGCTCCTTCTGAACAAAATATTCAGGTAGAATTCTTATAATTTAAAAATGACTAATTATTCAAGATTATCACAATAGTATCTATATACAAATATTACAGATAAAAGGATAGACAAATGGCAGGCAAAAATAGTCAACACTATACATATATATGCATGCATGTGTGTACATATATATACGTACAAACGCATGCATATATAAAAAGTGCGATTAATACCTTGCCATAAACTAACGAAAGGTGAAATAAAGCAATATTTGATGGATATATAAACTGAAGGCAGCAACAGCTAGGATAAGAAAAGGAAGAGAAACTTAGAGGTCACAGTCACATTATAGTCAACACAAAACAAACGCTGCAGATTATACAGCTAGACATACAGAAGATAGGAGTGAGAAAAATGAGCAAAAGTAAATGAAAATGAACCTAGATATTAAAAATTTTTAGAAAGATAATAATAGATACAAGGTATGATAAAGGAGATTCAATATATGCATAACTGGTATTTCTGAAATGTGAAATCACAGTAAATAGGAAAAAAAATGTCAAAGGTTCTATAAAAGAAAATTTTCCAGGAAAAAATGTTTTCAAATAGACAAAAAGCTCACTATGCTCCAAATAGCTGTGAAAAGAAGAGAAGCAAAAAGCAAAGGAGAAAAGGAAAGATATAAGCATCTGAATGCAAAGTTCCAAAGACGAGCAAGAAGAGATAAGAAAGCCTTCTTCAGCAATCAATGCAAAGAAATAGAGGAAAACAACAGAATGGGAAAGACTAGAGATCTCTTCAAGAAAATCAGAGATACCAAAGGAACATTTCATGCAAAGATGGCTTAATAAAGGACAGAAATGGTATGGACCTAAAAGAAGCAGAAGATATTAAGAAGAGATGGCAAGAATACACAGAAGAACTGTACTAAAAAGATCTTCACGACCAATATAATCACGATGGTGTGGTCACTGACCTAGAGCCAGACATCCTGGAGTGTGAAGTCAAGTGGGCCTTAGAAAGCATCACTATGAACAAAGCTAGTGGAGGTGATAGAATTCCAGTTGAGCTATTCCAAATCCTGAAAGAGGATGCTGTGAAACTGCTGCACTCAATATAGCAGCCAACTTGGAAAACTCAGCAGTGGCCACAGGACTGGAATAGCTCAGTTTTCACTTCAATCACAAAGAAAGGCAATGCCAAAGAATGCTCAAACTACTGCACAACTGCACTCATCTCACACGCTAGTCAAGTAATGCTCAGAATTCTCCAAGCCAGGCTTCAGCAATATGTGAACTGTGAACTTCCTGATGTTCAAGCTGGTTTTAGAAAAGGCAGAGGAACCAGAGATCAAATTGCCAACATCCGCTGGATCATGGAAAAAGCAAGAGAGTTCCAGAAAAACATCTATTTCTGCTTTATTGACTATGCCAAAGCCTTTGACTGTGTGGATCACAATAAACTGTGGAAAATTCTTCAAGAGATGGGAATACCAGACCACCTGATCTGCCTCTTGAGAAATTTGTATGCAGGTCAGGAAGCAACAGTTAGAACTGGACATGGAACAACAGACTGGTTCCAAATAGGAAAAGGAGTACGTCAAGGCTGTATATTTTCACCCTGCTTTTGTAACTTCTATGCAGAGTACATCATGAGAAACGCTGGACTGGAAGAAGTACAAGCTGGAATCAAGATTGCCGGGAGAAATATCAATAACCTCAGCTATGCAGATGACACCACCCTTATGGCAGAAAGTGAAGAGGAACTAAAAAGCCTCTTGATGAAAGTGAAAGAGGAGAGTGAAAAAGTTGGCTTAAAGCTCAACATTCAGAAAATGAAGATCATGGCATCCGGTCCCATCACTTCATGGGAAATAGATGGGGAAACAGTGGAAACAGTGTCAGACTTTATTTTTCTGGGGGGCTCCAAAATCACTGCAGATGGTGATTGCAGCCATGAAATTAGAAGACGCTTACTCCTTGGAAGGAAAGTTATGACCAACCTAGACAGTATATTCAAAAGCAGAGACATTACTTTGCCAACAAAGGTTCATCTAGTCAAGGCTATGGTTTTTCCTGTGGTCATGTATGGATGCAAGAGTTGGACTGTGAAGAAGGCTGAGTGCCGAAGAATTGATGCTTTTAAACTGTGGTGTTGGAGAAGACTCTTGAGAGTCCCTTGGACTGCAAGGAGATCCAACCAGTCCATTCTGAAGGAGCTCAGCCCTGGGATTTCTTTGGAAGGAATGATGCTAAAGCTGAAATTCCAGTACTTTGGCTACCTCATGTGAAGAGTTGACTCATTGGAAAAGACTCTGATGCTGGGAGGGATTGGTGGCAAGAGGAGAAGGGGACGACAGAGGATGAGATGGCTGGATGGCATCACTGACTCGATGGACATGAGTCTCAGTGAACTCCGGGAGTTGGTGATGGACAGGGAGGCCTGGCGTGCTGTGATTCATGGGGTCGCAAAGAGTCGGACACGACTGAGCGACTGATCTGATCTGATCTGATGCTCCAGATGGGAAAAATAATGATAAAAACGGTCATATCCTAGTAAAGAAGCTAAAATTAAAATATAAAGAAAGATTGCCTTAAGCTATAAAAGTGCTGCACTCATTATGCCAACTATTTGGAAAACTCAGCAGTGGCCACAGACTGGAAAAGGTCAGTTTTCATTCCAATCCCAAAGAAAAGCAATGCAAAAGAATGGCCAAACTACCACACAATTGCACTCATTTCACATGCCAGCAATATTATGCTCAAAATCTTACAAGCTAGGCTTCAGCAGTATGTGAACTGAGAACTTCTAGATGTACAAGCTGGATTTAGGAAACACAGATGAACCAGAGATTAAAAAGCCAACATACTCTGGATCATAGAAAATGCAAAGGAATTAAAAAAGAAAATCTAATTTTGCTTCATTGACATTGCTAAACCTTTGACTGTGTGGATCACAACAAACAATTAAATACTCTTAAAGGGATGGGAATACCAGACCACCTTACCAGTCCCCTGAGAAACCTGTATGCAGGACAAGAAGCAACAGTTAGAACTTGACATGGAACAATGGACTAGTTCAAAATAGGGAAAGGAGTACTGCAAGGCTGTATATTGTCACCTGCTTATTTAATTTATATTCAGAGATCAGTTCAGTTCAGTCGCTCAGTCATGTCCGACTCTTTGTGACCCCATGAATCACAGCACGCAAGGCCTCCCTGTCCATCACCAACTCCCGGAGTTCACTCTGACTCACGTCCATTGAGTCAATGATGCCATCCAGCCATCTCATCCTCTGTCGTCCCCTTCTCCTCTTGCCACCAATCCCTCCCAGCATCAGAGTCTTTTCCAATGAGTCAACTCTTTGCATGAGGTGGCCAAAGTACTGGAGTTTCAGCTTTAGCATCAGTCCTTCCAAAGAAATCCCAGGGCTGATCTCCTTCAGAATGGACTGGTTGGATCTCCTTGCAGTCCAAGGGACTCTCAAGAGTCTTCTCCAACACCACAGTTCAAAAGCATCAATTCTTCGGCACTCAACCTTCTTCACAGTCCAACTGTCACATCCATACATGACCACTGGAAAAACCATAGCCTTGACTAGATGAACCTTTGTTGGCAAAGTAATGTCTCTGCTGTTCAATATGTTATATAGGTTGGTCATAACTTTCCTTCCAAGGAGTAAGTGCCAGGCTGCGACAGTGCAGGAGCAGCCAGGAGGAGCTACCCTCCTACCGAGGCCAGGGGCGGTGGCCTGGAGGACTTAGCCCAGGTCCAAGGTCAGGAGGGGCCATGGTGAGGAGATACCCCTTATCCAAGGTAAGGAGCAGCAGCTGCGCTTTGCTGGGGCAGTCGTGAAGAGATACACCATGTCCAAGGTTAGAGAAACCCAACTAAGACGGTAGGTGTTGCAAGAGGGCATCAGAGGGCAGACACACTGAAACCATACTCACAGAAAACTAGTCAATCTAATCACACTAGGACCACAGCCTTGTCTAACTCAATGAAACTAAGCCATGCCCTGTGGGGCCACCCAAGACGGACGGGTCATGGTGGAGAGGTCTGACAGAATGTGGTCCACTGGAGAAGGGAATGGCAAACTACTTCAGTATTCTTGCCTTGAGAACCCCATGAACAGTATGAAAAGGCAAAATGATAGGATACTGAAAGAGGAACTCCCCAGGTCGGTAGGTGCCCAATATGCTACTGGAGACCAGTGGAGAAATAACTCCACAAAGAATGAAGGGATGGAGGCAAAGCAAAAACAGTACCCAGCTGTGGATGTGACTGGTGATAGAAGCAAGGTCCAATGCTGTAAAGAGCAATATTGCATAGGAACCTGGAATGTTAGGTCCATGAATCAAGGCAAATTGGAAGTGGTCAAACAGGAGATGGCAAAAGTGAATGTCGACATTCTAGGAATCAGCGAACTAAAATGGACTGCAATGGGTGAATTTAACTCAGATGACCATTGTATCTACTACTGCGGGCAGGAATCCCTCAGAAGAAATGGAATAGGCATCATGGGCTACAAAAGAGTCTGTAATGCAGTACTTAAATGCAATCTCAAAAACGACAGAATGATCTCTGTTCGTTTCCAAGGCAAACCATTCAATATCACGGTAATCCAAGTCTATACCCCAACCAGTAACGCTGAAGAAGCTGAAGTTGAATGGTTCTATGAAGACCCACAAGACCTTTTAGAAGTAACACCCAAAAAAGATGTCCTTTTCATTATAGGGGACTGGAATGCAAAAGTAGGAAATCAAGAAACACCTGGAGTAACAGGCAAATTTGGCCTTGGAATATGGAATGAAGCAGGGCAAAGACTAATAGAGTTTTGCACAGAGAACACACTGGTCATAGAAAACACCCTTTTCCAAAAACACAAGAGAGGACTCTATACAAGGACATCACCAGATGGTCAACACCGAAATCAGATTGATTATATTCTTTGCAGCCAAAGATGGAGAAGCTCTATACAGTCAGCAAAAACAAGACCGGGAGCTGACTGTGGCTCAGATCATGAGCTCCTTATTGCCAAATTGAGACTTAAATTGAAGAAAGTAGGGAAAACCACTAGACCATTCAGGTATGACTTAAATCAAATCCCTTATGATTATATTCAGAGTACATCATGTGAAATGCTGGGCTGTATAAAGCACAAGGTAGAATCAAGATTACCAGGAGAAATATCAGTTCAATAACCTGAGATATGTAGATGACACCACCCTAATGGCACAAAGAGAAAAGGAACTAAAGGGCCTCTTGATGAAGGTGAAAGAGGAGAGTGAAAAAGCTGGCTCAAAACTCAACATTCAAGAAATGAAGATATGGCATCCAGTCCCGAAGTGAAAGTCATTCAGTTGTGTCCGACTCTTTGCAACCCCATAGACTATACAAGTTCATGGAATTCTCCAGGCCAGAATACTGAAGTGGACAGATTTCCCTTCTCTAGGGGATCTTCCCAGCCCAGGGATCTAACCCAGGTCTCCCTCATTGCAGGCAGATACTTTACCAACTGAGCTATGAGTGATGATAGGTGGGGAAATCATGGCAAATAGATGGGGAAAATGTGGAAACAGTGACAGTTTTCCTTTTCTTGGGCTCCAAAATCCCTACAGATGGTGACTGCAGCCACAAAATTAAAAGACACTTGCTCCTTGGAAGAAAAGCTGTGACAAACCTAGACAGTGTATTAGAAAGCAGAGACATCACTTTACTGACAAAGGTCTGCATATTCAAAGCTATGGTTTTTCCAGTAGTCATGCATGGATGTGAGAGTTGGACTATAAAAAAGGCTGAATGCCAAAGAATTGACGCTTTTGAACTATGGTGCTGGAAAAGACTCTTGAGAGTCCCTTGGACTGCAAGGAGATCAAGCCAGTCCATCCTAAAGGAAATCAACCCTGAATATTCATTCATGGGAAGGACTGATGCTGAAGGTGAAGCTCCAATACTTTGGCCACTTGATGCGAAGGGCTGACTCATTGGGAAAGACCCTGATTCTGGGAAAGATTGAAGGTGGGAAGAGAAGGGGATGACAGAGAATGAGATGGTTGGATGGCATCACTGACTCAATGGACATGAGTTTGAGCAAACTCAGAGAGAAAGTGAAGGACAGGGAAGCCTTGGCACTGAATTCATGGGGTCACAAAGAGTCGAACATGACTTAGTGACTGAATAGCAACAGTAAGGAGAGAAATTCAGATTAGCCTCAGATTTGTCCACAATAAACTTCAAATGGAAACGAGTTGTCCAACAAGCTTTAAGTTTGCAGAGAAAGTATAATCACGGTGACTAATGACGATTCTCCTTGCCTAGGGAAAGCTTCAGAAGGGTACCTGAAAATAGCAGAGGAGTTAGAAAGGTTAGCAAGGCACTGTGGATGTCGAGTCACTTTTGTTTCCTGACTGCCTTCTTGTTTCATTATTTTTAAATTAAGAAACTGCCTGTTTCTCCCTACTTCCCCATGATCTGTAATTTGGATTTTCAAGACACTGTAAAGACAAAAGTTTGGAGCTACCAATCACTGAATCCCCTACAGTGGTTTCAGTCAGTCCAGGAAATTGAAGCTGATCCATAAAGGGACACATAATTCCTGCAGTTCCAGACAGGAGTTTTCCCCTGTTAGTTGTAGAATAGTGAACAACATATATCTGTTCCCATCTAAAATAATCCTTGTATTTCTACACTGAATTCTAGTCTGGCCCCATGATAGTCAAGGTTTTTGCTCTTGCAAATATACTTTTTTTTTTGGTTTATTATCTTTCTTTTCTGTTGTTTCATCACTAGAACATATTGCCTTTTCCCCATTTGGATTTGTTTTCTCATCCCTGTTTCTCTCTTCAACTCTCTTGCTAGATTTTTCTCCCAGCAGGTCACTAAAAAACTCTCTGTTAATGTCTTCAGCCACTTTCATCTTTCCAAATATAATCATCTGTCACTCTTCACATTCTATCCTTTGGCCTAACTAACATGATCACAGAATCTAGAGGATGTATACCCTGTTTTGGATTTATTGGGGTTAAATAGACTTCTGTGGGAATAACTTAGAGCAAAAGCCTCTTAAAAGACCCACAGCCACCATAGAGTTTTCAAAATAATCTTTATAACCCCAAATTAGCCTTGTTACTTTAAAACACAGTTCACCAGAAATGGTGCCAATAAAATGGCAGAATAGGAAGTCCGAGCCCTCTTTTCATCCTCCTACAAAAACACAGATTTAACAATGCTCTATGGATCAAATAACTCTATGAAAACATAGTTCATTTCACAGTTAAGGACTCTACTTCTATTCTTGAAGTCTTCTTTATTTAGAGTCTGTGTTTAAGCCAGGTGTTTTTATTTTTTTTATTTTTTATTTTTTTAAACTTTACAATATTGTGTTAGTTTTGCCAAATATCGAAATGAATCCACCACAGGTATACATGTGTTCCCCATCCTGAACCCTCCTCCCTCCTCCCTCCCCATACCATCCCTCTGGGTCGTCCCAGTGCACCAGCCCCAAGCATCCAGTATCGTGCATCGAACCTGGACTGGCAACTCGTTTCATACATGATATTATACATGCTTCAATGCCATTCTCCCAAATCTTCCCACCCTCTCCCTCTCCCACAGAGTCCATAAGCCTGTTCTATATATCAGTGTCTCTTTTGCTGTCTCGTACACAGAGTTATTGTTACCATCTTTCTAAATTCCATATATATGTGTTAGTATACTGTATTGGTGTTTTTCTTTCTGGCTTACTTCACTCTGTATAATAGGCTCCAGTTTCATCCACCTCATTAGAACTGATTCAAATGTATTCTTTTTAATGGCTGAGTAATACTCCATTGTGTATATGTACCACTGCTTTCTTATCCATTCATCTGCTGATGGACATCTAGGTTGCTTCCATGTCCTGGCTATTATAAACAGTGCTGCGATGAACATTGGGGTACACGTGTCTCTTTCCCTTCTGGTTTCCTCAGTGTGTATGCCCAGCAGTGGGATTGCTGGATCATAAGGCAGTTCTATTTGCAGTTTTTTAAGGAATCTCCACACTGTTCTCCATAGTGGCTGTACTAGTTGCATTCCCACCAACAGTGTAAGAGAGTTCCCTTTTCTCCACACCCTCTCCAGCATTTATTGCTTGTAGACTTTTGGATCACAGCCATTCTGACTGGCGTGAAATGGTACCTCATAGTGGTTTTGATTTGCATTTCTCTGATAATGAGTGATGTTGAGCATCTTTTCATGTGTTTGTTAGCCATCTGTATGTCGTCTTTGGAGAAATGTCTATTTAGTTCTTTGGCCCATTTTTTGATTGGGTCATTTATTTTTCTGGAGTTGAGCTGGAGGAGTTGCTTGTATATTTTTGAGATTAGTTGTCAGTTGCTTCATTTGCTATTATTTTCTCCCATTCTGAAGGCTGCCTTTTCACCTTGCTAATAGTTTCCTTTGTTGTGTAGAAGCTTTTAAGTTTAATTAGGTCCCATTTGTTTATTTTTGCTTTTATTTCCAATATTCTGGGAGCTGGGTCATAGAGGATCCTGCTGTGATGTATGTCGGACAGTGTTTTGCCTATGTTCTCCTCTAGGAGTTTTATGGTTTCTGGTCTTACATTTAGATCTTTAATCCATTTTGAGTTTATTTTTGTGTATGGTGTTAGAAAGTGTTCTAGTTTCATTCTTTTACAAGTGGTTGACCAGTTTTCCCAGCACCACTTGTTAAAGAGATTGTCTTTAATCCATTGTATATTCTTGCCTCCTTTGTCAAAGATAAGGTGTCCATATGTGCGTGGATTTATCTCTGGGCTTTCTATTTTGTTCCATTGATCTATATTTCTGTCTTTGTGCCCGTACCATACTGTCTTGATGACTGTGTAAGCCAGGTGTTTTTAACATGATGCCTATAGACCCCTTAATAATTCTCAAGTGGTCTTTAGAGAGACTGTGAACTCCCTTAATTCTTATGCAAATTTTGTATAAACTTACAAATGAACATTGTTTTTATGGGGAGAAGGCCCACAGCTTTCAACAAATTGATATACATGAATTAAAGAAAGGTTGGGGAGGTACCACAGTGCACATGTGAGACTGTTTTTAAAAGCATAATATCCTGCAGCCCAATCAGACAAGAAAAACAAATAAAAGGAATTCAGTTTAGAGAGAAAGAAGCAAAACTGTCTCTGCTTGCAGATGACAGGATACTATGTATAAAAATATCCTAAAGATGCCACCAAAAAACTACTAGAACTACCAATGAATTCAGTAAAGTTGCAGGATACAAAATTAACATACAGAAATCTGTTGCATTTCTATTCACTAACAGCAAACTATCAAAAAGAGAAATTAGGAGAACAATCTCATTTACAACTGCACCAAAAGCAACAAAATATCAGGGAATAAATCTAAACAAAATGGTAAAAGATCTGCACTCAGAAAGCTCTAAGGCATTGAGGAAAGAAATTAAGGATCACAAACAAATGGAAGAATGCATTGTGCTCATGGATTGAAAGAATTAATATTGTTAAAATGACCATACTACCCCAGGCAATCCACAGATTCAGTGCAACCCCTATCAAAGTACCAATAGCATTTTTCGTAGAACTAGAACAAATAATTCTAAGATTTTTACAGGAACACAAAAGACATCAATTAGCCAAAAGAATCTTGAGAAGGAAGATGAAAGAGCATGAAAGTATCATGCTCTGTTCAAACTAGACTGCAAAGCTATGGGCCCTTCAGTCTTGAAGCTGGGCAGGTACAGGACTTGCAGGCCTGCAGGATGCAGTCCACTAATCAGAGCAATGTTTTATTGGCACAAACACACACACATAGATCAATGGAACAGAATAAAACGCTGAGAAATGAACCCATACTTACATGGGCAAATATTCCATGACAAAGAAGGCAAGGGTATAAAATGGGGAAAAGAGATAGCCTTTTCAGTACATAATGTTAGGAAAACTGGACTGCTAAATCACTTCAGTAGTGTCCGACTCTGTGCGACCCCATAGATGGCAGCCCACCAGGCTCCCCCGTCCCTGGGATTCTCCAGGCAAGAACACTGGAGTGGGTTGCCATTTCCTTCTCCAGGAAAACTGGACAGTTACATGTAAAAGAGCCCAATTGGACTAACCTCTCATACCATGTACAAAAATAAACTCAAAATAGATGAAAGATTTAAATGTGAAACCTGAAACCGTAAAACTTCTAGAGGAAAACATATGTAATATGCTCTTTGACATTGGTCTTAGCAATTTTTTTTGGATCTGATTCGTCAGGCAAGGACAAAAAGCAAAATAAACAAATGGGACAACATAAAACTAAAAGGTTTTACATCAACAAAGCAAAAAGGTCACTTACTGAATGTGATAAGCTATATCTGATAAGGGGTAATATCCAAAATACATAAAGAACTCATACAACTCAACATCGAAAAACAAAAATTAAAAATGAGCAGAGGGCTTGAACAGATATTTTACCAAAGAGGCCAACAGACACATGAAAAGATGCTCAGCATCACTTCAACATCACTAATCATCTGGGAAATGCAAATCAAACCCACAATAAGGTATCACCTCCACCCGTTGCAAAGGCTGTTATCAGATAGACAATAAATAACAAGTGCTGGTAAGAATGATGGAGAAAAGGAAACTCTTTTGTACTGTTGGTGGGGAGGTAAGTTGGTGCAGCCACTATAGAAAACAGCACAGAGATTCCTCAAAAAAATTAAAAATGGAACTACCATATGATCTAGCAATTCTACATCTGGGTTTTATCTGAAGATTTAAAAAAGCACTAATTCAAAAAATATTTGCACCTTTATGTTTGTTGCCACATCATTCACAATAGTCAAGACATGGAAACAACCTAAGTGCACATCAGTAGATGAATAGAGAAGTTTAGATAGACAGATAAAGATCAATAGATGAATAAAGCTTTATATATGTATACACACACACACACATAAAGAATGAAATCCTGCTGTTTGCAGCAACATAGATGAACCTAGAAGGCAATGAGTACTCTTGCCTGGAAAAATCCCATGGGCGGAGGAGGCTGGTGGGTATAGTCCATGGGGTCGCTAAGAGTCAGACACGACTGAGCGACTTCACTTTCACTTTTCACTTTCATGCATTGGAGAAGGAAATAGCAACCCACTCCAGTGTTCTTGCCTGGAGAATCCCAGGGATGGGAGAGCCTGGTGGGCTGCCATCTATGGGGTCGCACAGAGTCGCACACCACTAAAGCAACTTAGCAGCAGCAGCAGCAGCAGTAGCAGATGGACCTAGAGGGTATTACGGCAAGTGAAATAAGCAAAAGAAAGATAACGTAAGATACCTTTATGCGTGGAATCTAGAATACAAAATGAATTATTAAATATAACAAGCCAAAAATGGGCTTCTAGATATGAATAACAAGCAGGAGGGTGCCAGAAGTGGGATGCTATGAGTGAAATAGATGGGGAAGCTTGCTGCTGCTGCTGCTAAGTCGCTTCAGTCGTGTCCGACTCTGTGCGACCCCATAGTCGGCAGCCCACCAGGCCCTGCTGTCCCTGGGATTCTCCAGGCAAGAACACTGCAGTGGGTTGCCGTTTCCTCCTCCAATGCATGAAAGTGAAAAGTGAAAATGAAGGTGCTTAGTCATGCCCAACTCTTGGCGACTCTATGGACTGCAGCCTACCAGGCTCCTCCGTCCATGGGATTTTCCAGGCAAGAGTACTGGAGTGGGTGCCATTGCCTTCTCCCATGGGGGAGCTTAAGAGGTACAAACTTCCAGGTGCGAAATAAATGAGTCATAGGGATGAAATGTACAGCTTGGGGAATATAGGCAATATAATTAATTAATTATCTCTGAGTGGTTACAGAGGGTAACTCGACTAATCAGGGTGATCATTTTGTAATTTATAAACATATTGAATCACTATGTGGTACATAGAGAACTAACATGGTGTTGTAGGCTGATTATACTTCAAAAACAATCTGAGAAAAAGAAATTAGATTACTACCAGAAGTGGAGAATGAGGGGAGGAGACACTGGATGAGGACATGAAGAGGTACAAACTTCCAGTTATTAGATAAATAAGTACTGAGAATGTAATGACTACAGCATGATTAATATAAGTAACGCTGCTCTATGTTACATATGAAAGTTGTCAAAAGAGTAAGTCATAATGTTCTTGTCATAAGGAAAATGACCTTTTTGTTTTATTTTGTATCTATATGATATGATGGACCTTCACTAAACTTACTGTGGTAATCATTTCCTTGTGGTAATCAAGGCAAATCACTAAACCTATACAGACTCGTATGTCAATTACATCTCAATAAAATTGGAAGAAAAAAATATACGATACTCAAAATATTATCGTGCTCTTTCTTACAAACTATTTTGACCCTTTGTGTTAAAAAGGAAAACTGACAGAGGGATCATTTCTATGAATGAATCATGTTTATGTCCGGAAGTGTTTAATTCCGTGAGGCATCTTAGCAAAAGGAGCAGAGACGTGCTTTAAAAGTGAAGGTACCTAGTCCTCATGTGCTACCAATCAGCTGGGCTGGGCTGGGCCGTGGAGTTTCATTCACTAAGACTGGACTTTGGAGATCCAGCCACAACCTTCTGTTCTCTTTCCTCCCTTTTCCTCTCCCTTTATCTCAAACCATTATTCGAGAAGTAGTTATTTAGCAGGGAGAATCAGCCCCACTTCCCCAATCAACATCTTTCTCTCTCTCCCTGCCAAGAATTGGGGGGCGGGGGGAGTACTGGGTTTGGCAGCTGTCAACCCATCATTACGGGCTCATTGTCCCATCTGCACCCCATAGACTGGTGCAGTCACAGGGGGTTTTACCCAAACAGGCTCCCAGGGGAACAGTAACATACCTCTTGATTTGGCCCGTGAAGTTATACTTGTGATTATTAATAGACAAGATAAGAGGCTAGTGCTCTATTCATCCATGCTAGAGCTAATTATTCAATTTGATCTAAGCTGATTAGAATACTGATAGATAACCCACACCATGTTTAGAGCTACAGCCAGCAGTGGCCAAGAGCCTTGACACAGTGTTTGGGTTTATCAGGGAGAAAAGGAGGGCAGGGGTAGGGTGGGGGGGAAGGGAGAAGCTGCTTTGGTTGATTAGCGATGTGCTGCATGGGACCATTTATAATGAAGCATATCATTTAAATTTTCCTTTACAAATGAGTCCAACACTCGTTGCAGACTGCAGGCTCTGTTAATTGTCACAAACATTGCCTTTTTTTTTTTTAACATTATTAGCTCTTTGGCAGGATCTCCATTGTTGACTAAAAACTTGGCATGATCAGGGCTTGCTGAATAATTTAGGTGGTTGGCAGCTGGAGAAGGAGAACACACACATCCAGGCAGACAGACATGCTGCTTGAGCTCTTTATGTAATAGGATTGTATACAAAGCAGAGTATAGTCAGCAGTGACTTCTGTGTCTGTTTATAGGTAAACACTGATGTTAGTTTTATAGGAAAACTGGAGGGACACTTCTCACAAATTGTATGCAGCATACGAGACAGATGCACTGGAGGACTGTTCAAATGACTCGGATCATCTCCGACTCTCACAGAATGTGATTGCTGGAGTTTTCACCCGCCAGTACTTACACTGCCTCTTCAGTGGGGTATCTGAGGCCTTAACTGCTGGCTACAGTAGCTCTGATAGGAAGCAGAGGTACCTAAAGCCCTGAAAACTTTCAAGCAGCAGACCAGAAAGATTCTTGAGTCACAGAGACCCTGAGATGCCCTCATTTAGGAAGTCCATGTGTATAATTATGGTTGGTGGGAACATACTACCACTGTCTTAGGTGGAAGGCCAAAAGGAAGGTCACAAACAGAATGGCAAGTACTTAAGTACACACGTGATACTTTTGTTCATTAACCAGATACATGGATTCTCTTTTGACTGAGCATACTGTACTATCAGGACTCCACAAGATTCGAAAGACAAAAATTCAACTCAAACCTTCTTAAACCAATAAGATTTATCCACCCAGGTAAGTGGAAACACAGAGGTGGAACTGGGTGGATAAAGACTCAAATATTCATTCCTAGATACTGTGTTTCTGCCTCCACCATTGGAATTTTCTTCTTTTCATTCTCAAAAAGGCTCATCTTTTTAACAATTGGCCACCACAACTTCAGCCTCATACCACGGCCTATGCAAAGTCAGTAAAAAAGACTGAGTGAGATGGCACCAATGACAAGTCTTGGATTGAGTCTTAAAGTTCTGAAGATTAAGCAATATTACCGTTCCTTCCTAAAGCATTTACCAGAGAGCTGGAGCTGGGTTTGAGGGAGAGTAAGATACCCAAATAAAAATTGAGAAGTAAGAATATTGGATGACCAAAAAAAAAAAATTTACAGTATAATGGGTACAGTTTTCGTTAGCTTGTTTTGTTTTAGAAGCTGAGGTCAGTTTCTACTTATCTGTCCTATCTGCTGGTCTGAAGATAGTTTTTGAACAACAAAATATATTAATGAAATAATTAAGTGAGTGTAAGAAAGGCAATGCAAAAGAATGCTCAAACTACTACACAATTGCACTCATCTCACACACTAGTAAAGTAATGCTCAAAATTCTCCAAGCCAGCCTTCAGCAATACATGAACCATGAAGTTCCAGATATTCAAGCTGGTTTTAGAAAAAGCAGAGGGACCAGAGATCAAATTGCCAACCACTGGATCATCTAAAAAGCAAGAGAATTCCATGTAAACATCTATTTCTGCTTTATTGACTAAGCCAAAGTCTTTGGCTGTGTGGATCACAATAAACTGTGGAAATTTCTGAAAGAGATGGGAATACCAGACCACCTGATCTGCCTCTTGAGAAATCTGTATGCAGGTCAGGAAGCAACAGTTAGAAGTGGACATGGAACAACAGACTGGTTCCAAATAGCAAAAGGAGTATGTCAAGGCTGTATATTGTCACCCTGCTTATTTAACTCATATGCAGAGTGCATCATGAGAACACTGGGCTGGAAGAAGAACAAGCTGGAATCAAGATTACTGGGAGAAATATCAGTACCCTCAGATATGCAGATGACACCACCCTTATGGCAGAAAGTGAAGAAGAACTAAAGAGCTTCTTGATGAAAATGAAAGATGAGAGTGAAAAAGTTGGCTTAAAGCTCAACATTCAGAAAACTAAGATCATGGCATCTGGTTCCATCACTTCATGGCAAATAGATGGGGAAACAGTGGAAACAGTGGCTGACTTTACTTTTATGGGCTCCAAAATCACTACAGATGGTGATTTCAGCCATGAAATGAAAAGACGTTTACTCCTCAGAAGGAAAGTTATGACCAACCTAGATAGCATATTAAAAAGCAGAGACAGTACTTTGCCAACAAAGGTCCATCTAGTAAAAGCTATGGTTTTTCCAATAGTCATGTATGGATGTGACATTTATACTATAAGGAAAGTTGAGCGCTGAAGAATTGATGCTTTTGAACTGTGGTGTTGGAGAAGACTCTTGAGCATCCCTTGGACTGCAAGGATATCCAACCAATACATCCTAAAGGAGATCAGTCCTGGGTATTCATTGGAAGGACTGATGTTGAAGCTGAAATTCCAATACTTTGGCCACCTGATGCAAAGAGCTGACTCATTTGAAAAGACCCTGATGCTGGGAAAGACTGAAGGAAGGAGGAGAAGGGGACGACAGAGGATGAGATGGTTGGATGGCATCACCGTCTCAATGGAGATGAGTTTGGGTGAACTCTGGCAGTTGGTGACGGATGGGAGGCCCAGCATGCTGTGGTCCATGGGGTCACAAAGAGTCAGATACAACTGAGTGACTGAACTGAACTGAGTGAGTGTATAGCCATAATCAGACCTATTCAAGCCTTGATGATGCAACAAGAGCTAGATCCCCAGACGTACATAACCATGGTACAATGAAAATTTCCTTAGAGAGCAATAAGCTGAGTACTTGTGCACTAGCGTGGCCACATGCCCAGCCTATAGAAGGTCAGGTCAGCCATCTCTGATCCCAAGCTCCATAGTCATTTCCTGTCTGTGCTAAATACACTGATCCTTGAACTTTAGGTGCTCTTCTGATAGGAGAGGAACCCAGAGCCTTCGAAAAGCTGTTTTAGTATCCTCATTTTTTAAAATCTGCTTGATTATCAGGTTTGTAGAAAATCAAGGTGCAAATTATGTGTGTCTGAGTATAAGTCCTGTCTTGTCAACTTTTTTATTAGGACCATCCTTTATAGTTTGCCTACCACATGCAAAATTTCACAGCAGAGCTAAGTCAATTGACCCTTATCAGGGTAGAATCCATGATCATGAAGCTATCCAACTGTGCTGATCTGCCATTTGCGGAGGTTTCATAGGATGTCATAAGCATATTCAAACTGTGCAACTTCCAATATGTGGATCTGCTCCATGTTCTTACTAGCAAGAACTATCTTGATTCTAGCCTTTTAAGAGTTCTATTTTTTTAAGGGCTTCCCTCTTAGCTCAGTTGGTAAAGGATCTGCCTGCAATGCAGGAGACCCTGGTTCGATTTCCAGGTTGGGAAGATCCCCTGGAGAAGGGATAGGCTACACACTCCAGTATTCTTGGGCTTCCCTTATGGTTCAGCTGGTAAAAAATCTGCCTGCAATTCAGGAGACCTGGATTTGATCCTTGGGTTGAGAAGATCCTCTGGAGAAGGGAAAGGCTGCCCACTCCAGTATTCTGGCCTGGAGAATTCCATGTGTACAGTCCACAGAGTTGCAAAAAGTCAGACATGACTGAGTGGCTTTTCATCTGTTTTTTGAAGAGCAGCAAACAGCACTGTGACTTGCATCACAGGAATGTCTCCCACCGTGGTTAGCTCCCTCATCTGCTTTTTCACAGGGTGCCAATCCACAGTATAATTTTGCCAATGAAGATTGAATCTTCTGACCAATCAATTCTGCAACTTTTGTGCAGACAAAATAAATGATATGTAGATATTGTAGGATTCTAATAGGACTGGTAAAAGTGAAGGATACTGATTGCTACTTCATATATACATATATAAACACATAAGATATATACCCTATGTGTGTTTTTTTATCATCTTGAGTCAAGAGAAAAGATACTGTAACTAATATGACAGAATCAAAAAAATCAAGAAATTTAAACTATAAAAATTAAAGGAAAAAATTTAAATATTTGTTATGTTCTTTTTAACCTTTTGATTTCCCAAATCTTTCTATTTCTGTCTGGCTCCTTCATTCACTCCTTAATTATTTATTTATTTACTTACTTGTTCATTCTACACATGAGTTTTAAGCAATTAATAGATGTCAACACTATGTCAGATCCTGGGAATGAATGTAAGATTTAAAAAAAAAAACATACACACAATCAAAGTCTTTTGGAGATTAAATACAGTGAGGTGAGACACATCTGTCAATACTCGATTAAAATCCCTTAGCAAGAGTTACAAGAAGATTGCACAGAGCTCTTATTGGAGGTGTGGAATTGTCAGGGAACAGTCGTTGGTGGAAGTGATGTCAAAGACAAGTCCTAAAGTTCTAGCCATATTAACTACAGGTAAGAGGTTTGCCAAAGACTGGGAAGAAAGAGAAATATCAGTGTTAGGGAAAGGCCAAGAAAGTATTCTTGAAGCCTAGAATGCCAGGAACAAATGAAATTGGAAAGGTAATCAGAACCAAGTCATAAAGGAATAAAAATATACCCCTTATATGTTTGGATTTGATCACAAAAGATCATTCTTGAAGAAGAATTCAGGGTAAAGATTGATTTAAGAAGATCAGCAAGAGCAATTACATAAAATGATAAAAATCTGAAAGAAGGAAGACAATGGCAGTGAAGAGGGATGGAAGGACACAGAATCAAGAGATTTAAGGAGATAGAACCGATGACATTTAATTCATTCTTCCTTCTAACAGTTTCTAGCACAGGTTATTCTCTTCCTTTGACTTCCTCTTCCACCTAACATTTCTAAAACCCACCAGCCTCTCTATTGTCTACTATGACTCTTTTGTACTTCCTCCAGTTAAATGAAGAAATATAGCTCATATATTTACCTAATAGCCCACTCACTATGGTAAAACATTCAGAAATCTTTAAAACCACTCTCCTCAGTAGTGTGAAAATTTGAATATGCCACAAAAATCAAATGCTTTTGCCAAAGTAACACTACCATGTTGCACAAACAGGGGTATCACTCAAACAGAGGTCAGTGGAGCTGTGATGCCGCAGTCTTACACTTAGGTTCAGGTTGCTAGGACAGTGGACAGTTATTAACATGACATCCTTGGGCTTCTGTATGTACCTTCATTCTGGCTTCTAGAGCTGCCACTCAAACCGTAAGAAGAAGTTTAATTACAAATACACACAAAAGCAATATTTGTTTCTCTGTGTATTCTGGTTATAGGCGTGGTTCTGAACCAACAAAAACTACAAGCTGAATGTAACACAAGCATTTGAATCTCATTTCCAACAATATTATTGGTATCCTTGTGTTTCCAGAATGAACATCTGATTACTATTAAACTTTATTCTCTTAGAAAAATAATTCTCTTCAATTACATAAGCATTTTAGAATTGTAGCCAAAGAAATATGTTTCAGTAGTTTCTTACAGTATACATTTCATTACATATTAATGAATCAAACAAATCAATGTTTTAATAGACCATTAAATGACTTTTTCATGCTTGCATCCATCCTTCTAAACATGCAATCAGATGAAGTCAGATCTACATTATGGCTGCAGATTAAAAGCATCATGGCTCATAAGTTTCTCCAGATATAATTTTAAGCAAGTTTCAGGAAATATATGACACTGATGAATTCCAAAATCCTTGATTTTACTTCTCTCTGTTACCTTTGTAGTAACTAAGTGATGACATTGGAGTCACATGAAAAAGTAGCCAACAGATTCAGAAAACTGTATGAAGAGCCAACTAAAAAGGATGTGTGTGTCCATAACCATTAGTGAATAATTGGTGGCCCTTGGAAGCAGGAAATATTCTACTAGCAAAATGTTGTAAGAAAAAGGAGATGAAAGACTTAGCATCCATAGTTCAAGTGACTAACAAAATTTTACTATAGATATTTGAGGCCTATTTTTAGTGCTTTAAAAAGCTACTGTGATGACCACATTATGCAGTTTTCAAATTGTAGCATATATTTGGGATGAGGCACAAGTCCTCAGAAGGCTCTTTTTAATATCCCATCCTCACTGTAAAATTGAGACAGAGTTGTATTTCCTTTTTTAAAATGTTTATTTCATATTGGAAAATAGTTGATCAGCAATGTTGTGTTAGTTTCAGGTACAAAACATTTTCAGATTCTTTTCATATTTAGAATACTACAGAATACTGAGCAGAGTTCACTGTGCTATACAGTAGGTCTTGTTGGTTGTCTATATTAAACATTAATATAACAGTGTGTCAGCCGTTTCCCTCCTCCCTTACCCTCTTGGTAACCATCCTCTCCTTCTTTAGGTCTGTGAGTTTGCTTCTGTTTTGGAAATAAGTTCATTTGTATCATTTTTAAGATTCTGCATATAAGCAACATCCTTGAGATGTGTCTTTCTCTGTTTGGCTTACTTCACTTGGTATTATAATCTCCAGTCCATCTATATTCCTCTAAATGGCATTATTTCATTCATTTTAATGGCTGAGTAATATTCCAGTGTGTGTGTGTATGTGTGTGTGTGTACACACCACATCTTCTTTATCCATTTACTTACCAATGGACATTTGGGTTGCTTCCATGTCTTGGCTATTGTAATCAGTGCTACAATGAACACTGGAGGGCATGTGTCCTTTTGAACCATGTTTTTCTCCAGATACATGCTCAGGAGTGAGACTGCAGGGTCATATGGTAGCTCTGTTTTTAGTTTCCTAAGAAACCTTTATACTATTCTTCATAGTGGCTGTATCAATTTACAGTCCCATCAACAGTGTAGGGGAGTTTCTGAAAAAAATAATTGCATTTGATAATCTGAACAAATGTCTTGTTAAATGCGGTTTTATTTTAAGTAACAGTTTCTGGTGGATGGGGATGGTCTGAGTGAGGTCCCTGCTTCTTTACCACGTCCATCTCCAACCTTCTATTTCTTGACCACAACAGCTTGCCGCACTGCCGTTGTGAGACCCTTTGAAGCAGTAGATTCAACAAACTTCATCCACTGCAGATGCTCAGATATAATCATCGGGTAGGGGTCTTTTGGGAAAAAATCCTCAGTCGTTCTAACGTGCAGTCCACTGTGAGAACCACTAGTAGCTCATTGACAACAGAGGCTTTGTGTGTTTTACTTACCTCTTTGGCAAAGCCTAGGACATCATAAAATTCAAGAAATGTTTGTTGAATGAATAAATGAAACTGACTAAGGGAAAGAAACAAAGGAAGAGGAATAAAAAATTGGGGACTAAATCAATTGACAAGCTGCTTCATTTTTCATTAATAAAAATGGATTTTTTTTTTCTAATGTAACAATGGCAACTCTTAGCTCTTTGACATTACAAGAGCCTCTGGAGCATGAGATGCTTTTAATAAAGTAGCTCCTCTTTGTTATAAATCATTCATGGGATAAGAAACTCTTACAGAACTAGCAGTGTTACTTTGATAAATCTCGTACAGAGTGTAGCAACAGACTCATAAAAGGGTTCACGATGAAGTCCAAAGGTCCATGGCTACTTGTGTACACATTGCTCTAGTATATCCAAGATGAAGAAATAGAGCAATTGGAGACTGATTATCATGTTCAAATAATTAAGATTCACTTCTTTTTGAAATAGAAGCTAGCTCTCTAAAGATATGAACAATATTCATATAAAATGATGAGGGTCTTGGATAGAAAGAGAAACTTTAAAAGCATAATTGTATATTATATTCCATTTGTATCCCTTCCAGAAAGTACATAGATGCTACCAAGAAAGAGTCTTAAAAGGAAACATGCTCAGTCCCTCAGTCATGTCTGACTCTTTGCAATTCTTTGGACTATAGCCAGGCTCCTTCATCCACAGAATTCTCCAGGCAAGAATACTGGAGTGGGTTGCCATTTCCTTCTCCAGGGATCTTCCTAACCCAGGGATTTAATCCGCATCTTCTGTGTCTGCTGCATTGGGAAACAGCTTATTTATCACTGAGCCACCCGGTAAAAGAGGACTAATAATCATGTTGAGAGTTAAATCATTTCTTGAACGCTTATCATGTGCAAGAGACCTTGCTAAGACTATGCATGTGTTATCTCATTTGATTCTCAAAATATCCATTTGGGATAAATGTTACTATTTGTCTTTGGGAGGCTAATTAACCTGTTAGAAGCTTTATAGTAGTAAGTGCCAGGAGTGGCTCTCAACCCAAATCTGTTGACAGTAGGGCCATTGTCTACCTCTCTCTACCTCTCTGTTTTATGGTGCACTCAGAGACCTCCAGGGATATATTGTGTACCCTATAAAGTTCAAAACAAATCTCAAATGTATGTCCTTTTTTTGCAAGAATTTTTCTTGCATTCTTCTGCTACCGACTTATGGGCCTGTTTGATCATGAGAGCTAATTTTGAAATAGTTTTAATGCATAATATAATTAAGCATTTTTATTGAGCTGATGACAGGTAAAACTAGCACAGGGCTTCCCTGGCAGCTCAGCTGATAAGGAATCCACCTGCAATGCGGGAGAACCTGGTTGGATACCTGGGTTGGGAAGATCACCCTGGAGAAGGGATAGGCTACCCACTCCAGTATTTATTGGGCTTCCCTGGTGGTTCAGACAGTAAAGAATCTGCCTGCAATGCAGGAGACCTGGGCTCAACCCCTGGGTTGGGAAGATCCCCTGGAGGAGAACATGGCCACCCACTCCAGTATTCTTGCCTGGAGAATCCCCATGAACAGAGAAACCTGGTGGGCTGCAGTCCACAGGGTCACAAAGAGTCAGACACGACTGAGTGACTAAGCACACAAAACTAGCACAAACCAATTTCTCATCTCACATATAAAACTTAAAACCCTAAGAAACTCAAGTGTTCTGATGACATTTGATTTTATCCTATTTCCGAGAACTTAAAACACCAATCACAGTCACCAGCAGCTTCACTGGTTACTATGTTCAAGCACTTCACTAGAAATTCTACATGTCTCATTTATCATTTTACTTTCAAAAGTATTCTTTTAACTATTGCTGCTCATTAAATGAGGAAATTTGAACATTGAGAGGTTATGTAACTTGCTCAAGATAAAAGTACTGGTAGATGGCACAACCAGAATTAAAACACAGATGTCTTCCACTACACTCAAACTACCTCCCAAGAAATAATTGATGATTTCTACATTAGACAGCAGTATATTCAATTTTTTTCTTACACTTAATTAGTAATTTAAGAATCTTCTTTTTTTCTCAGTAACTAGTTCTTTTACAAACATGCTGTTGATCCAAATAAGCAAAAAATGTTAGAATGGATTTTTGGGTTTCAGAAAAAGACTGAAATGATGTTAAGGGTTGAGGAAGAAATACCTCCGTCTTTTAAGGTACCAGTTAAATCAGGAAATGACAAGGTGCTTGCACAGAAGATGATGTTCATAACCACTTGGCTTTGACCAGAGATGCTTCTCAGAGAAAAGCTAGGACTTGAGTAAAACATTTTTCAACTCATCACAGCCAAGTGTTTAATTTTTTCAAGCAAACCAAGTGCAATTTGTGTTTGTTTTTGAAATTATGATCTCTACTTTGCAAGTGAAATTCCACACACCAAAGTGTGAGTTTATTTTGATAAAACCACATTTCAGATTCCACATGCAACTATAAAATCAGGACATGTGGTGTGGGGTTTTCATAAAAGTCAAAATCTGGTAATTAGCACCAAAACTGTTCCTTGAAATTTGAAAGTATTGGAGATAATAGAAATAAAAGCTTATAGAAATGCCAAGAATTTTTGTTCTTGCTAAATCCTACCCAAATACTACAATGCACCAAGGTGATATGTATTTTGAATCTATTATACCTGCTTATTAAGAGGGAAAGAAGACATGGATATATTTTTGCAACTTTTTTATTTATATAAAGGTTTCTCCTGGTTTTAAATTGTTCAAATTTTAAGGTTGAGCTTCACCAACTGGGAAACTATAATACAGACCTGAGCATGGTTACTGGCCTTTAGCAGAAAATGAAAACACTGCATAAAATATTTAAGAATAGCTCCATTGCATCCAAATAGGTATCTTGATGTGAGAGACAGAGAAATGACCCAACAAGTAATTTAAGATGGATTACATGGGAAGAAATTGAAGTCCCAGAGCCCCCGACCCTTTGACTGATATCCACTTTTGTCCCTTTTAATAGTGTGCGTGTGAATGTTTGTGCATACTTTAATTCTGCCAGCTTTAACAGTAGTTAAAAAAAATAAAATAAAATCTACCTTGGCGAGTTTCCAGCCCAAATTGGTGACTGGATGCCTGATTCTGCTGATTTCAATAGCGGTATCACCTCCTATTCTCCACTGCACCTCAAGCCTATGTTATTATTTAGTAGAAGAGTAGCAGGATTTAATGTTTCAAGACTTGGCAGTAGATTGCCCCAGCAGTCCTTAAACAACAGCATACTGTATTTATTTGTATATGGCATTTAATCCAATGTATGTAATTCTATCTCCAAATTCAGCATTTGTTGGCCATTAAATAGGGAATGATTCTGTTTAAGTCAAAACAGCAGTCAAACAGGAACAATAGTGTATTATAGCTTGGATGTGAACTAAGTAGTTGATACCAATTTTTTGGAAAACAACCAACATCTTTTATTTTGAATAATGCACTCTTTTTATAGAAAGTAAGTCAAACCTTTAGTTATACAGGAAAGCCATTTTAAATACTCAAAAGGAATTAACTTGTAATGAAATACCTCAAAATTTCTTAGAAAATAATATCACCTATGAAACAAAAAGTAATGAAATATTGACGTTCTAATATATGTATTAAAAATATTTAACATAGTATCCATTTTAAGATATTTAACCTTTTATATGTCTTTATTATGTATAAATGGGAAAGTGACAGAATTTTGTTGGACAAAGAAAAAGAGGTTTTAAATACCTAAAGATTTTAAATTTTAAATCACTTAGATTTAAAGATGCTGCTGCTACTGCTAAGTCGTTTCAGTCGTGTCCGACTCTGTGCGACCCCAGAGACGGCAGCCCACCAGGCTCCCCCTTCCCTGGGATTCTCCAGGGCAAGAACACTGGAGTGGGTTGCCATTTCCTTCTCCAATGCATGAAAGTGAAGAGTGAAAGTGAAGTCGCTCAGTCGTGTCCAACTCTGCGACCCCATGGACTGCAGCCTACCAGGCTCCTCCGTCCATGGGATTTTCCAGGCAAGAGTACTGGAGTGGGTTGCCATTGCCTTCTCCGGATTTAAAGATAGAAAAATATAAAAATGATCTGCACTTAGCCTCTGTGTAGCAACATGCGAATGTATTTTCTTAAGTATGAAAGCCCAGATTATTTATGTTGTAGGTTCCAAATTATTGATTCCATCCAAGTTGCACCATTTTATCTTCTTGATATTGAGTTTGGACAAGATCATTTAGCCAGGCACTGGGCATGTGAAATTATGCTACCATCTGGGACTATGAGAACAAAATGTGGAGAGCCAGGGACCACCAGCCAAATGATGGTCCCACTGCCCAAAATCTCTTATGATGTCTCCAAGTGGCCTCATGCTTACTGTGTTCCTCTTTGGCTGAGTCTGCACAGCACAGAGTGAGCAAATAGTCTGTGATAGAAGAAAAAAAAAAAAAGAAGCTGGCTTTGAAAACTCTTCTGCAGAGCAGGACATTACCACTGACTATCTTGGAAACTTGGACAATATCTTCACATTCTATGTCTGTTTCCTTCTCCGTAAAATAAAGAAGTTGGATCAGATGGTCTCCTTGGGTTCAAGTAACTCACTCCAGTATTCTTGCCTGGAGAATCCCATGGTCTTGAGGAGCCTTGTATCTCTTCATCGCCTGTTATATTAGGTGCTAGAACTGCAAAGAAGAGTGAGAGAGAATCTTGTCCTGCAGGAAGTTCCAGTCTAAAGGGGAAGTGATATGTAAATAGACCATTTTAGGATAGCATAGTGTTAAGGGAAATATTTTCCACAAGGCTCTATAAGAATCCATGCTTTCTTTAAGAATCTTTGCTAGTAATTTTTCTCAACACTTTTTCCTCAATAAGAAGAAATATTGTACCCTTACCTTCATCAGGAGGAGGAAATGTTAAAAAAGACTTGGGGGAAGGACATGGGACAAAAGCCATGGTTTGCTTCCAAGAAGAGACGGAGAAAAAAAATGGGAAAGGGAAGCCAAGAAAACTCACATTCAAATGACTTAATTATCTCTCAGCTGGCTTGTATAACACTGTAGTCTATCTGTCCAAGTTGGCCTCTGAGCAACCAAAGAAATTCTCTGTCGCCTTCCCCAATAAATATAATTTGTACACTAACAAATGATCAGATAATTTTGGAAATCATTTAAAAAGTGGTCAAGAACCAAAAAGGTGACCTTGTTCCAGCCAAAATGTAAAGGACATTATTGATGATTTTGTATGTTTAGCAAATCTTCCCCCTGCTAACCATTTCATTTTCAAAATCCATAAATCCTTAGGGTTGAAATACTAGTAAATGCAGTTTTTTATATTCTGGAATTTAAAACCAAAGGGTCTGACCATTTTCTTTACAAAACTCCAAATAAGTGTGAAGGACTACCTGCCCAGCTGTATATGCCTGTACGCTTCACTCCTTTGGATTACTCCAAACAGTGATGTACACACTGATAATTTATGCTGCCAAGATTTTGAAGGCAAAAATAATACTTTAAATAAGAAGATTGGAGGTTTTCCTGAAAATGATTGGAATATAGCCTTTGTGATTTTCTATACTCTTTTCTTGCTGTGTGTTGGGTTCAGTGCTTCAAAATGGGAAAATATATATCTGAGAGTTGAAGGGAAAAAAACATCCTTGCCAAGCAGATGTTGGTAAATTGCCAGCTGAAACAAAGTTGTGATGCTAGTGACAACAAGATTGGTTTCTAGAGGATATTTAGAAAGCAGAGAGCCTGGCTTTGCTTTCATTTCCCTCAGGAAGGGCCTAGATGATGGGCCACAGCACATTACCAGTTAGCATTTTGCTTCCAAACATCTGGATTCCTAGCCTCATCCATTTAAAAATGATTTACTCACTGTAGCTTGTTGTTTGTTGAGATTTCAGCCAAAATAGAAAACATTCAGCCACCTCTTCTCCAGACATCCATTTTCTACCTTTAGATTCTTATTTCTTCTTACAAATAAATCTAACACAAAATTTTATTGGCTGTTTTTTTTTTAGAGTGTACCCTTGTCAAATCAAGAGTAAAATGAAATTCAAGCAAGCCAAAACAATGAGTCTTTTTGTCTCAGTTACTCAGACAGTTAAGAGTAAAATATATTTAGAGCTTAAATTATACCAAAAATTGATTTGTATTTCACATCATTTTATTGGTACAGAACAATGGTTTACAGACAACTTTTAACATCAGAACAATTTGCAAAAATTTTAAGGATAAATATACTCAAGCCCTAGCCCAAACCTATAGAAGCAGTTAAGATACAGGAGTGTTTTATTGAAAAAGACCCTCAACCTTGATTAAGAAGCACTGTTCTAGAATGTTCTTTCACTTAATATTAGGTGTTAAGCACCAGACACAAATTAGACTATGACTGCATTCTGTGTGTGTGACAAGGGAAGGAGAGGCAGACTGGGTATATGCAAAATATAAAAGAATTTACAGAGAAATCATTAAGTCAAGTACACAAGCTTGGCAGAATTACTAAACAGAAGTTTTTATTTAAAATTAATTATAGGAGAGCCAACCAGTCCATTCTGAAGGAGATCAGCCCTGGGATTTCTTTGGAAGGAATGATGCTAAAGCTGAAACTCCAGTACTTTGGCCACCTCATGCGACGAGTTGACTCATTGGAAAAGACTCTGCTGCTGGGAGGGACTGGGGGCAGGAGGAGACGGGGACGACAGAGGATGAGATGGCTGGATGGTATCACTGACTCGATGGACGTGAGTCTGAGTGAAGTCCGGGAGTTGGTGATGGACAGGGAGGCCTGGCGTGCTGTGATTCATGGGGTCGCAAAGAGTCGGACACGACTGAGCAACTGATCTGATCTGATCTGAAACTAGTCACAGAGACTTAGAAATAAATTTTTTAAATTAAAATTTTAAAGCACCAAAAGTGTCAAATATCAATAAATAAATACATCAAAGGATGTGAATTAAACTATAAAGCTGTATTATTAAGACTAAATGAAGAGACTAAATGAGAGACACATCATTATTCGACAATAGATTCAATACTGCAAAAAATGTGAAATCTTTCCAATTTGTTAACTATGATACAATCTCAAAAAAATTCACAATAGATTTCATTTCCAGGCAGGGGAGCAGGCAGGACCTGACAAACTGTTTCAAAAATACACAAGAAAATGCAAAGGGTTAAGAACAACCAAGACATTCGAGAAATGGTAAGTGAGCATCCTCTAACAAATATCAAGACATTACAAAACTACAATATTTACATTTAAGACATTGTGGTCTTGGTACAAAATACATGGATATAGATATATTTACCAGTTATTTACCAATGGAAGAAAAAAAATCCAAGAAACGTGATTTATGATGAAATGTCAGTGCAGAATCATAGAGAAAAGAAGGTAACTTTTTTTTAACAATAAATGATAACTCAGATAATTTCATACTCATATAAAAAATGGATATCTCCATATATAAAGCTTAAGTCTGAGCTTCCCAAGTAGTGTTAGTGGTAAAGAACCTGCCAGCCAATGCAGGAGACATAAGTGACATGGGTTCTATCCCTGCATCAGGCAGATCCCCTGAAGGATGGCATGACAACCCACTATAGTATTCTTGTCTGGAGAATCCCATGGACAGAGGAGCCAGGTGGGCCACAGTCCACAGGGTTGCAAAGAGTTGGACATGAATGAAGCAACTTACCACATAGAAGGCTTAAGTCTAATTTAGACCTAAATGTGAAAAAGCAAGACAAAGTTTTAAAAAAATAGAATAAAAGAATGTTTTTCTGATTTCAGGTCAGGAATTCTTTTTAAAAACATAGCAATAAGAATTGGTATATTTGATGACATTAAAATTTTTAATGTCTGTCTTGTAAGTCATCATTGAGAAGATGGAAATGCAAACTATGAAGTAGAAGATGACATATTCAATGTGTAAATTTCACAGATAATAAAGAGACTTTCTATAAGTCATTCTTCATTTATTATCATGGAAATGCAAATAAAGCACCGTGAGATGTCATGATAAACCCTCCTGGAAAACTAAAATTAAAAAGAGTGAACATAACAAGTATTAAAGAAAACCTGAAGTCACAGGGACCTTCATACACTACAGGTGGGAGAATAAATTGCTACTAAGGCGATGGCACCCCACTCCAGTACTCTTGCCTGGAAAACCCCATGGACAGAGGAGCCTGGTGGGCTGTAGTCCATGGGGTCACTAAGAGTCGGACACGACTGAGCGACTTCACTTTCACTTTTCACTTTCACGCATTGGAGAAGGAAATGGCAATCCACTCCAGTGTTCTTGCCTAGAGAATCCCAGGGATGGCAGAGCCTGGTGGGCTGCCGTCTCTGGGGTCGCACAGAGTCGGACACGACTGAAGCGACTTAGCAGCAGCAGCAGCAACTGCTTTGGAAAAGCATTTGAGAGCATTAAATTATATGAAGAGTACATCATGTGAAATGCTGGGCTGGACAAATCACAAGCTGGAATCAAGGTTAGTGGGAGAAGTATCAACAACCTCAGATATGCAGATGATACCACTCTAATGAAATTGAAGAGGAACTAAAAAGAGCCTCTTGATGAAGGTGAAAAAAGAGAGTGAAAAAGCTCCTTGAAACTCAACATTCAAAAAACAAAGATCATGGAAGTAGGTACCATCACATCATGGCAAATAGAAAGGGAAACAGTGGAAGTGTTTATTTTCTTGGGCTCCCAAAACACTTCAGATAGTGCCTGCAGCCATGAAATTAAAAGGTGCTTGCTCCTTGGAAGACAAGCTATGAGAAACTATACAGTGTATTAAAAAAGCAAAGGCATCACATTGCCAACAAAGGTCCTATAGTCAAAGCTTTGTTTTTTCCAGTAGTCATATACAAATGTGAGAGTTGAACCATAAAAATAGCTGAACGCTGAAGAATTGATGCTTTCAAATTGTGATGCTGGAGAAGTCTCTTGAGAGTCCCTTGGACTGCAGGGAGATCAAACCAGTCAATCCTAAAGGAAATCAATCCTGAATATTCATTGAAAGGACTGATAATGAAGCTGAAGCTCCCATATTTTTGCCACCTGGTGTGAAGAGACAATTCATTGGAAAAGATCCTGATGCTGGGAAAGACAGAGGGCAGGAGGAGAAGGGGGAAACTTTTCCAAGCAAGAGTACTGGAGTGGGGTGCCATTGCCTTCTCTGAATCCTATCCTAGGCAGTTATCTAAAGAAAAGTGAGTCATGAGACATGCAAAAATGTTCATGTAGGGATTATTTATAACAATTGAATGCCCATCAGCAATAAAATAGTGCTATATTTATGCAATGGAATACCATGAAGCACACAAAAGTAACAGACAATATGCAATGACATGGATGTTATTGTTCAGTCACTCAGTCATGTCTGACTCTTTGCAACCCCACATATTGCAGCATGCCAGGCTTCCCTGTCCCTCACCATATCCTGGAGCTTGCTCAAACTCATGTCTATTGAGTCAGTGATGCCATCAAACCAGCTAATCCTCTGTCACCTCCTCTTCATGCCCTCAATCTTTCCCAGCATCAGAATCTTTCCAGTTAGTTGGATTTTCACATCAGGTAGCCAAAATATTGGAGCTTCAGCATCAACATCCATCCTTCCAAAGAATATTCAACACTGATTTCCTTTAGAATTGACTTGTTTGATCTCCTTGCTGTCCAAGGGACTCTCAAGAGTCTTCTCCAACACCACAGTTCAAAAGCATCAGTTCTCTGGTGCTCAGCCTTTTTTATAGCCCAACTTTCACATCCATACATGACTACTGGAAAAACCATAGCTTTGACTATAGGACCATTGTTGGCAAAGTGATGTCTCTGATTTTTAATACGCTGTCTAGGTTTGTCATAGCTTTTCTTCCAAGAAGCAAGTATCTTTTAATTTCATGGTTGCAGTCACCATCTGAAGTAATTTATGAGCCCAACAAAATTAAGCCTGTCATTGTTTCCATTTTTCCTCATTGTTTGCCATGAATAGATGGGACCAGATGCCATGATCTTCATTTTTTGAATGTTGAGTTTGAAGCCAACTTTTTCACTTTCCTCTTTCACCTTCATCAAGAGGCTCTTTAGTTCCCCTTCAGTTTCTGCCATAAAGGTGGTGTCATCTGCATATCTGAGGTTATTGATATTTCTCCTGGCAATCTTGATTTTAGCTTGTGCTTCATCCAGCTCAGCATTTTGTATTATATACTCTGCATGTAAGTTAAATAAGCAGGGAGAGAATATACAGCCTTGATGTACTCCTTTCCCAATTTTGAACCAGTCCATTGTTCCATGTCTGGTTCTAACTGTTGCTTGTTGACCTGCACACTGGTTTCTCAGGAGGCAGGGAAGGTGATCTGGTATTCTCATCTCTTTAAGAATATTCCATCTGATCTGCACAGTCAAAAGCTTTAGCCTAGTCAATGAAGCAGAAGTAGATATTTTTCTGGAATTCTCTTGCTTTTCCTATGATCCCACTGGTGTTGGCACTTTGATCACTGGTTCCTCTGCCTTTTCTAAATCTAGCTTGGACATCTGAAAGTTCTTGGTTTATGTACTGTTGAAGCCTCACTTGGAGGATTTTGAGCACCACCTTGCTAGCATATGAAATGTGGGCAGTTGTGCAGTAGCTGACATCCTGTAGCATGGCTCTTCTTTGTGATGCCAGAGCATGGATGAATGTCATAGAAATTATATTGAGCAAGAGAAGTCAGACACAATAAAACATTTTTTTTCTATAGAGTTTGAAATAAGCAAAACTAATTATAGTGCTTAGAGATGAAAATTCTGGCATAGATAGTGTAAAGAAAAATGAAGAAGCAATCATTGTAAAAGCCAGGATAGGGGATACATCTAGCAGGAGAAGGTGTGGGATGGGACTCAAAGATCTGGGATGTCATCAGACTGCCATATATGACCTGGTCAGTGGCTACGTGGTTGCTCATTTCATAATACTTTATTATATTTTATATAATGCATTCCATATGTTTCAGTGTGCATGTTATATTTCACAATTTTTAAATTCTGAATATAAAATGATACAATGTAAAAACAACCCAAGAAGTGTTTCTTGAAAACACTGCATACTGCTGCTAAGTCACTTCAGTTGTGTCCGACTTTGTGCGACCCCACAGATGGCAGTCCACCAGGCTCCCCTGTCCCTGGGATTCTCCAGGCAAGAACACTGGAGTGGGTTGCTAGTTCCTTCTCCAATGCATGAAAGTGAAAAGTCAAAGTGAAGTCGCTCAATCGTGTCCGACTCTTAGCGACCCCGTGGACTGTAGCCTACCAGGCTCCCCTTCCCTGGGATTCTCCAGGCAAGAACACTGGAGCGGGGTGCCATTGCCTTCTCTGGAAAACACTGCATAAGTTGACACTATTGACTATTTACCACTTCATCCTATATTAAACTTTCTAAACAAAAAAAGAATAACCTATGGTTAATAAGCACTGTGAAGGTACAACAAGGATCCAGTCTAAACTCATTATCTCACATCTCCAACCTTCTTTCTCTTCCTATAAAACCTATTTCATTGAATCTATTCATTGCGTTCTTTTCTTTTAACTTATTTTAAATGGAACAAAGATGAATATTTTTAATGACAAAACTTGCAATTCACAAAGATAGACATCATAAACCATCAGACACCTTAACAACAAAGAAACGAAGATACCTAAAGAAAAAATCAGAATATAAGGGAAGATAAAAATTATATAATCATAGTGAGACATATTAACATTTCTCTAAGAATATTTAATCGAGTGCAGAAAAAATAAGAGTAGGAACATCTTGAGGATGTCATTAATGATTTAAATGTTGGATCATAGAAAAAGCAAGAGAATTTTGGAAAAACATCTACTTATGCTCCATTGACTACACTGAAGTTTTTGACTGTGTGGATTAAAACAAACTGTGGAATATTATTAAAAAGATGCGCATACCAGACCCCCTTACCTGCCTCCTGAGAAATCTGTTTGCAGGACGAGAAGCAACAGGTAAAACTGGACATGGAGTAATGGACCGGTTCCAAATCGAGAAAGGAGAATGTCAAGGCTGTATACGTCACCTTTTTATTTAACTTATGTGGAGTACATCATGCAAAATGCCTGGCTGGAGGAAACAAATTCTAGTAAATTCTCTTTTCATTTTTATTCTGCTTCAAATATTTTCTAATTTTGCTTGTTATCACTTCTTAGATACATCCATTATTTTAAAGTGGACATTTAAGATCCAAATATATGGGTTTTTTTAAAGTATCTTTAATAATAATTTCTCATTTTGATATTAATTTCTAATTTAAATTATTTTTTCTCTGCAATCACCCTCTGAGTTTTTCCAGTCTTTTAACTTTCCTGAGATTTTCAATGGCTAAAAGTCAAAGATATCTCTTGGTAAATGTTACATTGCACTTTAAAATAGTTTCCTTTGATGTTGATTTCTAAATCCACAGTGATAAAAGAACAGACTCTGCATGATTTCAGTACCTTTAGGTCATGAAAGTTTTGCACTTTGTTTTACATCCCTGGATATGTCACAGTGTTTCCTGGTTTATAGTCCGTGGGAACTTGAATAGAATTTGTATCCTGCTGTTGTGTGACAATCATATAAATCTTAATTATATTGAATTGATTCATAATGCTTTTCAGGTAAACTATATCCTTCTACTTTTCTGTCTATTTATTCTATGAATTTTTGGGAGTTTGATACTGAAACTCCAACTAGAAATAATAATTTATCTATTTAAAAAAATTATAATTTAGAGTGGAGCTGTATGCAACTTTGTTCTGTATTTCCTAAATCTCCTGTAAATGTGTTATCATACTTCCATAATTTAAAAAACAATAAGAAAGTAATAGCCTTAAAGAAAAGGCAAACCAAAATTTTAAATAAAAAACTGCAATGAAAACAAAACAAGAAATGAACAGGCTAATGTGCACAAAGTTCCTACAACTATGCCGGCACAAATTGATCAATAAATGTGAGCTCTTGTGATTCATGCAGTACATATATATATTAAGCACCACTAATTGGATAGGCATTAGGAATGTACTTAGTGAACAAAACAAATGTGGCTGTGGCCTCCACGGAATTTTCAGTACAAAAAAAAAGAAAAGAAACAAGTAAAATACATTCCTGAATAAGTGACTATTTTTTGGTTTTGGTTTTAACTGAGGAGCTATTGCATTTCTTTGTAATTTTTTGCCTCACTTCTCTCTACCCTTCCCAAAAGAGTTTCTGAACTGACAGCCAGGGAGGATTCCCCCAAAAGACACTATGCTCCCCACTTTGCAGTTCTCAGTTGCAAATGACAAAGAAAAGCAAAAATGTCTTCAAGTCCTATTTGGAAGCTATGTTAATATTTTCCCATCCTATCTGCCAGTCTTCTTTTCTATTCCATTTTTCCCCCTCTATTGTTTTGAACAGCAAATATGTGTACAACAGGAAAAAAGATGGAGGAAAGATGTTTCTGAGGCGGAGAGACAAGGGAGAAAGAGAAATAGAATTGAATCAGAATATATAAGGGGTTGTTGTTTACCAGCTGAGCTGTGAGGGAAGCCCTTAGTCACTTAGTCATGTCCAAACTCTCTTGCAACTCCATAGACTGTAGCCCACAAGACTCCTCTGTCCACAGGATTTCCCAGGCAAGAATGCTGGTGTGGGTCCCATTTCCTTCTCCAGGGGGATCTTCCCAACCCAGGGACTGAACCTTTGTCTCCTGCGTTGGCAGGCAGATTCTTTTCAACGGAGCCACGAGGGAAGACTAGTATACGGGGTAGATTCTGTTATTCTAAAGTTGAATTTTAATTACCTTAGCATAATATACCTCATTCTTCCTTTACAGGCAATCAAGTCAAACTACAATGTCTCTACAGATACACTAGTGAAAAATGTTACTGTTTTTAAGACAATTAATACTTCAGCAGAAAAACAAAGAAGCCATGTAAATATGTACGAAAAAACCAGCAATAGGCTTTTGACTATCTTGGGTCTCCAGTGTTCTTTCTGTACCACGTATATTACAGAAAGAAAAGGAGCATTCTCTCACACTAGTCATTTATTATTTATTTTATGCTTTAATTATTTGTGGAAATTCCTGACAGCTTTTTATTCAGCTGCTTCTACTGACAGTCAAGTTTGTACATTAAGGAGAAGGAGGACGAATACCAACTTGAAAGGAGAAAACCGAGCTGGAAACTGAGTGGCTATGAACCATGTCGTTGAAAATTTGGAAATAATTTGATTTATGGCAAATGGTAAAGAAAAAAGAAAAGAATGATCCTATGACACAGTTTGACTTCTTCCGAGGAGGTATTATGAGAGTGTTATTGCTACAAGGAAAGGTAGCTTAAAGTCACTAGATTCGGACATTTTCCTTCACTCTGCTCCACCTGTCATATCATGGCCCTCTATTACTACAGGAGACCTTGTAAACCCCTGGAGAGAGATAGCACTTGGTTTTGGAGCAAGGACATGATGGTATGATAATAATGATTCAGGAAATTAATCTGGTAGCGTGAGGATTTATAGGAGTCCATTCATTCACAAATAAAAACAGTGCCATGCACTATTTTAAGTATTAGGTTGGGAGACTGTGTAAGCAATCTGGATCAAAAGAATGAATATTTAAACCAGAATAGTGGCTCTCATGTGCTTACCTGGTGGCTCAGCAGTAAAGAATCTACCTGCAATGCAGGAGACCCAGGAGACGCAGGTTCGATCCCCCAATCGGGAAGATCCCCTGGAGGAGGGCACGTCAACCCATTCCAGTATTCTTGCCTGGAGAATCCTGTGGACAGAGGACCTTGGTGGGCTATAGTCCGTAGGGTCACGAAGAGTGGGACATGACTGAAGCGACTTAGTACACATGCACAGTGGCTCTAATATACCTTCTTTGGTTTGCTGTGCGTTTGGTTTAGTTGCTGAGCTGTGTCTGATTCTTGTGTTCCCATGGGCTGCAGCCTGATAGGCTCCTTTGCCCATGGGATTTCCCAGGCAAGAATAATGGAATAGGTTGCTATTTCCCTCTCCAAGGTCTTCCCGACCCAGGGATTGAACCCAGGTCTCCTGCTTTATAGGCATCTCTTGTATTGCAGGTGGATTCTTTACTGATTGAGCCATCAGGGAAGATGAATACCTTCCTAATTCCTACAAATTTGTTTATTTCAATCAGAAAGCGTTTCTGTGTCTTTGGATACTGGCTTTTGTTTTTGGTTTATTGGGGTTGTTGACATCTTCGTTGTTGTTTCTCTGTTTTCATTTTTTTTTTTTTCAGGCATGATCAATTAGGTTTACTCACCCATGCATAAAGACCCATTCTTGTATTCAAAAGATCAATAGAACTCATTGACCATCCAAGAGAAGACCTGTTTTGAAGACTTCAGCCAAGGTTTTATTCTCTTATTGTTATTTATGACATCCAAATACAACAGTTGTGATTTCTGGAGACGTATTCAGTTATACACTATTCTTGCTACTTTAAACCCAATATAGCTATTCCTTATAACAAAATAGAAGGGAAATTATAATTATTATTATTCCTATTTACAGATTGAAAACTTGAGATTCAGGGAGGTTAATAATAGCTCTATAACTAGTTAACAGTGGAGCCAGGTCTTAAATTGTCTGTCTCAAAAGCCCTTGTTCTTCAGAATTTTACTTATTCCTTCCACAAAAATTTGACCTTAAAGAGTAGCACAGTGATAATTACAATGCCTCTAAATTTTTATCAAAATGGGAAACTGCTCTTGATTTTCCCTTCTTTTGTAGCAGCACCTCAGAGGATTTATTCCAGCAGCTTCTGACAATACAGTGAGCACGTGAGACAGGCATTATCTGTTCCCTGCGCACTCGCACCAGGAGCTCACGTTTCCTCATTGCCTTGCACATCACACTCTTTTTCTTTGAAGGGAATCCCATTTTCCCACCTGCATCCATCATTCATCTGTCATTCCATTCAACTGGTGAGGTTTTTAACTGGAAGGTTTTTTTTTTTTTTTTTTTAATCTTTCTTGGCTAACTTTGTCTCTTGAGGTCTCTGCTCTGAATGCAGTTTTAAAGCTCAGCTCATTTTCTTGTCCCCAGTCTATCGTCTTGGGAGTAGCAATTAACACAGGTGCAGGATTTTGCTTTTAACATATTAAAAGATAAAGCCAACCTGTGTGGGTTGGTCTGAGCTTCCTTTTGATTTTACAGGAGTTACACTGCAGTATCCTTTTGCACAACCTGAGCAAAATAATTTAGGTATGATTTAAGGAGGGAGCTTCAAGGTGCTGCTGCTTAAGGTTTGAAGAGTGACCCATACAGCAAGAGCATGACCTCTTCTCAAACACCCCTTGGAGCAGCAGATGTACTCCGCTGAAATCTCACCTCCCTCTTCTGATGTAGGTGATGAAAGTGCTTCTGAAGAGGAACAAAGACCTGTGTTATCACAAAGCATAGCATTTCCCCATTGCATTTGAATTCAGTACATTTCTTTTTCAGTTTTGCTAAGATTACACCAAAATGTAATTACCTTAACACTATTCACCTGGGAACCCTGAGCGCAAGAGGGAAGCTTCCAAATGATAGAGATGCTTTTCCCCTGAGTCTAGAATTCTGCCTGGTTTCATCAGGTATAATCAACCCAGGCAGCATCGGAAAGCAATGTGCATTTTTACTCTGCTCTAGAACCCCATATTTGCTCCATGTGGGGGTACATGGGTACTTATTTTATAGTTTAGGGTTTTGTGGACTTAATGTTCTCCTTCCCACTTTTTCCCTATTTAGTCTGCCCAGAGGCCCTGTGAATACTCATGTATTTTCTGCAAATAAAATTCCATTTAGGGCCAGCTTTATTTTAAAATATTAGTTGAACCAAGTAACGTAAGCTTGGGCCTGAAGGAGAACTTAAATTTGGATTAATATCCCCAGGCTGGTGCCCCAGGCTTCAAGTACTTTTGAAAGCAGGATAAAATTTCAGGCCAGGCACACAAGGAAAGTAATTCTTTTCCTTTTTTGAGTTCTTTAGTTAAGAAGTAAAATTATTATTTTTTTAATTTTATTTTATTTTTAAACTTTACATAATTGTATTGGTTTTGCCAAATATCAAAATGAATCTGCCACAGGTATACATGTGTTCCCCATCCTGAACCCTCCTCCCTCCCCCTACCATCCTTCTGGGTCGTCCCAGTGCACTAGCCCCAAGCATCCAGTATCGTGCATCGAACCTGGACTGGCATCTCGTTACATACATGATATTTTAAAAAAAAAAAGTAAAATTAGAGTAGCTGTAATTCTAATTTTTTAACTCTGACCTCGTCATCTAAACAACCATTATCTACATACAGGAAAGTTGTGTGTTTTAGAAAAAAAAATCAGTATTTTGTATAACTTTTTCTTCATTCTTTTTAACTGAGGTACAGTTGATTTACAATATTATATTGGTCTCAGGTGTACAACATAGTGATTCAAAAATTTTACAGATTATATGCCATTTATAGTAAAAATGCTGGCTGTAGTCCCTGTGCTGTGCAATATATCCTTGTAGCTTATTGATTTTATACATAGTAGCTTGTATTTATTAGTTCCCTTCACCTATCTTCTCCTCCCCTACTTCCTCTCCCACTTGTACCCACTAGCTTCTTTTCTGTATCTATGAGTCTGTTTCTTTCTGTTATGTTTCTTAGCTTGTTTTGTCCTTTAGATTCCACACATAAGTAATATACAGTATATGCCTTTTTCAGTAAGACTTATTTCACTAAGTATAATACTCTCCAAGTGCATCCATGTCATTGCAAATGGCAAAATTCTAATCCTTTTTTACAACTGAGTAGTATTCCATTGTGTGTGTGTGTGTGTGTGTATGTGCATGATTTCCAGGTGTCACTAGTAAAGAACCCATCTGCCAATGTATGAGACATAAGAGACGTGGTTCAATCCCTGGGTCAGAAAGATCCCCCGCAGGAAGGCATGGAAACCCACTCTGATATTCTTGCCTGGAGAATCTCATGGATAGAGGAGCCTGGTGGGCTCCAGTCCATAGGGTCACCAAGAGTCAGACACAACTGAAGTGACTTAGCATGCACGCATGCATATATGTGTACACACACACACACACACATATATATCACATCTTCATTCATCTGTTGATGGACACTTCTGTTGTTACCATATCTTGGTTACTATAAATAATGCTGACATGAATATAAGGATGTCTATATCTTTTTGAGTTAGTGTTTTCATTTTCTTCAGATATATATCCAGAAGTGGAATTGTTGGATCACACGGTAATTCTATTTTTAGTTTTTTGAGGATTCCCATACTGTTTTCACAGTGGGTGCACCATTTTACATTTCCACCAACAATGTACAAGAGTTCCCTTATGTGGCTTGCTCTTTAAGAAGCAAAATATTTTTTACTTGAAGTTGGCAAGGGGGACAGTGAGAATAAAGAATTATGAGAAAAAGAAAATAAAATAGGAATGACAATAAAATTTTTATATATTACTAAATATATTATATATATTTAATTATTTGATTAATTAAATCAAATTTTAGAGATTGATGCATGTAACACAAATAGCACAGTACCAGTCATGTTAAGTTCCAGACAGAAAGAGAAAGAAGAGAACTGAAGTACTTGCCATCACCTTCATCTTAATTATAATTGTATATCCAGTTATGATGCAGTATATTACTTAAAATACAGTATATCTTACTTCATTTGAAGCTAGTAACATCTCTGAGTACAAAGCTAGGACACCAAGTGATAGCCTTTGTATTACAGTTAATGTTGGCTGAGGGCAACAAAATCCTTATTGGGTCAAGCTCAACACCAGGTGCTGAAAATGCAGTGATGAGAGGGAAAATGCCCAGTTCTGGGTTGAGAAGACAGTTTGAAATATATATATACCTCAAATCTCACTGAAACTGTAGCAAAGAATTTGTTTTCTAGAAACAAACACAAGCCATTAAAATATAGAGCCCTAGAGAGACAATATGAGCAATAAATTGTTGGAGTCATAAAGAATGTAGCCCAGTAGTAAATGACCTAGACGACAAGAGAAAGTTAAGTACCAAACTTATAGTAGAGAGCTTGAGATCAACCACGGATATTCCAAATGAGGCCTGAACACGTATATTCATAGACTGAGCAGAGGAGAGGGAGAATACATCAGTTTTCTACGGAAGAAAGAAGTGTTCTGTCCCTGGGGCATAGATGGGGAGTTCTCACATGGTAGCTCCCAAAACAACCTGAGCTCTCCCTGAGCTTTAATGTGCTGAAGGATCCCCATGGATCTAGCTCCCTGCCCAGTCCTAGAAATGAGCAGGGAGGCAGTCAGAAAGACCAAAACTCTCTCTCTCCTGAGGAAGGTTGCTGAGAGCTTCAGGGACGGGATTGGATCATCTCTACTCCCACTCTCACACCACCAGCAGCCCTGCCCAGAGACTAGAAGTTTATTCTCCGCAGAAAGTAAAGGATTTTTGGCAAAGCACAACAGACAGACGCCACACCAAAAAGAGAGAAATTAAGTGGCCACATGTGTGTTGATGCTAACTGAAGAAGCCCCCAGACCTCTTCCTCCAGTTGACCCCCAGAGATTATACAATTAGGCTTACTCTTTAAGCAGGAGAGAAAAAGCAATTTTTTTAGTGGTTCTAACCAACTCCCTTCCCGCCTCACAAAGGGGCCTAAAGACATTGACACTAGGAATTCCCCTGGAAATGTCTCTCTCAGATTCTCTGGCAACAAAAATCATAGTCAGATAGCCCTACTCATGCCCTCAGAGTTTCCAAACGGCTTGTCAATGCTCCAATCTTAAACATAAGTGGACAATCAAGAATAACAAGACATTTAAGAGAAACTTCTGATATGGAGTCTAGCACTAAAGCAAAACAGAACAAAAGAAACTCGGAGAAAACAGAAACGATGTAGTGAGGAAAAAATCAACAATAATGACAACAGCTGTTTTACTATCCTTTGAGGCATAAAATTTTATCCATGAAATGATGTAAGATTTTATCCACAAAATAGAAACTGATGCTATAAAAAGAACTTTTAGAATTTAGCAATACCATAGCAAAAACAAAAACTCAATAAAGGGCTGAAAGAAAATGTTAGTGTAATTGTCACAAATAGGTTAAAAACCAAAGAGATGGAAAACATATGAATATTATTCTAAGAGGCCTAACATTCAAAGAATAAGTTTTCAGAATGAAAGTACAAATAAAATTTGGAAGCATTATTAAAGAAAAAATGTAAGAAAATTTCCCACAACTGTAAACCATATGTATTCAGATTGAAAAGGCCTATGGAATGACCAACAAAATACATGAACATCGTCCCATATCAGAGTTAATTATTTTGAAATTTCAGAAACCTAGGAACAAAGTTCTACAAGCTTATCAAAAACAAAACAGGGTCTACCACGCTCCTTTTCTCTCCAACCACATTGAAGATAGGGGCTAAGAGTTCTATACTTCTGTGCCACCCCACCAAGCACTGCACAGAGAATGTAGAAGAGAGGGATAACTACAGACTGCTTAATGGAAATGTAAACGTCGTCCTTAGCAAGCTCATGGAAGCTTCACAGTTGAGGGATGCTACAGACCCTCTTTATCCAGATGAAAATGAAGTGAGCCTGAAGTTACGTGGCTTGTCCAGGGCACAGGGCTAGGCATCTGAAAACAGAGATCCTTTAAGTTCAAATCCTACTGAATTCTCTCCATCATCTTAAAAAAGGTGACTTCAGCTCTTGAGATTGTATTTCTCCATCTACACTATTCAAGTCAAGATGCAGAACTAAGACTCCTCTTTTTTGAACTACGAAGCTCACTGAATACTGTGCTATCTATTATCAGACCACCCCAGGAAGACTTGTTCCTCATTGGTGATGCGGGAAACATCCCTTCTGTACTTATCAAGAATGCCATCACAAGGCTTCCGGTTTAAGATGGCAGAGTAAAAGGATGTGTGCTCATGTCCTCCTGCAAGAACAGCAAAATTGCAACTAGCTGTTGAGCCACCATCGACAGGAAGATGCTGGAACCCACCAAAAAAAGATACTCCACATCCAAAGACAAAGAAGTCACAGTGAGATGGTAGGAGGGGCACAATCAAGATAAAATCAAATCCCATACCTGTTGGGTGCATGGCCCACAGACTGGAGAACAATAGTAACAAAGAAGCTCTCACACTGTTGGGAAGGTTGGGAACCCCATGTCAGGCTTTCCAGCCTGGGGACCTGACAAAAGAGACAGAATCCTCAGGGAATAAGGAATCTGACATTAAAGACCAGTGAGATTTGATTATAGGAATTCCATGTACTCTGAGGGGAACAGAGACTCCAGTCTTGGAGGGCACAAACAAAATTTTGTATGCACCAAGACCCAGAGGAAGGCGGCAGTGACCCCACAGGAGGTTGAACAAAAGCTACATACTAGTGTTGGAGGGTCTCCTAGGAAGGCATGGGTTGACAGGGGCTCACCACAGGGACAGGGACACTGGGAGGTCCCCATTGCATAGATCCTCTTGGAGTTCACCATTAACCCTGCCATATTAGACCCCAGGGCTGGGTCGCCTCAGAGCAAAAAACTACCAAGGAGGGAGCACAATCCCACCATCAGCAGATCATTGAATTAAAGCTCTACTGAGAAGGCCTTGCCCACCAGAGCAAGACCCAGTTTTTCCCATTGCCAGTCCCTCCCATTAGGAAGCTTACACAAACCTCATAGCCTCTGCCATCAGAGGGTGGACAGAAGAAGCAGTCTCATAGGCTAAAACAAAAACCGTATTACAGAAAGTTCAGTTCAGTTCAGTTCAGTCGCTCAGTCATGTCCGACTCTTTGCGACCCCATGAATCACAGCATGCCAGGCCTCCCTGTCCATCACCAACTCCCAGAGTTCACCCAAACTCATGTCCATTGAGTCTGTGATGCCATCCCGCCATCTTATCCTCTGTCATCCCCTTCTCCTCCTGCCCCCAATCCCTCCCAGCATCAGTCTTTTCCAGTGAGTCAACTCTTCGCATGAGTTAGCCAAAGTATTGGAGTTTCAGCTTTAGCATTAGGCCTTCCAGTGAACACCCAGGACTGATCTCCTTTAGAATGGACTGGTTGGATCTCCTTGCAGTCCAAGGGACTCTCAAGAGTCTTCTCCAACACCACAGTTCAAAAGCATCAATTCTTCAGCGTTCAGCTTTCTTCACAGTCCAACTCTCACATCCATACATGACCACTAGAAAAACCATAGCCTTGACTAGATGGACCTTTCTTGGCAAAGTAATGTCTCTGCTTTTGAATATGCTATCTAGGTTGGTCATAACTTTCCTTCCAAGGAGTAAGCATCTTTTAATTTCATGACTGCAAATTAATCAGCATGAAAAAGCAGAAAGTTATGTCACAGATGAATGAAAAAGATAAAACCCAGAATAACAACAAAATGAAGTGGAGATAGGCAATCTTCCAGAAAAAGAATTCAAAATAATGATAGTAAAGATGATTCAGGATCTTGATTTAAAAAAATGGAGACAAAGATTGAGAAGATGCAAGAAATGTTTAACAAAGACCTAAAAGAACTAAGAACAAACAGATGAATAATACACTAGAAGGAATCCATAGCAGAATAATAGAGGCAGAAGCATGAATAAATGACCTGGAGGACAGAATGGTGGAAATCACTGCTGTAGAACAGAATATAGAAAAAAGAATGAAAAGAAGTGAAGCTTGCCTAAGAGACCTCTGGAACAACTACTAAACACACTAACATTTGTATTATCAGGGTCCCAGAAGGAAAAGAGAGAGAGAAGTAGCTGAGAAAATATTTGAAGAGATAATAACTGAAAACTTCCCTAACGTGGGAAAGGAAGTAGTCAACCAAGTCCAGGAAGCACAGAGTCCCAGGCAGGACAAACCCAAGGAGGAACACACTGAGACACAGAGTAATCAAACTGACACAAATTAAAGAGAGAGATAAAGTATTAAAAGCAACAAGGGAAAAACAACAAATAACATACAAGGGAACTCCCTTCAGGCGATGAGCTCATTTCTCAGTGGAAGTTCTACAAGCTGGAAGGAAATGGCATGATATATTTAAAGTGATGAAAGGGAAGAACCTACCCCAAAAATACTCTACCCAGAAAGACTCTCCTTCATATTTGATGGAGAAATCAAAAGTTTTCCAGACAAGCAAAAGTTAAGAGAATTCAGCACCACCAAACCAGCTTTACAAGAAATGCTAAAGGAATTTCTCTAGGCAGGAAACAAGAGGAGGGAAAAGCCTCAGCTACAGAAAACAAACCCAAACAATTAATAAAAATGGTAATAGGATCATACATATCAATAATTGCTTTAAATGTAAATGGATTAAATGCACCAACCAAAATACACAGACTGGCTGAGCGTATGAAAATATGTGTATGTATGCTCTTCCACTTACCACATCACTCTGCTTAACTGCCCCCTCCCAATTGTATGTAATTATTTTGGCTTGCATCTGTAATTATCTTTCATTTTTGTCTGGCTGTTGATTGGGAAAACTGATAAACATCTTTTACTATTCTAATTATGTAACTATTACTCACTTAATACCACTGTATCATGATTGGTCAATAGAAAAATGATCGTGCTCTATATTACCAAAACCAGGATCTAATAGAAAAACCTATAATCACAAAATCCAGATGCGTATCAGAATTATCTTGAATTTTTTTGAAAACTACAAATGCTCAGGTATTGCTTTTTTTCTCCAGAGCTCCAGATATGTCTCTAACGAGCAGCCTTGTTTAAAAACAACTGGACTATATGATGATCTTCTACTTTTAGTTTGTTTCACTTTTTCTATTTTACTTCAGTGTTCCCATTTCATTTAGTTTATGTTCTCCAATTTGTCCATTTTGTTCTCTTTTTTATTTTTATGTTCTTTCTCAAGCTTTGATCAAGTATAGTAGAAAAGCATTTGTATACATATAAATAAATATGTATAATATATATATTTTAGAAAATTCATGAGTTTTTGCTTAACAAAAAATTATGACAATTTGATTCCACGTTTGACTTAGTATGAATAGAATGCTAAATTTCTAATTTTAAAATAGATATGCTGCTGCTGCTGCTGCTGCTACTGCTGCTAAGTTGCTACAAGCAACAAAAGTGAAAGAAAGTGAAAGTGAAGTCGCTCAGTCCTGTCCAACTCTTTGCGACCTCATGAACTGTAGCCTACCAGGCTCCTCTGTCCATGGGATTTTCCAGGCAAGAGTACTGGAGTGGGGTGCCATTTCCTTCTCCAGGGGATCTTTCCAACCCAGGGATCGAACCTAGGTTTCCCACATTGCAGGCAGACGCTTTACCCTATGAGCCACCAGGGAAGCACAAGCAACGAAGGTTTACTGTATAACATAGGGAACTATAGTCAATATTTTGTAAAGACTTATGATGGAAAGTAATTTCAAAAATAATCTATGTGTATTTGAACAACTTAATCACCTTGCTGTGCACCTGAAACATTCTAAGTGAACTATACTTCAATAACGGAGAAGGCAATGGCACACCACTCCAGTACTCCTGCCTGGAAAATCCCATGGACGGAGGAGCCTGGTAGGCTGCAGTCCATGGGGTTGCTGAGGGTGAGACACGACTGAGTGACTTCACTTTCACGCATTGGAGAAGGAAATGGCAACCCACTCCAATGTTCTTGCCTGGAGAATCCCAGGGACGGGGGAGCCTGGTGGGCTGCCGTCTATGGGGTCACACAGAGTCGGACATGACTGAAGTGACTTAGCAATAGTATACTTCAATAAAATATATATATATATTAAAAAATACAGGGGACATATAAAGGAACAGTGATCTTAATATCACAGTGGAAGCAATGGAGCAATGCCTTCAAAAGTCTGTAATAAAATTATTCTTAACATAAAATTCTATGCCCAGCCAAGTGTTCCATCAATTGCCAGGGGTAAAACAAGGATATTTTTAAATATTCAAGATGCAAAGCATACAAGCAACGAATAAAACCAGAAAGCAAAAAGAAATGTGCCTACCTTAGTAAGAGAGTGGAAAATGTGTCAGCAAAATATAGGAAAAAACCAATAAATCAGAAAACAGAGAGAGAAAGGAATCCAAAACGAGACAAAAAGGAATGGGAGGTGTAGTGAAGGGAAAAGCCCCACAAAAGCACTTATTCAGACTGAAGCAGTGCGATTCAGGAGACAGGATTTGGGCAGCTGTCACCGCATCCTTTGTCATTTTCAATATGACTGAACTACTGAATGACGCAGTCTTTTGAACAACAGAGTAAAACCAAAAAAGAAGAAGGCATAAAATCCAGGAAGTGGTTAAACAAATTCAAAAGAAAGGTAAAGGGAATTCCAAGTACGAAAGAAAAAAAAAAAAAAACTTAAGATATTACCTGGAAAGCTCAGATGAAAGAATTTCTCGAGTGATTTCTCTAAGAAAAAACTATGTAACTATTCATGCTCTAATGTTGTGAAAATGATGCTCAGAGGTTAATGCAAAGTATGAGAAGAATAAGTGTGTAGCCATGAATCAGGTACAATAATATATGCAGCTCAGTTCAGTTCAGTCACTCAGTTGAACTGAGTGCAGTTCAGTTCACTCAGTCATGTCCAAGTCTTTTCGACCCCATGGACTGAAGCATGCCAGGCCTCCCTGTCCATTACCAATTCCCAGAGTTTACTCAAACTCATGTCCATTGAGTCAGTGATGCCATCCAACCATCTCATCCTCTATCATCCCCTTCTCCTCCCACCTTCAATCTTTCCCAACATCAGGGTCTTTTCAAATGAGTCAGTTCTTTGCATCAATTAAAGCATTAAAAACCTGGGTGAGAAAAAGAATAAGTGCAAATGGAAAAAAAAATTAGAAACAAACTAAAATCATATGACCAGCATTCATTTGTAAATAGCCTTTACATAAGCATAATAATGAATAATTAAAAATGAATAATATTTATTCAAAACTACAACTACCTATAATGGAAAGATGGGGGGAAAAGAGTAGTCTGAGAAAACTAATCTAGAAAGTCAATAGGAAATACATGAAACAAAGATAGGAATACATACACATGCTTAGAAATACAAAGGTGCAAAATGCCTGAAGATACTGTTAAAAAAAACAAACCTGGTCTCCGGTTGTAAGGGATCTGGTTGACAATGAAGTACAACAGGTAGGGAATTGTTCAACTATATTATTAATATTTTAGTAATATTCAGCCTTTTAAACTATATATACATGTGTTTATATATTATGTTGGGGCTTCCCTGGTAGCTCAGTAGTAAAGAATCCACCTGTGATGCAATAGCCACAATATTGATAAAAAATTTAAGTCATTAAAATATCTAGGTTAATCACCATTTTATCTCCTGTACCCAGCCGATTGACCATGACATAGTAGGCCTTTTAAATTACAGTATGGTTAATTTATTATGTCAGTTTCAAGTATACAGCAAAGTGATTCAATTATATACATAAATAATCTATTATATATATATTTATATTTATATATAAATATGTCTGTGGATCACAGCCTTTTCATGGCAAAGGGGCTTGCATAACTCAATGAGGCTATGAGCCATGCCATGTAGAATCACTCAAGAAGGACAGGTCATAGTAAACAGTTCTGACATAACGTGGTCCACTGGTGAAGGAAATAGCAAACCACTCCGGTTTTCTTGCCTTGAGAATCCCATGAAGAGTAGAAAAAGACAAAAAGATAAAACCCCAGAAGTGGAGCCCCCAGGTCAGAAGATGTCCAAGATGCTACTTGGGAAGAGCAGAGGGCAGTTACTAACAGCTCCAGAAAGAACGAAGTGGCTGGAATGAAGAGGGAACAGTGCTAAGCGGTGGGTGCATCTAGTGGTAACAGCAAGAGCCAATGCTCTAGAAAACAATATTGTACAGGAATATTGTACTTAAGGCTGTGTAATATTCAACTGTATATATTGTATAGGAATCTGTAATGTTAGGTCCATGAATCAAGGTAAAGTGGAAGTGGTCAGGCAGAAGGCATCAAGATTGAACATTCAGTCTTAGGAATCAGTGAGCTAAAATGGATGGGAATGGGTGAATTTAATTCAGATGACCATTATATCTATTACTGTGGGCAAGAATTGCAGAGAAAAAAAAATGGAGTAGCCCTCATAGTCAACAAAAGATTCTGAAATGCGGTACTTGGGTGCAATCTCAGAAACAATAGAATGATCTCAATTCATTTCCAAGGCCAACCATTCAACATCAGAGTAATCCAGCTCTGTGCCCCAACCACTGACGCTGAAGAAGCTAATGTTGATCAGTTCTATGAAGACCTACAACATCTTCTAAATCTAATAGCAAGAAAAAAAAAAAAAAAAGTTATCCTTTTCATCACAGACGATTGGAATGCAAAAGTAGAAAGTCAAGAGATACCCAGAATAACAGGCAAGTTGGACCTGTTACAAAACACAGGTCAAAATAAAGTACAAAATAAAGCAGGGCAAAAGTTAACAGAGTTTTGTCTAGAGAACACCCTGATCATAGCAAACAAGCTTTTCCAACCACCCAAGAGACAGCTCTACACATAGCTATCACCAGATGGTCAATACCAAAATCAGATTGATTATGTTCTTTGCAGCTAATGATGAAGAAGCTCTATACAGTCAGCAGAAACAAGACCTGGAGCTGATTGTGGCTCAAATAATGAGCTTCTTATTGCAAAATTCAGGCTTAAGTTGAAGAAAGTAGGGAAAATCACTAGGCCATTCAGGTATGATCTAAATCAAGTCCCTTATAATTATACAATGGAAGTAACAAATAGATTCAAGGGATTAGATCCAGTAGACAGATGTCTGAGAAGCTACAGATGCAGGTTTGTAACACTGTACACGAGACGGTGACTAAAATCCTCCCAAAGAAAAAGAAATGCAACAAGGCAAAGTGGCTGTCTGAGGAGGCTTTACAAAAGCTGAGGGAAGAAGAGAAGCAAAAGGCAAGGGAGAAAAGGAAAGATATACCCAACTGAATGCATAGATCTACAGAATAGCAAAGAGAGATAAAAAGACCTTCTCAAATGAACAATGCAAGGAAATAGAGAAAACAATAGAATGGGAAAGACCAGAGATCTCTTCAAGAAAATTGGAAATATTGGGGAAGATTTCATGCAAGAATGTGCATGATAAAAGACAGAAATGGTAAGGAACTAACAGAAGCAGAAGAAATTGATAGGTGAAAGAATATACAGAAGAACTATATTAAAAAGGTCCTAATGATTCAGAAAACCATGATGGTGTGGTCACTCACCTACAGATGGACATTCTAGAGTCTGAGGTCAAGTGGACCACAGGAAGCATTACTACAAGCAAAGCTTGTAGAGGTGACCAAATGCCAGCTGAGCTATTTAAAAATCTTAAAAGGTGATGCTGCTAAAGAGCTGCAGTCAATATGTCAGCAAATTTGGAAAACTCAGTAGTGGCCACAGGTCTGGAAAAAATGCTTTCATTCTCATCCCAAAGAAGGGCAATGCCAAAGAATGTTCAAACTACTCCACAACTGTGCTCATTGCACATGATAGCAAGGTTAATCCTTCAAGCTAAGATTCAGCAGTACATGTACTGAGAACTTCCAGATGTATCAGCTGGATTTCAAAGAGACAGAGGAACCAGAGATCAAATTGCCAACATTTGTTGAACCATGGAGAGAACAAGAGAGTTCCAGGAAAACATCTACTTCTGCTTTATCAGCTATGCTAAAACTTTTGACTGTGTGAATCAGAACAAACTGAAATATTCTTAAAGCAATTGGGAATACCAGACCTCCTGAGAAACCTGTTTGTGAGTCAAGAAGCAACAGTTAAAACCAGACATGGAAAGATCAACTGGTTCAAAACTGGGAATGGAGTACAACAAGGCTGTACATTGTCACTCTGCTCATTTAATTTATATACCAAATATATCATGTGAAATTTCACACTGAATGAATAGCAAGCTACAATCAAGATTGCCAGGAGAAATAGCAACAACCTCAGATGATGCAGATGATACCACTCTAATGGCAGAAAGTGAAGAGAAACATGGCAAATAGAAACATGACAAATAGATGCAGTGACAGATGTTATTTTCTTGGGCTCCAAAATCCCTGCAGATGGTGACTGCGGTCATGAAATTAAAAGACGTTTGCACCTTGAAGACAAAGCTATGACGAACCTACTTATCATTGTTCAGTCACTAAGTTGTGTCCAACTCTTCACAAGTTCATGGACTGAAATACCCTAGACTCCTCCATCCTCCACTATCTCCCAGAGTTTACTCAAACTCATGTCCATTGAGTCAATGCCATCCAACCATCTCATCCTCTGTCGTCCCCTTCTCCTCCCACCTTCAATCTTTCCCAGCATCAGGGTCTTTTCCAATGAGTTGGCTCTTCATATCAAGTGGCCAAAATATTGGAGCTTCCGCTACAACATCAGTCCTTCCAATGAATATTCAGGCTTCATTTCCTTTATGATGGACTGGTTTGATCTCCTTGGAGTCCAACGGACTCTCAAGAATCTTCTGCAGCACCACAATTCAGAAGATCAATTCTTCAGTGCTCAGTCTTCCTTATGACTCAACTCTTACATCTATACATGAGTACAGGAAAAACCTTAGCTTTGACCATACAGATCTTTGTCAGCAAAGTGATGTCTCTAGTCTCTGCTTTTCAATCTGTGGTCTAGGTTTGTCATGACTTTCCTTCCAAGGAGCAAGCGTCTTTTAATTTCAGGGCTGCAGTCACCATCCTCAGTGTTTGGGAAACCCAAGAAAATAAAATCTGTCACTTCTTCCGTTTTTCCCCTCCTAGTTGCCATGATGTGATGAGACCTGCTGCCATGATCTTCGTTTTTTGGATGTTGTGTCTCAAACCAGCTTTTTCACTCTCCTTTTTCACCCTTATCAAGAGGCTCTTTAGTTCCTCTCATTTTATCCCCTTAGAGTAGTATCATGTGCATAACTGAGGTTGTTGTTATTTCTCCCAGAATCTTGACTGATTACAAACCTAAACAGTGTATTAAAAAGCAGAGACATCACTTTGCCAGCAAACGTCCATATAATCAAAGCTTTAGTTTTTCCAGTAGTCGTGTACGGATGTGAGAGTTGGACCACAGAGTAGGGTGGAAGCATATAGACTACCATATGTAAAATAGATAGCCAAATAAATTTTGCTGTATGACTCAAGGAGTTCAAACCAGGGCTCTGTAACAACCTAGAGGGGTGGGAATGGGTGGGAGGGAGGTTCGGGAGGGAGGGAACATATGTACACCTATGGCAAATTCATGTTTTTGTATGCAGAAATCAAACCAACACTGTAAAGCAATCACCAATCAATTAAAAATAAATAAGTATAATTTTTTAAAAAGAAGGCTGAGCACCGAAGAATTGACTATTTTGAATTATGGTGCTCGAGAAGACTTTGAGAGTCTCTTGCACTGCTAGGAGATTAAGCAAGTCAATCCTAAAGGAAATCAACTCTGAATAGTCATTGGAAGGTCCATTCGTGAAGCTGCAATTCTCTGGCCACCTGAAGTGAGGAGCTGACTCATTGGAAAAGACCGTGATGCTGGGAAAGACTGAAGGCAAAAGAAGAAGGGGACAGCAGAGGTGAAATGGTTCGATAGCATCACTGACTTAGCGGATAAGAATTTCAGCAAATTCTAGGAGATAGTGGAAGATAGAGGGCGTGGCACATTGCATTCCATAGGGTCACAAAGAATCAAACATGATTTAGCGACTAAACTACAACAACATCTATATATACAGCATGCTGCAATTCATGGGATTGCAAAGAGCTGGACACGACTGGGTGGCTGAACAACATTATATATATGTATACACATACATGTGTGTATGTAAATACACATTCTTTTTTCAGATTCTTTGCCATTATAAGTTGTAAGATGTTGAGTATGGTTCCTTGTGCTATTCAGTGGGTTCTTACTTACCTGTTTTATATGTAGCAGTGAGTATGTACTGTAAGCACTAATTTATCTCTCCCCCAGCCTCCACTCTCCTCTTTGGTAACCACAAATTTGTTTTGTATGTCTGTGAGCCTATTCTGTTTTGTAAGCAAGTTCATTTGTATCATTTTTTCAGCTTCTACCTTTACATGATATTACATTTGTCTTTCTCACTTCACTTACATGATCATCTTTAGGTCCATGTATGTTGCTGAAAATGACATTATTTCATTCTTTTTAAAGCCACATAAAATTCCATTGTTTATATGTACTGTCTTCTTTACCCACTCATCTTTTTAAAATTAATTCATTAATTTTAATTAGAGAATAATTACTTTACAATATTGTAATGGTTTTTGCCATGCATCAGTGTGAATTGGCCACAGGTATATACGTGTCCCACTCCCCTCATCCTGAACCCCACTGCCACCTCCCTCCCCACCCTATCCCTCTGGGTTGTCCCAGAGCACCAGCTTTGGGTGCCCTGCTTCATGCACCAGTCATCTACCAGCAGATGAAGGAAGTTGTGGTACATGTATGCAGTGGAATATTATTCAGCTATAAAAAGGAATCCATTTGAGTCCATTCTAATGAGGAGCCTATTACACAGAGTGAAGTAAGTCAGAAAGAGAAAGACAAATCCTGCATGTTAATGCACATATATGGAAATTAGAAAGATGGTACCAATGATCCTACATGCAGGACAGCAAAGGAGACACGGAGGTAAAGAACAGAATTTTGGACTCAGAGGGAGAAGGCGAGGGTGGGATGATTTGAGAAAATAGCATTGAGACATGAACATTCCCACATGTAAAATAGATATCCATTCGTCTCTTGATGGACATTTGGCTGTTCCCATATCTTGACTATTGCAAATAGTGCTGCTGAGAACATTGTGGTGCATGTATCTTTTCAAACTAGAATTTTCATATTTTCTGAATATGTGCCCAGGAGTGTGATTGCTGGATCATAAGGTAACTCTATTTTCAGCTTTTTAAGGAACCTCTATACCTTTCTCCATAGTGGCTGCACCAATTTGTACTCCCACGAACAGTGTAGGAGGGTTCCCTTTTCTCCACACTCTCTTCAGGATTTACTATTTGTAGACATTTTAAGGATGACCATTCTGATGTAAGGTTAGCAGTAAGTTGTAAGGTTACAATCGAATTTATTGTAAGTGATGGGGGGCAGGGGGAAGGACAAGTCATGATCTTATCCTGCAGGAGACTTCAACAGAATGAATAGAGCATATGGAGAATAATCCATAGGGTGGATCAGTTAGTTATGTCACTCTACTTTGGGAAGAGCCACAACTCTTGGATACTGCTGAATAACTCCTTCACCTTCACAGAGGTTCAGAGGTGACTTAGAGCAGCATAAAGACATAAAGAGTAGTCACACTCATGGTGGTGGTGGCTGCAGAAATATGTATCATCATAATATTAGGCAGCAATGTGTGTCCTGCTTATCATCATATTAGAAATCACAACATCTGGAGAAATATCCTATATTTCTCTAGAGTAGTAGCTGCTGCTGCTGCTGCTAAGTCGCCTCAGTCATGTCCAACTCTGTGTGACCCTATAGACGGCAGCCCACCAGGCTCCTCCATCCCTGGGATTCTCCAGGCAAGAATATCAGAGTGGGTTGACATTTCCCTCTCCAATACATGAAAGTGAAAGTGAAGTCGCTCGGTTGTGTCCGACTCCTACCGACCCCATGGACTGCAGCCCACCAGGCTCCTCCATCCATGGGATTTTCCAGGCAAGAGTACTGGAGTTGGATGCCATTAGTAGAGTGTATGCAAAAGAGTACAGCTTTGAAGCAAGACAGACCTGAAGGCAATCAGTTCCTAGAGTTACTGCACGACCCTGGGAAAATCATCTAACCTCTCTCTGCTTCTGCTTTCAACTTTAGAATGATATGGTAGCACCTATATAGCAGGAGTTCTAAAACAATGAGAAAAAGTTATGATAACACCTTGGTGTAGAGTAAACATTCAGTGTAGGGAGCTGTCCTTATTATAGTTAGACTGAAATAAAAGTTCTCTGATGTTGAGAATTTTGTTTGTTTTGTTCTCCAGGACTTAAAATGGTGCCTAGCATATCGCAGGAAGACAATATTTGACAAACGAATAAACTATTATTTCAAAAGGAACATTATTTAGTTTAAAAACTGTGTTTGGGGCAATCAGTTTCCTCCAAGAACAAGACTGGTTATCTGCAGAAAAAATACCTCGCCCAATGAGAGAATGCCTCACCTCTAATATTCCGTTAATTTTGAGGGCCTCTGACTTTCAGCATTATAAGAGCTGAGGTTATAATGAAGAGGTCACAAAACTCCATCTCAAACATGTCCCAATATATCTTGAGGTTTTGTTGTTATTTACTTTTGTTTGATGTAGTCTCCAAAGATGTCTCCATGATATTTAATCATTATTCTTTCTCATCAGGCTGTGCTGTGTTCTGCTTAGTCACTCAGTCATGTTCAACTCTTTGGGACCCTATGAACTGTAGCCCGCCAGGCTCCTCGCTCCATGGGATTCTCCAGGCAAAATACTGGAGTCGGTTGCCATTTCCTTCTCCAGAGGATCTCCCCAACCCAGGGATTGAATCCAGATCTCCCTCATTTCAGGTGGATTCTTTACCGTCTGAGCCAACAAGGAAGCCCAAGAATATTAGAGTTGGTTGTTTATTCCTTCTCCAGGGGATCTTCCTGACCCTGGAATCAAACTTGGATCTCCTACATTGCAGGCAGATTCTTTACCAGCTGAGATACCAGGGAAACCCATCCTTTCTCATTAGAAAGTGTTTTTATCATCAATATTAAGATATACAGTAACATACAATTGTACAATCCGAGCATTTTTGTTCACTCTAAAATGCATTATCCTCTGTATCTCCTGTTTAGATTGCAGGTATCTCTGCAAAAAGAGCTTCCTTTATGACAAGGAAACCATTCAAGATGGTTAAGAAACTTTAAATGAGTGAAAAGCATTTTTCTCTGAAACAGTTGCTTTATTACCCGACCCACAAAATCAGATTATAATAAGGAAAAGACAAAAGCAGCTTAGCTACTTTCCAAACTCTTTCCCCCCTCTCTGTATTTCTTCCTTTTAAATGTATTTTTTCTGCTGTCCAAGACCATCTGGAGAACATAAACAACCATTTGAGAACCCAGATGCCCAGCCACTGAGAATTCCCTAATTGAGTTATGCTGCAGTCAGCTGCGCTGAGCCACACCCAGAGTCCTGGCGCACTCCACACACTGCTGTAGAAGTCACAGAGATTCTGAGGTTTCCAACTGGGAGGTGTGCTGCTCCAGGAAATATCTGTTCTGCCCTCCCTGCAATTTCCCATTTACCGGCATTTTTCACTGATCTTGGAAAACACATGGCCAGCATCTGTCTGTGAATAACTATTTGTCATTGTATAAAACATCTATGAAATGTTCTGCTTCTAGAGATTTCTGCAAAACAAAACACAAGCTATGCCTTTTTGGAGGAATTATTTCTCTGAGCCAAGCTATAGAACAACTATGATACTGGAATGAAAGATATATGTATCTTGATTTTGCCAAAAATAGAAATGTCCCTTTAAATAAACCTAAATGCTAAAATAATTATTTCCATTTTTATAGTGGTCTTTTGCTACTGTTGTTATTCACAAGGAAAATTCTTAGGCCTTGTACCAATAAATCTTCACACTAATTCTCAGATTTGGGCATTATTATCCTATTTTTGCCTGTGATGCAGGATACCAGGTTTTGATCCCTGCGTCAGGAATATCCTCTGGAGAAGGGAATGGCAATCCACTCTAGTATTCTTGCCTGGAGAATTCCATCGACAGAGAAGCCTGGCGGGCTACAGTTCATGGGGTTGTGAAGAGTCGGACGTGACTGAGCAACTAACACACACAATCTACTTTTGTGTTGAAGAAGCTGAGATACACAGGGGTTGAGTGAATCATTCTATAATTAAAATATTCTAAATCTGAATTTGTCATTTACCCTTCTTAAATTGAAACCACACAACACTCCTCAAACCTTTGCTTTTTTAAAAAAATTCATCCACTAATTTAGCTAACATGTTCTACAGGTTAATGTTAATGGAATCAAACTTTCCAAACTTTCCTAATGCCTGTGATTGCAACAGTTGAATTCTCAGAGTATTTTACCTGTGATCAACTTTGATGATAAAGATAAACAGTAGCAATTACATCATCAATGATAATTTGGAAATAGAATATTCTTGCCTATATCCAAGCGAATGTCTTATTAGGGCAGATTTCATCCTAGAATCACTCACAAATATTCTCTTTCAGTTCATTCAATAAGCATTGTTAAATGTTTAACAGGTGCTTGATGCTGAAACTAGAGGTCCATATGAAATGAATGACTTGGCCTTTTCTATGAGAATTTGTTGGAGTCTCACTGTGACACTATGATTTGTAATAAGAAATATATATTTGGTCTTAGATCACTGTTTCTGGCACATAACTCCTAAAACCTATATAAGATATATTAGTTATTTCCTATATAAGAAACATGAGTTAGAAAGATAAAAATTCTGTCTTGAAGCCTCCTTCAAATACAACTGAGTTTATGTTAATGAGATGACTTTTAGGAAGCAAGTAAGGATGGAAACTGATCACCAGAGGAGTATCATGATTAGAGGGGTGGAATTTTCAATCCCATGCCCTAAACTCAGACAAAGTGAGAGGGGCTGGAGGTTGAATCAATTGTCATGACTAATGACTGAATCAATCATGCTTTGATAATACAGCCTCCATTTTTATGGGGATTTGGCAAACACCTGGGTTGGTGGGCACATGGCAATCCTCGAAGAACGGCACCTGGAGAAGGAATAGGAGTTCTGCACACAGCCTTCGCAATATCACACCCTGTGCATTTCTTCTGTCTGACTCTTCCCGAGTTACATCCTTTTATAATGATCAAACCTGAGGGTGGTTGTGGGACACTCCAATTAATAGCTGGTTGATCAGAAGGATAGGTAATTATCTGGACTTGCTATCTGCATCAGAGCTTGGGAGGGCCGAATACTTAACTTGTGGGACCTGACTCTTATTTCCAAGAAGACAGTATCAGATTTGAATTAAATCATAGGGCATTTAGTCAGCATCAGCTAAGAACTGGAGAATTTTTTGGAGGTACTGGAAAACACACATCAGATGAGTATAAAAAACATATATAAGAAATCTATGACATAATGCAAATCCTATAATAAGGTGTCAGAGGTCAGAAGTGGAAGCAACCCCTTGTCTAAACAGTTGGGAAGTCTTCACAGAGAAGGTAATCCCTGAATGATCTCTTAGTGAATAATTCAGAATTTTATGCATTAAGCAAGGTTGAAAGGATAGAAAAAAACATATACAAAAGTGTAGCAATATAGAGACAGGTGGTATTTAAGGCAGGGTGAGAAGTCTGATTGGAGCAAAGATGTTGGGGGAATACCTAGAAGTTATGTTCTAAGATGTGAAGGTTGGATGATCCTAGGTAAATCAACCTATGCTGTGCTGTGCTTAATCGCTCAGTTGTGTCCAACTTTTTGCAATCCCATGGACTGTAGCCCACCAGGCTCCTTTGTCCATGGGATTCTCCAGGCAAGAATATTGTAGTGGGTTGCCAGGCCCTCCTCCAGGGGGTCTTCCTGACCCAGGATTCGAACCAAGGTCTCCCACATTGCAGGCAGATTCTTTACCATCTGAGCCACCAGGGAAGACCAAATCAACCTAGTGGAAGGTTAAAACAGAGGGGTGATATGATTAGATGTGCTGTTTCAGAGGGATAACCTGTGCCAGAAGTAAGGCAAAGCAAAGACAGAAATGAGATGGCCGGTGGATATATGGATGAGGAACTTGAGAAACCACGCTGGATACGGCTTTAGTAGTCATCATCGAATAAATAAAGAAGTGCAATTGGTTCTCATTATTCATGGTTATTTTGGTCAATAAAGTCACCACAAGCACTAAATTAACAAATATTGAGATAATGCTCTTAGGGGAAATAAATGATTAGGTTACTTTGAGTCTCTCGTCATAACGTTTTTGTCAATCAATACATAGCCCTGTTTAATGTTGTTTTTCAGTCTGTAAGTTATGTCCAACTCTTTGTAGCTCCATGGACTGCAGCACACCAGGCTTCTCTGTCCTTTGCTATCTCCTGGAGCTTCTCAGATTCATATACATTGAGTTAATGATGCTGTCTAATCACCTCATCCTCTGCTGCCCACTTCACCTTTCGTCTTCAGTCTTTCCCAGCATCAGGGTCTTTTCCAATGAGCTGGCTCCTCACAACAGGTGGCCAAAGTATTGGAGCTTCAGTGTCAGCATCACTCTTTCCAATGAATATTCAGGGTTGATTCCCTTTAGGATTAACTGGTTTGATGTTCTTGCAGTTCAAGGGACTGTCAAGAATTTTCTCCAGCACCACAGATTGAAAGCATCGATTCTTGGGCACTTAGCATTCTTTACAGACCAACTCTCACATTCGTACATGACTACTAGAAAAACAATAGCTTTGACTATACAGACCTCTGTAGACATCAAGGAGATGTCTCTGCTTTTTAATACACTGTCAAGGTTTGTCATAGCTTTCCTTCCAAGGAGCAAGCATATTTTTAATTTCATTGTTTTCATGTGTTTTCCTGTGGAAAACACCTTATTTAATATATATAGATGATTTATTAGCATTGAATGGCAACAGCACTAAAACTCATGCCTGAGTGAAGATTATCTAACACACATATTGATATTTTCTCTGCAAGATACATCACAGCCTTCCTGTGCTTAGGAATACTACACAAAACTTTAGCATTGTGCTTGAGACCATTATAAATAGTGAAATAGCCCCAAACACATATCCACACTCACACACACAAAAAAACCCATGCACAAAATGCAAAGAACATGATTGCAAAAAAGACTGCAAAAAGAATACTTGCATACAGTATGAGAATTGAATCAAGAAGGCAGGGCATCACTATGAACTCTGACACGAGGTGACTCAAATTTTGCCCCTCTGTGCCTCTCTGTGATCAATCCTGAAAGTACCACTTGTACTCCTCTGGGGATTATAAATAAATTTTGGTGGGCAGGTGAATTTGCAAATACGAAATCAACATGTAATCAACTGGACTTTAAATCATTCAAGAGGATAAGAGACCTGGAGATATAAGCAGAGTGAGACCCCCCCTAGAGAAAAGAAAGGAAGAGGAGCTTGTGAATGTTCTGGAGCAGAGAGAAAGAAAGATGAGAAAGTCAGAGTCTTTGAGGCCAAGGAAGGGGAAGGATTTGGGAAACAGGATGCATTCAGTAATGTGTAGGGCTATAGATTCTACAATGAGGCAGGAAAATAGGGTTTAGATGTGTCTGTTCTACCGTGATGACTTCAGGGGGAGTGGTTTCAGTTGTGTGGACAGTAGCCACTAAAGTAACTGGATTCCTGCATGGTGCTAGTCAGAGAAAGAGTAGGGAGGCTTTCAAGAGGTTTTCTGAACCTGGGGAAACTAGGCAGCAAAAGTCATTCACTTACTCAACAAATATATGTTGAACCCCACTAAGTACCAGACATATTGAAGCACTGGGCACAGAATCATACACGAAGTAGGCAAAGCTTTTGTCTGCCTGGGGTCCCCATTTAATAGATAAATGAATAGAGCATCATATCATGTCAAATGCTAAAAGTGCTATGAAGAAAAGTAGAGCAATATAAAAGGAAACATATTGATGGAAGTTGCTATTTTAGCTAACATGGTGACGGGCGAAAGTTGGACAGAAATTCAAGGAAGCATGGGAACAAGCCATAGTCATATCTTGACAAGCGGCCTCCCCGATAAAGACAACTTTAAGTACAAAAGCCCTTCCTTCTGCGGGACTTGCTCATTTATGTTCCAGAAACAACCAGGTCACCAGAGCACAAAAGTTGAACAGTGTGTACAAGACAGCAAAAGAGACACTGATGTATAGAACAGTCTTATGGACTCTGTTGGAGAGGGAGAGGGTGGGAAGATTTGGGAGAATGGCATTGAAACATGAATAATATCATGTACGAAACGAGTTGCCAGTCCAGGTTCGATGCACGATCCTGGATGCTTGGGGCTGGTGCACTGGGATGACCCAGAGCGATGGTATGGGGAGGGAGGAGGAGGAGGGTTCAGGATGGGGAACACATGTATACCTGTGGCGGATCCATTTCGATATTTGGCAAAACTAATACAATATTGTAAAGTTTAAAAATAAAATAAAATTTAAAAAAATAATAAATAAATAAAAAAGTTGAGCCAAGTGTCAAGGGCCTTTAACTATAGTGTCTTAGCTTGAGCTGCTGTAACAGCATTCTGTAGCTGGGTGGCTTAAACAACAGACATTTATTTCTCCTATTTTGGAGGCTGGGAAGCCCACAGTCAAGGTGCAGGCAGATTCAGTTCCCAGTGAAAGCCCACCACCTGCCTTATAGACAAGCACTGTCTATGTCCCCATGTGGTCTTGTCTTGGTGCGTGTGCATGGAGAAATTTCTCTCTCCCTCATTCTTAGCCTGTATTTATAATTAGGGCACTAATCCCATTATGAGGAGCCCATCTTCATGACTTAATCTAAACCTAAAGTGAACTGAAAATCGCTCCGTCCTGTCCAACTCTTTGCGACCCCATGGACTGTAGCCCTCCAGGCTCCTCTGTCCATGGGATTCTGCAGGCAAGAATACTGGAGTGCTTTGCCATTTCCTTCTCCAGGGGATCTTCCTGACACAGGGATCAAACCCAAGTCTCCTGCATTACAGGCTACAGGGGAAGCAGGAACACCCAAAGGCCCCACTTTCAAATACTATCACATTAAGGTTAGGCCTTCAACATATGACTTCTAGTGGGGCACAAACATTCAGTCCTTAACACACGGCAATCCAGAGTAGGACAGGAATAGCTGGCAGAGGTAGGAAGGTTTCAGGGGACAAGTTAAACTTGAGTCAAACTTTATTAGAAAAAATTAAGTTATGTGCACAGAAGTAGTAGGACAAATAATTTGTGTGTAGGGGTAGAGGTGAGGGAGAACAGTTAAAAGAACACAAGCAAAGGCAAAAAGACACATAAAGCCAATCTGGCCGGCAGGGAACATCAGTGTAAGGGGGATTGGGGAGCAGACCTCAGAGGTTAGGTAATCTGAGTACAGGAAAGCTTGAAAGCCAAACTAATGAGGAGCCATGGAGATTTCTGAATAGCCCCGTGTTAAATAACCAGGTGTTTTGGAAAGCTGAAGATGACAGTGACATATGTCAAGGATGAATGGAAGAGAAAATATTCAGAGGCAGGGAAACAAATGAAGAGATTATTAAAGTAGCCCAGTTGGTCTATGATAAGGTCTATGAGTAAGCTTCTTGCTCCTGGAGTATAAAGACAGCAGCAAACATTATGAAAGGACAATGGTCAAGGTTTAGAGACTTAGCAGTGGGAAGGAAACACTGAAAGGATCATGACACCCTTGACAGAAGAAAAAGAAAAAACACAGGAGAAGATTTGGTTTAGGGGTTGGGTGAAGAGAGAGGTTATCGTCATATGAGATGGAGCTGTGCCACAGTATTTGAACATGGTAATTCAGGAGAGGGATCTTAAGATAGGGTAAAAGCCCTGTCTGATTCATTCTGAGTTATCAGCAGCCTAAATAAGGGGCTTCCCAGGCACGGCACTAGTGGTGAAGAACGAGCCTGCCAATGCAGGAGACTTCAGATGTGGATTCGAGACCCAAGTCGGGAAGTTCTCCTAGAGGAGGGCATGGCAACCAGTTCCAGTGCGCTTGCCTGGAGAATCCCCATGAACAGAGGCGCCTGGAGGGCTGTAATCCATGTGGTCACAAAGAACTGGACACAACTGAAGCAGCTTAGCATGCATGCCCCAGCCTATGCACGGTATCTGAAATGCTATAATAAATGACTGTGACATGAGCAAAAAGTAATTATGCCATGAGCTGGAGCTTGTTTGATGGAGGAAAGCAGTAAGCAAAGCACCGAAATTTGGAATGTGACAGTAATTGGTAGAAAGAGAAAGAAAAAGAAAACAGAAGAGCAATCACAAAAAAGTCTAGAAATTTCACCAAGTTATGCTAAGCTCCTTAGAGAATAGAACCAAGTGGATTGGAATTCCCAATCGAGGTTTGGAAGTGTAGAGGCTGTAACTGGGCCCACAGGGAAAACATACCGTTCACCGCCTTGTTGTTTAGGTCCCATCAGAATAATGTAAGTAGATGTCACTTTGGGAAAAGAAGAATCCCTGCAGTTCTCAGAAACAGGTGAAAGGGGTGCATTTTTCAGGAGATCGTCCCTAAATAGCATCAGAAGAACTGCGAGCTTTCTGCCCCGCCTCCCTCCACGGATGCAGGGAGAATTTTACATTGCTCTCGCACAGCTTTATTTAGGACTGGAGGAAAGCCAACTGTCTATTGTTCAAGTTCACATTTTAGTTGATGATGGAAATTCACACATTCTGTATGAGGCCATCCTGAGGAGCAGTCCTCAGCTTGGGACTTTGGCAAAAATACTATATTCTAGGACAAACATGCTTTCCAGAGAGGCAAAGATTTTTCAAAACAAACAAACAAATCAGCCAGCCAGAAAATGGATCTTTGTTTTAAGTGTTTACCACAGGGAAGATATCTGCTGAAAAGTTTGAGAGTAGTAATAAGCATAATTTCCTCCACTGATTATTTTGTACAAAAGACAAAACCCACCACACTGCCCTGACATTTTTCTGTGATTGTTGAGGAAGACTTACTTTGCTCTTCATAAGCCAGGATTTCTTAAAAAAAAAAAAAAAAAAAGTCAGGATCTTGAAAAGGAAAATCTCCAGTATCAAAGTATATAAAAAAAAATCTTGAAAATTCAACATGAATTGAGGGAGGGACACGAGGAGGTCTGGAACCTTCAACATGTGCTTAACCTTAGCTTTGTAAAGTTACTATTTCTAAGACTGGCAAAGAAAAAGTAAAATGTGGTACATTGTCACCTCCAAAAGAAAACCAACCCTACCCATCCCATCTGCATAGACAGCTAGCCACTCTGTGTAAATCACTCCGGTTCCAGTCTTTGTGAGCATTTATTACTACCAGTAGGTGTTGACTGACTTACTGTTTACTATCTGCTTTGCTTGAGCTTACTATTGCAGTCTCCAAGAGACTTCTCCTTGTCCACTTCTCCGTTTCTAATACTGTTGTAGCCACACATTCTGGGAAACAAACTCACTCAGAGTGCAGTTTATTATGCCGGCAGGCCCAAGGCAGAGTCTCCTCTTAGCCAAGGACGCCAACCAGGTTTTGTGAAAACCTTGTATACCCAAAGTGTATAAGTTTCCCTCAAACTAGTTTGAACAAAGGAAAAAGAAAGATACAATAAAAGTTAACCCGTGATCATATGCCTTAAGCCTAGGTAGTTAACAGTGGACAATTATCAATAGGCCTGTGGTCATACCCCAATAAGCACAATAGAATGTCTGATTCTATTCGGTTACAGAGATAATTAAGGTATTAATTAGGGTATTCTTTCAGGCTACAGAGAACCTGGGGCTCTTCCCTCTAGGGGCTTGGTTTTCCAGTTGGCTTGTCGTTTCCACAGATACTGGGCATATAGCTCAAAGTCCACAGTCCGGCCCAAGATGGAGTCCTGCATTCAAGATAGAGCCTGTTCTGTTTCCTTCTTCAATACCACATTTCTGGCACATAGTAAGTGCTCAATAAAAACCCATTGAATAAATGAAAATGAGTTGTTCTAAACTTGTTCTCTTCTTTTTCTTCCATCCCAAATTCACATAGCAATTCTGTGTATATAACTTATATACATAGAAATATAACTAAGACTTCCCTGGTAGCCCGGTGGTTGAGAATCCACCTGCCAATGCAGGGAATACCGGTTCGATTTCTCGTCCTGGAAGATTCCACATGCCATGGAAGGAGCATGGGGCAACTGAGCTCATGCACCACAACTGCTGAGCCTGCACAGCAAGAGATGCCACCTCAATGAGACGCTCACACATCGCAACTGGAGCGTAGACCCTGCTAGCCACAACTAGAGAAGCCCTCGTGCAACAGTGAAGACCCAGAGCAGCTGTAAATAAATTAACAGTAAATAAAAGAAAGAGATTAAGCCTTTCAAATAGAGAGCCTTACATAACTTGGAGAGTCAGAATGAGTATGCATGAGTTATAGTTCTTGCAGCTGACACTGAATTTATCCTGTTACATTTACACTAAGAATGGCTTGAGTTGCTAAGGCAACTCTCCCATTTATATTAAATGAGATAATATATACACCCAGCATGACTTAGGTGCTTAATACATGTTGGTTTCCTTTCCAATGTATGTACTTTTACTATTCATTGTACATTTTAGATTAGAAATCAAAAGCTTATCAGAAAAACATTCAGAGGAATCCCACAAAAACGAAATAAGAAAGAGGAGTCGGAACCCTCCAGTTGACTTTAGGGTTGCTGCCTCATTTCACTAAGCATGACCTGATTTCTTTTAGTTCCTGGAAGTGTCTATTGTCATCGTACTTCTAATATGCTTCTAGTTCCTTCTAAGAAAAGCTCCATAGAATTCTGCCATAGATTTAAGCAAATCTTTGCGATGACAGCTCAAAGGGTATTGAATTCAAAATACTCTAATCTTTTTCCAAACACTGCTTTGTATGTAGAGAGGGGGGAAAAAAAAGAGTCCTAATAGACTCTCAATTCAATATATACAATTTCCCAGCACTTCATTCCATGAAGATATTCTTACTAAAACTCAATAGCTTTTTAAATATTACACTTGTTCTAATTTCATGTAATACACTAAACTATGAGTTAGTTCAAATAAGACCTAAAATAGAATTCCATTTTCTTTGCACATACCTACTCTTAATTGCATAGAACAAGTTTATACCATGTTTGTCCAAATGAGACAAAAGGTAGACAGAATAATTAAAAATAAAAGTCAAACATTACATTGGTAATTTCACTTTCTATGGTGCTTGGGGTTTTGTTTTGTTTTATCAAACAAATCAGGTTTGGAGGAACAGTGAGTTTAAAGGAATAACCTCAGTTTGAAAATGTTACACAGGTTCTTCCAAAGAAAAGATGGCTTATTCTCCGAGAATAAGCCCTGGGTAGTGGGATTTGAAGGGAATCTGCTTCCCTTTTTGGCTCATTTTAGAAGTAGCTGGAATTGTTTCCTTATCTGTAAAAGGAGTTTGTTTAGACAATCACAAAACTCCCTAATTTTTCTAAATGCCATGAGTCTGTACATGACTTCTTAATTAGTCTCAATCGGAACTATAATACTGATCTGGAACAGCTCTTTCGAGGGATTGTAACTCTGAATCACTTCAGTATTGAGAAACAGTTTGACACATTCAAGGTAGTAAAAGGTACTACCTAAGCGCCAAAATCGTTTTCTTTAAAAAGTGAACTCTGCTTTTCTATTAAGGAATAATTGGAGACCGAGAGAACTGAGAATTCAGTTATTAATTAACTACTACAGTCCATAGAGTCACACAGAGTCAGACACAACCAAAGCGACTTACACACTCATGCACGCATGTACTCACCAATAAATTTATATGCTGGTTTGGGGATTTATATTTCTACTTATTAAAATTATTTAATAAAACTCCATAATATTTTAAATGATGTTTTAAAATCTTTATAAGGGCTTCCCTGATAGCTCAGTTGGTAAAGAATCCACCCACAATGTGGGAGACCTGGGTTTGATCCCTGGGTTGGGAAGATCCCTTGCAGAAGAGAAAGGATACCCACTCCAGTATTCTGGCTGGGAGAATTCCATGGACTAGTCTATGGGGTAGCTTAGAGTACGACTGAGTGACTTTCACTTTCACTTTAAAGTCTTTATAGACTACTGTTTCCAACTTTTAGTGTTTAGAATGATTCTTCTTTTAAAATTATATAAATGATTCTGCAAAGAACATCTTTCCCATAAATTTTTATTTTGCATTTCCATACGTTTCCTAGGAAGACATGCTTAACGGGCAATTTCAAAGTCTTATCTAAAAATCTATTTTTACTGCTTCTCTGTGGAATAAAAAGCATTAATAACATACTAGAAGTGGGAAAATGATGGCATGAATTGCGAATATATTTCTCTAGCCTAAAAGTTGTTCAGAGGTGTACCCAATCACTCCGTAAGACATGATTGTCACTCAGTCTTGTACTTCACTCATATACCAGAGGATATAACCCAATCCTCTCATCAGATTCATTCTCCTCTGGAGATCTGGAGATGACAAAATAAGCCTTGGTTCAAAAGATACTTTTTTAATAAACTGTGTTCTGAACAAAGTTGTTGACAAAAAAATGTATTGGAATTCTGCAGCTATGCAAAACTATTTTTTGATATATATAAATGTAAACCCACTGAATAAATTGCCTGTGTAAATTGAATTAGGCTGGAAGCAAATAATACAGAGGCTCTAGTATACTTTTTATCAGTATATATATATATATATATACTCTGCTTCATAGTTAATAGAAAAAATCTGATTGTGTTTATGCATAAAACAATTGCACAAAGTAATAATTATATTTTAAGAACTTTTGCACAATTCTTAATTGTTAATAAACATATGCTGCTGCTGTTAAGTCACGTCAGTTGTGTTCAACTCTGTGCAACCCCACAGATGGCAGCCCACCAGGCTCCTTTGTCCACAGGATTCTCTAGGCAAGAACACTGGAGTGGGTTGCCATACTGGCAATCTATTTGAACAATGATATCACAGGAAATATACCCAATATTTTTCATTCAATAGATAAAACTTTCAGGATTTTCCTTGGCCATTATATTGGCTAGTTTCCCTTGAAAACTAGAATATCATTGTGTGACCAGCAACAATAATCAATAATCATTTCAGAAAATGCGTTATCAGAACTCATATTTTGTTATCTTTCATCCTAAATCCTATGCATTTCTATTGAAATTGCAATTAACTTTTTTAGGCCAAAAGTTTTTCTGATAATAAAAATAGTAAACCCATATTAAAAATTGCAAATTATAGAAATGAATAAATAAGAAAATAAGGTATCACCCAAAATCACACAGCACAGTGATATCCTTATAAACATTGTTCCATAATTATTTCTTGTCTTTTTTCTATAGGTTTTTTCTTTTACAATTAATATGTCAAAGTATCTTCTAACTTCTTCCCTATCTATTCTTCTTTTAATACTTGTACTCAAATTGTATATCTAATTTTGTGTGCTGCATTTTGCTTAACACTCAGTTCAGTTCAGTTCAGTCACTCAGTCGTGTCCAACTCTTTGTGACCCCATGAATTGCAGCACACCAGGCCTCTCTGTCCATCACCAACTCCCGAAGTTCACTTAAACTCACATCCATCGAGTCAGTGATGCCATCCAGCCATCTCATCCTCTGTCGTCCCCTTCTCCTCCTGCCCCCAATCCCTCCCAGCATCAGAGTCTTTTCCAATGAGTCAGCTCTTCACATGAGGTGGCCAAAGTACTGGAGTTTCAGCTGTAGCATCATTCCTTCCAAAGAACACCCAGGACTGATCTCCTTTAGAATGAACTGGTTGCTTAACATTACTGACAATTAAAAGCATTTTTATGTCATTAAAGCAGTTTTCATTTATAATTACTACATAAATATTCTATCGTACCATTGTGCCATAATTTATTTTCTCTAATTTACAATATTAAGAAGATTTTATTTTTCACTCCATGTTGCAATAAACATTCTTGTTTTCAACTTTTTCTTTTACATTTCTTATTAATTCCTAGGTATAGATTCCTATAAGTGGAATTAAGGGTCACAATGCATAAATGGTTCAAGGCTTCTCAAACAACTGTGGTATCTACTGATTTTCCTGATTAAATGTTGATGAAAATAATGGTTATAAAATGCATATTAAATTTTTTTTTAATTTCAACATTAATGGAGTTATTAGTATATACATTAAGAAATACAGAGATATCCAATTTATAGAAAATTTCAGGTATTCACTGAGTTCTCACTCCAATAAAATGCCTCGTGAGTGATAGATTTCATTCTGTCAGGAGGTTCACATACCCGTGTATGGCCCAGGCTGACATAATATGTCCTATATGCAAGTCCGTTGTTTAGAGTCCCTTGAAAACTAGGAAAAGACAAAGAGCATTGCTATTTCTCAGCATTAAACTGTTGTATTTTCATGAAAGCATCTACCATTTTGAAAAAGAGGTATTGGACACATTCGATACTGAGTCAAATGTGTCAAGGTTGCTTTGTGTGTTTGCTTTAACTTCCAGTTTCCCTATGTTTCTCCTCAAGTATCCACGACCCAAAGATAAGAAGGGCAGAGCCACGACCCGAAGATAAGAAGGACAGAGCAAGAGTGCATTTCTGTGGCAAAGTGAGCAGGAAAGCCAAGCAGTGGTGTTTGGGAATCTAAATCAACTGGATTTTAATCTAAGTCTTAACACTATTTTATACAAAAGGGTAGATATGTCCTTATCCATTTAAGAAAATTAAGTGATGCTTATCTCAAAATTTTTATTCTCCAAATAAATATCTTTTTGACATAGTTTTGCTCATCTCATGAAAAATTTAATTGATAAAATTTCATACTGTTTTCCCTTCAATAATCCTCAGCACTATAAACTGCTTAAGGGAATGGGAGTCAAGTTGAACCACCTGGGTTCAATTCTCAACTCCACCATTTACCAGCTAGGTGGCACAGGGCAGGTCACTTACTTGCTGTATGCCTCAGTTTTGCCATCTCTAAAACAGAGGTAATAACGATGGCTACTTCTTAGGCCTACTCTGAGAATTAAATGAGTTAATACTTACAAGGCACTCAGACCACTTTGATTTTCTGTCACATAGCATCTAGGGCTAGCAATCATTATCAATACCATAGATATTATAAAATGCAGGATCCTAGATATACAACACGTGACATATACAGGATTTAAAAGTACAAAAGGTTAAGATATATAATAATATGGTGTGGCATAAAGTTAGGGGTCAAATGAATGTTACAGGTAAAAGAAATTATAAGACTGCCATGGAAGAAGAAATTAATAAAGGACAATGTTCTGTGAGTGATCTCAGAGAGAAGATGGGACATACCTTTGAAGAAGAGGGAAGACTTGGCAGAAAGTTTGAAGGATATTTTGGACAAAGGATATTTTGAGAAGCTACTGATATATTCTTGGAACAATGAATAGGCGAGTTGAGCAAATACTAAAATGGTTCATCTAGAAAAGAACCAGAAAGTGGAGGGCCTGAAATAGTAAACCACTTGAGAATTTGATTGCCTATAAACACCTGGGAACCACAGAGGATTCTGAGAAGGACAAATGGGAGTAAAAGGTAAAGGAGAATAGTTCATCACTAATTTTCAAGATGATTTTAATTGAGAAATAATAGAAACAAAAATAGAATTTTAAAAAATATGATCATGAAACTATTGAAATATTCCTGAAAAGAAAATTCTGGGATATTCATATGGATAGAGATCTGCCACTAATATTCTTCCTCTCTGGTAATTCTTATTTCTTTGTAAAATTTAACATAGAAATAATCTTGAATTGTTCAGTTTAGTTAACTGAGCTTGGTTTCAATTTTTTTTTTCCTTTCCTGAAAGTAGAGTTCTAAAAATTTTGCTAAGCTTCTGCTTTAATATTAGCCCTTATACAATCAAGAGAGAATAAGAGTTTAAGAGGTTTAATATAGATAATTTAAGAACTCATATAACAATATTTTATTTATAGTTCAGTGACAGCACAAATAGAGTTGTATATTTAGTATACAACTATTTTCTAGATTTTAGAATTGTAGGAGTGCTTCTGAGGCTTATAAAAATTAAGGGTTGTGTTTTTTTTTTTTTTATAAACAAAGAGTTGATTATTTGGTTAGCAGATGACCCACAAGGCTAAGATCTTAGAGACTGACTATGAGTTTTCAGATGCCCTTGGGAAATTTGAAAAATGGTTCATGATATTAAAACACAACCAACTGAGAGCTACCTCTAGGAAAAAGTATGGAATATTTATCTTAGCAAATCTTAAAGAGACAGTAAGTGATCAACTGTCTTTTTCTAACACAGAAGATTTGGTAGTTGGTGTAACCTTTTACAACAACTCAGAATAAACACTGGCCAACATTGCTAAACAGAAAAAAAAAGTCAAGATAATTATGGCTATAAGAATATTAACTATAATATATATAATATTCTGTGCTTTTTCATACAGTTTCTTAAATGGAATTTTCTTTTTGCTAGTAAGGTGAATTTCTTTCACCTGAAGAGTCTATTACCTTAAAAGTGTAAAGAAATTGGCATACAGGACATAGATACACGCCTATTTTTCAAGTCCAAAAGAAGCCTTGTAGGTATAATTCATTCTGTAAATGAGTTGAAAGGTTATTTATAAATCTTTCTGTTATTGTGATTGTGTGATATTATAAAATTTTGCTGTTAAATTACTATATGACCCTGGAAATTCTCTCCAAGCCACTGAACCTCAGTTTCCTAATCTATAAATGAAGGTAAAAACAGCCAGAGAGTGATGAGGGCACATTCCATTAAGTACTTATAAAGCTTTTTGCAGAACATAAAACACTGGTAATCACTTCCCTAGCAAGAACTCACTTGCTGTAAAATGATGTAACTCGCTCCATCCTTTAGAAACTGTTCAGGCCCAGTGGCATTCTCTTTCCTGAATGCATTGTGTGTTCAACTGCATCCTCCCTTCACCTGGCAGATTCTGAAACCAAATGAATGTTTGATTACTATGACACTTCTCATCTAGGGTGAGCCCATATCAGCTAGGATAATAAGAGTCCCAATTAGGCTGAAATTTTCCGAGGATTATTTATGTTTTTGCTAATACGGAAGATTCTTTGAAGGGCTACGGTTGCTCTCCATTCACCGAGTCTGAGAACTGACTCCATTCTCTTCATGTTCCACTTCCCTTTCTCCCCATCATCCGTTTTTAGTCTTTCTCTGATATGCCCAGACTCTGAAAACCAGCACCAAGCCCCAGAGTTTCCTCTTGATGAAAGCCCTGATAGTCCAACCTTGCTCTGCATTTTCAGTCTGCCATTTGCTAACATATTACATGACCAGCTGAGCCACCGAGCTAGAATAAACAGAATGCACTTTAGCATACAGGGATATTTTGCAAAAGATATATTCTCAAGTCTTGGAAACTTAACTGTGTGTTACCATATTGTCTTCCTTATGCTCCTTCTGTTTCTTAATTTCACACATCACTCCATTCTTTGAAGTAATTTTCCTCCAATGTGTTAAGAAACTGAGTCATGTCCTAAATTCTGAGGGAAAAAAAATGGAGAGAGTGGGAGGAGGTTTAGATCTGCAAAGAGCAATCTTGTTTTCTTTCAATAAATTAATCAACCTGGTCATTTCATATATGAGCTAATGGCGGGAAAAGTGCTTTGAAAACTTCAGAGCCAGACCAATATGTATTATTCCAGGATTCCTTTTCAGCTGTGGGCTACAAATGGGTCACACGCCAGTCCTTTTGTTCATACCAGCCTCGTTTTAGGTGAAGTGGAGTCTTTGAAGTTCTCCAGTTAAAGGTATTTCTGCTTCAATAGGTCACTTTAAGCTTTGAGTGGTATAGAGGTCCTCATTTGCAGGAAGATGACCCTTATGAACTCTGTTCAAACTCAGGAGCTGAGAATGATCCTCTAAATCAGTTGATCAGAAAACCAAAGGCTATCTCCATGGATGTTAAAATGTTTGTTTATGGTAAATCAGTGGCTTTGGTAGTCATGCAGCGTGTTGGCCTTTCAGGCTAATATTCTTTCCCTGAAACAGCTTTTTTAAATAATGGAGTCTTTCTGATGTCAGAAATAGAGAACTGAGCTATATCTAAAAACTGTTACTGAAGCCGGTAAATTTTTTCACCTTCATAATTCTGTATTTCTCAGCTACATTCTGTGCTGTCCTGACATATGTTAATCAATGCATTTGTTACCACAGTTTGACTATTGCATTTCTCTGGTGGCTGGCTTATCATCGTCTATAATTATTTCAACTCCAATTAATTCTGAACTTCTTTGCAAGGTTATTTACTTGCTTTGAGCAATAAGACAACAGGACACCTCTTCGATTTCTAAGCATCTGGTCAACTGCAAATTGAATTCCCTGCCCTCTTCTTTGCCTGAGCAGTCTATTTCCGTGACCCTTCTCACTAGATCACTGATATTAGTGGTCAGTGACCTGCTGATTGAGAAAAAAAAAATGCTAGTTGAGAGAAATACTCTCACCTTGAGTCTTAAAGGCTACAGAAACAACAGTAAAAGTTCACTAAAACTGATGAGGGAACAGACGGAAAACAGTGATGGCGGTGTGTCCATCCACGAATATAAAAAGAGCATCAGTCCATCTCGGACCGGGACCCAGCCTAGGGAAATAAGAGAAATCTATTATGTCCCAACTGCTCTAATATCATTTGTTCCTCTCATAGCCACTGTGGTTCTTGAGAGGTAAGAATTAGTACTCCAAAACAGGAAGGCAAAGGGAGCCTCTGAGAGGGAAAGGACACATTTGCTGAAGGACTCACATCCGGTGAGTGGCAGTGCCCAGACCGGAATTCTGGCTTTCTGGATCTCCTTAATACCACCGCAGAAGTAACAAACAAAACTTTAAGACGTTTATGAGTAGGGAAGAGTGGGATAGTGCGACCAGGAGGTATAAACTGCAAGGAATGAGAATCAAGAAGAAACAGGTCAGACCTCCCGGGTGGCCCAGTGGGTGAGTCTGCCTAGCAAGGCAGGGGACACAGGTACAAACCCTGGTTCCAGAAGATTCCACATGCTGCGGGGCAACTAAGCCGGTGTACCGCCAACTCCTGAAGGCCACACCCTCTAGGGCCTGCGTGCTGCAACTACCAAAGCCTGCACACCCTAGAGCCCATGCTATACAAGAAAAGAAACCACCACAATGAGAAACCGGGGCACTGCCGCTAGAGTAGACCGTGCTCACCGCAGCTGGAGAAAGCCAGTGCCGAGCAACGAAGAACCAGTGCGGCCAAAAGTCAATACACAAATAAATGAAGTGTAACAAGAAAGAAGAAGAAACAAGTCCTCAAGCACAAGTCCTAAATCAAGGATGCTGATTGATAGGCAATATGGAGATGGTTCTAGATGGGCCAATGATCTTTTTCTGTAGGGAGGTGGATAGTAAACATTTTCAGCTTTGCAGCCCATAGTCTCTGTCTCAACTCAACAATGCCCTTGTAGTACAAAGGCAGCCACGGTCAATATGTAAAACAAAAGGATATGGATACGTTCTAAGAAAATTTATTTAATAAAAACTGATATGACTCTTGGGTCATAGTTTGCAAACCCCCAATGTAGATCAGTGTTTCTGAGCACAAGAACTGGTACCACCCCACTAAAGTTTGGAAATGAAAGGGAAGAGTTTTTTGTTTTTTTGGGTTTTTTAATCATTACAATCATAGGAACTCAGACAGAGCTACTGGCACTTAGTAGATCCTAGCCAGGGATGCTAAAGATCCTGCGAAGATCTTGGGGCAATCTCATCTAAAACAGAATTTCCCCACCCTTGTGACCATATCCCCATTGAGGAGCACTGGATTAGGCAAAGGTGACAGCATATGATAACTCCCTTATCAAGTTGCCTTAAAGAGAGTATACTTTAAAGAGAGTATACATGTGAAGTATACTCATATACTTCATACTCTGGCGAAGTCTGAATGATGCAGGCCCACACTGTTCAATAGAAATAGAACATGAACCACAAGTATATTTTAAATAGTCCAGTAGCCACACTAATAAAAAAAAAGGATAGGTAAAAATAACTTTAATAACATTATGCATTTAACCCAGTATATCCAAAATATTCCCCTTTCCTAGTGGCTGAAATGGTAACGAATATTCACGCAATGCAGGATACCTGGGTTTGATCCCTAGGTCTAGAAGATCCCCTGGAGAAGACAGTGGCTACCCACTCCAGCATTCTTGCCTGGAGAATCCCATGGATAGAGGAGCCAAGTGGGCTACAGTCCATAAGGTCGCAAAGAGTCAAACACAACTGAGCAACCAATACTTTCACTTTTTTCTCATCCAAAATACTATCATTTCAATGTGAAAATCAATAACAAAATTTACTAGTGAGGTAGTTTGCATTCTTTTTAGTTTTTCGAAATCAAGTGTGTACTCTACAACGACGGTACATCTCAACTCAGACTAGCCAGGTTTTATGTGCTCCGTGACCTCAATAGTGGCTGCTTTATTGGCTAGATCAGGTGTAGACCCTGAGCTAAGATTATCTTCTTCCCATCCCCTTAGTTCCCAACAGGCCACACTGCTTGAAAACGTGGAGGGTCTTTCTTGTTGCCCACCTTTTCCCACACCTGCACACAGAGAATAATCCCCTGCCTTGGCAGAATGGCATCTCCCAATGCTTCCTAGGTTTCAGTTACAAAGAACTTCCCAGACTGCACTCCCAAAATTAACCGAATGGGAAATGAAAATAACTGTACTTTCTTCACATAAAATTCCCCTGATGTCCAAGAAACAAACACAGCCAGAAGGCCTATATTTGGTGAGGCCTTTTTAGCAACCTCTACATTGGGCAATTTTCTGAATAGCAATGCAATAAATTCTGATTACCCAGGAGTACCTTGCAACTTTAATAATTCCATCCCCAAATAAGGAAACACTTCTAAGAAGTCTAGCAGAAGGGCAGTCACAGAGTCACACAATTGGTTAAAATGATTAAACAAGCCCTATTGGTGGCCCATCTATGTTTATGATTAATGTAGGTTTAATCATCAGCATGCCATAAGAATTCAGCGCTTCTAATTTGCTTTTTTTTTTCCCCCTACTGAAACAAATGAATTCCTCCCCTGTTAGTGTTTTGACTCTTGCCAGTCAAAGAAATTTATGAAAAGAATATATGTGCATATAGGTGCCATATATCTAAATGTCTATGTCAGAAATTTATTCCCATTCCCTCAGGTCCCGGGATGCTTAATTTGGCACAAATCATTCAAGATTAAAAGATAGCAATACAGAAACTATCCCTTTTTCTTCCTCTGGTTGTTTTGAACAGAATTCCCTGAAAATGAATATGACAACATTTCTAGCTTTTAGGATTATGGAGGTGCATAAAGTTTACTGAGACTTTTGATAAAGCACATTTTCTCACTCAAGCAGCTTGACGCCTCAGGTTCCAAGCAGCTGGAACCACTGGGAGAGAGGCAGATCTTTGGAAACATCAGCAGTTCAGGAAAAATTGCTATTTGGTTTGGTTCAGTTTTCCACCCTAGTAAAACTCCACCTTCACAGAACACTTTCCTTGTTATTTTTTTGTTTGTTTGTCTGTTGGTTTGTTTTATATAAAAGGCAGCATGAAGGAGAAGGATATTTGCCTAGTTAAAATAATTTTTGTCCCCAAACTTGCACCTCCAAAGACAATGGTGATTGTACCATTTGACTGGATCACACTCTGTGACCCTCCCAAGGGCTTGCCCTCACGACTCCCTGTCACACTCACTGGCACACACACCAACATCGCATGCACCCCCAAATACTGGTGGTTAGGAAATACACGAAGCAAATGTTTTTCTAAACACGCCACATTAGGGTGGTTCCTGGAAATATTGATTTGGTAAAAGGCAAGAGAGACTAATGAATTTCAATCCATATGGTCTGCTAATGAGGATCTTGCAAAGTCTGGAACACCTATTGATTAACCTGCTTAATATCTTAAACCCAGCGCTTTGACCTGGATGATGCCCACCCCACTGCCCATCCAGAAGAATGTCACTGTTTGTTTTGCACATGCCAAGAGGAAGTCTCTGCTGATTCTCCAGATAACAAAGGTGCAGCCAAGGGTTTTCTCTCTCCCTCTTTGGCAACAAGAAAGCTGGCCCCCTCCAGATGATGGGGTCTTTCCTCCTTCCTGCAGGTAACTGTCAGTCAGGCAGGGTGTGAGGTATGATAATTCCATCTGCGCCATTTGGATTGTCAGCTGCATTGTTCTGCTCAGTGTGCTGTGGATTGTGAAAAACAACCAGGACGGATGATTTTAAGTAATTGCTCTGACAGAGACTGATTACTACAGTAACAACAGTCAGTTATAGTTAAGGAGTAGCCTTGGCATATGGTCTACATTTGATGTGGGAAGGAGAGTGGGGGAGAGGAAGCAAAAAGGTTTATAATTTTACAGATTGCTTTATGTTTTATAATGACTGAGTTTTCTTTTCCTTCACTTGATTTGGAAAATATCACCAACAGAAGCCTGGTTTGGGGGGGTTGGAATCTAAATATTGTTACAGATAAAGGAATTCAAAGAACATATTTAACTGCTATTAAGATAAATCATAAAATGATTAGGATTTGTAAGACTGATAATTATTCATTGCCACAGCATTTATTGTTCTGTGTATTGGGGTTTGTTTTCAACTTTGTGCATTCAGTGAATATCCTTTGTGAAATCTTGGCCATTTGCTGATTGCATAAACTCTTGCATTCATTTTGAAAGATGAATCATTATCATTGGTGGCTTACCTCTCCAAACTGGTCTGAAGTTTCATTCATGAAAAATACCTTAGCAAAACAAATTATTCAATTTATATAACTTTTATAAAATAATGTATGTCTAACATTTAATATAATAGATTTATCTGTTTTTGTTTAATGAGAGAATATTTCAAACACACTCAAAAATACACATTTGCCTTAAACAAAATTGAAAGGAGAAACCTATTTATTTTTTGGAGCTACATATAGAGAAACAAAGCAATTAATAGATTTCATTCTAGTTGGGTTTTTTATTTTTATACCATTCTTATTTTTAATTTTTTATAATACCTGATAAATGGCATGTGAGATTATATGCAGAGGAATGAATTAGAAAGCTTCTTCAAAAATAATTGAAATGATAGTGATTTTTTAAAATAAATGGTAATACGCTCAATAAAATAATTCAGCCCTAGATAAATAGGAAAGTCTTTGGAATAAAAATTAGGGTAATAATTTAACACTGTGAAAAGTAAGTATGATAAAGTACATCTGAAGGACGTTAATTACTTATGTGTATGTGAGCTATTGTTGGGCACATAATGGCTGATCCATTTGCCAGCATAGGCTCACTGCTCCCAGTATTTTAACTCATTACTTAATAAATCTCTGCTGTGATACCTTGAAGAAAAAAAAGGTGCTTTTTAAAACATACTCCTATTTAATAGTAACTAGTGTTAAGCAAAATAATTTTCACCCCATTATTACTTAAACAAAAGAAAGTGTTGGACTAACTAATATTTTCTATGTTTGGGACTAGCTAGTGTTCAAGAATTTCCAAAAGGTTATGAATATCACTTTCATTTCCAAAGGGAAAATGAGAAGGGCTATGATTGGACTACTTGTACAGTTAGACTTTAGAAGCTAATTTCCATGTACTAAAAAGTCTGTGAATCTAGGGAAATTTAGAAAAATAGAGGACCTTTTTTTTTTTTTTCAGTGATTTGGGTCATGACCTGCCTATGAAGATATGCAAGTCACATTGCAAGTTCACCTTCCAGCTATCTCAAACCATCCATACTAAGTAAAGTTCTCCACTGGGAAAACTGATAATTATTCAGGAGTACTAACACAACTGGTTCTAAATAGCACAGTTACTTAGGGTTTTTGGTTTCTAAAAATCACTCTTCTCAAACATTCATTTTATCCTCCAGACATATCCATGCTTCAAAGAGCTGACTGCTTACATATTTAGTTGAATAAGCAAATTGGTCATAATTAATCCAGATGAATATCTTCCTTTACGACTCTCTGAAAATCTTTCAAGCACAGGATAGTGCTGAGATTTTTTTTAATGAAATCGAAATATTCTTAATGAATTAAGAAGTAAGCATGCTGATACTAAGGATAACATTTTATGAACGTGTGTGTGTGTTAATCACTCAGTCATGTCCAACTCTTTGTGACCCCGTGGACTATAGCCCACCAGGTTCCTCTGTCCATGAGATTCTCCAGGCAAAAATATTGGAGTGGACTGCCATGCCCTTCTCCAGGGGATATGCCCAATCCAGGAATCAAATCCGGGTCTCCCACACTGCAGGCAGATTCTTTATGTTCTGAGTCACCAGGGAAGCTCAAACAGGTTGCGTTGGCCAGGAGTCAAACCCAGGTCAACTGCTTGGAAGGCAGCTATGCTAACCACCATACCACCAACACCTAGACATCTTAAACCTGGTATTTTTGCCCTGAAACATTAAAATCAATTGGGAGAGTGCTATTTCACAGTTTATTTTTTAAGTGGTACAAAAAGTGTTAGCATTTTGAAAAGTGCTTCTGCTATTCTCTTAGAGATCACTCATTATTTTCTTACACCTAAGCAAACTGATGTGTGTTATTTACCTAGTCCTTGTAGGAATTTCAATTTGAAATGCCTGAATTCAATCATCTCCCAGGTATTTTTCTCTAAATTTCCTTTACCTAAACTTCCCATTTTGGGATAAGTGCCAAAAAATAAAATTTGAGGAAACTTGTGGCACCTTTGGTAACCTCTGAAATGTGGTTAATTGTATTCCAGTATCCTTGGAAGACTTTGAATACCCACAAAGAAAATAGTTGAGGATTTAAATCTTTCTATATTATCTAATTCTTTTACCTCAGCTTTTTTCCTCCACTTATCTATTGCACTATCAGTTCAGTTCAGACGCTCAGTCATGTCCGACTCTTTGCAACCTTATGAATCGCAGCATGCCAGGCCTCCCTGTCCATCACCAACTCCTGGAGTTCACCCAAACTCATGTCCATCGAGTCAGTAATGCCATCCAGCCATCTCATCCTCTGTCGTCCCCTTCTCTTCCTGTCCCCAATCCCTCCCAGCATCAGAGTCTTTTCCAATGAGTCAACTCTTCGCATGAGGTGGCCAAAGTATTGGAGTTTCAGCTTTAGCATCAGTCCTTCCGATGAACACCCAGGACTGATCTCCTTTAGGATGGACTGGTTGGATCTCCTTGCAGTCCAAGGGACTCTCAAGAGTCTTCTCCAACACCACAGTTCAAAACCATCAATTCTTCGGTGCTCAGCTTTCTTCACAATCCAACTCTCACATCCATACATGACTACTGGAAAAACCATAGCTTTGACTAGACAGACCTTTGTTGGCAAAGTAATGTCTCTGCTTTTGAATATGCTATCTAGGTTGGTCATCACTTTCCTTCCAAGGAGTAAGCATCTTTTAATTTCATGGCTGCAATCACCATCTGCAGTGATTTTGGAGCCCCCAAAAATAAAGTCTGACACTGTTTCCACTGTTTCCCCATCTATTTCCCATGAAGTGATGGGACCAGATGTCACCCCAAAACCAATAGGATTTAAGCAACCATAATGTATTATTTCTTATGATCCTGTGGATCCAGAATTTGGACAGGGCTCAGTTAGTTGATTCTTCTGCTCCATCTGCCATTGGCTGAGGTCACTCCCTCGGGTAGTTTAACTGCCCCAGGGCTGGACTGAAACACCCAAGAAGACATTCACATGTCTGGCATTTCCATGCTCCTTCACATGGCTTTTCTCTCACTCTCCTCTCATCTCCCTTCTCTCCTTCCTCTTCTTTCCACTCTGCTCTCTCTCTACGTGTCATCTTTCCTCATTCAACAGTCTTACCCAAGTTTCTGTACAGCATGGTGGCTGAATTCCCCAGAAGGAGGAAGTTGTCAGTCCTCTCAAAGGCTTGGCCCAAAACTGGCACAATCTCACTTCTGCTACACTCTGTTGATCAAAGTAAGTCTAAAGGCCATCCCTGACTGAAGAAGAGGAGAAACAGAATTTGTCTCAATAGGAGGAGGGGATGAATGAATGGCAGCCATATTTAGAAATTATCTCCATACTTTCTGAGAAATCAGTTGTCTATTTGAGCATGATAAGAAAATGTTTCAGTCACACAAAATATTATTATTTTCCTAATTTCATTAGTTATCATCATGGAGAATGGTGTGCTAAAAAATATTTGATTTGTATAGTAAGCTTTTGGTACATCTATGCATACCTGTCTGTACTTCTTTTTAAAATTATTCTCAACTTTATAAGATCTTTTTTTGATGTAAAGTACAATAATCTCTGAAGAATGATTTCTAACATTGCTTCCTAGATTAACTAAAAATCAAGCATATTGACTTTAATGTTCTGAAAAATAAGTTTAACTTTGAATTTGGAGAAGTTTAATCTATAGCTCTAAGTGGCTGAAGGGCTGGTACTAACAGTCCTTTCCTTTGAGCCTTTGTAAGATCTCAAAGAAACTTTATCATGCTGTGAAATGCATTATTCTCTAAGACCCATTGTGTGAGCTGATAAGACCAGAGTCCATTTGTTTTAAAAATATTCAGCCTTACTCTGCTCTCATTATTTCTCAAAAATACAAGGATTTAAAAGTTATTATTCCATGTTTGGGTCCTCTCAGTAGAATTTCCTAGTCTTTTATGAGGTTAGGTTCAAAATTACTTCTAAATGTATTAATAAATAAATGATTTGTTTACAGGTTTTCTGTTGAAACAATTTTTGGTGCTTCTCCAAAAGAATAAAACCATATAACAGAATATTCTTTGGTGCCAGACAGATTTAGGTTTAAAATTCTACTTTTAGGGCTTTTAGAATGGTATGGCCTTTACTCACTTTTAGAATGCTAATAGGTTCACCTTTGGTGGTAGGATGGATTAAAAAGATGTGTAAAATTTTTAGCTCAATTTTGAGACATAACATTCAGTGGTATGGCTTTTGATATTAAATTCTTTCAAGTCCAGACTTTTGAATAAATGTCCTGTTTTTAATCAGGTTGCTTATCAAAATTCAGATATAAAAGTAATGGTTATTTCAACTTCCCTAAGCATCAGTGAGATAGGAGTTTTGATTAAGCTTTTCTTTTTCATTAGAAAGAATGTGTTTACAATCACTAGTTTTCCAAAATGCTCTTTGAAAAGGGGGTATTATAGTCAAATATATTGAGGAAATAAATATAATTAATAAAATTACTCTTAATTCTCTCACAGAAAACCATAATATACATTAAACACTCTAAAATATTTTGTGTAAAATTAAGAAATATCCTTAAATTATTTAACTTGGCATTTTATAAATTTTAACAAAATTTAAATGTATAATAGTAAAATTGAACCATAAGACTGAAAAATAATCAACTACTGTATAATCTGTGTACTTTCAGATCTTTTTTTTTTTTTTTTACAGAAGTGGCAGTAGCATTTCTACTGGAAGGTATCCAATAAACTTAATCTTACACTAAATGGCCAATTTGGAGAAGGAAATGGCAACCCACTGAAGTATTCTTGCCTAGAGAATCCCAGGGCGGAGGAGCCTGGTGGGCTGCCATCTTTGGGGTTGCACAGAGTCAGACATAACTGAAGCGACTTAGCAGCAGCAGCAAATAGCCAATTGGTTCATGACAATTCAGGATCATTATTAAGAACATCAATTTCTATATTTATTCTCCTAATGAATTTCGATATATTGTGTAAGGTTGTCTGCCTTAAACTAAAAGGTCCCAGATTCGTATGCTTTAATAGTTGCTATCCATGTATATCTGAGATAAGATAGGTATAAATGTTGAAACATATTTTTATATATATATGTATTTATCTTTATGATGATCTCAGTTTTCTTGGTATGTCTGCTTAATAGTCTCCCTCCTCAACTCCATAATAATATAGAAATTCAAGGAAAGAGATTTCCAGAAAAATGATCCTTCTTATTAAATCAATAACTTCAAGTTTATACTCACAACGAATTTATAATTTCTGCCCGGAGCATAGTTTCCTAGCCCATAAAACAAAATACTAATGTTTTATGATCAGTGTTTCTTTAATTCTGTATACTTTCCCCCACTTATTAAGCCATCACTTCAAAAGGCAAATGTTTTATGTTCTGACATATATCACAGTATCTGTTAGTAGCAGTGGCACTGTAGAACGGGATAGCTTAGTAGGTGAGCAAGGTAGATAAATGTGAAGAAGAAAAAGAGACAAAGAAAGGAAGGAAAAGAAGGCAAAAAGGACAGCAAGACAAAGACAGGAGGGAGGAAGTGTCCAGGCTCATAAGTGTTCTGAAGAAATCATCAGAAGTCTGCACATAACTAGCTAAGTGCCCTTTTCAGTTAACCAAATAACAACTCCTGTGATGCAAGCTGATATGCAAAAAGACAACACCTAGATAATGAACATGTACAAATAAACTGTTAGCTTGCTTCTCTCATTAAAAGTGAACTCTTTGCTGGTAGGATCAGTGTCTTAACAGAGCATCCGGCACAAAGGTAGGTACTCTTCACATGTTTAAATGAATAATTTCATTAAGTATGTATTACAAAACATATGGTTTCATCTGGAAAAGGATGGTCAAGCAGTTAAAAAAAAAAGGAAATACTTTAAGCAAACTTTGCATATTTCCCATGTTTAAGTACCCATTGAAGCTCTGCTGTCTTGATTTTTCCCGTCTGTGTTGTTTCGGATGAATCAGTGCCATAGCAGGGAGAGTCCTTTAAAGTGCACCTCAAATGCGGAGACATCTTGCTCCCTAGAGCAAACAAACTTTTCTTTCAGTATGACAGAAGACATCAATTTTAAGGAAATATTTGGGTGAAACCTTTCATCCAAGGAATCAATTTAGCTATGTAGAAATAGCTACCCGCAAATGCATGCATCAATTTATTCTTTTTAGAGACGTTTGTCTAACACAGGTTAAATCAGAACAAGTCAAAGAGGAAGCATATAAATTTGAATGACAAACAGAATACACTTCTCATTTTGTTGAGATTTTTTCCATGAGATTAACATTAAAAAAAAAAAACTGCACACTCCATTTTTAAGAAAGAAGACTGTAGCTACTTCACAAACTTCACATATTAATTTTGCAATATTTTATGTGAGATAAAGCAAGATGAAAATTAAATATTAAGAGTTCAAGAGCAAGAAAGAGAATGTAATGGGCCGATATGGTTTTCTCCCTTCTTGGATGTCTTTAAAAAAAATTAATTTTCCAGAGATGGAAACATCGTCTCCCTAAGAGAACAGGATGCTTAATAACACTTTAAAAATACTGTAATTTAGCTAAAATAGAGAAGGAAAGGGGAAACAACTGAAAGGAAGAGGAACAGAAAAATCACACACAGTATACTAGTTACAAGTTAAATCCTCTTCACTGATTTATTTTACCTTTTTTGTTGTTTTGTTTTGCTCAAGTAACCTATTTTAAAATGCATCCATGCATAGATTGCCCCTATTATTAATAGTAAATGTACATTTCAACCTGTCAAGTTTTTCTAGCCCCACTTTTCTAAGGTTTTTTTTTTTTTAAAGGAAAAAAAAATTTAAAAAGCAAAGGCATTTCCTAGGGCACATGCTGCCAGACACCCAGCATTTATCTTATCTCAGTTGATGACTTTCCTTTTATCCTGAAATGATTTGACAATGACTCTATGATTTCCTGTACAAATTACCCTTTGAAGGTGGCAGTGGCGCTTGGCAGCGATCTTCACTTAATTACTGAGTGGATTATTAGCATACGGCTCCCCCCCCCCTTTCATTTCTTTATATCTTCTAGATTGCGTTGACAGTTCCCTTTCATTGCCTGCTTTAACTCACTGAATACTAAACATTATGCAGATTGCAGCTGAGAAGTACCCAGGCTACTCTACAAACCCCTAGTCTGCACCAAAACCTTTTTGATGGAGAGTAATTTACAGGTCAGAAATCAATAGTGTGTCTGCGAAGTGCATTTGTGGGTTTTCTTAATCTAAATTGAGCAGTAATGTTCAAAAGTGAATATTCTTCTGCGATCTTTCTGAAAAACAATTAGTTTTGTTCCTTCCTTTAATATCCTCTGTCTTTAAATAGGCTGAGATCTTGAGATCTTATTTCTCTTAAACTCCTTTCCCTACCTAACCTGCCGGGAGGGAGTTAAAGAGCCCCTTTTTTAGAAGTGATACGTTTCACTCCTTATCTGTTTCTGAAGTCAGGGGGCTGATAAGCTGACCTTCTCTGCATGTGTAAAGCGTTATTTATTGTTTGCCAGGGCAAGACAAATGCAAATGATAAATTGCAAAGATGTCTTCGGCACTCTCAGAAGGAACCTTCTCTTCTGTCTTGGCTCCCATCTTTTGGCAAAAATTTGCACATATGTCAGGCATTCTCCATCCAGAGCTTTATCCCTTTTCTCCACCCCCCCTCCCTAAACTGCATTCTAAAGCATCTTCCACATTTCTCAGGGTATAGGGACATGAACCCCTTCCCATTTCAGCCGTATGGTGTAGCTTAGTTTAGAAGGGTGTTTTTTGTGTGTTTGTTTGTTTCCTCTTCTTGGGAGGAAAATACAATATCATACATGAGTGATTTCAGGACTTGGTGGAAGTGACACCAAAGCAATAGGAGTCAGCGCGGGTGAGGAGAACAGCTGGGTGCTGACTGTGGCATCTCCATTCCAGGACCATCAACCACCAGCTTTATTCTTCTCCTGTTACATCTGCTATGAAATTTGGGTCTTCCAGGTGGCAGCCCAACATGCTGTCCAGTGCTATCAGGCCATTTAAATGCTTTGAGCTAATGCTGCATATCCATTTTCTAAACAAGTTAGCAGATACCATATGCAGCAATTAAAGTTTTATTGAGTGGTGCCTGCTTACCATACTGAATTTGGATTGGCTACCATCTGTCTCAAAGCCTGTGGTACCATCCCTGTTGCTTGAGAGAGCATTTGTAAGGATAGAAGATTTTTTCTCAACTTCTGAAGAAGCTGCTCGCATTATTTTTTATATGCAAGCCCACAAAAGTGGAATTGGTACAAGAAAAATACCAGACAATTAGAAGTTAGGATTGAATACATGTTTTTGAGTAGTATTGTCCACCACCCCAGAAAAACAGAATCTTGTAGCTTTCAGCCTGGCCATTTTTAGTATATATGTCTTGCTAAATATGTTATTTTCCAGAGATACCTTCTATGGGAAACCCAATGAATCAAAATTAAAACTACACAAAGGACATGAATATTATTTTGCCTTTGTAAGAATTAAGCATTCATTCTTGTTTTCTAGGAAAACTTTACCTGGAACCACATAGGAAAATTAAAATACAGATTTTACATTTTACTCACTCTACGGGTAAAAAATCTGTGGAGACAGCTATTTGAGATCAATCAGAGCTAAACAAAGGGCTTTGAAGAAGGCATTTATTAAAATTTAAGTGACGCCTAAATACTTGAGCTGTGATGGTTTACTAACACATTAATATTTGATGTTTTCCCAGACATTTTTATCACTGTATCTTTGACCTTCATGAATGGTGAGATAGAAAAACATATGATAGTGAAATTAAAAACCTCTTCAAAATTTTTAAATTCCCTGAGTGTTAGCGTCATCTAATAGAATAAAGACTGGAGACCAAATATGTTGACAAACTCTTGATTGCATAATCTTGGATATATTGTTTGATATTTCTGTGAACAATTTTCTCCATGGGAAAAATGAGAATAGTGCAACCCTATTGATTCTATTCTTTTTAATACTAACTTGAAAATTTCTGAGCTGAGGCTTTGAATCTTTAAAACACATAGCTGATAAGTGAAGAGAGAAATAGCTGTAGTTTTGTACCAGCTTTTATTACATCATATGGTGATTGTTCAGTAGGGCTTCCTCCCTATTCAGGTCCTGGTGAGCAATGTCAAATTTCATGAGTGACAAGTTCATAGCATTATAGGCTTAAACCTCGCCTACTTAGAGGAAATGTGACATATTTGAACAAAAACACTGACTGTGATTCAGGAGACCTGTTTGTTCACCTCAGTTCTACTCTTCACTAGCTAGGAAAATAATCAGTTTGAGTTCTTTGGCCTGTTCTGTAAAATGGAGCTCAAAATCCATGTCCACTTCTTTAGGTTATTGTGAGACAAAAGAGTTTGTAAGAGCTCTGTAAATAATGGTTGAAATATGAAATGAAAATAGTACTTTCAAATTGTAAAGTGCCGTCACAAATCATACCCATCTTTCAACTGAAGGTGAAATGTCATATCTTTAAATATTAAGGATCTTCCATCCTGAACCCAATAAGTAATGTATTTGTACCTGTCTAAAGACATTGTTCTCTAATTCTTATAACCTAAGAGAAAATATTCACAAAACCCTCTAATCATATTTGCTATTTGGTGTATGTGGTCTATGGAACTGAAGTTTCAGCATCGCATGGGAACTTTTCAGTTCAGTTGCTCAGTCGTGTCCGACTCTTTCTGACCCCATGAATTGCAGCACGCCAGGCCTCCCTGTCCATCACCAACTCCCGGAGTTCACCCAAACTCATGTCCATCGAGTCGGTGATGCCATCCAGCCATCTCATCCTCTGTCGTTCCCTTCTCCTCCTGCCCCCAATCCCTCCCAGCATCAGGGTCTTTTCCAATGAGTCAACTTTTTGCATGAGGTGGCATTTTGTATTGGAGTTTCAGCTTTAGCATCAGTACTTCCAAAGAACACCCAGGACTGATCTCTCAGAAACTGCAAATTTGAAGTCTCTCCCAAACCTACTATATCAGATCTGCATTTAACAAGATCATCAAGTGAGTTGAATGAGCATTAATGTTTGAGACAAACTGCTCTTACAATGGCAACCCACTCCAGTACTCTTGCCTGGAAAATCCCATGGACGGAGGAGCCTGGGAGGCTGCAGTCCATGGGGTCGCTAAGAGTCGGAAATGACTGAGCGACTTCTCTTTTACTTTTCACTTTCATGCATTGGAGAAGGAAATGGCAACCCACTCCAGTGTTCTTGCCTGGAGAATCCCAGGGATGGAGGAGCCTAGTGGGCTGCCGTCTATGGGGTCGCACAGAGTCGGATACGACTGAAGTGATTTAGCAGCAGCAGCAGCAGCTCTTACAATAATTCTGCTTCTTAGGAAATTTCTCATTTTTTGAAAAATTAGAATATTTGCTTATAAAGATATTGTGAGACTTTAAGATTATTAGCACAACCCTATCATTTCAAGAATAAAGACAATAAATCTAAACCAGGATTCATGTGATTTGCTTAAGATTAAATGTCTGGTTGATTCATTTATTTGTTCATCCAGTAATTCCTGAGTGCCTATTGTGAACCGCACTCCATACTAGGCATGGAGGATTCTATTTAGAATAAAACATGACACCCAGTATCAGAGGGCTTGCAGTCTGCTGGGGGAAGATGAAAGCTTCCACTCCTGTCCAGTCTTCCTTAGTCATACCACAGAACTCTTCTCTAAGAGGTGTCTCATCCTGCCTAATAATTCATCCTTACCACTGTCTTGGAGAAGGAAATGGCAACTCACTCCAGTATTCTTGCCTGGAGAATTCCAAGGACAGAGGAGCCTGGTGGGCTACATGCATGGGGTTGCAAGAGTCAGACACAACTTAGCAACTAAACCACCACCACCACTGTCTTAAATCTATTCCAGACTCACATATTTATTTATCCCCACTGCTTTGACATTGGAAAACCTCTGCCCGATGAATTTGATGAAATCAAGTATCATTCTTTGGTTACTCACATATAAAAGAAAAATGGCTTATTGGTAAGCATTGTGTCATAACACTGGCAGATACATCTTATGGTATGTGCTTTTCACCTATTCTCCAATCCATGCTCACCCTTAACGTAGAATTAATATTATTATCAATAACAAAAATAACATATATTGAAGCCTCACCACGTGCCAGGCATGAGTCTCAGCGTGCCACTTGTATTTTCTCGTTTGATCATTACATCTGTCCCATGACATAAACATCATCCCCTTTTTACAGATGAAGTAACTGAGACGTGGGAAAAATTGAGTAAAATAGCAATAGAAATGTATTGGAACACTGGGTATTCTGACTTCAGAAGCCTACCTATGTATATAAAACCTTAAGGAAATTATTGTGCCTTTTGGAATAATTTCCAACAGGATAGGTTGTCTCTAATTGCACATTCTTTTCTTTTTGTCCTGAAGCTGGCAGACCTCCCACTGATGACAATGGGAGATCTAGACACATTAGTCCCAAGTAGCTCTTTCAAAAGAATTAAACAACGTGATGAAGATCTTAAACTTAATTAAAGTACTTTCATTTTCCTGACTGAAAGGTCAGTAGAAGCAAAGAGGAACTGCAGTTTCAATTATTTATTGACTGCACAGTGTTCTTCCTTCATGAACAGCAATTTGCTAATTTTTATAACTATGAATGTCTTGTAATAATTTTCTTTATTACACAACATTGGATGAATGCCCACGTTGCTCTCTTGCATTTTCACTGTAATGGTTTCTTCAAGTATGTGCTTCTTGTCTCTCCTGTTGCACACTCTCATCGTTGGGTCATTTGTCTGTAAGTGATCTAAAAGTGTATTTAGATCTCAACGGCCAATTAGATGTTCACACCGAGGCCTGGTCATCCAAGTCAAAAGGGAGACTCTAACATTGATCTAAGAGTTTTCTGGCAACCATTTAGTTTCTCATTACTGCTTCATTTTCACAATTGGACTCGAATGCTGCTTGGGCAGAAGCCAAGTCTACAGAAGAGTAAATGATCTGAATTTAGTGAGTCACACATCAAAGTACCTTCTGTGTGTTGTCAGTATGGAAGAATGTAGTGGTCACTTGGTCTATAATTTCTAAATGCTTGTAGTCTTTTTTTTCACTCCTTCCTGTTCCATTTACTAGTATCCCTAGAGAGGGATGAGCTCGGAAATTGTGTTAAATAGCTGAGTATTGATGCTCTTAATAAAGCTTTATAATGCTGAAAATATTAATATGAAATAAAGCCTGAGGTTTATCTATACTTTCATTTGTCATATTCTTCATGACCTGAGGCAATCAAGTACTGCATGCTTTATTGTCAAGATCTCCTCAACATTAGAACATGAAAAGAATGTGTTTAGTTACATATTGTTCATTTGAAATAGACACATTTCTAGAACCTTACTATATTACTGTTTCTCCCTCTTCTGAAAAATTCCTCTGAAAGCCTGGACCAGTTCCAAGAAGATTATGTAATTAAACACCAAGAGATCTTCTTATAGTTGTACCCAAAGTAGTCTCCTGGTATATGCCCCAAAGTCATATTTTGTATAGAGGCTCCAAGCAATTTCTTTCAATGAGCTAAAGATACCGGTCAATAATCAGTGTTTCCACCCTTTGGCCACTGCTTCCAAAGTTTGCCATTGATTGCAACTTTGCCCTTGGCTCTACAGATAGCTTTACTCTGATCTTTTGTTGCCAGTTTGATTTGTGGCTACATAGATCTCTCAACAATGTGGAGATATGTTGCATTACTTCAAAATCTTCTTTGAAAAATTTCTGTTCACCTGGATGCAATCTCATATTCTTTCAACAATAATTTACTAAGTATATACTCTAAGAGATACCAAAACACTCATGATAAAAATCCTTAACAATATCCATTGACTAAAATATATTATCAAAACTTCTTAGACTTGTATTAGAATCTCTAAGATTCTCCAGGATCTGGTAACCACCTGTTTTTATAGTTGGAATTCCAATTTCTTCCTACCTCCAACTCTCCCCTTCAATCAATCTGAGTTACTCTCTGTATGAAATAGTAAAATAAAACACAAGTAAGACCTAAGCTGACAGGATGCATTAGTGGCTCACTCACACTGATTAGCAAGTTTGGGAAGCAGTCTGTGACTGTGTCTGAGGGCCTGTGAGCAGAGTGAGCTCTGTGAACTGGTGAGTATGTTGCAGTGCTCCTACATGACTCTTTTTAGATGAGACTAGGTGACAAACTGGCCGATCTTCTCAGCCCCTAGAACTCAGTGATTTCATCAGCATCTCTTCTTCAGTCATTCAGTCCCATCTGACTCTTGGTGACCCCATGGACTGCAGCATGCTAGCCCTCCCTGTCCATCACCAACCCCCAGAGCTTAGTCAAACTCATGTCCATCGAGTCAGTAATGCCATCCAACCATCTCATCCTCTGTGGTCCCCTTCTCCTCCTGCCCTCAATCTTTCCCAGCATCAGGATCTTTTCCAGTGAGTCAGTTCTTCACATCAGGTGACCAAAGTATTAGAATTTCAGCTTCAGCATCAGTCCCTCCAATGAATATTCAGGACTGATTTTCTTTAGCATTGCCTGGTTGGATCTCCTTGCAGTCCAAGGGACTCTCCAGAGTCTTCTCCAACACCACAGTTCAAAAGCATCAATTCTCCAGTGCTCAGCCTTCCTTATTGTTCAACTCTCACATCCATATATGACTACTGGAGAAACCATAGCTTTGATTATATGACCTTTGTTGGCAAAGTAATGTCTCTGCTTTTTAATACACTATCTAGGTTTGTAACAGTTTTTCTTCCAAGGAGCAAGCATCTCTAGGGGATGGAATATTGGGAAGAGCCTCAGAAAGTAGGCTGGGGCCTCCTTGGCTCATATGCCTCCTTCCTTCTACCATGACTTTGATTTTATTCTAAGAATCTCTTAAATTTCCTCATACAGATATTCTTTATGAATTCAGATTGTACCTAATAATAGAAAGCATGCTTTTTCCAGAATATGTATTATTGCAGCTTTGATTAGGCATGAGTTTGATTTGTGTAATTATGATTTGTGCTCTAGGGCATGGCACTCCATACATTTCAAATCCCACAGTACCACTCCTTGCCTTTCCTTGATTTGCTTTCCTTAACCCTCACTGACCAGTGCAGGACAATCTCCAGCCTAACCCTTCCCACTCTGTTTTCAGTGATCAACTTACCAATGAGTGAGGTCATGACACCTAATGGCAATAAAGAATGTGCACCTCAAACTCTACATGTTCATTATCAAAGTACAATTGGTCCTTGGACAACATAGGCTTGAACTGCAGGGGCCCACTTACACGCAGATTTTTTTTCAATAGTAAATACTAGTACATTGTCCTATATTGGTTGATTCCAAGGATGGGGAACCACAAATATGGAAAAACCAGTTATATGAAGGGCAGACTATAAGTCAGAAGCACATTTTCAACTGTAGGGCAAGTCAGAGCCCCTCACCCCAGCATTGTTCAAGAGTCAACTGTATCTGCTTATCATTCCTATTCCCTCTTGATAAATAGAAAGACTTTTACTCACTTCAAATTAGAAATTTCTTTCACCTTTATGAATTATTTTCAAGTCTCATCAATTCTTGTCTGAGAAACTGAAGCAGAATCCCAAGCTCAAAAGAGGAAAGCAGAAAAAATATAAGTCTCTGTGGAATTTTTGGACAATATAAATTTTCAGACAATATATGGATAAGTGTATGAATTATATAATTATATATCCAAGTCTTATCAATCATCTTTCTCAAGTATCTCTTGAATTTGAGTTGGTCACTACCTCACCACAACTACTTTTAGCTAACCATAAAATCTTTCTTCCGGGATGATTTAATAGGGTAGACATCACCCAACTTACCTCTTTCATTTTCTTCTTTTTTAGAATTCATGTGTCCTTTACGCAGATGGTCATCAGATGTCTCTCTGAATCATGACCACAATCACGTTTAACTATCACCTTTGATATATAGCTACACTCAGTCCTCCATGGCCTCACCCTGAACTGCTCCACATGCTGGAAGAACTCATGGAGGGTGGGGGGAGCATTCAACTGATCATGTCTCTATACCTTTCCCTTCTTCTTCTGCTTCTGCCTAAATATCCTCACCACTTTGTCTTCCTGAAAAACTTCCCCTCATTCTTCTAGATCAGGTTCAAATATCATCTCTTTTGTGAAATGATCCTGATTATATCTCATAATATCATGCCTTCCTCTCCTTTACATACACTTAAAATATGTTTTGTATGTCTCTACGTTTCTGTTCATGAGGCAAAGAAAGTGATTTGAAAACAGTGCTACCAGGTTTCTTACCATTAGTATCTTTAATCAAATAATATGTGATTAGAGGTTTCACAGCCAACATTTAAGACCCCTGCACTGCAAGCCATTCTCATCAGAATTGTGTCTTCCTCAGACAGTCATCTGTTCAGGTTCCAAGGTTCCCTACATGGGAATAAGAGCTGCTGGGAAGACATATGGAGTTTGTTGAGCTGGGCACACACACACACACACACACAAAACCAAATCCATTTTTTTATTGGCAATTCAAAAGTTATATGTCTTCCAGATGACTTTTAGATTATTTTTCCCTACATTACCCTTTTGAGCTTGTGCTTCCACTTCATCTTCTCAGATAATAATCACCATCAACCAATAATATCAATTTTTGCAGGTGACTGAAACTTCTTCATGTATACCAAGCACTGTGTAAGTTCTATAGGGATAGAGTGGCCCTAAATTTTGAGTGAGGAACCCAAAAGTGAACTTGACCAGACAAGGAATAGAAACAGTGAATGATAAACAGTGGTTAGTCTGTCCAACTCCAAAGCCATTGCTCCTAGCCACACCACTGTGTGCTTCCTTGAATCAACCATTAACTAAAGAGCCTTATTTTACAAAATCCTTACTCCTAATCTCTGAGTAAATACCTCTCGTCACCTTTCTCTTGATGGCAGAGACCCAGTGACGTACTGGGAACTCCCTGGAAAGCTTATCACACTGACTGTCATGTTAAACAGGCTCATATAAGACACTCAAGATATTTCTACAAAAGCCAGGCAGTATTATTTGAAACTTCACAGACATTTGAACCGTTTTACTATGTTGTAGCATTTAAGTCAGTTTGCGCTTAAGGCCATTTTGTCATCTTTTTTGTTTGGTGAGTATGTTTGGAAAAATCTTAAAATATGGTCATCGGTCTTATTTAATCTAAAAGCATAAGGAAAAGGAGACTTTAAATGACATTTTCTCTCTTTAAAAAAAAAAAAAACTTTATCAGGGTTGATTTCAAACACTGACAAAAGTAAAGAGAATATCATAGTAAATTCTAATGTTCCATATGTAAAATAGATAGCCAACGGGAATTTGCCCTATGGCTCAGGAAACTCAACAGGGCTCGATACCAACCGACAGGGGTGGGATGGGAAGGGAGATGGGAGGGACGTTCAAAAGGAAGGGGATACATGTATACCTATGGCTGATTCATGTTGAGGTTTGACAGAAAATAACAAAATTCTATAAGCAATTATCCTTCAATAAAAATTAAATAAATTTTTTTAAGAATGAAAAAAAAAATTCTAAAGTTCCTCTCCCGCAGCTTTCAGTTCAGTTCAGTTCAGTTCAGTCGATCAGTCGTGTCTGACTCTTTGTGACCCCATGAACCGCAGCACGCCAGGCCTCCCTGCCCATCACCAACTCCCGGAGTTCACTCAAACTCATGTCCATTGAGTCAGTGATGCCATCCAGCCATCTCATCCTCTGTCGTCCCCTTCTCCTCTTGCCCCCAATCCCTCCCAGCATCAGAGTCTTTTCCAATGAGTCACCTCTTCACATGAGGTGGCCAAAGTATTGGAGTTTCAGCTTTAGCATCAGTCTTTCCAATGAATACCCAGGACTGATCTCCTTTAGGATGAACTGGTTGGACCTCCTTGCAGTCCAAGGGACTCTCAAGAGTCTTCTCCAACACCACAGTTCAAAAGCATCAGTTCTTCGATACTCAGCTTTCTTCACAGTCCAACTCTCACATCCATACATGACCACAGGAAAAACCATAGCCTTGACTAGATGGACCTTTGTTGGCAAAGTAATGTCTCTGCTTTTGAATATGCTATCTAGGTTGGTCATAACTTTCCTTCCAAGGAGTAAGCGCCTTTTAACTTCATGGCTGCAGTCACCATCTGCAGTGATTTTGGAGCCCAAAAAAATAAAGTCTGCCACAGTTTCCACAGTTCCCCCATCTATTTCCCATGAGGTGATGGGACCGGATGCCATGATTTTCGTTTTCTGAATGTTGAGCTTTAAGCCAGCTTTTTCACTCTCCTCTTTCACTTTCATCAAGAGGCTTTTTAGTTCCTCTTCACTTTCTGCCATAAGGGTGGTGTCATCTGCATATCTGAGGTTATTGATATTTCTCCCGGGAATCTTGATTCCAGCTTATGCTTCCTCCAGCCCACAGCTTTAGCATTCATCAACTCTTGTTTCACCTATAACTTCCGTTTCTCCCCTCACTGAGTTATCTTAAAGAAAATCTCAGATATATCATTTCATTTATATGCATTTTAGAACCTATTAGTAACTTTCTTAAGTAATGGGAATACTATTATCTACATCTAAAATATTAACAATAATTCCTTATTGACATAAAATATGCAGTCAGTGTTCAGATTTCTTCAAAGTTTGCCTCATACATACTATTTTCACAGTTGGATTTCTTCTAATTAGAATTCACAGAAGGTGCATAATTTTTATTTAATTAATATGTACTCCTAAGTCTCTTTTAATCTATTTTCCAGTCTTTCTCCATTTTTTTTTTTTTTTTTTTGCAGTTTATTTTCTAAAAAATCTTAGCTTTTTGTCCTGTAAATTTGCCTTCATTTTCGAATTTGCTGATTATATCCCCATGGGGCCATTTAGTAGATTCCTCTGCTCTTTGCATTTTCCATACTCTGGTGGATAAATCTAGGGGCTTAACTTAATTGGGTTTGATTTTCTTTTTAGGACATGACTGCTTCATTGTAGTTAGTACTTATTATTAGATGTTAATAAGTCATGCTTATTATTAGATGTTTCATTGCCTTGTTGTTTTATTGTTGTTGTTTAGTCCCTAACTTTGTGTCCGACTCTTTGTGACTCCATGTAGCCCGCCAGGCCCCTCTGTTCATTGACTCAGTATATCTTAATTCATCCCTTCGTTGTCTAGGGCAAGCCTCTTCAAGGCTCTTGAGTCCTTGTGACAGAATCCCAGTTGTCTTTCACAGGGTCCTTGTTTTCAGGCACAAGATGTTTCAGACTCATCTTGTAAATTTCAGTATTCACCCTTCAAATCAGCTGCTTGTCTAGGAAGCCCATTTTGAAGGAAGAAGTCATGTTTTTTATAGGCCACAATCTAGCGTCTAAATTATCACCAGATCTTTTTACCAGACAGAGGTTTTTTTTTGTTATTAAAATGTTCTAATTGCTTGCTTGATTTACATCATATATGTAATATATAATGGGCTTCCACAGTGTCATTAGTGTTAAAGAACCTGCCTGCAAATGCAGGAGACATAAGAGGCATAGGTTTGGTCAGGAAGAACCCCTGGAGATGGAAATGGCAACCCACTCCTGTATTCTTGCCTGGAAAATCCCATGGACAGAGGAGCTTAGCAGGATAGAGTCCATGGGGTCGCAGAGTCAGACACAACTGAAGTGACAGCATGCACACACACACATAATATATAAATAATATAGTTAATAATTTCAGAACAACAACAATTATAAGATGACTAAAAACTAATTTTTCTTTGCTTACTATCCCCTTATGATATACACCAGTAGAGAAAAATTTTTTTAAAAGATAGAAATGAGCTTATTTACAAAACAGAAATAAAATCACCAAGTAGAAAATAAGCTTATGATTAAAGAAGGGGAAAAAAGGGGAGAGAAGAATACATTGAGTTTGGAATCAGCATATATAAACTACTTTACATATTGAATAAAATAAATAAACTATAAGGGCCAATATGTAGCACAAGGAACTATATTCAAATCATGTAATAGTCTATAATGGAAAATAATCTGAAAAATTTTATATATATATATATACACACACACATCACATTACTTTACACCTGAAACTAACACAGCATTGTAAATCAACTTTACTTCAATTTAAGAAAAAAGAGAGCGAGATTCCACCAGAGATAAGACTATATAGGCAATTTACTGAGTTTAACTTAACTTGAAACAACTCTTTAGGTCTTAAATATATACCATCGGCTCCACATAGAGTTTAGTTCTTTGTTTAATCATGCTTTTAAATTTTAAACTCCATTTATATTTTTCATTTTAATGTACCTTTGTTACTGTGCTGGGCTGTGCTTAATCACTCAGTGTGACCCAACGGATTGTCGCAGGCCAGGCTCCCCTGTCCATAGGGATTCTCCAGACAAGAGGAGTAAGTTACCATGCCCTCCTCCAAGGGATCTTCCCAACCCAGGGATTGAACCCAGATATCCCGAACTGCAGGCAAATTCTTTACCAGCTGAGCTACCCAGGAAGCCCATATATTCACGTGAAAACAGAGTTCCAAAATCAAATCAGCCAACAGGGTATATTCAGGAAAGACTAGCTTCTATCTCTGTCTTTTCCCCCGTGTTCTTTCTCTCCCTTTAGAGATAGCTATTGGGGTGATTTTATTGTATCCTGCACTTGGAGTACAAAATGAAGCAGCACAAAGTCTAGCAGAGTCATGTCAGAGAAAACACTGGTCACAGCAAATGCCGTTTTCCAACAAGCCAAGATGACTCTACACATGGACATCAGCAGATGGTCAAAACCTAAATTAGATTGATCATGTTCTTCGGGGCCAAAGATGGAGAAGCTCTATACTGGCAGCAAAAACAAAGCTTGGAGCTGACTCTGGCTCAGATAATGAGCTCCTTATTACAAAATTCAGACTTATTGAAAATGAGGAAAACCATTAGGTCATTCAGGTATGATCTAACTCTAGTACCTTATAATTATACAGTGGAGGGGATGAATACATTCAAGAGATTAGATCTGGCAGTCAGAATGCCCGAAGAACTATGGACGAAAGTTTTTAACATTGTCAAAAACAATCCCAAAGGGGAAAAAAAATAAAATAAAAGGAGGCAAAGTGGTTGTCTGAGGAGGCTTCAACAGTATGTAAACTGAGAACTTCCAGATGTTCCAGATGGATTTAGAAAAGGCAGAGAAACCAGAGATCAAATTGCCAGCATCCACTGGATCATAGAAAAAGCAAGAGTTCCAGAAAAACATCTACTTCTGCTTTATTGACTACACCAAAGCCTTTGACTGTGTGGATCACAACAAACTGTGGAAAATTCTGAAAGAGATGGGAATACCAGATTACCTTGACCTGCCTCTTGAGAAACCTATATGCAGGTCAGGAAGCAACAATCAGAACTGGACATGGAACAATAGACTGGTTCCAAATAGGAAAAAGAGTACGTCAAGGCTGTATATTGTCACCCTGCTTATTTAACTTATATGCAGAGGACATCATGAGAAATGTTGGGCTAGAAGTAGCACAAGCTGGAATCAAGATTGCTGGGAGAAATATCAATAATCTCAGATATGCAGATGACACTACCCTTACGGAAGAAAGTGAAAAGGAATTGAAGAGCCTCTTGCTGAAAGTGAAAGAGGAGTGTGAAAAATCTAGCTTAAAATTCAACATTCAAAAAACTAAGATCATGGCATCCAGTCCCAGCACTACATGGCAAATAGATGGGGAAACAATGGAAACAGTGACAAACTTGATTTTCTTGGACTCCAAAATCACTGCAGCCATGAAACTAAAAAATGCTTGTTCTTGGAAGAAAAGCTATGATCAACCTAAACAGCTATTAAAAAGCAGAGACATTAGTTTGCAGACAAAGATCCGTCTAGTCAAAGCTATAGTTTTTCCAGTAGTCATGTATGGATATAAGAGTTGGAGGACCAAAGAACTGATGCTTTTTAACTGGTATTGGAGAAGACTCTTGAGAGTCCCGTGGACTGCAAAGAGATCAAACCAGTCCATCCTAAAGGAAATTAGTCCTGAATATTCATTGGAAGGACTGATGCTGAAGCTGAATTCCACCTGATTTGAAGAACTGACTCATTGGAAAAAAAATCTGATGCAGGAAAATATTGAAGGCAGGAGGAGAAGGGGATGACAGAAGATGAGATGGTTGGATGGCATCACCGACTCAAGGACATGAGTTTGAGCAAGCTCCAGGAGTTGGTGATGGACAGAGAAGCCTAGTGTGCTGCAGTCCATGGGGTTGCAGAGAGTTAGACACAACTGAGTGACTGAACTGACCTAAGGAGGCTTTACAATAGCTGAGAAAAGAAGAGAAGGCAAGGGAGGCAAGGGAGAAAGGGATAAATATACCCAATTGAATGCAGAGTTCCAGAGAATAACAAGGAGAGATAAGAAGGCCTTCTTAAATGAGAAATGCAAAGAAATAGAGGAAAGCAAAAGAATGGGACAGACTAGAGATCTCCTCAAGAATATTGGAGATACCAAGAGAATGTTTCAGGCACAGATGTGCATGATAAAGGTCAGAAACAATAAAGACCTAAGAGAAGCAGAACAGAAGAACTATACAGAAAAGGTCTTAATGACCCAGACAATCACAGTGTTGTGGTCACTCACCTAAAGCCAAACATCCTAGAGTCTAAAGTCAAGAGGGCCTTAGGGAGCATTACTATTAACAAAGTTAATGGAGGTGTCAGAATTCCCATTAAGCTGTTTAAAATCCTAAAAGATGATGCTGTTAAAGTGCCACACTCAATATGTCAGGACTGGAAACGGTCAGTTTTCATTTCCATCCCAAAGAAGAGCAATGCCAAAGAATGTTCATACTGCTACTGTACAATTGTGCTCGTTTCACATGCTAGCAAGGTTAATCCTTCAAACTATACTTCAGCATTACATGTACTGAGAACTTTCAGATGTACAGGCTGAGTTTCAGAGAGGCAGAGGAACCAGAGATCAAATTGCCAACATTTGTTGGATCATGGAGAAAGCAAGGGAGTTCCAGAAAAACGTCTGCTTTATTGATTATGCTAAAGGCTTTGATTGTGTGGATCACAACACACTGTGGAAAATTCTTAAAGAGATGGGAGTACCAAACTACCTTAGCTGTCTTCTAAGAAACCTGTATGCAGGTCAATAAACAGCAGTTAGAATTGGAAATGAAATAACTGACTGGTTCAAAGTTGGGAAAGTAGTATGTCAAGGTTGTAAACTTACATGCAGAGCATCTCATATGAAATGCTGGGCTGGATGAATCACAAACTGGAATCAAGATTGCTGGGAGAAATATCAGTAGCCTCAGATATGCAGATGACACCACCCTTATGGCAGAAAGCAAAGAGGAAGATGCCAAATAGAAGGGGAACAAGTCTAAGCAGTAACAGATATTATTTTCTTTGGCTCCAAAATCACTGTGAACAGTGACTGCAGCCATGAAATCGAAAGATGCTAGCTCCTTGGAAGAAAGGTCTGACAAACCTAGACAGCATATTTAAAGCCAGAGATGTCACTTTGCTGGCAACATTTCATAGAGTCAAAGCTGTGGTTTTTCCAGTAGTCATGCATGAATGTGAAAGCAATTATAAAGAAGGCTGAGAGCCGAAGAATTAATGCTTTGCAAATTTAGTGCTGGAGAAGATTCTTGAGAGTCCTTTGGACTGCAAGGAGATCAAACTAGTCAACTCTGAAAGAAATTGACCCTAAATATTCATTGGAAGGACTGATGCTGAAGCTGAAACTCCAGTACTTTGGCCACGCAATGTGAAGAGCCAATTCATTGGAAAAGACCCTGATACTGGGAAAGTTTGAAGGCAAAAGGAGAAGGGCAGGGCAGAGTATGAGATGGTTAGAGAGCATCACTGACTCAAAAGACATGAATGTGAAAAACTCCCAGAGATAATGGAGGACAGAAGAGTCTGATCTGATGCAGTCCATGGAGTCACAAACAGGCACACATAACTTAGCGACTGAACAGCAACATATTCTATCATTATGACTTTAAATTTAAGAAACGCAGATATATTCATGGATTTTTGAGATAGCAGATTATTATACATACTTTTCTCTTTTTTTCTTTACTTGACATATTGCAAAAATCATTCTGTAACAGTTTATAGGTATATTCTTTATCTTTTAATAGATGCACAGTATGGATGTATAGAGTTTATTAACTGGTTCCAATTATAACAAGTATTTAGATTATTTCCATTACTATAGCAAATACTGCTATAATCAATTGTCTTTCATTAGTCTATCTTTGGAATATATTTCTAGAATTGGAATATCTGAGTCAGATGGTAAATGCATATGGTAATTTTGTTAATACTGCCAAATTTCCACCAATGATATATGAGAGTGCCTTCTTCTCTATAGCCTCACCAACAGGTTGTACATTTTTATGCCATGCAGAAATTTTGGGTCCTTTCCTCAATTGATTGTTTGATTGATTTTTACATAATATGTATCAATCTTTTTCTTTATGGACTTTATGACTCAAAATCTTTATGACTTATGACTCAAATGGACTTTGGATTTTGAGTCATAAGTCCATAAAGAAAAAGATTGATACATATTATGTAAAAATCAATCAAACAATCAATTGAGGAAAGGACCCCAAATTAGGAAAGTTTAGAAGGCAATGGCACCCCACTCCAGTACTCTTGCCTGGAAAATCCCATGGCTGGAGAAGCCTGGTAGGCTGCAGTCCATGGGGTCGCGAAGAGTCAGACACGACTGAGTGACTTCACTTTCACTTTTCACTTTCATGCATTGGAGAAGGAAATGGCAACCCACTCCAGTGTTCTTGCCTGGAGAATCCCAGGGACAGGGGAGCCTGGTAGGCTGCTGTCTTATGGGGTCGCACAGAGTCGGACATGACTGAAGCGACTTAGCAGTAGCAAAGTTTATGCATTCTCAGTTTACAGAAGAAATCCTCATGCAGCCTTGTAGTACTTAAGAAATTAATTATTTACAATGATATCTCTTATTCCACATGGAATTTAGCATAGTGGATAATATAGAATTAGATCCAATCTTGCCTGTTTGTATCACTACCTACCTATTTTAACTTCATGAAAATTCCATCTTTTCATGACTAATTTGAAATAGCAATTTACTGTATACTAAAATTTCATATACAATGTTAGGTCTATTTGTGAATTTTGTAACATGTTATATTAATTTATCCTTCTATATTCATGAGACTACTTATATTTCTTTAATATAAAATGTATTTTAATCATGTAAGGTTGGTTCTACCTCATTGCTCCTATTTATCAGGAATCTTTTTTATGCTCTTTCAAATAAATTTCAAAATTACATTGTCTGAGCCCATAACAAAATATCATGGTGTTTTTACAGAATTTGCATTGAACTTAGAAATTAACTAAGAGAAAACTGACATTTTTATTGATAATGAGTCTGTCAATCCAAAACCATGGAAATTCCTGACCTTTGTTTCAAATCTACTTTTCAGTTTTATAATTTTCCTCATATAGGTCTCGAACATTTCTTGCTAAGTATACTATTTTTATCATTATTAGATTTGATAGATATAGATAAAGATGTAAACATAGGGTATAGATAGATAGATAGATAGCAAATAACTAATTTAGTGACTTTTTCACCTACAATCATGTATTGTATTTCATGCCTGTATTTCATGTTCCTATGCCCTTCTGTCCACAGTATCACACTACTTTTTATATCACTGGCTTTTTCAGAGGGCATGATGCTGCTGCTGCTGCTGCTGCTGCTGCGTCACTTCAGTCGTGTCCGACTCTGTGTGACCCCATAGACGGCAACCCACCAGGCTCCCCTGTCCCTGGGATTCTCCAGGCAAGAACACTGGAGTGGGTTGCCATTTCCTTCTCCAATGCATGAAACTGAAAAGTGAAAGTGAGGTCACTCGGTCATGTCCGACTCTTAGCGACCCCATGGACTACAGCCCACCAGGCTCCTCCATCCATGGGATTTTCCAGGCAAGAGCACTGGAGAGGGGTGCCATTGCCTTCTCCAGAGGGCATGTTAACCAACCACAAAAACAATACTTGTAGAAAGTGAATTGTTCAGCAACACAATGTGTGCGTGTGCTAAGTCGTTTCAATCATGCCCAACTCTTTGACACACCGTGGGCTGTGGCCTTCCAGGCTCCTCTGTCCATGGGACTCTCCAGGCAAGAATACTGGAGTGGGTAGTCATTCCCTTCTCCAGGCAATCTTCCCAATTCAGGGATCGAACCCAGGTCTCCCACATCACAGGTAGATTCTTTACCGTCTGAGCCACCAGGGAAGCCCCAGCAACACAGTAACAAATACAGATTCCTTAAATTTCAGTACCTTCTCTAGTTCTTTTTTTTTTTTTTTCCCCCTGGCTGTACATCTTGTGGTATCTTAGTTCCCTAACCAGGGGTCAAACAAGTGCTCCCTACAATGAAAGTTTGGAGTCTTCACTACTGGCTCACGAGGGAAGTCCCTCTAGTTCTTAAATGAAGGGTCAAGATGCATATTTGTAATATAAGGCGGCACAACACAAACTATATGTTCTTCATCAAATTATTATCCATTATATTATCAGAAACCTTAAATATAATTAGGAGATGCATCTCAATATGCTGAATATTTTTTAGTGAAGAATTGGGATTTTGGTAACCTTAATAGCACAAATTTACAATGTTGACCAAATTAACTATGACTTGACTGTTATTTTACCAAATAAATAAAATTTTCAACTGGCTAACTTGAGAATTTCTTCTTAATGTGTGTGTGTGTGTGTATTTCACTACAGATTAAATTCCCATACCTCCTATTCTGATATTTAGTGACTGAAAATGATTTGCTGGGGGGCTTCCTTGGCAGCAGTCCAGTGCAAACAATCTAGAGAGCTACAGTTCTACATTAAAAACAGGCTAAATTAATCTTAATTATCCTTTGGCTGATCCTCCTGGCTTCAAACTGATTCATTAGTGCCCACATATACAGTACAACAAAGTAAAGAATTTTTTTTCTCTTAAAGATTTTATTTCCCAAACTCTCTTTTTATTTAAAAACAGGTTGCCACCACAGCATAGTAGATTGCATTGCTGTCCCCAGTCCTCTGCTGTTCTGGTGTCAACACGCTTGTCTTGGCTTCATTGTGCTGGAGTGAGCTTTCTCATCCCTTGACCTTAATCAGTGGCTTATGACAAGAAATGGCAAAATACCATTTCTGAACCTAGAACTTAAGAAGCCTTACGTGATTCTTTTTGCCCTCTTGCAGCTCTGCTACTGCCATAAGAAAAAATATATCCCAACTTGCTCAAATTCTCACGCTCAATTATGGTTCCAATCACCAATTCCAATGTGTGTTGGGAAGAGGTGGGGGAGTTTCCCACACCGCCAAGCGGTTCATAGGCCCCATTTGAATGTCCTACCATTCGACTCAGTTCTGACACTTATCTACCCAGAGACAGCATCTGAGTCTCTAGATGAAGACTGCCCCCACCCCGTTCAGATGCCAGTAACAAGTCCAGGCTGTGACCTTGCTTCTGACGGACTGGCTAGAGACTGTAGGTTCTAAGAGACCCTTTCTTGGGTTCTATTAATTTTCTGAAGCAGCTCACAGAGTTCAAAGAAACATTTGACTTGCTGGATCACTGGTTTATTATAAGAGATTTTCACTCGGGAATAGCCAGATGGAAGAGCTGCCCAGGGCGAGGTGCAGTATGAAGATGAGGAGGGTGACCGGCAAAGGGTGAGGAGCTTTGATGCCCTGTCCAGGTGCCACTCTCCCTGCTTCTCCAGCTGTTCACCAGCTCAGAGGCTCTCCAAATCCCACCTCTTTGGTTTTTGGAGAAGGAAATGGCAGCCCTCTCCAGTATTCTTGCCTGGAAAATCCCATGGATGGAGGAACCTCGTAGGCTACAGGCCATGGGGTCACAAAGAGTCGGACACGACTGAGCAACTTCACTTTCTTTCTTTCTTATTACACAGGCACGGCTGATTCAATCATTGGCCTCAGCCTCTCTCCTTTACCTGAAGGTCAGGAAGTGGCACCAAAAATTCCAACCCTGTAATCACATTACGCTCAAGGCAACCAGCCCCCATCCTTAGGTATGGCGGCTTGTCATCTCATTAACATGACAAAAGACACCTTTATCTCCCTCATCACATAGAAAATTCCAAGGGCTTTAAGAGCTCTGGGCCAGAAATGGGAATGAAGATCAAATATACACTTCTTATTACAGATCACAGTATCACACTAATGCACGAGGACAAGGAGAATAGGAAACGTAAGCAAGAGTTGCCCCCGCTGCCTCACACATCTGCAGTGCAGAAGAGAGCTGTCCCAGGTGCCCTGCACGAAGAACACCACGTAAAGAGGCCCCAGCTACAGCAGGAGGGCTTCACTTGACCCACAGACTCGAAAGGTTATGAACTGATGGTTCCATAAATCCTTGAACGTTAGAGCTGTTTGTCACACAGCAGTAAATGGCTAACTCAGCAATTAGTCACATCTGCACACCAAATTCTGACTTAGAGTCTTGGGCTTTTCTTTTTCTTTCACCCTCTAATTCACTCAGTCGTAACCTCTATAATGTTTCGGCGGTGTCACATTCTTTCCATTTTCTCTATCATTGCTCTATTCATGCCTTATCATCACATATCTGAATTATTGCAATGATCTTCATACTGGCCTTTGATTTCCTTTCTCTTGAATCCATCTTTCTCAGAGATACCAAAGTAGTATTTTGTTTGTTTTGTTCTGCAAATTACAGATCTGATCATGTCCACCCTTTGCTCGGAAACCTTAGAGTAATGCCTGCTAAATCACAGTACTTTTTCCTCACCTTTTTCATAATGGATTATAGTCACAAGTTTTCCTATGGTATCTAAAGAGGGACTTAATGTGAGTGTTCGCAACAGCCCTTCTCCAACAGCACAAACTGTCTCCCTCTTAGCCTTGTGCTGGATGATTCATCATTGTGCAAATACAACTCTATAACCAAAATCAGGCTTCTATCTCTCCAATTTTACCTTCTATTATTTTTCCTCTACCTCTGCTGAATCTATTATGTTTGCCTCACTGAACTAGCTTCCTTATTCCCAGACAGGCTTTTGGTCTCTATAGTAGTGCTCAGCCCTCTGGGCCTCAAGGTCAAGCTGAAAAATTTCTCTTTGCAAAGATTTGTTTAACATCTTCTTCCACTCCTACTCCAGGGTGCCACTATTCCGGGTGTCAACAGAACTGCAGTCTTATCATATTGATATTGCATTTATTTGTATCATCGTATTTCTTGCAGAAGTGTCTCCTACTTAGAAGAATGAACCTTGTCCTACTCACCAGGGCTAGCACAGCACTTGACCCTTCATAGGCATAGTACTGAAATGATAGATAAACTACTCCTACAAAACCATCCAAGTGATACTTGAAAGTCTGTGGTGCAAGGTTTTCCTGCTAAATAAGCTTGAATAGGATTTATTTTATTTTCTTATTAAAAATTCTTTTCAACTTGAAATTATTTAGAAATCAGAGACTTGATGAAGCTCCAGGGATACTCTCATGGAGGAGTATAATTTGTCAAATTAAATGAGTTTTCAAGGTAGATTTTACACATGCTAATTAATAACATTTGAAGGAATGCCTGATTTAATAAGACTATTGCACATGCAAAAGTGTTTTAATAAATTAAAGTCAGAGAAAACTGATACCAAAAATGTGAATGCAATTATCATTTGACCATTCTTATCCCAAAGTTATAAGTATTCAACAGGTTATTTATGCAACAGAATGAAGAAATTAATTTTCAGCTTTGGAATTATTATATAATCACTTCTAACAAATAGGGGCTTCTCTGGTGGCTCAGACGGTAAAGCGTCTGCCTGCAATGTGGGACCCAGGTTCAATCCCTGGGTTGGGAAGATCCCCTGGAGAAGAAAATGTCAACCCACTCCAGTACTCTTGCCTGGAAAATTCCAAGGACTGAGGGGCCTGGTAGGCTATGGTTCATGGGGTCACAAAGAGTCAGACATGACTGAGTGACTTCACTTTCATTTTCTAACAAATACAGGCATTATATTTGTATAATGTACATATTACATTACTATAGTATATATTACATATATATTATAACAAGTTTATTTGAAAAAGGAAAGAAATAGATGTATCATTTAATACGTTAAATATAAAATAAGCTCACTATTGAATACATATGTGAGCCTATATGTACTAATTATACAAGATGTAATAGTAAAGCTTGCAAACAGCAAAAAGTACTACGTGTTCAGTTATCACCATAGTTAATGGTTCAGAAAACAGAGCACAAGATCTCTCAACATGGTTTATGCTCTCCACATCACTGTTCTACCTTGACAGATGATCCTATTCCTTAACTCAAAGTTTCAGAATCCTGCTTTTCATCTCGTGATAAATTTGAAGATAAAGTATTGTCTCTTAGATGGAGAATTTGTGAATTAAATTTGAGGTTCTGGGTATAATGAGAGCCCACTGGAGGCTTGAAAATTCACATAAGGGCAGAACCAAGAGAATAAGATCAAGCTCATATCTCTAACTGCTCCTGGGAAGTTAGGAAGAAAGGAAAGTTTTAAACAAAGTCATCTATTATGATCACCTGTTTTTTCTGAATCACTTGCATTTTTCTCTCTTGCTTAAAAGAAAAGTGTAAATTTCTAACAACAGGTCTTCAGTTCCTAGAAAAGTGTTTTCCCAAGTGATGTGCACAGAACAATCCACAATGGCAGAAAAATAAAACACTAAAAGTTCTTTATATGTATATGTTATCTTATCGTCTTTAGTTCAAATGCTCTATTATCACCTGTTCGCAGTATATGCATATATTTTTTCACACTATAATGAGCATTTTTTCCTTAAAAAAATAAAAATATATTGGAATATATCACCATAGATTATTTTTATGTACAACACAAAATCCCAAAATTTTGGAAGGAATACACAATATAAATCAGTTAGGTTTGGAAACAATTATAAAGTTCAAATTTACACATTTTTAATGTACAAAAAAGAATTTCATTAAGATTTACTGTAGACACATATGACTCTCAGCAAAGCCCTCTCTTGATGCCTCTCCTTAGTCCTTTGATTCAGAAGATCAAGTGTCACATTTATTATACAACATATACTCTGGAAGACTGCAAGAAGACTCGGAGCTTGTTTCTAAAGCATACTGAAACCTACGGAAATCTCAGGACACACAAGTAAGCTGGTTTAAAGACCATATTACTTAGTACTAACTGAACAAATCCTCACAAAAACGGATAAGTGGCTTCTTCCCAAAAGCACAAGGAAAAACAAGTAACTGGCGATTTTGGTATTTTGCCAAAATTAAGACACTGGCAGAGTTAATATTGTTTTACCCCTGGCATGATCATACTATCTGTTCCATACCAACATATAGACAATGGCCATGTAAGCAAATACGAGAAGAGAAAAACTGGATATCCCAAATTATGGATAGATTATTTAATGAATGTCACAAATCCATATTACTAAGGAGGAACTGTGCCCTAAAGTTATATTACATCCTAAGATATTACGCTTTTACTGGCTCACTGTATACTTTTCTAATTTATAAATTATATCTTTCAAAATGTATATAATTATATACATGAATAAATAAATATGTGTAAATAAATGGTTATGATTACATAAATAGTATGCCTCAAACTATATTTATTACTGGGAATACATGCTTTAATTCTTAATAGATAAGAGTGAGTAATTAAAAATTTGAATACTAGAACTCTAGAGAATATAAAACTCTGCTTTAATGTTCTTTAAAGAACTGTTATGTGAGTAGTTACCTTTATAAACCATATTAACTGTGTGACGGATAGAATATTCGATGCTGTTGCTATTGTTCAGTTGCTAAGCCCTGTCTGACTCTTTGCGACCCCATGGACCGTAGCACACCAGGCTCCTCTGTCCTCCACTGTCTCTCAGCATGCCTACATGCTAACTCACTTCACTCATGTTTAACTCTTTACAACACTATGAACTATAGCCCAGCAAGCTCCTCTATCCATGGGATTCTCCAAGCAAGAATACTGGAGTGGGTTACCATGCCTTTCTCACTGTTTCTTGGGGTGTGCTCAAATTCCTGTCCATTGAATCAGTGGTACTATCTCTTCCTCTACCACCCCTTCTCCTTTTGCCTTCAATCTTTCCCAGAATCAAGGTCTTTTCCAGTGAGTCAGCTCTTCATACTTTATCACTGGGGAAGGAAATGGCAATCCACTCCAGTATTCTTGCCTGGAGAATCCCATGGATAGAGGAGCCTGGTGGGCCATGGTCCATGGGGTCGAAGAGTGGGACACAACTGAACTGACTAAGCAGGCAGCTCTTTGCATCAAGTGGCCAAAGGATCGAAGCTTCAGCTTCAGCATTACTCCTTCCAATGAATATTTAAGACTGATTTCCTTAAGGATTTATTGGTTTGATCTCCTTGCAGTCCAAGTGACTCTCAAGAGTCTTCTCCAGCACCACAATTCAAAAGCATCACTTCTTTGGCACTCAGCCTTCTTTATGGACCAACTCTTACATCTGTTTATGACTACTAAAGAAACCATAACTTTGACTATACAGACATTTGTCTGCAAAGTGAGGTCTCTTTTTTTTAATACATGTCTAGGATTGTTATCGCTTTCCTTCCAAGAAGCAAGCATCTTTTAATTTCACAGTCACAGTCACCATCCATAGTGATTTTGGAGCCCAAGAAAATAACATCTGTCACTGTTTCCACTTTTTCCCCTTCTATTTACCAAGAAGTGATGGGGCTGGGTGCCATGATCTTAGTTTTCTAATGTTGAGTTTCAAGTCAGCTCTCTCACTCTCCTCTTTGATCCTTTTCAAGAGGCTCTTTGGTTCCTCTAGAGTCATCTCATCTGCTTATCTAAGGTTGCTGACATTTCTCCTGGGCGATCTTGATTCCAGTTTGTGATTCATTCAGTCTGATATTTTGCATGATGTACTCTGCATAGAAGTTAAATAAGCAGGGTGACAATATACATCTGGGTCATTGTTGTTCAGTCGCTCAGTCGTGTCTGACTCTTGGTGACCCCATGGACTTCAGCATGTTAGGCTTCCCTGTCTTTCACCATCTCCTGGAGCACTGGACTTTACTTTCACCACCAGACGTATTCACAACTGAGCATTTTTCCTGCTTTAGCCCAGCCACCTCATTCTTTCTGAAACTATTAGTAATTTTTCCTCTGCTCTTTCCTAGTAACATATTGGACACTTTCTGACCTGAGGAGCTCATCTTCTGGCGTCATATCTTTCTGTCCTTTCATACTATACAAGGGGCTCTCCAGGCAAAAATACTGGGCTGGATTGCTAGTTCCTTCTCCAAGAATGTTGGAATATAGTGCTCTTTGTTTTTAATAGTTTTTATCTTACATAGCAGCTCTAAAAAGTTTATTTTTTGACTTCGCTTATTTCTTTATTGGCTGTGCTGGATTTTCATTTCTGCATGGTCTTTTCTTTAGCTGTGGCGAGCAGGAGCTACTCTCTACTTGCAGTGCGCAGGCTTCTCATTGCAGTGGCCTTTCTTGACACTGAGCACAGGCTCTAGAAGTCACTGCCTTCAGTAGCTGCACCACGAGGGCTCAGCAGTTGTGGGTCCTGGACTCTAGAACATAGGCTCAATAGTTGTGCACAGACTTAGCTGCTCTGTGGCGTGTGGAGTGTTCCCAGCCTAGAGATCAAACCTGTCTCTTCGGCACTGGCAGGTTCCCAGCCTAGAGATCGAACCTGTGTCTTCAGCATTGGCAGATGGATTCTTTACCACTGAGCCACCAGGGGAGCCTCTATACTACTCTTTTGATTTGAATTGGAACTCAGCTTATTTATCTTTGGCACTCAGTTTTTCTGTGGGGTTGACTAGGTCCTCTAGAAGCCCAACTCACCTGCACTGAAACCTACAAAAACATAGTAATATTGACAGATATCATTTATAAGTCTTGACCTCTAAGAACTAACAGTCAAGTCAGTTAATAGGAAAAAAGCATAATTAGCATTTAAATGTTAATCTTTTAAACATCATTTTATACACTAAGGAAAAAATTTTAAGTAAGATATAAGAATAGAATTGAATTAAATTGCCAGACCTCAGTTGATCATTTTCAATTTTTTAAAAACCAGAAATTATAATGACACCTACCTTTTTATTTCATATGAAATTAATATATTAATAAAATAGTACATAGATTTTTTCTTCTCTTGAAAAACATTAGGACTAAGTTTTTACTGCTAAATCATTAACTTTTAAAAGATAATGATATAAATGAATATTATTTAGGAATAGTGAAAAATTACTGGCCCAGAAAATGAAATTAATTTTAAACTGTCCTATTAAAGAATGCAATTTTACATCAAAATAAATGTTTTCTTAAAACGTTGTTTGTGAAGCACTCTCTATAAATAAATTTTAATTTTTTTCTTCAGTTGAGGAATCATTTGTTCAACAAACTAAAATAAGGGCATGATAAACATCTCAATAATACTTTTAGCAAAGGTGTACACTTTCTAGATGCTTTTTATGTTACCAAATCCTTCATGGCCCACCTAAAATCAACTTCTTTGTGGTCATAAATCATTTCTAGTTTGAGTGCAGATATTTTTCACTTCTACATGTAGCCTGTTCTACTCTAGTGGGAAACTTCTCATAATGTTTCCAGTGTGTGTTTTTATTCTGTGTTATGTGCATATGTAATATGGGGCATGAAGTACAGTAAGGGAAAATGAAGTGAAGACATACTCTTATATCAACAACCTTTTCTTGAAGTACTGGCAATTAGTACCAAAGATTACATCAGCTTCATAAAATTCAGACAGTTAAAGAAAAGCACAATATACAATGAGCCACATTACTGAAGGAACCAGTCATAAGTTAGAGAGAGCAGTTAATTCTTTATGATTTAAAATTTGAGTGTTCCTTAGTGGAACATTCCTGCATTTCTTGGCCTCCTTCTTTTATTTAGAAGTCCAAATTTGGTTGCTTCACTGCCTATTAGAATCTAAGGGAGAGAGCAGGAAAAGAAAGTAAAGGAAGTAAAATTCATATCAGTAAAAGTACCTATTAGCAATTCTCATTTAAAATTGGGTAAGAAGAGACATTGAAATAATTTGCTAAACTGAGATTTAGGTTTTATCTCATTGCCCAGGATGAGGCCATTTTTACTCTCAAATAAAGAAATCAGGCTTTCTTAGTTTGTTGTTATCTGTTGGGATTATAGAAGGAAACGCTTTGTATTAATCACAAAATAAATGTATGCTTGCCTCCAAGAGATCATCAGATGAGGATGAGGGACCAAGTTTGCAGGTCCAGACAGGACACAGAGGCTCCTCTGTGTCAACCACTTTATGCTAACACCAATTAAGACTTGATCAAGAATAAGCTTCCCTGGTGTCTCAGACAGCAAAGAATCTACCAGCAATTCAGGAGACCTGAGTTTGATCCCTGGGTCGGGAAAATCCCTGGGCTACCCACTCTCATTGTGACACTACAGTCAAGTAGACACAGAACAAGCACACTGAACACTTCTGATTTAGATAGAGTTCCACGAGGTGCCCAATGCTGTCCCTCATTCTCCTTCACCCTCCTTGCTTCATTTTTCTCTGTGATATTTAATCCCATCTGCTTTACTTAGTTTTTCCTTTGTTTTTAGTTCACCTCCCCCTCTAAAATGTAGTATTCAGGAGGGTAGTGATGTTTGTCTTCATACTCACTGCTGTATCTCCTGCTCCAGTACAGGGCCCAGCATATCAGTTCAGTTCAGTTCAGTTGCTCAGTCATGTCCGACTCTTTGTGACCCCATGAATCACAGCACGCCAGGCCTCCCTGTCCATCACCAACTCCTGGAGTTCACTCAGACTCATGTCCATCGAGTCGGTGATGCCATCCAACCATCTCATCCTCTGTCATCCCCTTCTCCTCCTGCCCCTAATCCCTCCCAGCATTAGAGTCTCTTCCAATGAGTCAACTCTTCACATGAGGTGGCCAAAGTACTGGAGTTTCAGCTTCAGCATCATTCCCTCCAAAGAAATCCCAGGGCTGATCTCCTTCAGAATGGACTGGTTGGATCTCCTTGCAGTCCAAGGGACTCTCAAGAGTCTTCTCCAACACCACAGTTCAAAAGCATCAATTCTTTGGCACTCAGCCTTCTTCACAGTCCAACTCTCACATCCATACATGACCACAGGAAGAACCATAGCCTTGACTAGATGAACCTTTGTTGGCAAAGTAATGTCTCTGCTTTTGAATATGCTATCTAGGTTGGTCATCACTTTCCTTCCAAGGAGTAAGCGTCTTTTAATTTCACGGCTGCAGTCACCATCTGCAGTGATTTGGGAGCCCCCCAAAATAAAGTCTGACACTGTTTCCACTGTTTCCCCATCTATTTCCCATGAAGTGATGGGGACCAGATGCCATGATCTTCGTTTTCTGAATGTTGAGCTTTAAGCCAACTTTTTCACTCTCCTCTTTCACTTTCATCAAGAGGCTTTTTAGTTCCTCTTCACTTTCTGACATAAGGGTGGTGTCATCTGCAATGTGAGGTTATTGATATTTCTCCCAGCAATCTTGATTCCAGCTTGTGCTTCTTCCAGCCCAGCGTTTCTCATAATGTACTCTGCATAGAAGTTAAATAAGCAGGGTGACAATATACAGCCTTGACATACTCCTTTTCCTATTTGGAACCAGTCTGTTGTTCCATGTCCAGTTCTAACTGTTGCTTCCTGACCTGCATACAGATTTCTCAAGAGGCAGGTCAGATGGTCTGCTATTCCTATCTCTTTCAGAATTTTCCACAGTTTACATATAGTAGTTGCTAAATAAATATCTGTCAAGTGTAAATGACACCTGCTGTCCGCTTCTTTGCCTATGAGGCCAGAAATATACAGCTGCCACACTGACACCACAGGTGTCATCCAAGTGCCTTCCCCACCGCTGCAGTTTGCAGAAGTTTAGCAGACAGGAAACACTGGGTGGGGAGCTCACCCCCTTCCTACTTCCTCAAACCTCAGTAAAAACGGCCTGGGAAAACGAAGCCAAGCTACAGTTTCTAAAATAAAGTAGAAAACATAAATGTCTACTTGTTCTTGAAAATGTTAGTCACTCAGTCGTGTCCAGCTCTTTGCAACCCCATGGATGGTAGCCCACCAGGCTCCTCTGTCCATGGAATTCTCCAGGCAAGAATACTAGAGTGCACAACTCAGGGATATGCCCAACCCAGGGATCAAACCTAGGTCTTCTGAATTGCTGGAAGGTTCTTTGCTGTCTAAGCCACCAGGGAAGATGATTCTTGACCAAGTCTTAACTGGTGTTAGCTTGAAGTTGTTGACACAGAGAAACCAAAGAACTTTGATAAAGGCTTGGCAACCCAAACACAACACTGAAGGCTCAAGATGGTGCCTTGGCTTCCCACTGCCATCGCTTCCAATCCAAACAGAGGTGCCATCTCACAGTGCTTTCCACGCTGGAGGCACAGCTACCTTTAACGGCTAAAGCCACAGCTACCCTTGAAAGACATTAAGGTTGTCGAAGTCACTGTGCCTACCCATCACACGGGTACCATCTTGTTTATTCTCATAACACTGCTGAGTTGAGTGTTTCTGTCAATTTCAGCTGAGAAAACCGATGTTTTGAGAAGGTGATTGGAGCTACAAATTTAACAGTTTCCAGTAAAACTGCTTCTCCTCTCACATCCTACTCTGGGGTCTCAACTGCTTACAGCTCCTAAATGCTAAGTTTTGTTATTCTTCCCACTTTTCAGAGGGAAATCAAGCCCCACAAAGCTCAAATGGTTTACTCAGAACAAGAGTGGACGGGAAAGAGCTGAGATTCCAAATTCACACTCGTAACCACCTCACTGCACTGCTTCCTACTGTCTCCTCATGCAGAAGCTGACAAAAAGAATGCAACATACACTTATACAGCATATTAATATTACAAAACCTTCTTACACATTATCCCATTCAATTTGAGCAGAGATTAAAATATATATAAAATGATTATGCAAGCAACCCCAGACTTAATGTCTCAGAGAATAAACAGAAAAGGCAGCTAAAGTGATGGTGACTATTTCCCTCCTTCCGTTGAACTGGCAGAAGCTGGAGACCATTGTGAATCAACTGGGAGACCTCTCCAATACCTCTTTATTTTCTCTCAGCTTTCTGGCAGTTTTACATTCATAGTTGATCCATTGCCTCCTGAGTTCTGGATAAAATGCGATTTAATTAGGAAATTTCCATACACACTCACTCTCTCTCTCTACATTGAATTATACTAGGTTAGATCCAGGAAATATCAAGTGCCAATGAAAAAGCACTTTGTCTTAAGATTATGTGTGCGTGTGTGTGTGACTTTTTAGCTGGTGTTTTTCATAAGTGTCAAAATACTGGATACATATATATGTATGGATGATTCTTTTTGCTGTTTGCCTGAAACTGCCACGACACCGTTAAGCAACTGTGCCTCAATACAAAATTAAAAATTAAAAAAATATAGACGTGTCAAAATAATCTCTTCCTGTAGCATAGAAGTATCTGATTTTTCATAGACTGGGTAATAAGATTGGTGGAGCTAGGGTTTATGCTCATAATTACAGCCCTGGGATTCACCTTTCACAGAGGCAGTATGCAACCCTAAGTATTAAATCAAGGCTACAGGAAGTCCCTTGCTATGAAGAGGGGTTCCAAATGCTCAAAAAAAAAAAAAATCTCTTGGTAGCTGAAGCCCATTTGCCAAAACCAAGAGCCTTGAGCTGGGGCAGCGCTTGGTCCTTCTCCCCTGTATGTGCATCTCTGCACACAGTTGTGTTATGTACACAATTGTGTTATTGTGTTATGTGCAATTGTGTTATGATCAACAGATGCTGCTTAGCAAATGATTTTGGGGTCTATTTGGTATAAGTCTGAGCAGGAAGACAGTTGCTGCAAGGCAGACAGTGCTAAGCCTACTGAAGAGATCCTTGGGACAGGAACAAAAAACATCTAGTGGGTCCAGGCCCCCATGGACACTGACTAGAGTCTAGTGAGGCTTCCGGAATCAATCTTACAGGCACTGGATGTCTGACAGAGGAGGGCACATGTTTGAAAAGGAGTAACCCCTGTTACTAAGTTGCCAGGGTGGTTATCAAAGAACAAAGACATAAGAATTTCACCTCTAGGAAGTCAGACCTTGGTTGCAATCACCTGTGAGGTGTCTGTTGTGGTACTTTTGCGTGGGGATTACCACCTGGTGCTTCTTATATTTCACTTCCCTGCAACTCTACCCCCGCCTTGTCATTGTAATACCCAGAGCACATCAACCTCTCTTTGCTCCTTGACCTTTTCATGCCCTGATTTCCCTCTATGAAATGCCCTTTTCCACCCCATTCATACCCCTGAGTCAAGCTAATTCATCCTACAGGTATTTGCTTTGAGATCATTTCCTTGATAAAGCCTCTGCGGACCACATGACACCCACACCAAGGGAAGGAAATTACTTGTGTTCTGTTTTCTAATTATCTCTCTGGTGTCTCTCTCCACTACTCAGCTCTAACTGAGGGTTAGAGCTAACCCTAACTGAGCTCTAATGTTTACTACTGCTTCGTCAGAGTTCAACATGGAACCCTCCTACACTGCTGGTGGAAGTGTGAATTGGTACAACCACTATGGAGAACGGTATAGAAATTCCTGAAAAACCTAAAAATAGAGCTACCTTATGATCCAAAAATCCCACTCCTGAGCATATATCCAGAGAAAACAAATACAAAGAAATACATACACCCCCAATGTTCATTTGTAATTGCCAAGACAATAGAAGCAGCCTATATGTCCATTGACAGGTGAATGGATAAAGAAGATGTCAATGTATGGCAAAACCAATACAATATTGTAAAGTAAAAAAAAATAAAAATAAAAAAGAAGATGTGATATGTATGCATATATAAATATATATAAAATCACTTATATGTGAAATCTAAAAAAAAATACAAAAAAATAATTTGCAAACAGCAATAGACTCTCACAGACATAGAAAACAAACATGATTCCCAAGGAAGATAGGGACTAGGAGAGGTAGAGATAAATTAGGAGTTTGGAATTAACATATACTCACTACTATAAATGGGCTTCCCTGGTGGCTCAGAGGTTAAAGCATCTGCCTGCAGTGCGGGAGACCTGGGTTCAATCCCTGGGTCAGGAAGATCCCCTGGAGAAGGAAATGGCAATCCACTCCAGTATTCTTGCCTGGAGAATCCCATGGGCAGAGGAGCCTGGTGGGCTACGGTCCACGGGGTCACAAAGAGTCGGACACGACTGAGTGACTTCACTTTCTTTCACTACTATAAATAAAACAGGTAAATACCAATTACCTACTACATCATACAGAGAACCACACTCAATGTTTTGTAGTTACCTATAATGGAAAAGAATTTGAAAAAGAGTATTTCTATAAATATATATATAAGTATGTAGATATACATCTGAATCACTTTGTTGCAACTTGAAACTAATACAACATTGTAAATTAACTATTCTTCAATTAAAAAAAAAAAAACATGATGCTGGCACATAGTAGTAATTCAACAAATACTTAAAGGACAAATGAATAAATAAAGAGAAAACTTTCATAACATGTATCATTACTTTAAACAAAAAATCAGTTGATGAACTCCATGTGGTTGAAGCAGATATATATATATATATATATATATATATATATATATATATCTTTTGAAGTCTAAACTCAGAGCAGTTAAGGCTGAAATCTCCCTACAGTTAACAAATCAGCAATGACACCAGGAACAATCAGTCTGAGGTAAACCATAGTAAAAAGCTAAACTGGGAAATGCAAGTTGGAGGGGAAAAAACAGGTTTATGGACAAAGAAATGTATTCAAACATTTAAAAAACAAAACTTTAGGCTTATTATGAAGAACTTTATTAACAACAGGAAAGAATTATAATAGATACTCTATACTAACATACATATCTAAATACAATTATTCTTATGTTGACAGTAATTGAAATAAATGAACATTTTTATCCCATTATCAAAAAATAGTTTTGTGTTCTCTACACTGCCAAGTGGAAATGATCACTTTCAGTTCAGTTCAGATCAGTCACTCAGTTGTGTCCGATGCTTTGCAACCCTATGGACTGCAGCACACCAGATTTCGTGTTCATCACCAAACTCCTGGAGCTTACTCAAACTCATGTCCATTGAGTTGGTGATGTCATCCAACCATCTCATCCTCTGTCATCTCCTTCTCTTCCCGCCTTCAATCTTTCCCAACATCAGGGTCCTTTCCAGTGAGTCCATTCTTCGCAACAGGTGGCCAAAGTATTGGAGCTTCAGCTTCAGTTCTTCCAATGAATATTCAGGACAGATTTCCTTTAGGATGGACTGGTTTGATCTCCTTGCAGTCCAAGGGACGCTCAAGACTCTTCTCCAACACCACAGTTCAAAAGCATCAATTCTTCATCATTCAGCCTTCTTTATAGTCCAACTTTCACATCCATACATGACTACTGGAAAAACCATAGCTTTGACTAAACTGACCTTTGTCAGCAAAGTAATGTCTCTGAAGTTTAATATGCTGTCTAGGTTGGTCATAGCTCTTCTTCCAAGGAGCAAGTATCTTTTAATTTCATGGCTGCAGTCACCATCTGCAGTGATTTTGGAACCCCAAAAAAGTCTGCCCCTATTTCCATTGTTTCCCCATCTATTTGCCATGAAGTGATGGGACCAGATGCCATGATCTTAGTTTTCTAAATGTAGAGTTTTAAGCCATCTTTTTCACTCTCCTCTTTCACTTTAAATAAGAGGCTGTTTAGTTCATCTTTGCTTTCTGCCATAAGGGTGGTGTCATCTACATATCTGAGAATATTGATATTTCTCCTGGCAATCTTGATTTCAGCTTGTGCTTCATCCAGCCCAGTGTTTCTCATAATGTACTCTGCATATAGGTTAAATTAGCAGGGTGACAATATACAGCCTTCACGTACTCCTTTCCTGATTTGGAACCAGTCTGTTGTCCCATGTCCAGTTCTAACTGTTGCTTCCTGACCTGCATACAGATTTTCCAGGAGGCAGGTCAGGTGGTCTGGTATTCCCATCTCTTGAAGAATTTTCCACAGCTTGTTGTGATCCACATAGTCAAAGGCTTTGGCATAGTCAATAAAGCAGAAATAGATGTTTTTCTGGAACTCTCTTGCTTTTTCCAGGATCCAGCAGATGTTGGCAATTTGATCTCTGGTTCCTCTGCCTTTTCTAAATCCAGCTTGAACATCTGGAAGTTCATGGTTCGTGTACTGCTGAAGCCTGTCTTCGAGAGTTTTGAGCATTATTTTACTAGTGTGTGACATGAGTGCAATTGTGCGGTAGTTTGAACATTCTTCGGCATTGCCTTTCTTTGGGATTGGAATGAAAACTGACCTTTTCCAGTCCTGTGGCCACTGCTGAGTTTTCCAAATTTCCTGGCATATTGAGTGTAGCACTTTCATAGCATCATCTTTTAGGATTTGAAATAGCTAAGCTGGAATTCCATCACCTCCACTAGCTTTGTTCATAATGATGCTTCCTAAGGTCCACTTGACTTCCCATTCCAGGATGTCTGGCTCTAGGTGAGTAATCACATCATCATGATTATCTGACCCGTGAAGATATTTTTGGATAGTTCTTCTGTGTATTCTTGCCATCTCTTCTTAATATCTTCTCCTTCTGTTAGGTCCATACCATTTCTGTCCTTTATTGAGCCCATCTTTGCACAAATGTTCATTTTTATCCCATTATCAAAAAATAATTTTGTGTTCTCTATATTTCTCTATCATTTTGCCTTTTCATACTGTTCATGGGGTTCTCAAGGCAAGAATACTGAAGTGGTTTGCCATTCCCTTCTCCAGTGGACCACATTCTGTCAGACCTCTCCACCATGACCCGCCCGTCTTGGGTTGCCCCACAGGCATGTCTTAGTTTCATTGAGTTAGACAAGGCTGTGGTCCTAGTGTGATTAGATTGACTAGTTTTCTGTGAGTATGGTTTCAGTATGTCTGCCCTCTGATGCCCTCTTGCAACACCTACCGTCTTATTTGGTTTTCTCTTACCTTGGGCATGGGGTATCTCTTCATGGCTGCTCCAGCAAAGCGCAGCCATTGCTCCTTACCCTGGACGAGGTGTATCTCCTCACTGCCACCCTTCCTGACCTTCAGGGTGGGATAGCTCCTCTAGGCCCTCCTGCGCCCGTGCAGCCACGGCTCTTTGGACGTGGGGTATCTCCTCCCGGCCGCCCCCCCTGACCTTGGACACGGGGTAGCTCTTCTCGGCTGTTCCTGCACCATCACAGTCTGGTACTCTCAGCCGCTGCCCCTGACCTCGGAAGTGGGGTAACTCCTCTTGGCCTCCGCCCTTCAGGCATGGGGTCCTCTGGGCTTCTGCCTCTGACCTTGGATGTGGGGTGGCTCCTCTCGGCCGCATTTAGCGGTTCCAAATAGGAAAAGGAGTACATCAAGGCTGTATATTGTCACCTGTTTATTTAACTTATATGCAGAGTACATCACGAGAAACGCTGGGCTGGAAGAAACACAAGCTGGAATCAAGATTGCCGGGAGAAATAGCAATAACCTCAGATATGCAGATGACACCACCCTTATGGCAGAAAGTGAAGAGGAACTAAAAAGCCTCTTGATGAAAGTGAAAGAGGAGAGTGAAAAAGTTGGCTTAAAGCTCAACATTCAGACAATGAAGATCATGCCATCCGGTCCCACCACTTCATGGGAAATAGATGGGGAAGCAGTGGAAACAGTGTCAGGCTTTATTTTTCTGGGCTCCAAAATCACTACAGATGGTGACTGCAGCCATGAAATTAAAAGACGCTTACTCCTTGGAAGGAAAGTTATGACCAATCTAGATAGCATATTCAAAAGCAGAGACATTACTTTGCCAACAAAGGTCTGTCTAGTCAAGGCTATGGTTTTTCCTGTGGTCATGTATGGATATGAGAGTTGGACTGTGAAGAAGGCTGAGCACCGAAGGATTGATGCTTTTGAACTGTGGTGTTGGAGAAGGCTCTTGAGAGTCCCTTGGACTGCAAGGAGATACAACCAGTCCATTCTGAAGGCGATCAGCCCTGGGATTTCTTTGAAAGGAATGATGCTAAAGCTGAAACTCTAGTACTTTGGCCACCTCATGTGAAGAGTTGACTCATTGGAAGAGACTCTGATGCTGGGAGGGATTGGGGGCAAGAGGAGAAGGGGACGACAGAGGATGAGATGGCTGGATGGCATCACTGACTCAATGGACGTGAGTCTCAGTGAACTCCGGGAGTTGGTGATGGACAGGGAGGCCTGGCGTGCTGTGATTCATGGGGTCGCAAAGAGCTGGACACAACTGAGAGACTGATCTGATCTGATCTTTCTCTATAGTGCCAAGTAGAAATGATCACTTTACATTTTAAAAAATAAGAATTATGAAAGCCAAGTACATTCAACTGATAATATCTTTTTTTGTGAGCCAGTTTCTATGCTCTATTTAGACATCTCATTCAGTCCCACTGACAGCTCTGTGAAATGGGTGTAACTGTTACTTAGAAGATAAATAATTTCCCCTTAAACATTCAGTTGGTAAGTATTAGGACTCTGATTCAAGTTTAAGTGTTTCTGGTCCAAAGTCCATGTTCTTAATCACTGATCACTGCCCAAGCTGGCATATGTGTCACTAAAACATTTAGGTAAAGCAGGTAACCATGTCCTACTAAGTGGTATAAATATTTGTGTGAATCAGCCCTTATATGTTCAGAACATAAACATTGAATGTTCAAGGGCAATATTGTCTGACTCTTGAGTTCTAAGCCAAGAAAATCAGTGGCAAAAGTTACCTTCTGGCCAAATAAGAGATGATTCATTTTGTTTTGACTGCTGCTTTGACTGAGAATCCCAATTCATGAAAGTAAATTAATGCAAATCATAGTCATGCACATTAAGAACTCATGAGATAACCTTAAGGGAAATCAAATTCTAATAATAGCTAAGAATTTTTTGTTAGGCTCTCTCAGAAAATGCCATGTTTAGTTCCCAATTCAATTTAATATTCTTTTTTAAAAATATGCTTGTACTGATCATTCTCTGATTAGTTTCTAGAAATATTTAAAATCTGAGGAATTACATATTAATTAATTAATTGATTAATCTGAGGCATAATCATCTACTCAAGATGATTATTTGATTTTCCTTAGGTTTGTTAAGTATGCTATGTGTGACTAGCTTCCTAAAAGTAACACTGACCAAAAGAAAAACGAGGAACGTATATTCAGTCTCACTTCTTAATTCATCAGTTAAATTTAATAACATTAGGAAAGTCTAATATCTGATTTCCAGGGAACTAGATGTTCTTTTGTTTATTGTGATGTGATTTTTTGGAGTTCTAACTGGTTACCAAAGGAGATCCATGGTTAGCTTCATAGCTTGTGATCTCACCGATCTTCTACTTCTTTCTGCTCTCTGCAAAGAGCTCTAAGATGAGTTAATTTCGTGAAACGTTATTGAGTGCAATCAGAAAGAAGGATGCTTATGGGGAAAGGATTAATAATAATACCTCCTCCTATTTATATGTCAAGCTGTCAAAGTCAAAAATCATCCTCATCAAAGAATACAAATTGACTACTTAAGTAGCATGCACTGTGATGTGACTCAGAAGCTTATAAACCAAGTCTCTCCAGAGATTGTATTCTAAAACCAATAATATACAGTCTTTTAAAACTTTATAAATCTATCAGCTACTTTTATAAAAGCCTCCCAAAATATAGGTATAAGTGGTAGGCAGATAGTGAACAGAGTGAATTAATTAACTCAACATAGGACAAATTTAAATATGTTTTTTTTTAATTGGGTCATAAAATACAAGTCACAATAACATTTATATGGTTTTGTACAGTTCCACAGTGCTATCAAGAATATAATCTTAGTCTTGGAAGATTGCTATAGGCATTTATATCCCAACAATTAATATTTCTCTTCAACCCAAGGGTAATGTTCAGAAGTGTCTTAGGAAAGATCTCTGTCTGTTCAGGGGTTCACAGAATTCTACAGGCCCAGGACAACAGACAAAACATTTCTCAGGTATTGATGACACCTTTAGTTAAAATTAACCTGTGGAACATGCCTGTTGATGGAAACATTATTTCTTAGTTCCCGAGACACCAACAGGTGTTATCCTCTTCCAGCACACAAGAAACCTAATCTCAGGGTCCCTGTTGCTAAGAGTAAATGTGGCTTATTCATTTTGCTATAGTCTTCAACAACTTTCCATCCCATATTGGTGATACACAATGTATTGTGACACTTACTGCCAAGCAAAGATAATTTATTGACCCATGATCCTACAACTCTCTGGTTGTATGTTGAGCCTATACTGCCCTGTTAAGTCACAACCTTCAACAAATCTACATACATCACTCTTTCTATAGTTAGAATACAAAATTTTGTATAGTGAGAATACAAAAATATGAGACATACATTTCACACATATCATAAAACTACTTTATTGCCTCAAAAATGTAATTCCCCCAATACTTTCAAACACAGTCCCAAGTAGTCACAATAGTCTCACCCATTCAAAACCTAACAAGAACTCTACAAGGAAATGCATACAGCCATGCACAGACTTATGCTTTACCTAATTCTCTTGATCAGTAGCATGAGAGCAGGAGCCCTGTCTACCTGGCTTGCATATTGGTCTTCACACATTTCTGAGCACCTTGCAGGCTCTGATTTGTAGGCTTGCAAGAACTTCTACTGCCACCACTACCGCCATGACACTGTACCTTGAAGAATAATCGTGAAGTTACTGAGCTCACAGAGTCCAAGGAAGGGCAACATAAATGATCACAAAATTCTCCTAACTGTGGATGAACCCAGTACTTATTTTTTTTTGCATGCCAGTTTGGATGTTCATAAGCGAACATTGGCCAGAAACTAGAAATGATCCTTTCCTATTGCTCTCTCTGCCTATGTCAATCATCACTTCATATTTCTGCCTTGTAACCTCTTTATAATATCCCTGAAACCACCCTACAGAAGAACCCAAATTATCTCCCCAAGCTTGTAAATGCCAAGCTTTGGTTACACCATATACCATTTATCTTCTCAGGAAATGGAAGAATCCCCCAGGGCCATATATTCACATATGCATGATAGAGGAGCAAACCTTCCAGGAGATCAATCCATATATCTGACTGCTTTGTAAGGGATTTACTAAGTGCAAAACAAATCATTCTTGGCGCCTGACTTTTGAAACATTTCTCTTTGTGTTTAGAGAGTGCAGTCACCCGGTCACTTGCATTCTGAGACATGAAGTTTTGCAGATGGTCTAGTGTGTACTCACTAAGAGGGTCTTACCCATTAACTCCTCAGCTCTAAACACATGCTGTTTCTGAGTCTGTTCTGGGCAATAATCTCATGGCCTAGCAATAGCCTAGTAGAATTAGTATTAGGTGCTTGACTTAGCACTAAAAGATTTAGAAATATATTAACAGAAGTTCTACTAAAATGGCCCATCTGCAGAGCCTGAATGTACAGGCTTTAAAGGGGAATAAACTCACAGTAAAAGAGCAGTGTTTGCAAAAGTGAAAGTAAGTTTCAGGAAATAACTTCTGCCTAGTATACTCTCTTGAGCTCTGTATCCCTATACTGTTTGTTTGGGTTTTTTTTTTTTTTTTTTTAATAATTATGTGGTACCTTGTTTTTAATTGCAGTATAGTTAATGTTGATTTACAATTTTGTGTTAATTCCTGCTGTACAGTACAGAGATTCAGCTCTATATATGTATACATTCTTTTCTATATTCTTTTCCATTGTGATTTATCTCAAGACAGTCAATATAATTCCTTGTGCTCTACAGTAGGACTTGCTGGTTTACCATTTCTATGCTGTTTTAAGTTCCTTGAGAACAGCCTCTGAGTTAAAAATTAGAGGCCAGTATTTTATTAGGGAGTACTCTCAGACAGATCAAAGAGTATGGAAAGCAGGATTCGGTAAAGGGAGAAACTGAATTTCAAAAGCGGTTGGAAATGAGATCTCAGCCAATCCCCTAAGGAAATCTGGGGCTGGGAGAAGCCTTCAGATTTGTCCACACTGCTGCAAGAGGGTCAGACATTTTACCCTTGCATTGCCCACTCGCTGAAGGTGTGCTGCCCCTAGGGAGAAGGTATAACTTTAGACCAAATGGTAACCTTTGGCAGAGGTCAACTGCTGGGAAGGGACTCAGCTGTGGGTAGACTCAGCTCATGAGGCCACATCTTATTCTCATGTGTTGGAATATGCCAATATTCCTGAATGAGTGCCCTGTTCCAGAAGGGAGAGACCTGTGTCCACTACATCTGCCATACTTCTAGTCATCAATAACCAGTTAAGAAGCATACCCACCATTTTTTAAGTATCATAATGCAACTGATGTTGAAGCTGAAACTCCAATACTTTGGCCACCTGATGCGAAGAGCTGACTCATTTGAAAAGACCCTGATGCTGGGAAAGATTGAGGGCGGGAGGAGAAGGGGACAACAGAGGATGAGATGTTTGGATGGTGTCACCAACTCAATGGGCATGAGTTTGGGTAAACTCTAGGAGTTGGTGATGGACAGGGAGGCCTGACATGCTGCAGCCCATGGGGTTGCAAAGAGTAGGACATGACTGAGTGACTGAACTGAATGGCTTTCTTCCAAAATACAACAGGAAGAGAGAATTACCAGAAGAAAACTGGTATCCCTAAAGATACCACAGCCATTGCCTGAAGTTTTAAAAAGTCTTTGCCTAAGCAAAGAACCGCAAACCAAATATACTGATCTATCACTGGAGAAATCATTGTTTAGATATTAATAAGGATCATCTTTAGTTTCTAAACATGCCTTCAAACTGAGAAAACGATGTGCAAATGAGCTGCAGAGGTGTGTAAGTAGTTTGAATAACTCCTGGTGTTCCTTCAGAAAAGATTAGCCTATGGACTCTTATTTCACAGATTGAGAAGCAAAATTTCTTAGAGACTTTTCTCAATATGGAGCAACATTTTATTTAGTAAGATTACTCATAGAACTATAGGATGACACAGTTAAAACCCAAAACTCATAAAAGTTTGTAGGAATAAGGCACTTAGTTGGAACTTTGTTAGATCAAGCTGATTTTTACATTTAGGCACTGAATGTACAATATTATATCTGCTGCTAACAGTGAAATACTTGAAACTGTCTATTAATGTTAGAGTCTTATATTATAAGCAGTATTTTTCAGGGAGGTATAATACACTTGCCATACAAAGGACACTAGTTTACTCCTCAAAATGGAAGGAGAGGATTCTTGTCAAAAGCGTCACTGCATCAGCTGTGTCCATGCTATTATCCTAACTTGACTATATATTTTAAAAGAGATTTACTTCTCCCATGAAGAATCTCTCAAGTCACAGCTACTTAAAAGTATCTTTTCAAGTTTTTAAAATCTGTAAATATTTCTTGAATACTCCTCTTGAATATTATGAAGATCTTGATGAAGTCACCGTTGGCAATAGTTCCAAAGTCAAACACCAATGTCTTTACTAGATAATTACCCAGTGAAGTTATAAGTAAGAATTAGAATGTTGACCTCTAAACTCCAGGCCTGCATCAAGTTTCTTTCTTTATTCATTAGTTTGTAATTCACCAAGAAGCTGTGAGACACCAACTAGGTGTTAACCTGCCCAGCCCTATTCGTGCTATGCTGTGGCTGTTCACCAGTGAAATGCAAGTAACCCAGAGAGGTCAGAAGTCAAACAGTTGAAGACATATTCATGTCTTCATCATTCCATAGTTTGAATAATCTTTAGAGATCATGAAATAGATTCAAGGGCAGAAAAGGCAGAAGCCGCTAATAATTAGGCCATATTTTTATCTCTTACTCTACACAGACAAATAGATGGGGAAAAAGTGGAAACAGTGAAAGATTTCATTTTCTTGGGCTCCAAAATCACTGCAGACAGTGACTGCAGCCACAAAACTAGAAGATGCTTTCTCCTTGGAAGAAAATCTTTGATAAACCTAGACAGCATATTAAAAAGCAGAGACTTCACTTTACCGCCAAAGGTCCATCTAGTCAAAGCTATGATTTTTTCAGTAGTGTGTACAGATGTGAGAATTGGTCCACAGAAAAGGCCGAGCACTGAAGAACTGATGCTTTCTAATTGTGGTGCTGGAGAAGACTCTGGAGAGTCCCTTGGACTACAAAGAGATCAAACCAGTCAATCCTAAAAAAAAAAAAAAAAAAAATCAGTCCTGAATATTCATTGGAAGGACTGATGCTGAAGCTGAAACTCCAATACTCTGGCCATCTGATGTGAAGAACTGGTTCATTGGAAAAGAGCCCAATGCTGGGAAAGATTGAGGGCAAGAGTAGGAGGCAACAGAAAATGAGATGTTTAGATGACATCACTGATTCAATGGACATGAGTTTGAGTAAGCTTAGGGAGATAGTGAAGGACATAAAAGCCTGGTGTGCTGCAGTCCATGGGGTCACAAAGAATCAGACACAATTTAGTGACTGAACAACCACTGCATGGCCACCTCTCCTTTAGCTCATCACTCAAGAAACAACTGTCTCTCTCCCTTGGCCCCATGCTATACCCCTTTCTAAACAGTGTCATTGATATCACTGATCAGCTAGATTCATCAGAAAGGACACCACTTCGAAACCAACCCCAACCCAGGTATTCCAGCAGTCCCAGGAGGAATATATGACAGAGAGAAATGAAACTGAAGATTAGCCCATTTCCAAGTAATGGAATTAGGGAGGGGAAGGAAGATGAAAAAGGAAAAAATAAAATCAATGTAGTTAAAACCATATAAACGACCCATGGAGCCACGTCACTTCAATATCCTCTGCTTCATTCAAACAAGCATGTTTGGCAAGTATGTGCTCTGTCAAAGGCTTTGTACTAGCTACTGAAGATACTAACTGTAAATTAGAAAGTACAGCTGGGCTATTAAAAATGAGTATATGGGCAAAAATACTGTGGTTGTTAAGCAGATGCCTACGTGATTCCATAAGTCTCTTTTTAACTTGCTAAATTTTATGTAAATATATGGCGATAATGAAGAGATGCCTGAGAGAGCTGGGACCCGAATCATGGCTCTTTGCCATAAAACAAAACCTTTTCTGTATTCCTTTATCTGCTCTTTGCAGAAATGAGGCTTTCCATCCAGGAAAGATAATGGGTGGCATCTGTTCTTTTCAGGAACTATTTAACAAAAATTTTGTTCAAATTCAGAAAAAATATAAATGCCCAGACTTATTCTAGTTTGTAGAAATTATACACTAACCCAAAATGCGAAGCATGATCAACTACAGTTAAGTTCTACCAACAAGAAAGGGTGTTTGTTAAGTAGTATCTTTAACATAAAAATAGGCAGCTTCAAATGTTCATGGAGCTATAAATCAATGCCCCTAAGACTTTGCTTAGGCAACTTGTTTTGGGTAGCTCTGTCCCTCTATTAGCTGCAGGTGCAAACTTCGCACCTGCAGCTAATTGCAGTCATAATTAGACCATTGTGGGAATGATTAGACACTTAATTTTGAGGATGCAAGTGACTGGCCCATAATTAGCACTGGCTAAAGTGTTTGTACCACATGAAGGGAGCCTGTGCCCAATTCAGTCAAACTTTTTTTTTTTTTCCATTGTGCACTTCTATTAATACATCCTCTGTTTTTCCTCTACAAACAGACAGAAATTAGGGGAAATAACTGGTCATGCAGTGGTAAAATATGTGTGATAAGAATAACCAAACTGAGTGAAAATGAAACTGTATTGACAAAAATACAAATAAGGTCAGTAGCAAATGTGTGAATATAAACCAGGCAAGAAACTCTGTTGAAAGAGTTTCTTCAAACAATGAATTCTTTAGTTGCGTCTTCCTTGCCAAGCTAACAGTTTATGACAATGGTACAGGAAGACCGCGGTGAGCTTGGAATCATTAGGTGGGTGTTTTTCACCTACGGTATGTTCATCCTCTTGAATGGAGAGGTTCTTAGGAATTGGTGTCAATACTGAAGTGACATCCAAATGGACTCTACTTCCAGACTCTGACCTTATCCCCCACCACTACCATTCCCTTGGGAACCCCCTCACTAGCCATCCATGTATTAAAAATAGAGAGATTACCTACTTAGGTATAAGAAAAGGTAGCTCTTTCAAGTTACCAGTTCAAAAGTGCCCAGAGTTAATTCAATAACCTGTCTTAAACTACAGGTTAGGCTTGAGAAAAGAAGATGTGTTTTTGAGGTGTTATTTTTATTTGATTCTTACAAAATAAAAGATTTTTCTTTGAAAAAATAGAAGTTTTTTGAGCATATTTTTTACAGTTTACTAAATGCTATATAAACCTTAATGTTCTGTTTCTTTATTGCTCTACTAGAAAAATACAACAGAGCCAAGGTCATATTATTATAGATAAAAATATCCTTTTCAGTGTAAGATAAAACAAATGCTCTTAACTTGCCTTCCTTATCATTTCATCTTCTTGAAAGACTTATATTTCATCCATCTATTGTTTAAAATATAACTATATCTTAAAATGGAAATTTCCTCATAAAAGTGTCATGCTCTTGCTCAAAGAGACAAGTTAGTCTAATATATTCTGCTGCAGACTTTTTTAACTAAATCATTAATTGGTTTCCAGAGTGCCTGAATTTACTGGCTGAAGTTTAAATGCACCCTTAAAATCAACTGAGAGGAAATATAAAAAATGTAGAGACTCTTTATCATTCCTTCAACTGCAAGACCACTTCTAAGTTAATGCTGTGCAGAATAACTGCTGGTTACATAAGTTCTGTCTATAAATTATTAAGTGCTGTAGACAGTAACACTAAAGCTTGTCCAAATGGAAAGATGCAGTGAAGTTCAGCCATTTCTATGACTACAAACTAGGGATCCCTCCTTTGTTATGGCCACTGCACACGTGTCAGGAGGATGCTGTCAGGGATTTCATATCACCCTGAACTGCAACCTTTGCATGGTACTATCTGCAACCAAGTGACCTGCTGCAGCTCATTAAAGTTAATGTAATGGATCATTCCCTTCTAATTGTGATCATCAGCAAATTAGACTCCTTTCTAGGCTAACCAGGCAGCAGGGAAGAATGTGACTGAGTAGAATGCCTGAATAACTTTGGTCTCAGCCACGTGCCTTTATTCAACACAAAGGAGAACAATGCACAGGATGAGGGGACACATACAGAAATCCCAACATCTGCTAGAATGTGCCTTATTCACATCACTGCAATGGAACCACAGAAAATTTAATGCTTTTTTCAGAGTTGCACCTCCATCCCAAAGCAAAGACAAGAGTAGAGAAAATGACACAAGTAATCCAGGTGAGGTTGCTATTTGGCTTATACTGCCATCACTGCCTTTTTCCTTCAGTTGACCTCTACCATTCTCATACATCAGAGGTATCACCCAAACACGCTCTAATTGTAAATTCTTTGGAAAACCCAATTCTATTTTATTGATTTTTTTTTTAATTTAAGAAATGATATACAGAAACAGAATACAGCAACATATGTTAAGGGCAAGCCACAGAGTCCTAGAATTAATCAAAATAATATATGTAGAATTTTTGATCTATCTAAGAGTTACTACATCAAATACATTTGTCACTGGAATATCATTAATATAAGTCTTGTGATTGCACTGTGATTATTAAAGTTCCCTAGCATTTGTAATGTTACTAGAAATGGAAGGTTAAAGGGTAATCTCATTAGATCATGACATCATGTGAAGGATTTTCTAACCTTATTGGGCTGAGCAATCTCTCAGATCAGATCAGTCGCTCAGTCTTGTCCGACTCTTGGAGACCCCATGAATCGCAGCACTCCAGGCCTCCCTGCCCATCACCAACTCCCGGAGTTCACCCAGACTCATGTCCATTGAGTCAGTGATGCCATCCAGCCATCTCATCCTCTGTCGTCCCCTTCTCTTCCTGCCCCCAATCCCTCCCAGCATAAGAGTCTTTTCCAAAGAGTCAACTCTTCGCATGAGGTGGCCAAAGTATTGGAGTTTCAGCTTTAGCATCATTCCTTCCAAAGAACACACAGGACTGATCTCCTTTAGAGTGGACTGGTTGGACCTCCTTGCAGTCCAAGGGACTCTCAAGAGTCTTCTCCAACACCACAGTTCAAAAGCATCAATTCTTCAGCGTTCAGCTTTCTTCACAGTCCAACTCTCACATCCATACATGACCACAAGAAAAACCATAGCCTTGACTAGACGGACATTTGTTGGCAAAGGAATGTCTCTGCTTTTGAATATGCTATCTAGGGTGGTCATAACTTTCCTTCCAAGGAGTAAGCGTCTTTTAATTTCATGGCTGCAGTCACCATCTGCAGTAGAGAAGAGCAATTTTGGCCTAAACAGGAAAGGTGGTGGATATGGTGGCAGAATTTATTAGCCCAGTTAGCAAAATGAGCCATTCTACCTCTCCTATGAGGGCTCATACATTCAAGGAACTTCCAAAAAAAGGATGTGAAAAAATTAGGAAACTCCCATAATAATTCCTGTGGTACATAAGTTATTCAAAATATGCCTTTAACACAATCATACAATAAATGTTTGCAAGGACCATGGTTCTCAAAATATGATTCCTCAACCAGCAGTATTGGCATCTCCTGAAAGCATGCTAGAAATGTAAATTCATAGCCCACCTTGCTGCTAAGTCACTTCAGTCGTGTCCAACTCTGTGCGACCCCATAGACGGCAGCCCACCAGGCTCCCCCATCCCTGGGATTCTCCAGGCAAGAACGCTGGAGTGGGTTGCTGTTTCCTTCTCCAATGCGTGAAAGTGAAAAGTGAAAGTGAAGTCACTCAGTCCTGTCTGACCCTCAGCGACCCCATGGACTGCAGCCTTCCAGGCTCCTCCGTCCATGGGATTCTCCAGGCAAGAGTACTGGAGTGGGGTGCCATTGCCTTCTCCAATAGCCCACCTTAGACCTATTTAATCAGAAACCCTGGTAGTTAGGCCTGGCAATCTATGTTTCACTAAGACTTCAAGACAACTATGATGCATGCTAAACTTTCAGAACCACCATGTTAGAAGGCAAAAGATAGTATAAGTAGTCTGCAGACATTAGTTTAATGTTCAAAGAAAATTATTTTGGCAAAATAATTCAAGGAAGCAAGTTACCTACAAATATATAACCATAAAATATTATACTACTTGGGTATGAATAATAAATACGCGTGTATGTACATAGTATGCATGCCACAGTCATACACACACATGCACACTCACAATTTGATTGTTACTTATACTGATATAGTATGCTGTGCTTCCCAAACTTAATACAAGAATCCAAGAGATAAACAATTATTGCTATAAGAATAACAATTATCTTTGTCTTATTCACCTTCACCTCCATACCTTCAGAATCTGCAAAACCTGGCATACAGGGGCTGTTCAAAAAATACTAAGTGAATGACTCAATGCTATTTAGACTCTCTCTACTTGAGAGTTCACATATTTGTCATATTAGAGTGTTTCAGTAAGTAAACTTTGAAAAACACTAGTAGGAACTAGAAAAGAATGTATGTTAGACAAAAACGAAGTAAGAATATAAAACAGTTAATGATTATCATCATGATCAAATTGTAGATTACGTCATAATTAATTGTAAAGGGTCTTCTATAAAAGATTTTTATAAAGGAGTAAAATGATCTCTATTCACAGATGACATAGTTTTATATATATATATATATATATATATATATATATAATCCTAAGGAATCCACAAAAAAAGAGCTCTTAGAACTACTAAACAAATTCAGTAAGTCTGCAAGAGCAATACACAAAATTAATTGTATTTATACACACTAGCAATGAAAAATCATAAAATAATTATAACAAAACAATTTCATTTCCAATAGAAGCAATAATAATAAAATGAGAAGGAATAAACGTAACCAAAAATTTGCAAGACTTATACATTGAATACTATAAAGCATTGCTAAAAATAAATTACAGAAGACCTAAATAAATAAAGATATCCCATGACAATTCAGAAAATTTAACATTGTTAGGATGGCAATATTCCCAAACTGATTTACAGATTCAATTCCTATCAAAATCTCAAATGATTATTTTCAACATTTTATTTTATATTATAGTATAGACTTTATATTTCTGGGCTCCAAAATCACTTCAGATGGTGACTGCAGCCATGAAATTAAAAGATGCTTACTCCTTGGAAGGAAAGTTATGACCAACCTAGATAACATATTCAAAAGCAGAGACATTACTTTGCCAACAAAGGTTCATCTAGTCAAGGCTATGGTTTTTCCTGTGGTCATGTATGGATGTGAGAGTTGGACTGTGAAGAAGGCTGAGCACCAAAGAATTGATGCTTTTGAACTGTGGTGTTGGAGAAGACTCTTGAGAGTCCCTTGGACTGCAAGGAGATCTAACCAGTCCATTCTGAAGGAGATCAGCCCTGGGATTTCTTTGGAAGGAATGATGCTAAAGCTGAAACTCCAATACTTTGGCCACCTCATGCGAAGAGTTGACTCATTGGAAAACACTCTGATGCTGGGAGGGACTGGGGGCAGGAGGAGAAGGGGACGACAGAGGATGAAATGGCTGGATGGCATCACTGACTCAATGGACGTGAGTCTGGGTGAACTCCGGGAGTTGGTGATGGACAGGGAGGCCTGGCGTGCTGCGATTCATGGGGTCGCAAAGAGTCGGACGCGACTGAGCAACTTAAGTGAACTGAACTGAACTGAACTGATAGCCGATTAACAACACTGTGATAGTTTCAGGTGCACAGCACAGCAACTCAACCGTATATATACACATATCCATTCTCCCCCAAACTTCCCTCTTTCAGGCTGCCACCTAATCTTGAGCAGAGTTCCCAGTAGGTCCTTACTGATTATCCATTTTAAATAAAGCAGTGTGTATATGTCATCCTCAAACTCCTATCTCTTCCACCCACCATTCCCCACTGGTAACCGTAAGTTCTTCTCTAAGTCTACGAGTCTGTTTCTGTTTTGTAAATAAGTTCATTTGAATCATTTCTTTCTAGATTCCACATGTAAGGACTATCATACAACATTTCTCTTTCTGTGTCTGACATTTCATTCAGTATGACAGTCTCTAGGTTCATCCATGTTGCTGTAATTGGTTCATTCTTTTTAATGTCTGAGTAATATTCCATTGTATATATGTCCCACATTGTCCACATCCGTTCCTCTGTTGATGGACAATTATGTTGCTTTCTTGTCTTGGCTACTGCAACCAATAGCTGCAGTGAACATTGGAGTGTATGTACCATTTTGGAACATGTTTTTCTCTGGACATATACCTAGGAGTGGAATTGCAGGGTCATATAGGGGCTCAATTTTTAGTTTTTCAAGGAACCTCCATACTGTTCTCCATAGTAGCTGTATTGATATACTTTCCCACCAACAGTGTAGGAGAGTTCCTTTCTCTCCACACCCTATCCAGCATTAGCTGTTTGTGGAATTTTTGATGATAGTTATTTTGACTGATGTGAGGGGATAGCTCATTGCACCTTTTATTTGCATTTCTCTAAACCTCCTTTCATGTGAATCTTGGGCATCTGTAAGTCTTCCTTGGAGGAATATCTATTTAGGTTTTCTGCCTATTGGATTGTTTATTTTGATGATATTAAATTTCATGAGCTATTTTTTAATTTTCAAGACTAATACCTTGTCAGTCACATCATTAGCAAATATTTTCTGCCAATGTGTTCAGTTGAGTTCAGATCAGTCCCTCAGTCATATCTGATTCTTTGCAACCCCATGGGCTGCAGCACGCCAGGCCTCCCTGTCACCAACTCCCAGAGCTTGCTCAAACTCATGTTCATCAAGTCAGTGATACCATCCAACCATCTCATCCTCTGTCACGCCCTTCTCCTTCTGCCTTCAATCTTGCCCAGCATCAGTGTCTTTTTCAGTGAGTCAGAACTTCACATCAGGTGGCCAAAGGATTGGAGTTTTAGCTTCAGTTTCAGTTCTTCCAATGAATATTCAGGACTGATTTCCTTTAGGATGGACTGGTCAGATCTCCTTGCAGTCCAAGTGACTCTCGAGGGTCTTTTCCAACACTACAGTTCAAAAGCATCAATTCTTTGGTGCTCACCTTTCCTTGTTGTCCAACTCTCACATCCATACATGACTACTGGAAAAAACATAGCTTTGACTACATGGACCTTTGTTGGCAAAGTAATGTCTCTGCTTTTTAATATGCTGTCTAGATTGGTCATAATTTTTCTTCCAAGGAGCAAGCATCTTTTAATTTCATGACTTTAATTTTCAGTCACTATCTGCAGTGATTTTGGAGCCCAACAAAATAAAGTCTGTCACTGTTACCATGAAGCGACAGGACTGGATGCCATGATCTTCATTTTTTGAATGTTAAGTTTTAAGCCAGCTTTTTCACTCCTCTTTCACTTTCATCAAGAGGCTCTTTAGTTCTTCACTTTCTGCCATAAGGCTGGTGTCCTTTGCATACCTGAGGTTATTGGCATTTCTCTTGGCAATCTTGATTCCAACTTGTGCTTCATCCAGCCTAGTATTTCACATGATATACTCTGCATATAAGTTAAATAAGCAGGGTGACAACATGCAGCCTTGGTGTACTCCTTTCCCAATTTGGTACTAGTTAAACCAGTTTATTGCTATTCGAGAACACCAACTGTCCTATAAGATTCAAGAATAGAGAGGCATGATATTGCAAATGTCTATTGGATAATATAATCTACCGAAGCAGATATTTGTAAGTTTTATGATATTCAGATTCTATGCCTAAAATGTTCTGCTGAATTGAAATTAGACAGCTAATGCTTATGTTGATCTTCCTAGGTAAGAGGTAAAAATGCTTTCAAAATAGTTTTTTGGGGACTTCCCCTGGTGGTCCAGTGGTTAAGAATCTGCCTGCCAGACCAAGAGATTGAGGTTTTAATCATACAAGACTCAGATCCAGGCCTTGGAACTCAGAAAACTTCCAACTCAGTTTTTATTCTCCAAATTGAGGCAGCGCGCCTGCTCAGTTTCCTAAACCATGTCCGACTCTTCATGATCCTATGGACTGTAGCCCACCAGGCTCCTCTGTCCATGGGATTCTCCAGGAAAGAACGCTGGAGTGGGTTGCCATGCCCGCCTCCTGGGGAATCTTCCCAAAGGGATGGAACCCGCATCCCCTGCAGTCCCTACACTGTGGGGCTCTTTACCACTGAGCCCACCAGAGAAGCCCCACTGAGGCAGCGCTTCACCCCATTCTGACAGGAAGTCACCAGAGCCACAGTTGTGCACTTCACTGAATTAAAACTGAGCAGGACTCTGCGGTTCTGGAGTACAAACTCCTTCTGTGTCCCCTGTCTCCTGTTGGTAGGATATAGGCTTCGTTTAGCCTCTTTGACCCTCCCTAAGGTCCTAAGGGCAGATTCAAAGCGTTGCTAATCAGAGAAGGGAGGGGATACAGAAACAGGGAGGAGCATCAAGTGGTGGGACAGCCTTGGGGCGGAGTCCTGGTTCCCACTGAAAGGGTGTGCAGACCATTGTCTTTGAGTTCTTCGGCAGAACTGGGATCACCTCCTGGAACATCGCACCCTTACCTCACCACCCACTGACCAGAAGAAAGTCACGTACCCTGGAGCCATCCCCCCAAATTTTGCGTTCCTCTTTTGGGCCTGGTGATAACTATGTTAGGCCTCCTGTTGGGCCCCAGTCTGTTTCACCTCTGACACACTCCAAGAGTTTCAGGCTAAATTGCTATTACTGTGGGGTGAATGCTGATTTCCGGTACAGAATACCTTGACTTAAGTCAGGTAGAGAGAGGGAGACTTCTGCTGTGGTAGACAGGACTACACCCACTTCCACGCTACGTGCTAAGTCCCCTTTGGTCGCGTCTGACTCCTTGCCACCCTATGGACTATAGTCCTCCAGGCTCCTCTGTCCAGGGGATTCTCCAGGCAAGAATTCTGGACTGGGTTGCCACGCCCTTCTCCAGGGTATCTTCCCGACCCAGGGATAGAAACCGAGTGTCTTATGTCTCCTGCCTTGGCAGGCAGGTTCGTTACCACTAGAACCACCCGGGAAGCCCCCTCCCAGCAGGAAGCAATTACAAAAGAAAGAGACCTTTGCCCCAATTCTCAAGAAGTATCTTGAGTACAAAGTCTCTCTGGGAGCAGTTGTTAGGAGAAACACACTGACTGAAACCACCCACCCTGGCCAGGCATCATAGTAACCATTTGTGTGGGTTAATTTACGACAGGAGATCCTATGACAGACGAGCCTGGTGGGCTACTGCCCATAGGGTCTTAATACTCGGCCATGACTGAAGCAACTTAGCTCCCACACCGAGTAAGGAACATGGAACTAATAAACCACCACCAACCAGAAGAGTTCAGGAAAGGTCAAAAGGAGACACCACATATTCTACCACCTCTCAGAATCCTTCTCACGGGCATCCATCTTGGCTGGACAATGCATGCACCATCAGGAAGGACCCTGAGTCAGAGTGATTGAACAGACAACCCAGAACTAATCTCATCACCATAAAATGTGACACAGCAGGCCACAAGGCAGAGCAATCCTGGGTTCCTTTACCCTCTTGCTCTCTGCCTGGGGACCCCTTCCCAATAAAAGTATCTTGCTTTGTCAGAAAAAAAAAAAATCTTCCTGCCAATACAGGGGACACAGCTTCTATCCCTGGTCCAGGCAGATCCCACATACTGTGGGGCAACTAAGTCCATGCACCACAATTACGGAGCCTGAGTGCTCAGCACTGAAGCCCTAGAGCCACTACTGAAGTGCAACTACTGCAGCCCTAGAGCCTGTGCTCTGCTACAAGAGAAGCCAGCACAGGGAGAGACCCATGCAAGGCAACAAAAGAACACGCCCTGCTCACCGCATCGAGAGAAAGCCTGTGTGCAGTAAGGTCCAGGGCACCCAAACATACATTTTTCTGAAATAGTTTTTCTATTCACAAATTACCATATTTAAAAGTTAAATTTTTGTGGGCCAGGTTTTCTTGTCATGTACTAAGGAAGTAGCATGCAAATAGTTATTCTTTCTGAGAACGAAGGGCAATAATTGTGCTGCTATACAGATTACTGGTATTAAATAGAAATTGAGGCCTTACAAAGATCACAGTTTTGATTTCCAACCATGACAGTACAGTTGGCAAATGCGGCCCACTGGAGAAGGGAATGGCAACCACGTCAGTATTCTTGCCTTGAGAACCCCATGAACAGTATGAAAAGGCAAAATGATAGGTTACTGAAAGAGGAACTCCCCAGGTCAGTAGGTGTTCAAATGAAGGAATGGAGTCAAAGCAAAACAATACCCCGTTGTGGATGTGACTGGTGATGGAAGCAAGGTCCTATGCTGTAAAGAGCAATATTGCATAGGAACCTGGAATGTTAGGTCCATGAATCAAGGCAAATTGGAAGTGGTCAAACAGGAGGTGGCAAGAGTGAACGTCGACATTCTAGGAATCAGCGAACTAAAATGGACTGGAATTGGTGAATGTAACTCAGATGATCATTATATCTACTACTGTGGGCAGGAATCTCTTAGAGGAAATGAAGTAGCCATCATGGTCAACAAAAGAGTCCAAAATGCAGTACTTGGATGCAGTCTCAAAAACGACAGAATGATCTCTGTTCGTTTCCAAGGCAAACCATTAAATATCATAGTAATCCAAGTCTATGCCTCAACCAGTAACGCTGAAGAAGCTGAAGTTGAACGGTTTTATGAAGATCTACAAGACCTTTTAGAACTAACACCCAAAAAAGATGTCCTTTTCATCATAGGGGACTGGAATGCAAAAGTAGGAAGTCAAGAAACACCTGAGGTAACAGGCAAATTTGGCCTTAGAATACTGAATGAAGCAGGGCAAAGGCTAATAGAGTTTTGTCAAGAGAACGCACTGGTCATAGCAAACACCCTCTTCCAACAACACAAGAGAAGACTCTACACATGAACATCACCAGATGGTCAACACCAAAATCAGATTGATTATATTCTTTGCAGCCAAACATGGAGAAGCTCTATACAGTCAGCAAAAATAAGACCAGGAGCTGACTGTGGCTCAGACCATGAACTCCTTATTGCCAAATTGAGACTTAAATTGAAGAAAGTAGGGAAAACCACTAGACCATGCAGGTATGACCTAAATCAAATCACTTATGATTATATTGTGGAAGTGAGAAATAGATTTAAGGGACTAGATCTGATAGAGTGCCTGATGAACTATGGACAGAGGTTCATGACATTGTATAGGAGACAGGGATCAAGACCATCCCCATGGAAAAGAAATGCAAAAAAAGCAATATGGCTATCTGGGGAGGCATTACAAATAGCTGTGAAGAGAAGAGAAGTGAAAAGCACAGGAGAAAAGGAAAGATATAAGCATCTGAATGCAGAGTTCCAAAGAATAACAAGGAGAGATAAGAAAGCCTTCTTCAGTGATCAATGCAAAGAAATAGAGGAAAGTAACAGAATGGGGAAGACTAGAGATCTCTTTAAGAAAAGTAGAGATACCAAGGGAACATTTCATGCAAAGATGGGCTCGATAAAGGACAGAAATGGTATGGACCTAACAGAAGCATAAGATATTAAGAAGAGGTGGCAAGAATACACAGAAGTACTATACAAAAAAGATCTTCATGACCAATATAATCACGACCAATATATGATCACTCACCTAGAGCCAGACATCCTGGAATGTGAAGTCAAGTGGGCCTTAGAAAGCATCACTACGAACAAAGCTAGTGGAGGTGATGGAATTTCAGTTGAGCTATTTCAAATCCTGAAAGATGGTGCTGTGAAAGTGCTGCACTCAATATGTCAGCAAATTTGGAAAACTCAGCAGTGGCCACAGGACTGGAAAAGGTCGGTTTTCATTCCAATCCCAAAGAAAGGCAATGCCAAAGAATGCTCAAACTATCGCACAATTGCACTCATCTCACATGCTAATAAAGTAATGCTCAAAATTCTCCAAGCCAGGCTTCAGCAATACGTGAACCATGAACTTCCAGATGTTCAAGCTGGTTTTAGAAAAGGCAGAGGAACCAGACATCAAATTGCCAACATCTGCTGGATCATCGAAAAAGCAAGAGAGTTCCAGAGAAACGTATATTTCTGCTTTATTGACTATGCCAAATCCTTTGACTGTGTGGATCACAATAAACTGGAAAATTCTGAAAGAGATGGGAATACCAGACCACCTGACCTGCCTCTTGAGAAACCTATATGCAGGTCAGGAAGCAACAGTTAGAACTGGACATGGAACAACAGACTGGTTCCAAATAGGAAAAGGAGTACGTCAAGGCTGTATATTGTCACCCTGCTTATTTAACTTCTATGCAGAGTACATCATGAGAAACACTGGGCTGCAGGAAGCACAAGCTGGAATCAAGATTGCTGGGAGAAATATCAATATCCCCAGATATGCAGATGACACCACCCTTATGGCAGAAAGTGAAGAGGAACTAAAAAGCCTCTTGATGAAAGTGAAAGTGGAGAGTGGAAAAGTTGGCTTAAAGTTCAACATTCAGGAAACGAAGATCATGGCATACGGTCCCATCACTTCATGGGAAGAGATGGGCAAACAGTGGAAACAGTGTCAGACTTTACTTTTGGGGGCTCCAAAATCACTACAGATGGTGACTGCAGCCATGAAATTAAAAGACGCTTACTCCTTGGAAGGAAAGTTATGACCAACTAGATAGCATATTCAAAAGCAGAGCCATTACTTTGCTAACAAATGTCCTTCTAGTCAAGGCTACGGTTTTTCCAGTAGTCATGTATGGATGTGAAAGTTGGACTGTGAAGAAAGCTGAGCACCGAAGAATTGATGCTTTTGAACTGTGGTGTTGGAGAAGACTCTTGAAAGTCCCTTGGACTGCAAGGATCTCCAACCTGTCCATTTTAAAGGAGATCAGTCCTGGGTGTTCTTTGGAAGGACTGATGCTAAAGCTGAAACTCCAGTACTTTGGCCACCTCATGCGAAGAGTTGACTCATTGGAAAAGACTCTGATGCTGGGAGGGATTGGGGGCAGGAGGACAAGGGGACGACAGAGGATGAGATGGCTGGATGGCATCACCGACTCGATGGAGATGAGTTTGGGTGAACTCTGGGAGTTGGTGATGGACAGGGAGGACTGGCGTGCTGCAATTCATGGGGTCATAAAGAGTCGGACACAACTGAGCAGCTGAACTGAACTGAACTGTGATTATAGAAAAAATGAGAGCAATCTTATAAAACTGATATCTTACCACTTTCATGCATACAATGTTATATGCTTTTCTTCTCCTTACATTTTAAAATAATATTCAAAAACATGAATCTCCTGACTATAAAGAAAAAACATAAAGAGTTTTACATTTCAAGCTTTGTTATTGTGATCTTAGCAACTATGGTTTATGACTTCCTTACGAATTCACATAAAATTTGAAACACTAAGCAATTACTGAGAAACAATTATCTGTAGTTCCCCACTGAACTTTCTTTGTCGAAGCTTTTATCAATTTTTATCACCTGTATTTTTCACAAAATGATCATTCTAATATGCTTACATGTTGTCTATTTTTTAAATTAGCTTTATTATGTGAAGAGTATTTCTTTAGTCTTTAAATTTTTTAATCTTATGGTTATATAATATTACAATAAATTGATATTCCATAATTTATTTGACTGTTATTACAATCATGATACTATTTCATTATTTTTCATCTTTAACATTTCATTTATATAGATATCTCTGAAAAAGCAATGCCTTAAAAAATTTACTAAAATTCCGATATTCTATAAATCTCACTAATTTCCATGTAGATGACCATATTATTTTTCCTTATAATATACTTTGAGTCTTTTCCCCTTTTGTCTTTTTTCATGAATATTTGTATATTTTTCTTTACTAATTCTTTGCATTTTTTCAGTCTCTTTAGGCTGTAGATGTTTCTAGAGACCTATCACCATTTCCTTCAGTTCACAACTAATTTCTTTCACTGACTTCTGTTTTACTTTGATGTCATATGAAGTTCAATTTATTGTAATGCTCACAAGAATAAGCATACTAAAAAATGCAATAATTTACATAAACATTTCAAAACATTTCTTGCATATACCTATCAATCTTCAAAGAAATTTCCCTAGAATATTTTTACTTTGGCTCAAAAATCCTACCATTATGTGAAGCATTTTTCCTATATTGGACTATCCCTGAAAAGCAGCTTATTTTTCTTATAATCAAAACCAAATTGTATTACTCTGAATGCTTATGGTCTTTGTTTTCCAATAATTATCCAAGTAACCCTTCAGAATGGCTACCAACATATCATTAAATATGGTGGCTTTAAAGATTGTGACAAATGAGTACAATCATACTCATTTCACATGACAGCAAGATTATGCTCAAAATCCTTCAAGCTAGGATTAGATCTGGTAGACAGAGTGCCTGAAGAACTATGGAAGGAGATTCGTAATACCGTATAGGAGGCAGTGATCAAAATCCATCCCCAAGAAAAAGAAATGCAAAAATGCAAAATGGTTGTCCAAGGAGGCCTTACAAATAGCTGAGAAAAGAAGAGAAGCCAAAGGCAAAGGAGAAAAGGAAAGCTATACCCATCTGAGTGCAGAGTTCCAAACAATATCAAGGAAAGATAAGAAAGCCTTCCTCAGTATCAATGCAAAAAAAAACAAGGAAAACAATAGAATTAGAAAGACTAGTGATCTCTTCAAGAAAATTAAAGCTACCAAGGGAACATTTCATGCAAAAAAGGGCACAATAAAGGATAGAAACAGTAAAATTCTAACAGAAGCAGAAGATATTAAGAAGAGGTGGCAGGAATACCCAGAAGAACTATACAAAAAAAGATCTTAATGTCCCAGATAACCAAGATGGTGCGATCACTCACCTAGAGCCAGATATCCTGGAATGCGAAGTCAAGTGGACTTTAGGAAGCATCACTATGAACAAAGCTAGTGGAGGTGATGGAATTCCAGTTGATCTATTTCAAATCCTAAAAGATGATGCTGTGAAAGTGCTGCACTCAATATGCCAGCAAATTTGGAAAACTCAGCAGTGGCCACAGGACTGGAAAATGTCAGTTTTCATTTCAATCCCAAAGAAAAGCAATGCCAAAGAATGTTCAAACTGCCACACAACTGTACTATTTCACATGCTAAGAAAGTAATGCTCAACATTCTCCAAGCTAGGCTCAACAGTATGTGAACTGAGAACTTCTAGAAGTTCAAGCTGGATTTAGAAAAGGTAGAGGAACCAGAGATCAAATTGCCAACATCCATTGGATCATACAGAAAACAAGAGAATTCCATAAAAATATCTACTTCTGCTTCATTGACCACGCTAAAGCCTTTGATTGTGTGGATCACAATAAACTGGAATATTCTTAGGGATGAGAATAACAGACCACCTTACCTGCCTCCTGAGGAACCTGTATGAAGGTCAACAAGCAACAGTTAGAACCGGACATGGAACAACAGACTGGTTCCAAGTTGGGAAAGAAGTACCTCAATGCTGTATATTGTCACCCTTCTTATTTAACTTATATGCAGAATACATCATGCAAAATGCCAGGCTGAATAAAGCACAAGCTGCAATCAAGATTATCAGGAGAAATATCAATTCAATAACCTGAGATATGCAGATGACGCTACCCTAATGACAGAAAGTGAAGAAGAACTAAAGAGCCTCTTGATGAAAGTGAAAGAGGAGAGTGAAAAAGCTGTCTTAAAACTCAACATTCAAGAAACTAAGATCATGGCATCTGGTCCCATCACTTCATGGCAAATAGATGAGGGAAAAAATGGAAACAGTGACAGACTTCATTTTGTTGGGCTCCAAAATCACTGCAGATGGTGACTGCAGCCATGAAATTAAAAGAAACTTACTCCTTGGAAGAAAAGCTATGATAAACCTAGACAGCATATTAAAAATCAGAGACATCACTTTGCCAACAAAGGTCTATATAGTCCAAGCTATGGTTTTTCCAGCAGTCATGTACAGATGTGAGGGTTGGACCATAAAGAAGGCTGAGTGTCAAAGAATTGATGCTTTTGAACTGTGGGGTTGAAGATGACTCTTGAGAGTCCCTTGGACTGCAAGGAGATCCAAGCAGTCCATCCTAAAGGTAATCAATCCTGAATATTCATTAGAAGGACTGATGCTAAAGCTGAAACTCCAAACATTTGGCCACCTGATGTGAAGAACTGACTCATTGGAAAAGACTCTGGTGCTGGGAAAGATTGAGGTCAGGAGGAGGAGGGGATGACAGAGAATGAGATGGTTGAATGGCATCATGGACTCAGTAGACATGCTGCTACTGCTGCTGCTAAGTCACTTCAGTCGTGTCCAACTCTGTGCGACCCCATAGACGGCAGCCCACCAGGCTCCCCCGTCCCTGGGATTCTCCAGGCAAAAACACTGGAGTGAGTTGCCATTTCCTTCTCCAATGCATGAAAGTGAAAATTGAAAGGGAAGTCACTCAGTCGTACCCAACTCTTCACGACCCCATGGACTGCAGCCTACCAGGCTCCTCCATCCATGGGATTTTCCAGGCAAGAGTATTGGAGTGGGGTCCCATCGCCTTCTCTGAGTTTTAGCAAATTCTGGCAGATAGTGAAGGACAGGGAAGCCTGGTGTGCTGCAGTCCATGAGTTCACAAAGAGTCAGACACGACTGAGTGACTGAACAACAAATGATCCCACAGTCCTACTCCTGTAGGACAGTCCTGCTCCTATTAAAAAAGACAAAAGCACCCTGAGACTTCCTTGGCAGTCCAATGGTTAAGACTCTGCACTTCCAATGTAAGGGGCCTGGGTTCAATCCTTGGTGAGGGAACTAAGATTTCTCATGCCTTAGGTACAACCAAAAAAAGTGTAGCAATAAACACAGGGGTGCCTGTATCCTTTCTTTTTCAAGACAAGAAGGTGCCCTAAATGACTATCAACAGATAAATGGAATAACAAGATGTGGTATATATATATGCAATGGATTATCACCCAGACATAACAAAGAATGAAATAGTTACATTTGCAGCAACATGGGTAGATGTAAAGATTATCCTATTAAAGGAAGCCAAAGACAAATATCATATAATATTGCTTATATTAGAGGTCACCAACATCAGTCCGCAGCCTGTTAGGAACCCTTCCACACAGCAGGAGGTGAGTGAAGGGCGAGCAGGCAAAACTTCATCTGCTGCTCCCCAAAGCCCCCAAAGCCCCCATCGCTCACATTGCCCTCTGAACCATCCCTCCCACCCCTGTGCATGGAAAAACTGTCTTCTATGAAACTGGTCCCAGGTGCCAAAAACACTGGGGGCCACTGGCTTATATGCGGAATCTGAAAAAAAAAAAAACAAAAATAAATGAAGTTATTTACAAAGCAAAAAAGTGGCTCACAGATATAGAAAACAAAGTTATGGTTATCAAAGGGGAAAGGATAATGGGGGAAGGGATAAATTAGGAAGTTGGGATTAACATATACAAGTGGTCATGTATGGATGTGAGAGTTGGACTGTGAAGATAGCTAAGCACCGAAGAATTGATGCTTTTCAACTGTGGTGTTGGAGAAGACTCTTGAGAGTCCCTTGGACTGCAAGGAGATCCAACCAGTCCATTCTAAAGGAGATCAGCCCTGGGTGTTCTTTGGAAGGAATGACGCTAAAACTGAAACTCCAGTACGTTGGCCATCTCATGCGAAGAGTTGACTCATTGGAAAAGACTCTGATGCTGAGAGGGATTGGGGGCAGGAGGAGAAGGGGACGACAGAGGATGAGATGGCTGGATGGCATCACCGACTCGATGGACGTGAGTCTCAGTGAACTCCGGGAGTTGGTGATGGACAGGGAGGCCTGGCGTGCTGTGATTCATGGGGTCGCAAAGAGTCGGACACGACTGAGTGACTGAACTGAACTGAACTGATGTTTTATACCTGTATCATTCTATCTAATCCTCAAAACAGCACAAAGAAGATATTTTAATTGCAAATTTACAGTTGAGAAAACTGAGCCTTAGAGGAATTACTAATTAACTAGTTTACATAGCAGTTAACCTTTAGCCCAAAGATGTGAATACTCTTCCTCTTTCTGTTATGTGCATCTAATTTAATTGATAATTTGTAGTTCTAGCTAATGTCACAAACCAACCTCATGTACCAACTTACTAAAAAAATTTCTCAGAACCAAATTAGAATAGAAAAGTGCCACTCATCTTAGATATACATGATGGACTGTTGACAAAGAAGAAATTTAGTTTTAATACTTCAGCATATCATTAGGGAGACAAGCTGACTGAGTGAACCGAGCCTGGCATTTATCACTGAACCCAGATAAAAAGTCAGAGTTATGGTATTCTGCAACCTTCTTCCTGACAACCACTGACGGTGTTTGCAATCATTTCAGCAGTTTTCTCTGCTTTAATCCCAGGGCAGCGGCACGTGGGGGGCAAGGGAGAGTGGACGTTCCAGTGGAAGCACCTTAGATGCAGGATCCTTCCTTCTTAAATTCCATGGTCTCTGGGGGTACCTGTACTTGATGGTCTGTTTTATTAGCATATGATCATGAAAAAAGGTGAGAATTAATGACCCACTTTTTTAGCATATGATCAAAAAATAGTAAATGATACTTTCTTCACAGCTGTTACCTTATAAGATTTCAAGGCAAGTAATACAAAATGGACAGCTTGTAGAAGATAATACCTATCCCCTAAACTGTATCTCTACCTCTGGATCAGTACTAACTTAAAAATGCAATATCAAAGGCAACATAAAGCTCTGACAGTATGAGAGAGAATTTGCTCTCTGTGCTGCTTAGTAGATTCCAAAGTGTCCACTGACAACCGACAGCTCCCTGCGAACAGATTTGACCCAGTCCCTGAACATAGCTATATGTGTAGAAAGACTGGACTCACAGCCTGCATCCACTCATTCTGTTGTCCTCACAAAACCGTCACTAGGCAATAATACCACTCGAGAATTGCCTCGCTGAGACAACTGCTTCAGAGAAATATTTTACTTAGCAGAGGCAACTTTGCTGTTAAGATAATCCTGCTGCGGCTGCTGCTGCTTAGTCCTTCAGTCGTGTCCGATCCTATGAACTGCAGCCTGCCTGTCTCCTCCGTCCATGGGATTCTCTAGGCAAGAGTAGTAGAGTGGGTTGCCATGCACTCCTCCAGGGGATCTTCCCAACCCAGGGATCGGACCCAGGGATCGAACCCGGGTCTCCAGCAATGCAGGCAGATTCTTTACCACTGAGTCACCAGGGAAACCCTAAGAAAATTCTACCCACAGGATATGCCAACATAATTTTCTCTGAATATCCTGATGTAAAGACGACTTTTGTGTGTGTGTGCCTGTGTATCGAGTTGCTTCAGTCATGTCTGATTCTTTGCAACCCTAAGATCTGTAACCCACCAGATTCCTCTGTCCATGGGATTCTCCAGGCAAGAATACTGGAGTGGGTTGCCATGCCCTCCTCCAGGGGATCTTCCTGACCCAGAGATGGAACCCGAGTCTCTTATGTCTCCTGCATTGACAGGCGGGTTCTTTACCACTGGTGCCACCTGGGAAGCCCAACTTTTGTCTTTAATGAGAATAAAAAGAGCTGACTACAAAATTCTATTCATAAATAGGAAAAAGGTCTTTGTTGCCCAACATCTCATCTTATTAAAATCTATTCATTAGCACTTCTATAAAGTGACCACTGGTGTTCTCACTAATAATGGCCCTAAGGTTCTGTATTTCAAGACTCGGGAAGGCAGTGGCACCCGACTCCAGTACTCTTGCCTGGAAACTCCCGTGGACGGAGGAGCCTGGTGAGCTACAGTCCATGGGGTCACTAAGAGTTGGACACGACTGAGCGACTTCACTTCCACTTTTCACTTTCCTGCATTGGAGAAGGAAATGGCAACCCACTCCAGTGTTCTTGCCTGGAGAATCCCAGGGACGGGGGAGCCTGGTGGGCTGCCGTCTATGGGGTCGCACAGAGTCAGACACGACTGAGGTGACTTAGCAGTAGCAGCAGTGTTGATCCTCTGTACTTTATTTTGGCTGGGTTTTTTGTTGTTGCTGTTGTTCAAACTTAATGTAACAGAAAAAATTTTGTTTTGGAGAAATGGTAGCTGGGGGGGACGTTGTCGGGGGAGGCGTGCTAAAGGTGGTAAAGGGTAGAAAAGAAAAGCTGTTTTTCCTTATAAGTTTTTCAGTTCTGTTGGTCATTAATCAAATTGCATATATCATTTTTACTTTAATTTATTTAGCAATTATAAATGTAATACTATGCCCCAAAACTTTACAGTGTAAAATATCTTATTTGATATTCTCAGTAGACTTGTGGGTGGACACACATGTCCTTTCTTCCTTCTTCCATAGCTAAGTATTCGATATGGGAAAGTCATTTAAATTCCAATGACATGAGACTACTTTACTTGTCATACTGATATATAAAGCATATAAAGCACAAGACTTTATATATCAAACAAGGTAATGTGGAACAATTTGTACATATGCAATAGATCTTTTTATAACTGTAATATCATTAATAAGCATTTATTTTAATACCTACTCACAGTTTTTTTTAAAAAACAGGCTTTAAGCACGGCTGTTCTGTCTCGTTATATAGAAAGCCATTGAAAATAATGTAAGATTGCTTATGGTTTTATTGACCTCATGGCAAACTTTGATCTCGTACAAGAAACTGCTATTGTCATTGATGGTCATGACATTTATTATACCCCATATTTAAAAAGCAATTACTACATTTTATGATACACAGAATAATTATTATTATGTTAATAATCATTTTATATACACTTTGTGGCTTTTGTAATTATTTAACATTATGATCATAAATTTATAATAATTTTATTAGCAATTTGAAATTTAGAAACTAGATAAAAATTGATGGCTAAATTATTGATGTATACTTAAGCTTCTAGAATCAAATTTTCCTTCTTTCTAATTTCTAGCCATTATTTATATTATTAAGTTTGAACATTTTCATATGTTCATCTAATTGTGTGATTAGATCACACATCTAATTGTGTGATTTCTGCTTTGTTTTTAATTTTGAAGTGCCTAACAAGAATCTCATTTCTCATTCTGTGGGAAATTCTAATCTTACACATAAACATAGAAATTTTTCAGAGTATCTATCCCCATTAGATTTTCACATAGATGATTGTATTCAAATTGAAAAAATAACCTAAATATTTTTCTCCACATGTTCATTGGATTGTTTGCAATCCATTCCAATATTGTAATGTTCTCTTTTTCCCAAAAGGATCCATCTCACCTTTATATAGTTATTATAACTAGCATAAATAAAAAGAGAAAAATAGAAATGATTTGAAAAAATTAAATATAAAGTGAAAAATTAAAATTAAAATAAGAACAAGAGAAGAAAAATAATAAAAACTGTAAAGAAAATAATTTTATCCTCAATTCTTGTGCATTAATTTTTATACCTGCCAGCTCTTCTGTCCATGGGATTCTCCAGGCAATATACAAGAGTAAGTTGCCATGCCCTCTTCCAGGGGATCCTCCCAACCCAGGGATTGATCCCATGTGTCCTGGAGCTTCTGCATTGCAGGCAGATTCTTTACCACTGAGCCACTGGGAACGTCCTGTACACAAAGTTATCAGTTAATTCAAAACTGAGATAAAAATTGATGAAATAAATAAAATGTTAAACAAACTTTTCATGTCTTTAAAAATGCTAAAATACTACATTATACTACTAAGAAAATAGTACTCATAATTCCATGTTTTCTTTTTTTATTTCCATGGTTTTATCCAAATTGACAGAAAAACATACAAAGTAAAATAGCTACTATATGAACACTGACAAAACTCCACTTGTAACTGATTTTCCTTTGGTTCTAAAAGGCTCTCAATTGGAGAACTAGATCAGATATTTCCTTTAAACTATTTGATTTTCTAATGTGCTGTGCTTAATCCCTCAGTCCTGTCCAGCTCTTTGCAACCCCACAGACTGTAGCCCACCAGGCTCCTCTGTCAATGGAATTCTCCAGGCAAGAATGCTGGAGTGGACTGCCATGCCCTTCTCCAGGGAATCTTCCCAATCCAGGGATTGAACCCAGGTCTCCCACATTGCAGGCAGATTCTTTACCATCTGAGCCACCAGAGAAGCCCTAAAATACATTATACCTTATGCCTAAAAGTCTGCTTTTTAAGTTATTCAAAATATATAAACATAAAAATTATCTTAAGAAGCATTTTCAGCAGAAGCTTTTAGTTAAGCAGTATTTTAATGAAGTCAAAACATGAGAGTTTAGTTCTTTTGTAGGGATTAAACAAAGGGAACCAAAAGACGTATCCAAGAAGACCTCCCAAAATCCAATTACATAGTTCAGATTTTTCTGAAGTAACTGTTGTCCTTCAAATACAGTGCTATACTACGGAACCCTAATAAGCCTTAGTGTTATTTTGGGAGTATATACAAATTTTTAATAAAGTTACAGTTATCCACCTAATAATGACTTACAGGGATGCCTGTGTGAGAGTGCATGTCTGGGATTAAAATAGGTCTTTCTGTGAAACTGATTTACATAGCTTTTGCTTCATTTATCACTATGTTCAAACTAAACTTAAATCCCAGATGCATATTTATTTTCTAATAAGCACAACCAAAATGGTATTATAGGAATTAATCATTTCCTTTATTTATCTATATATGCTCTAAATAACCTACAAATTATTTATATCTTTTTTTTTGGAGTAAACTGAAAAGCAAGTTTTGTTTTATTGTAAAGTAGTCGACATGCAATATTATGTTAGCTTCAGGAGTGCTGTGCTTAGTTGCTCGGCCGTGTCTGACACTTTGCGACCCCATAGACTGTAGCCCACCAAGCTCCCCATCCATGGGGATTCTCCAGGCAAGCATACTGGAGTGGGGGTGGCCATGCCCTCCTCCAGGGCATCTTCCCAACCAGGGGCCAAACTCAGGTCTCCCTCATTGCAGGCAGGTTCTTTACCTTCTGAGCCACCAGGGAAGCCCAAGAATACTGGAGTGGGTAGCCTATCCCTTCTCCAGAGGATCTTTCCAACCCAGGAATTGAACTGGGGTCTCCTGCATTGTAGGCGGATTTCAGGTATACTACATAATGATTTGACATTTGGATACACTGTTTTTTTTATTAGACCACTTTACTGAGGTATGACTGATATAAAAATAGGTGTAAATATTTAACATATACAAATGGATTAAAAGAAATTTCTAAGAAAAGAAATGTACAAAAGAAGGAAAAGAGAGCCCAAAGGCACAATCTAGAGCATGTCAACTTGTAGCAAATTCAGGAATCAAAATAGAGAAAACAATGAGTCAAAAAATAGGATCCACACAGGAAGGAAGAAACCTGGAGAGAGCAATTTTATGATAGTCAGAAGATTTCATAGAGGAGATAGGCATCAAGTTCAAAGCTACTAAGACGTCAAACAGGGGTGAAGGAACGATACTTGATTTAACATTATGCTAGTTATTAGAGAGGGTCTTCCCTAGTGGCTCAGTGGTCTCTTGCCAAGCAGAACACGCAAGTTTGATCCCTGGGTCAGGAAGATACCCTGAAGAAGGAAATGGCAATCCATTACAGTATTCTTGCCTGGGAAATCCCACGGACAGAGGAGCCTGGCAGGCTATAGTGCCTGGGGTCACAAGAGTCAAACACGACTTAGCAACTAAAGAACAAACAACAGCTTTTGGAGAACAAGAAAAAAGCAATTAGAGGACAGAAGGGCAAGCAAACCTTGTCAGAGCCGGAGGTGTGGAAGTGGAGACAACTCATGAAAGCATATGGAACAATAATTGGTAGGAAAGTGTCAACAAGGGAAGATATTATTTTAAATGGAGGACAGTGGAGCTTGATTTGTATACATTATTTTTTTCAAGCATGAAAGCATGAATCTTAGAAACAAAACATTGAAACCAGAGCTAAGTCAAAACATAGTCATTTTTAATCTATTGCCTTATTTGTCTAAATTTTTTGCAAATTTCCTCATTTTTATTTTAATGATAAGAAAGAATTTTCATTCTTTTATTCCCTTGCTTCCATTGGTTTGTTTTTAATGACACATGTGTTACATGGTCATGTTATTTTTTTTAAGTGTCTCAATAAATCCAAACTAAGAAATAAATACAAGAAAAATTTGGAGTATCTCTTTCTGTGCTTATCCCATCAACTTGCCAGATGGTCTTCATGATGTCAATTTATTCCAAACTTTTTCAATACATGTACAAATGCAGGAACTTGAGTTATGTCTGACTGTTACATTAAAGGTACCTCTTTACTGACAAGAAGATAAAAGAAAATGAATTAATATTAACTGAATATTTGCTCTGTTACTACCAATAGAGTTCATCATCATTCTATAATGTCATTTTTACTTGAAAAATTTTTTTGAAAAATATATATTAAAATAAAAATTATGTATTATGGAACAGAATACAAAATATACATGTTTTAAATGGATGAAGTAATGAGAGTTTAGAGAAGTCTCTTGAGTACGGAACATTCTGGTAATAAGACTTATTCAGCTTCTCACCCAGATCCACTTATCACCTGTGTGGTTTACCAGTTGTTGTTGTTTTATTGTTTAGTTGCTCAGTGGTGTCTGACTCTTGTGACCCCATGAACTGTAGCCTGCCAGGCGTCTCTGTCCATGGGGTTTCTCCATCAAGAATATTCGAGTGGGTTGCCATTTTCTCCTCCAGAGGATCTTCCCAACTCAGAGATCAAACCTGCGTCTCCTGCACTGGCAGGAAGATTCTTTACCTCTGAGCCACTGGTCTAATCATTAATAAAAAGCTATGCTTGTGCTAAATAAAATACATATTTTTTATGTCTAATCCACACAGTAATAGTGAGGTAAATAGATATTATCATCCATATAAAATGATGGAGTTTTCAGACTTTCCTGGTGGTTCAGTGGTTAAGAATCTGCCTGCCAATGCAGGGGACATCAATTGAATCCCACGTCTAGGAAGAGTCCTCATGCTGAGGGGCAACTGAGCCTGTGTGCTGCAACAACTGAAGCCTGTGCACGCTAAGGCCTGTGCTCGGCAACTAGAGGAGCCACCGCAGTGAGGAGCCTGAGCACGGCAACTCGAGAGTAGCCATGGCTCTAGTTTTCTCTAGCTGCAACTAGAGAAAGCCGAAGTGCAGCAACAGACCCAGCACAGCCAAAAATAAGTAAATTTTAAAAAAAGATGGTGTTTTTATCAGAAATGCATACCTACTAAGAAAGTATAGCATTAATATAATGTAACTCACCTAGAGTCAGACATCCTGAAATGTGAAGTCAAGTGGGCCTTAGGAAGCATCACTACAAAGCTAGTGGAGGTGATAGAATTCCAGTTGAGCTGTTTCAAATCCTAAAAGATGATGCTGTGAAAATGCTACACTCAATATGTCAGCAAATTTGGAAAACTCAGCAGTGGTCACAGGACTGGAAAAGGTCACTTTTCATTCCAATCCCAAAGAAAGGTAATGCCAAAGAATGTTCAAACAACTGCACAACTGCACTCATCTCACAGACTAGCTAAGTAATGCTCAAAATTCTCTAAACCAGGCTTCAACAGTACGTGAACCATGAACTTCCAGATGATCAAGTTGGATTTAGAAAATGCAGAGGAACCAGAGATCAAATCGTCAACATCCACTGGATCATCAAAAAAACAAGAGAGCTCCATAAAAACATCTATTTCTGCCTTACTGATTACTCCAAAGCCTTTGACTGAGTGGATAACAACAAATTGTGGAAAATTCTGAAAGAGATGGGAGTACCAGACCACCTGGCCTGACTCCTGAGAAATCTGTATGCAGATCAAGAAGCAACAGTTAGAACTGGACATGGAACCACAGACTGGTTCCAAATCAGGAAAGGAGTAAGTCAAGGCTGTATATTGTCACCCTGCTTATTTAACTTATATGCAGAGTACATCATGCAAAATACCAGGCTGGATGAAGCACAAGCTGGAATCAAGATTGCCAGAAGAAATATCAATAACCTCAGATACGCAGATGACACAAGCCTTATGGCAGAAAGTGAACTAAAAAGCCTCTTGATGAAAGTGAAAGAGGAGAGTGAAAAAGTTGACTTAAAACTCAACATTCAGAAAACTAAGATCATGGCATCTGGTCCCATCACTTCATGGCAAATAGATGGGGAAACAGTTTCAGACTTTACTTTGGGGGCTCCAAAATCACTGCAGATGGTGGCTGCAGCCATGACATTAAAAGACACTTGCTCCTTGGAAGAAGAGCTATGACCAACCCAGACAGCATATTAAAAAGCAGAGACATTTCTTTGCCAACAAAGATCCATCTAGTCAAGCTACGGTTTTTCCAGTAGTCATGTATGGATATGAGAGTTGGACTATAAAGGAAGCTGAGCACCAAACAATTGATGCTTTTGAACTGTGGTATTGGCAAAGACCCTCAAGAGTCCCACGGATGGCAAGGAGATCCAACCAGTCCATCCTAAAGGAAATCAGTCCTGAATATTCATTGGAAGGACTGATGCTGAGGCTGAAACTCCAATCCTTTGGCCACCTGGTGCAAAGAACTGATTCACTGGAAAAGACCCTGATGCTGGGAAAGATTGAAGGCAGGAGGAGAAGAGGATGACAGAGGATGAGATGGCTGGATGGCATGACTGACTCAATGCACATGAGTTTGAGTAAGCTGCAGGGGTTGTTGATGGACAGGGAAGCCTGGCTTTTTGCAGTCTGTGGGGTCGCAAAGAACTGAACTGAACTGCAAATATTCATTGAGTATCTTTGTACCAGTGTCTGTTCTAGGTGAAGGAGATGGAATAATGAACAAGACAAGAAAAGTCACTCTTCTAATAGAGCTTACATTCATGTAAGGGAAGATAATAAAACTTAATAAAACAAAAAGAAAGCATTAAGGGTAATATGTACAATGAAGAGAGTTTGAGGAAGCTGGGGTGGCATAGCATGAATTTTGAATTAGCTGGCCAGATGAGGCAGGAGAGTGAGCTTTCTAGGGGACAGGAGAACGGTCAAAGCATCCTCAGGTGAACTGAGCTTGGAATGTTGGGGTTAGAAGTGTAACATGAGGAACCAGGAGCTGAAGAGGCTGGACACATAAGGATTCATAAACAGTGGTGAGAAGCATGGAGTTTAAAAATGTTGGGAAGTCACGGAAGGATTTTAAGCAGAGGTATAATATTATGGGACTCACAATTTCTATTATTCTCCTCTATAGAAAATGAATCACAGGAGATCAAGACAAGTAAGGGAATGGGTTAGGAGGCTATTGTATAGATGGTAATAAATAATGGTGACTGAATTAGAGTATCCAAAATAGGGTACTGTGATTCTCCAAAGCTCAAGTTGAGGGTCAAACACAGGAGAAAAAAGGATCAAAAAAGATCTGTTAGTGAAAGGAGAAAAATGGGAGAGATTGGAAATCAAGTCATGATTATTTGTGTTATTACTGTTATAAATTCATTGGAAGCATTCATTGAGTGGAGCCAAGAAATGTTCTGAGTGTTATCGTGTATATTCCTTATGCCATCCCCACGAGGAAGGCACTGTCATTACCCGCTTATACAATAAGGAGGCGCAAAGTGGTTAAGTAAATTCTTTAACCTCCCATTACTAGTACAGGGTAGAGATAATTCAAATGTGGGCCATCTGACATCAGACACACACTTTAGAACTCTCCCTTAACCTATCTAGACAGCATATTAAAAATCAGAGACATTACTTTGCCAACAAAGGTCCATCTAGTCAAGGCTATGGTTTTTCCAGTGGTCATGTATGGATGTGAGAGTTGGACTATAAAGAAAGCTGAGCACCAAAGAATTGATGCTTTTGAACTGTGGTGTTGGAGAAGACTCTTGAGAGTCCCTTGGACTGCAAGGAGATCCAACCAGTCCATCCTAAAGGAGATCAGTCCTGAGCGTTCATTGGAAGGACTGATATTGAAGCTGAAGCTCCAATACTTTGGCCACCTGATGTGAAGAGCTGACTCATTAGAAAAGACCCTGAGGCTGGGAAAGATTGAGGGCAGGAGGAGAAAGGGACGACAGAGGATGAGATGATTGGATGGCATCACCAACTCAATGGGCATGAATTTGGGTAAGCTCTGGGACTTGGTGGACAGGGAGGCCTGGCGTGCTGTGGTCCATGGAGTCGCAAAGAGTCGGACACAACTGAGCAACTGAACTGAACTGAAGTATCTCCAAATGGTGATAGAGGTGGCTATGGGACAAATTAACAGTTTTCTCTAAGTTTCAGAAGATGAAGATCAGAAGGAAGGATGTTCTTAGGCACAGGGTATGGCAGAGCACATATTTTCTGAAAACTCTAGAGATAGTGGCTATGCATATATGTAAAGAGATTTATTTGACTAAGAACACATGCTGTGGTGGCAAATGAATCTATGAGAATTGAAAGATATCAAGGAAGGAAGACTTCCTCTTCTATTCCAGATCCAGGAAGCCTCCTCCAAGCAGTACCTCTTAGGTCAGACACTTTCCTTCATACTAGATCATCAGTTTTAAATACTAACAAGTGCCCTGACTACTGCAGATCAGTGGACAGACCAGGAGATTAAGACTGATGTGACCAGGCTTCTTCATTTTAACAATGAAACATCATAGTTGAAACCATTGAGCATGATTATTCAGATCTAAAGATTCTCCAGTTTTCCTCTATTTATAGGAATGTGTGTGTTAGTCACTCAGTCTTGTCCGACTCTTTACAGCCCTATGGACTGTAGACCTCCAGGCTCTTCTGTCCATGGGGTTTCCCAGGCAAAAATACTGGACTTAATTGCCATTCCCTTCTCCAGGGGATCTTCCTGACCCAGGGACCAAACCCCGGTCTCGCACACTATGGGCAGATTCTTTACCATCTGAGCCACCTGGGAAGCCCCATTTATAAGGAATAGCCATAGCTAAACATTGTCTCTATCAGTAAGTTTAAAACATAATTTGTAGCCAATCCAGTTTAGCTACTTCCCTCACAACAGGCACCACCTCTTCAAAGGATGTGAAGTCATGCCATGATTTGAAGTAGTTCTGATAGTTTACTATTAAGTCACTTTACAAGGCTTCCCTGGTAGCTCAGACAGTGAAGAATCTGCCTCCAATGCAAGAGACCTGGGTTCGATCCCTGGGTTGGGAAGATCCTCTGGAGAAAGGAAAGACTACCTACTCCAATATTCTTGTCTGGAGAATTCCATGGCCAGAAAGGCTGCCAGGCTATAGTCCATGAGGTTGCAAAGAGTCAGACATGACTGAGCGACTAATACTTCCACTTTCTTTCACTTTCACAAGTCATTTTACAAAGAGAAGCTCCCCAAAATACACTGAGCAAAGACAGCATTATTTGGTTTTCTGTTTTTCAGTAAGATAGAACATATTTGAATTTATAACTGTTAGCATTCATCTAAATATCTGGTATTTTATTTTAATTGTATCATATATACCTAAGAAATGCTGGGCTGGAAGAAGCACAAGCTGGAATCAAGATTGCTGGAAGAAATATGAATAGCCTCAGGTATGCAGATGACACCACCCTTATGGCAGAAAGTGAAGAGGAACTAAAAAGCCTCTTAATGAAAGTGAAAGAGGAGAGTGAAAAAGTTGGCTTAAAGCTCAACATTCAGAAAACGAAGATCATGGTATCTGGTCCCATCACTTCATGGCAAATAGATGGGGAAACAGTGGAAACAGTGTCAGACTTTATTTTTCTGGGCTCCAAAATCACTGCAGATGGTGACTGCAGCCATGAAATTAAAAGATGCTTACTCCTTGGAAGGAAAGTGATGACCAACCTAGATAGCATATTCAAAAGCAGAGACATTACTTTGCCAACAAAGGTCCATCTAGTCAAGGCTATGGTTTTTCCAGTAGTCATGTATGGATGTGAGAGTTGGACTGTGAAGAAAGCTGAGTGCTGAAGAATTGATGTTTTTGAACTGTGGTGTTGGAGAAGACTCTTGAGAGTCCCTTGGACTGCAAGGAGATCCAACCAGTCCATTCTAAAGGAGATCAGCCCTGGGTGTTCTTTGGAAGGAATGATGCTAAAACTGAAACTCCAGTACTTTGGCCACCTCATGTAAAGAGTTGACTCATTGGAAAAGACTCTGATGCTGGGAGGGATTGCGGGCAGGAGGAAAAGGGGATGACAGAGGATGAGATGACTGGATGGCATCACTGACTTGATGGACGTGAGTTTGAGTGAACTCCAGGAGTTGGTGATGGACAGGGAGGCCTGGCGTGCTGTGATTCATGGGGTCACATAGAGTTGGACACAACTGAGCGACTGAACTGAACCCCCAAAAGATCATTAAAACCTAATACAAATGGAGGGATCCTTTAATGACAGGAATCTACCATATTGTGGGATGAATTGTGTTCCCTCCAAAAGGTATATCCTAACCCCTGGTATCTGTGACTGTGACCCTATTTGGAAATATGATGTTTGCAGATGTACTTAAGATGTATATTAAGGACTATCTCTGGTATCCAGTGGTTAAGGATCAGCCTGCCAATGCAGGGACATGGATTCAATCCCTTGTCCTGGAAGATCCCACAGGCCATGGAGCAGCTAAGCCCAGGAGCCTCAACTACCAAGCTCATGCTCTAGAGCCCATGCTCCGGCCCTCCTGCCTTGACTATTGTAATAAGACAATGAACCCTATCACCGGGGCTTCCCTGGTGACTCAGTGCCAAAAAGTCTGCCTGACAACACAGGAGATGAGGGAGATGCAGGTTTGATCCCTGGGTCAGGAAGATGCTCTGGAGAAGGAAATGGCAACCTACTCCAGTGTTCTCACCTGGGAAATCCCAGGGACAGAGAAGCCTGGTGGGCTACAGTCCATAGCATCACAAAGAGTCAGACATGACTGAGTGTCTGAGCATGCACACACTCTATCACTTAGAGTCCTGTTTACAAGACAGTGTTCAGAAAAATGAACAGTCCAGATACTTTCAAAAACATGTATGACAGAGGAGAGATTGTTTTCAGTGGGAAGTGGAGGAGAAGTTTCAGAAACATACTCATATAAAAGGGCCCTGAGGAAAGTGTATGAAATTGGACACTGCATAGGGAAGAGTATTGAAAATTCAGGCCACCAGCAAAAGAAGTTAATTTATTGCCATGGCAGAGACCCTTGGGCAACTTCCTGCTTTGCCCAAGCAATTTGGGTCCTCTGAAGCATATCCATGAAGAGGAAGTGATTGGAGAATAAGGAGAGGTGTTCTCTGTGAGAACCACCCTACTTTTGCACAGCTCAAGCACACAGCCCTCAGAGGAAATATAATCAAGGGCCAGCATCAGCGATTTCATGGATCTGGCACTGAATATTAATCTTATAGTGGCTGCACTGATTTCTGCAAGGGTTTTCCCAAATGGGACACAAACCCCATCACACAGGAAAACATCAGAAGGAGAAAAGACAGGAGGTTCATCTTTCTCTGATACTTGTGAAAGTGTTTACACACCATCTTCAATATGTACCCAGGAGTGTGAAGTGTGTGACAAACTTTGTAGGTAGCAACACTCAACTTTTTTTTTTCCTACCATAAAACACACATACTACTTTGTCATTGTCATCATTTCCAATTTAACAGCCATTAGTTCACCCTTTTCTTCCTCACTTAAGATGACATTTAAAGGCAAGAATGTAAGAGTTACATTACTATAAATCTACTCTAAGAAATAAGTTACATGAAAACTTGTAGGGATTTTACAGTTTTCTCTACAAATTGCTAATGAAATAACTATTAACTTTGACACAATAGTCTTCTATGATGCCAAGCAGTTATTAACTAGTCCAATTTGGCTGGTTAAATAACCTCTTTGTTGAAATCTTTAAACATACAAGAACATTTTTTTTTTTAATCCAGAAATGCACATGAAGACATTCATTTATAATGAAAAGAGAAAATGGTTCATTGATAATGACTAAAACTGCAATATGAAATGAATTATTTATCATCAAAGTAAGTCATTAGTTAATACAATCTTCAGTTCAGTCACTCAGTTGTGTCCAACTCTTTGCGACCCCATGAATCGCAGCATGCCAGGCCTCTATGTTCATCACCAACTCCCGGAGATCACTCAGACTCACGTCCATGGAGTCAGTGATGCCATCCAACCATCTCATCCTCTGTCGTCCCCTTCTCCTCCTGCCCCCAATCCCTCCCAGCATCAGAGTCTTTTCCAATGAGTCAACTCTTCAGTATATGCAATACCTTACAAATACAAACACTTACATAGAAAATGTAAAATGTGAAGCAATGCTAAGAAGATGAGCAGCTCCTCCCTAGGGAGACCAGGAGCAGAGACCGTGGCTCATAAAATACATCAGTATGCACAGAGATGTGCTATCATTCTGAGGACTCTGTAGTTCTCAATGACTTTAGCATGAGGACTGTTTATTATGGGTGGAGCCTCAAATTTAGAGAATCAGAAAGATAGTGGAGAGTCTTAGAGTCCATGCTAAGGAATTGTACTTTCCTCCTGTGGAGAATGGAGGTGAGTGGGGAGACTTAGAGAAGGGACATGAGTTAGGAAACCATTGAATTTATTAGATGGAAGATGTTCCAACAAAGACTGCAGCACTGGAGATGAATGAATTATCAAAATGTTAAGTTGTAATTGACAGAAAGGGTCACCATTAGAAGGTAGAAAAAGGAAGGAAGAAAGGGAAATTGAGGATAACTCCAGGATACTGGATTGGGTAACTGAAAAAAATGGTGGTGCCTTTCAAAAGGAATCATTTATTTTTGTTTTATTTTATTTAACTTTACAATATTGTATTGGTTTTGCCATATATCAAAATGAATCTGCCACAGGTATACATGTGTTCCCCATCCTGAACCCTCCTCCCTCCTCCCTCCGCATACCATCCCTCTGGGTCGTCCCAGTGCACTAGCCCCAAGCATCCAGTATCGTGCATCGAACCTGGACTGGTGACTCGTTTCATATATGGTATTATACATATTTCAATGCCATTCGCCCAAATCATCCCACCCTCTCCCTCTCCCACAGAGTCCAAAAGACTGTTCTATACATCAGTGTCTCTTTTGCTGTCTCATATACAGGGTTACTGTTACCATCATTTATTTAATCAGAGGCTATTTATTGAGAACTTAACATGTGTGTGTTAGTTGCTTGTGCTAACTGGCTCAGTCGTGTCCAACTCTTTGTGACCCCAGGGACTGTAGCCCGCCAGGCTCCTCTGTCCATGGGGATTCTCCAGGCAAGAATACTGGAGCAGGTTGCCTGCCCTCCTCCAAAGAATCTTTCCAACCCAGGGATCGAACCCAGGTCTCCCACATTCCAGGCAGATTCTTTGACATCTGAGCCACCAAGGAAGCCCTGCTTAATATGTACTTGTATATATTACCGTGTGCAGCGCACACACTTGGTAAAACATAAGAAGAGGAGTAGTATTACATAACAACTCAAATGTAGTCTCTAGATTCAGAAGAACTGAGTTCAAATCTAAGGTTTATGCGTCATAATTGACTAGCAGTTTACTTTTCTAAGTCTCACTTTGCGTAACTGTAAAATGGACTATGAGAGTCATGGACCTACCTGCTGCAAAGAATGCCGTTTATTGACAGCCTGAGCTGCGGGCATATTAGGAGCCGCTTCAATTTTTGAGTAAGTGCATGTGGTCCCAGGACAGCTCCCCACGAAACTGTGTGATTCCAGCATATAGGTATAGACATAGAGTTCCAAGGAATGGAATTAAGAGTCCCAGAATAAATTCTTACATTTACAGCCCATTCACTTTTGACAAGCATGCCAGAGTAATTCGATGAAGGAAAGAGAATAATGCCTTCATCAAACAATACTAAAACAACTGGATAGCCACATGGAAAAGGATGAAACTGAACCCCTATATCCCACCATATATAAAAAATTAACTCAAAATAGATCAGAGAACTAATACAACTCATAGGAAAATAGGCATGTGGTATGTAACCTTGGGATAGGGAATGGTTTCTTAAAAAAAAAAAATAAAACACCAAAACACAAGTAACAAAAGAAAAATATAGATAAATTTGTACTCATCAAGTTTTAAAACTTACTGTTTATAAAGGATACCAAGCAAAAAGTAAAAGACTTCACACAGAATGAGAAAAAAAGATTTGCAAATCATGTAGCTGACAAGGAATTTCTATCCAGAATATATAAAAACTCAAAACTCAACAATAGAAAGACAACTCAGTTTCAAAATGAGCAAAAAACTTGACTAGACATTTCTCAAAAAAAAAAAAAAAAAAAAACATGCAAATAGCCAGTAAGCACAAGATGTTCCACATTAGTCTCTAGGGAAATAGAAACCAAAACTGCACTCACTAGGATAGTTAGATTTTTTTAAAAGCCAGATGATAAGCAGTATTGGTGAAGATGTGGAGGTACTTTATTGATGAGAATGTAAAATATCACTTTGGAAAACAGTTTGACACTGCTTCAAAATAGTGAACAAATAATTACCATATAATCCAGCAATTTCAGTCCTAGGTATATACCCAAGAGAAATGAAAACATTTTCATGTAAAAACTTGTACAAGTGTTCATATCAGCATTACTCATAGTTGAGTCAAAGTGGAAAAACCTAAATGTCCATTAATTGATGAATGAATAAACAACATTGGTACGTCCATACCGTGTTATTTAGCAATAAAAAATGAAGGGACACATGCCACAACAAGGATAAACCTTGAAAACCTCGTGATAATCGAAAGAAATCGATTATTTTGTCACGAAAGGCCACATATTGTAGGATTCCATTTAAATAAAATTTCCAGAATAGGTAAATCCATAGGGACAGAAAGTAGATTGAGGATTTCCAGGGTCTGGAAGAGAGGGTAATGAGAGGCCAGTGGAATGCTGAAAATGCTCTAAAATCAGATTGTGGTAATAGTTGCACAGCTCTGTCAACATACCTAACCCTACTTAACTGTACACGTTTTTAAGTGTATGATTTGTTTTGTATGATTTTTTGTTTTATTTTGATGTTTATTTATTTGTTTACTTGGCTGCACCACATCTTAGTTGCAGCATGCAGAATCTTCTGTCTCTGCTGCATGATGTTTTAATATACATATACACTGTGAAATGATTACCACAATCAAGTTAATTAACATAGCCGTCATTTCACATAACCTTTTTTTTTTTTTAATGAGAACAATTAAGATATACTCTCAGCACGAACTTATGGCTACAGGGGAGAAGGGTCAGGGAGAAGTACAGAGTGTTTGAGATGGACATGTACACACTGCTGTACTTAAAACAGATAACCACCAAGGACCTACTATATAGCACAGGGAACTCTGCTCAATATTATGTAACAATCTAACTGGGAAAAGAATTTGAAAAAGAGTAGATACATGTATATATATAACTGAAACACTTTGTTGTACAATTGAAACTAACACAATATTGTTAGTCAACTATACTCTAATATAAAATAAAAAGTTAAAAACAGCCTACTCTCAGCAAATTCCAAGTATAAAAAATAGCATCATTAAGTACAGTCATTATGCTGTACATAAGATCTCCAGAATTTATTCATCTTACATAGCTGAAACTCTGTATTCCTTGACCAATTTTTCTCCATTTCCCAACTTCTGGCCCCTGATAACCACCATTCTATTATCTGCTTCTATGAATTCAACTGTTTTAGATTCCAACATATAAGTGAAATCATTCACTGTTTCTCCCGTGTTTCCTGGCTTATTGCATTTAGCATAACATTCTCTAGGGTCATCCATGTTGTTGCAAATGGCACAATTTCCTTCTTTTTTAAGGATGCATAATATCCCATTGTATGCACATGCTATATTTTCTTTATTCATTTGTATGTCAACAAACACAGGTTGACTCCAAATATTGCGTGTTGTGAAAAATACTGCAGTGAACATGAAATTGCAGATATCTCTTCCAGATATGATATTTATTTCATTTCATTTGGCTATATACAGAGAAGTGGGGTTTTGGGTCATATTGTAGTCTTGGTCTTAATTTTTTGTGAAACTTCCACATAATTTTCCAAAATGACTATACCGATTTATTCCCACCAAAAGTATACAAGGGTTCTCCTCCACAAGATAATACCTGTTATCCTGTATTATTTTGATAAAAGTCATTTTAACAGGCATGAGATAATACCTTTCCCTGATGATTTGTGATGTTGAACACTTTCTTATACACCTGTTGGCTATTTGTGTATCTTCATTTGAGAAATGTCTGTTCAGTTCCTTTGACCATTTTTTAATTGGACTCTTTTCTTCCTATTGGTTTGTTTTCAGTCAGTTCAGATCAGTCGCTCAGTCATGTCCGACTCTTTGCAACCCCATGAATCGCAGCACACCAGGCCTCCCTGGCCATCACCAACTCCCGGAGTTCACTCAGACTCACATCTATCGAGTCAGTGATGCCATCCAGCCATCTCATCCTCTGTCGTCCCCTTCTCCTCCTGCCCCCAATCCCTACCAGCATTAGAGTCTTTTCCAATGAGTCAGCTCTTCGCATGAGGTGGCCAAAGTACTGGAGTTTCAGTTTTAGCATCATTCCTTCCAAAGAACACCCAGGGCTGATCTCCTTCAGAATGGACTGGTTGGATCTCCTTGCAGTCCAAGGGACTCTCAAGAGTCTTCTCCAACACCACAGTGCAACAGCATCAATTCTTCACTGCTCAGCTGTTCCTTATATATTTTGGATATTAACTCCTTATCAGATATATGGCTTGAAAATATGTTCTCCCCTTCCTTAAATTGTCTCCTTACTCTATTATTTATTTTACTGACCAAAAGCTCCTTTTATTTTGATGCCATCCCATTTCCCTATCTTTGCTTTTGTTGTCTGTGTTTATGCAGTCATATCCAAAAAATCACTGCTCAGACCAATGTCAAGAAAATTTTTCCCTATGTTTTCTTCCAGTAGTCTTACTATTTCCAGTCCAATGTTTATTAACTGTGCATTTTCAATGGGTAGATTATCAGATATGTGCTTAATCAGATATGAATTATATGCTAATAAACCTGGTTTATAAAATTCATTTTAAAAACAATGAATTGATAACTTATTAAAGATTATACTGTATTTCAATGTACAAAATGAGAAAAAAAATAGTTTAAACGTTATGTTTAAACGTTCCTAGAACTGTCATAAGAAAGTGTGGCAGACTCGGTGGCTTAAAACAATAGAAATTTATTTTCTCATAGTCTGGAGGCTAGAAATTTGGAATAAACATGTTGTCAGACTTGGGTCTCTCTGAAAGCTCTGAGGAAGAATCTTTTCCATGCTTATCTTATTGCTTCCAGCAGTTCATTGGCACTCTGTGACTTGAAGATGTTATCACTCCAACCTCTGTCTTTATCTTCACATGGCCATCTTCCCTCCTCATCTCTCTGTCTTCTATTCTTATAAAGACACCAGTTATATTGGATTGAGACTATTCTAATGATCTCATATTAATAGAATTATAATACATCAGCAAAAGCCTTGCTTCCAAACAAGATCATATTTATAAGTACTGGGGATTAGAATTTTAACATACATTTTGGGGGCCAAAATTCAACCCCATAATAGACTGTAAGTTATTTTAATTGATCTTCTTATCTAGCCCCTTGTTTTGAATAGTTTAGTGTTAGAAACAAAGTAGATACTAAATAAATATTCATTGACTCATTAAACCATTCAATCTATATAGCTGTCTACCTTAATTTGAAAGATCTTTAGGGATAGAGTCTATAATCTTACTTGAATTTATGCCCTAATGTTTAATTAAAGGAGTACTTCCTTCTAATCAAAGGCTTTGTATTTGCATTCTTTTCCAAAATAATTGCCTAATGGATTGTTTGCTGAATTGATCCAGTCACTTAAGTGGAACCCTGTTAACTGGTCAACTCATTCAAAATGATTTTGAATTTAGCCCCATTGACTCAGCCTTTAAAACAATTTAAGTTAATTTCCTCTTGCTTTGTTCTTAGTAAAAATGAAGAATGTTCTCATAATAACCCTTTATCCTTCTCATATCCAGGCCAAACAATCCCAAATTCTATAATCTCTCATTCAAGTTCAGACATGGATTTTTAGGGCATTCCAAATACATTAGAAATGTGCATTTGATAATTTTTGTTTTAAGAGCAACTAAAGCTCCTTATTATTACACAATCCTATTTACCTACGTCACTCTACCTTAAAAAGAAAAACACACAAAAACGCCAAGTAGACTTCTTCAAATATCTAATGCTTAATGAAAGGATTTTTACTATAGATCATAAGCCCTTTGCTACTCTTTAATCTCTATTATATGCACAATTTTCTTGAAATTTCTTCTGTGGCTAAAAGTTACAATCATCTACTGTTAAAAAGCATACCTTGAAAAGCATCAACTTTGTCAACTTGTGCCTTACGAAGGATGAATCCAAAAGGCCAAAGTATAAAGAACTCCTGAAACACCCCTTTATTTTGATGTATGAGGAGCGCGCCGTCGAGGTCGCATGCTACGTGTGTAAAATCCTGGATCAAATGCCAGCCACCCCGAGCTCCCCCATGTATGTCGATTGATGTCGCTGCTACGTCAGACTCTAGACAAAGGGCTGAGAGGAAGCAAGACGTACAGAACCTTCATCCCTACCACAGTGTTTTTATTGCTCGCCAGACACCATGCACACCACGACTGGTGTTTGTTTCCATCCCGTCTGTATACTCCCGCCACCCCGAACGCGCATCCCCGTGCGACCCGAGCACCCGCGCAGCGTCAGTGCCGGTCAGAGACCTCGCCTGCTCTCCCGTGAACGTGGATGTCAGTACGATCAGCTTGCTGACTGTGATAAGACCACATTGTAAACTCATTTCTAGACTTGAAGCCTGGAGACGCAGCTGCTGGAAGGGTGTTTCGTCAGGCTTCCGAATGCTGGATGGATGCGGTGGTGGCCACGCTGTGTCTGAATGCAGGCTCTGGGCTGGAGCGCGAGGCAGGCACGGCCGGCGAGACACCTTGCCTTCCGGAGCTGGGAGACGGAGGAGGGGTAGACTTTCTTCACCAAGTGCAATAGGTTGACTGATTGGACCTTCTGTTGTTTGACAGTCACTGTCCACGCTTGGGGATCCATGTGCTCAGCCAAATTCCCTGTTTGAAATATCACGTTAAATTAGAGCACGTTTATCTTTACCAAAAACCGTGCTGCGTTCAGAGAGGAGAACGTGAAAATGCCGAGACGGGACAGAACGTGTTCTTTTCTCCCCCGCCCACCCCCAGTCCTCTGCCCTCCATCGGGGAGACTCAGGAGTCTGCCACGCGTCAGAGAAGGTGCTGATTCTCAGAATTCGGTGTGCTGCCAATTGGATGTTCCACCTGCCACAAACCACCCGGGCTGAGAAGGGAAGAATACGGAGGGCAAAGTTTACAGATGTTTTTAATCCTAGAATCCTGTCTGGAACAACTCGTAGCAGCTATGTATTTCCCCTGGTCCCAAGCCTGATGCTCTGGCCACCATAACTCACTGACGGGGAGAAGTAGCTGGTAGCAATGTGCCTTGACTGATCAGATAAAGATGTCTTTCAGGCAGCGAAAGACCAGATCTCAGCTGTGTGACATGCCTGGTCCAGGTCTGCAGCTTCTGCGTCTCTTTCCCCACCTGTGTGGTCTGTTGCCCCTACGTGACTCTTGCTTGATCCAGTATCTCACCTTTTTCCCTATAACAGAAACCTTTATGATTACCAGGGATGTTCCTTACCAAGAATTTGTACAGCCCCCAGTGTATCCCATGATCTCAAGTTTAAAAGGCTGAGAAGGTGGGGCCCAGCTGATGTGGCAGGGGATGGAAGAACATCTCTTCTAGAGATAACACTTGACCAGAGGAGGATTTCTTTTACATGAGTTCCTCACCTACAAGATTCTAGCAGGTCACCACATTTCTTACGATTGGAATTCTACAAAAAACAACCCTAAAACCAAAAAACCCCCAAAGAGCCCCAGAATAGTTCTAGGAGGCCGTTGAAATTTGCATCTTCTGCTGTCCTTCCTCCCTTCCCCACGAGCCGGGTCTCCATGGTCTCCCTCCGGCCCCCCGGCCGCCCTGCGTAGGTGTGACGGTCAAGTCTGTCCAGCGGCGCCGTGAGCAGCTCACGCCCACTGGAGCGTAAAGCGGCAGAGGTCTGAGACGCGGCAGATGCCGTGATGGAACCAAACAGCGGTGGGTGTCGCTGTGTCTCCTCCCAGGTGACAGTCACGGACACTTCTCAACAACAAAGGGAGGATGGTGCTGTTTACAGTTACATCCTGTCAATTTCTGAATTCACCAGTGGTTTCTCGCTTTGGTCCACTCGCCTGATCTTCCTGTTTTCTCTGCCGTGGCATCGAAACCCCAGATTTCCCAGCCTCGGAGGGGAAGCCCTGCAGCGCCTGCCCCTGACCATGCCAAGCCATCGCCCCCCATCCCCACGGCTCCCGGGGACTCAGGAGGACTCCAGATCTCCGTGGTCACCCTTCTGTCTGGCTCCGAGTGGGGTCACTTTGCCATATGCAGATGGAGAGGAACACAGTGCTGACCGTCCAGGAGCTGATCTGACTGTTCTCTCATGTGGATGACCACATAAAAAAGGCAATTTTAGTGTATTAATCATAGATTATTATAAACTATAAACTCAAGGGCAAGGAGTTTATTACAGTGTATCTTTATGAAAACAAAAGGGTGTGCAGTGTTCACACACTGTAACAATAGTGTAAGAACTGTACATTGTGAGCTCTGGTTATTTCTCTCCTGTACCACAGAAGCATATTGTATAAAAACTGTCGGAAAGCTGATGTGAAGGGCTATTGCCTTATTTGTCTGTAAAAAGTGCAGCTCAGTCACATGACTGCTTCCTGGAGCTTGGGAATAGTTTATCCTGTATTCTTGTTTGAATTCTCCCTCTATTTAAGATGTATCCATGGAATCGAAGTGTCGATGTAATAGTTCTCTCCTCTTGCCTGCAGGTCAGTTGTAATAAATCTAGGATGTGATGATGACTTTGTAATTCGATTTTCTGAAGTCAGACCCTGAAAGGGGAAAATCAAGTAAATTCCATTAAATTATCTGTGCATTTCGCATTGGGAAAAAAAAAAAAAAAAGCATACCTTGAAACTACCAAAGGTAAAGTATTCATCCCTAGGCTTTTCCTGTTTATTATTATAAACATATACCTTTTTTGAAAATTCCAAAGGTAACTGAGTAAAACATGCTTTAAAGTTTATTTTAATTCTTAATTATTTTGCAAAAGGATGTTATATCTAACTTCTCTGTTCACATATGTTGAATTTTGAGGCAAGATAAGAAAATATAAAAAAAAAAAAAGAAAAGAAAATATATCATGGAGGCTCCTCCTACTCTGTGTATGTACAATACTTCCCGAGTTTTCACTGCACCTGTATGTTTCATTTTGAGCAGGTTAGACAGAGAATAAATTTGAATATTAGGCATAAGGTGTGTATTGTTTGGGGAGAAACCATTTTACTACATATTTTCAAAGCTATAAAATGCTTTATTGGGCTTCCCTTGTGGCTCAGTGGTAAAGAATCTGTCTGAGTATGCAGGAAACCTAGGTTCCATCCCTGGTCCAAGAAGATCCCACATGCTGCGGAACAGCTAAGCCTGCGTGCCACATCTATTGAGTCTATGCTCTAGAGCCCAGGAACCGCAACTAGCGAGCCTTTGTGCTGCAGATACTGAAGCCCACGCAGCCTAGAACCTGTGCTCCACAACAAGAGGAGCCACCATAGTGAGAAGCCTGTACACTGCAACTGTAGAGCAGCAGCTCGTGCAACTAGAGGAAGCCCACGCAGCAGCAAGACTCAGCACAGCCAAAAATACATAACTTTAAAAAAATTTAATTGTTTTTAAAAAAGATGTTTTATTGATTCAGGTTCATTTATAGACGAAGTATAAATGGAGCCATCATTTTAAGGGGCTGTAAAGATCTGTCTAGTCTAGGCTATGGTTTTTTCTGTGGTCATGTATGGATGTCAGAGTTGGACTGTGAAGAAAGCTGAGCATCTAACAATTGATGCTTTTGAACTGTGGTGTTGGAGAAGACTCTTGAGAGTCCCTTGGACTGCAAGGAGATCCAACCAGTCCATTCTGAAGGAGATCAGCCTTGGGATTTCTTTGGAAGGAATGATGCTAAAGCTGAAACTCCAATACTTTGGCCACCTCGTGCGAAGACTTGACTCATTGGAAAAGACTCTGATTCTGGGAGGGATTGGGGGCAGGAGGAGAAGGGGACGACAGAGGATGAGATGGCTGGATGGCATCACTGACTCGATGGATGTGAGTCTGAGTGAACTCCAGGAGTTGGTGATGGCCAGGGAGGCCGGGTGTGCTGCGATTCATGGGGTCGCAAAGAGTTGGACATGACTGAGTGACTGAACTGAACTGAAATGGCTTTATAGAGTATTATATATGTATAAGAAAATATCTAAAAGTATTTCACATTGTTTCTGAGAAACACTTTATTGAATGTGGAGAAATTAACCATGAGAAAGAATTATGTTTCTCTAAATAAAAAGAGTTCCTTAAAAGCAACCTGAAGAAAAGATTTAGAATGATGTTTTTCTTTATTTTTACTTTCAGTAAAATTTTTCTTTTACTTCCAAATTTTTTTTTTTACTTACTTTTTACTTCCAATCCTGTGGACTGGGCATCTCTTACAGATCTGGATAGGCTTTGATTCTATTCCTATCTTTGGATTCTGTTCCTATCTCCTATTTAACCTACCTTCTTTCACGGTTCTAAATTTAATTCTCTTAAAGTAGCAGGCTGATTCCACTAATGCAACTTTTTGTACTGAGTATTGAGGCCATTTGCCTAGATTAAAAGAGGGGGTGGAGAAGACTAACATAGTCTATTAGTCTAGTGATTGATGGTTTCATAAAGCAGGATATACAACATTCTATCTTTTACCAAGAATTAGACTTTAGATTTACATTTTTTCTCCTAATACAAGCAGTAAGCTGATACTGTGTGTGCAGTTATTATTAACAATGTCCATATGAATTACTCAATTCTCTTAACAGTAATAATAACAGCCAACACATATGGAGTATTTAGTAAAATTACTATTTAGCAATTCACATGAGCACCAATAAGGGCTTTATATACTTTATGTTAGATATAATTACATCCCATCTCCTGAAATGAGAGTATGTTGAAAACAAAGATCATGACCCACTCATCCAGTACCTAAAAAATGTATTCCAAAAAATAAAATTCAATAAATACTTACTGCTCTTTACTTCTGATTTTAATTGTATATACTACAAATAAAGTTGAAATTCTCATATACTCTTTCCTCCCAAGAGAAAATCAGTATTATAAATTTAGTGTTTAATTTTTCTGGAGATATTTTTATACTTTTTCAATGTAATAGTTTATATTTCCATATGAAAGATAATATTGCCTTGGCAAGTAATTAAACTATACAAATGATATCATATAAAGATATTATTTTATAACATTTTGTCCAACATTACATTTTAAAAATATATCTATGTTGGGTTGCTTTTAGCTCTAGTTAATTCATTTTAACTGTGGCATAGCAACATTATTTGACTATACATAAATGTTGAATTTTGTCAAATGCTTATGTATCCATTGATATAATTATGCTTTTTTTCTTTACTCTATTAATGTATTGTGTTATAACATTTTGTTTCTGGTGGCACATTATTCTTTCATTTTAGGAATACAGTCTAAATCCTATTCTGTCTGATATTAACCAAGCTAAAATAATTTTCATTGATTATTATTTTCAGAGTACATACTCAGCTATCCCTATACTTTTTCTCTTCTTGATTGTAATCAAGATTCTACATATTCTGTTAATACATAGATTCTACGTATTCTACAAGTCTTCTACATATTCTATTAATAGCAATATATTTTAGTCCAGTTTGATTGTGCTTGATATATTGTCTATATCTCTCTTTTCTTTCACTTTCCAATTACCATGTTGTGTTGGCCTATTGTCTCTAACATTATTCACTTATAGATTGTTAATGTTTTCTAATGCTTTTTAATTTTCTATACCAATTTTTAAGTTATTGATTTCTTTTCATAGTAGTTACTTTCAAGTTTTGACCTAAAAACTTAGTTTAAAATTTTCTTCAGTGAAGAGGCAAACCAAAACTTGGAAAAAATACTTGCAAAACACATATCCAAAAAGAACTTGTACTCAAAATATGCAGAAAACTGTCTAAACTCAACAGCAAGGAAAAAAAAAAAAAAACCCAATTTTTAAAATAGGTAAAGGATCCAAACACAAACCTTCCAAGAAGACATACAGATGGAAAATAACAAATGAAAAGATGTGCAACATCATAAATCATTAGAGAACTGAAAACTAAAAAAATACTACACATTTGTTAGAATGGCTAAAATTAAAAAAAAAAAAAAGCTGATGATACCAAATACTGGCAAGGATGTAGAGTAACAAGAACTGTCATTTATTGCTGGTAGGGCTGCAAAAATGGGTGCAATCATTTTGGGAGACATTTCTTACAAAGCTGAACATAGTCTTATCTTAGAATTTGGTAGTTGTCCTCCAGATAGCTACTTAATTGAGATCAAAATATATGTCTGCACAAAAGTCTGTGCATGAATGTCTATATCAGCTCTATTCATAATCACCCAAAACTGAAAGCAACCAATATGTCTCCAATAAGTAAATGGATAAACAAACTATGGTACATCTACATACACACATACAATATCATATTCAGTTCAGTTCAGTTCAGTCTCTCAGTCGTGTCCAACTCTTTGCCACCCCATAGACTGCAGCATGCCAGGTCTCCCTGTCCATCACCAACTCCTGGAGTTTATCCAAACTCATGTCCATTGAGCCAGTGATGCCACCTAACCATCTCATCCTCTGTGGTCCCCTTCTTCTCCTGCCTTCAATCTTTCCCAGCATCAGGGTCTTTTCAAATGAGTCAGTTCTTCACATCAGGTGGCCAAAGTATTGGAGTTTCAGCTTCAACATCAGTCCTTCCAATGAACACCCAGGGCTAATCTCCTTCAGAATGGACTGGTTGGATCTCCTGCAGTCCAAGGGACTCTCAAGAGTCTTCTCCAACACCACAGTTCAAAAGCATCAGTTCCTCAGCACTCATCTTTCTTTATAGTCCAACCCTCACATCCATACGTGACTACTGGAAAACCCATAGCCTTGACTAGACAGACCTTTGTTGGCAAAGCAATGTCTCTGCTTTTTAATATGCTGTCTAGGCTGGTCATAACTTTCCTTCCAAAGAGTAAGCGTCTTTTAATATTATGGCTGCAATCACTATCTGCAGTGATTTTGGAGCCCCTCTGACAGTGTTTCCACCGTTTCCCCATCTATTTCCCATGAAGTGGTGGGACCGGATGCCATGATCTTAGTTTTCTGAATGTTGAGCTTTAAGTCAACTTTTTCACTCTTTTCTTTCACTTTCATCAAGAGGCTTTTTAGTTCTTTTTCACTTTCTGCCATAAGGGTGGTGTCATCTGCATATCTGAGGTTATTGATATTTCTCCTGGCAATCTTGATTCCAGCTTATGCTTCATCCAGCCCAATATAATATTATTTGGTCATAAAAAAATGAGCTATCAAACCATGAAAAGATATGAAAGAACCTTAAGTACACATTGATAAGTGAAAGAAGCCAGTCTGAAAAGTCTACATATTGTATGATTTCAATTATATGGCATTTTGGAATAGACAAAACTATGGAGACAATAAAAACATCATGCTTGCTAAGGATTCCAAGAGAAGGAGGTATGAAATGAATAGCTTGAATACATATTTTTCAGGGTGATGACACTATTCTCTATAAAACTAATCATGGATATATGTTATTATGTATTTTTCAAAACCCCTAAAACTGTATATAACATGAACAATGAAACTTTTTGACTATATTTAATAACAGTGTTTCAAAATTGGCTTATTTATTGTAACAAATGCACCACACTAACACAAGATATTAATAATGGGCCAAAGCTGAATGTATCCCCATCTGAGTGGGGATAAGGGATTAAGGGGCAGGAGTGTGGTAGGTATATGTAATCCTGTGTGCTATCAGTTCAATTATTCTATAAACCTGAAACTATTAAAAAAAGTCTATTAATTATCTTTTAATTATCTTAGGTCATCTACATATATATAGCCTACTTTTAACAACCGTATCAAGTTAATTGAATGGAGAGATAATTTTTGTTTCGTCAAATTGGGCTAGAATATATATAACCAAACAAAAAGGTGGGAGGACCTCAACCGTTACCTAATAAGATATAAAATATCAACTTGAAAAGGGCCACAGAACTAAATGTATAATTAAAAATTGTAAAACTCTGGTAGGAAACATGAGAGAAAAGTCTTCATGATGTTAGAGTAGCAATAATTTCTTAGTTTGCATGAAAAGTGAAAATCATAAGAAAAAACTGACAAATTGGACTTCATCAAAACACAAAATTGATTACCAGATGCACCACCTAAAGCTCTTTCCCACTGGGAGAATTTCCACTCACAGTGTCTTTTGGGGCCAGTCCTGAGCAATCCACTTTCAACTTTAACCCAGAGTCAACTCATCCCTTGGAGAAGGCAGTGGCACCCCTGGCACCCCACTCCAGTACTCTTGCCTGGAAAATCCCATGGATGGAGGAGCCTGGTGGACTGAAGTCCATGGGGTCGCTACCAGTCAGACACAACTGAGCGACTTCACTTTCATTTTTCACTTACATGCGTTGGAGGAGGAAATGGCAACCCACTCCAGTATTCTTGCCTGGAGAATCCCAGGGATGGGGGGCCTGGTGGGCTGCCGTCTATGGGGTCGCACAGAGTCAGACACGACTGAAGCGACTTAGCAGCAGCAGCAGCAGCAGCAACTCATCCCTAAATTATGCTGGAACTTTCTCCTTCATCCTCATCTGATAATAAGAAACCTCCAATGTGATCATAGGTGATGGATGACATGGAGACCTGGGCCACTTGCTTTTGAAGCTTTCATGCAGCTCTAGGCCCCAATCTTGCCTAATCCCATTTCCACATTCTTAAAGAATTATACAGAGCTTTATAAATGTAACATGATGATTCTGACAGAACACAGTTCATGAGGGTCTGTTGTAATCACATGGTTATTTGACTTCCCATCATCAGAGGCTTCCTCTCAACCAATGCCCAGTAGTATGCCAGAGATTGTTTTTAAAATGGAGCATAGTTTTCTGCAGTGGATGGCATGGCCTTAGTCCAAAATCCTTGGAATCTAGGTTATGATTTTCCTACTGGGGCTTGCCTTAAATTCCAGTCTTTTCCCACCACATATACCCATCACATATCATTAGATCTACAAAGTTATGTGGTCCAATAGCAAAATATCTTCCACTGTAGCCTAGATCTGCTGCAGAACTCTGTCCTGCTCTGAGCTCAGCTTGCTAAATGGATCACAGTGATACTCTCAGGTGTGAAATATGCTTCCTCTAGAATGCAAAGAAGCTTACTAGGTATTGGGCTTCCTTCTCACTGATGGCAAAAGCCATCCAATCCCATGGTCCGTATAGTTACTACTTCCTGTAAATCTCTGGAAGCCTGAGACCTTTTCCTTGCCAGTGTACTCTGTTCTGGGAAGTGGTAAGTGAAAGTTGCTCAGTCATGTCCAACTCTTTGTGATCCCATGAACTATACATATACAGTCCATGGAATTCTCCAGGCTAGAATATTGGAGTGGGTAAACTTTCCCTTCTCCAGGGCATCTTCCCAACCCAGGGGTTGAAGCCAGGTCTACTGCATTGCAGGCGATTCTTTACCAGCTGAGCCACAAGAGAAGCCTGTTCTCTTGGTGTTCATTTCCAGCTGACTACTGATAAAAATTTAACTCCTCCACTGCTACATCATTCTAGGGATTATTTATCGACCGGCAGTGATGGAGTTCTCACTGTCAGATGGTTAATGAGTGACCCAGTTCTAATATCCCATTTTAGAGTCTGCTTCCTGGGACTATTTCTGGTTCCAAATTTTTCTAGGTCAGGATTCCTGGAAACAGACTCTGAGACAGAGATTTTCATGCTAAAGATTTTTGAGAAATGTTTTAAGAGAAAAGGAAAGCAGTTGGGCTTAAGGAGAAACTGAACTGAGAGACAGTTACAACAGAGACTTCAGCAGATCCTATGAGATGTTATAGACTGGGACGACCCTTCAGAGTTGTCCAATTCTGACACAAAAAAGCCAGACCTTTAAATTCCCACATCAACCAATTATTGGATATGAGCTGTGCCCAGAAAGGGGTTTAACCTTGGGTGAAGGAACAATTCAATAATAGAGTCTCAGCTTGGAAGCATTCAATACTCTGAACACTATGGAAATTTTTCTAAAAAGTCACCCAATAGTTCTATTTTTCTCAGATCACAAAACTCTTATTCTGTGCTAACACATTTACTGCCCCTACTTTTGTTCTCAAAAAATAGACAAAAATGTGATTCATTTTCCAGTTATTACTGAATTTGCTAACTTGCTCAAATTGTTTGCACACATTCCATCCCTTCCTGTTTAACAGCTCTTTTAGCCTCTGACTGCTGCAATCTCCCGTACTCTCTGTATGCTTGAAATGTCTTCCTTTTGACCTCAGTATTACATGGTAATTCAATTAGGTATAAAACTTTAGACTGACTGTTATTTTCCCTTACTCAATTTATACTGATACACCTCTGATAAATACTGTTTGTGGGGAAGAAAATTTGCTATCAGAATAATTGTTCTTCCTTTGCATTTGCTGCAATGTACTCTTTTCCTTCTGGTACTGTGATTAGATGTATTCAGGGGCCTGTCAGTTTATTCTCCAAGTATCTAAAATGCTCTTTCATATTCATATTTTTCATCTCTAACTCTGTTGCTTTCTGGGTGAATTATTCATTACTTGCTTCTAATTTACTAATTCATATTTGCCTGTGTCTAATCTAGAGTGTATTTCATCAACAGAGTTTTTAAATTCTCTGGCTATATTATTCATTTTCAAGATTTTTAATTACCCTTTTTTACACCCACTCCTTCTTTGCTTCATTTTATCCTGAGTTTATTATTTCTTTGTTCTTCATGGATGTTATCCCTTCATTCATCTCCCTGAATGTACTAAACATTTATTTTTAAATATTTATCAGATTGTTCTACTACATTAACTTTTATGAACTGGATTAATATAGAATGTTTATATTTTCTTGATTACTTTTGCAGTATAGGATTTTTTCCCCCATTTATGGCTGTAGGAATTCTCAGCTATCTCTAGAATTTCTTTCTCTGGCTTTTCCTCCAGGTTCAGTTTTGTGGAACTTCTACCCTGTCCCCCAAGACTCTCATGGCAAAGCCATATCCTATATTGAAGAGTAAGTATTACATAACAGAGACATGCAGAATTGAGCAATTTCTATCACAAGGTCATCTTACAGCTTGATTCCATTTCTGGCCACAAGGCTGTGTTTGCTTCTTCTGTCTCCTATGACTTCATACAAGCCATATTTTCACTCCTTTAACAAGAGGGCTCCCATCACACAGCCCCTGGTTTCAATGAGTGAGCTTGCCTCTCCTCTCCCACCTCACAGGGAGCAATTCACCTCACAAGTGCTAATCACCAGGTCTGACACCCAGAAACTGAAACTGGCAAATCTAGTTCTTCATCTGCAACTGTTCAGTTCAGTTCAGTCGCTCAGTCATGTCCGACTCTTTGCCACACCATGGACTGCAGCACACCAGGCCTCCCTGTCCATCACCAACTCCTGGAGTTTATCCAAACTCATGTCCATTGAGCCAGTGATGCCACCCAACCATCTCACCCTCTGTCGTCCCCTTCTCCTCCTGCTTCCAATCTTTCCCAGCACCAAGGTCTTTTCCAATGAGTCAGCTCCTCTCATCAGGTGGCCAAAATATTAGAGCTTCAGTTTCAACATCAGTCCTTCCAGTGAACACTCAGGACAGATTTCCTTTAGGATGGACTGGTTGGATCTCCTTGCAGTCCAAGGGACTCTCAAGAGTCTTCTCCAACACCACAGTTCAAAAGCATCAATTCTTCGTTCTTCAGCTTTCTTTATATGTGCAACTGTACTGACCACCAAACCTTTCTATTTTGTATCTATTCCACAAAGATACTTTGTTTCATTTTATTGTTTTCAGTAAGCTATATCTTTTTAAATGTTTGTGTTTAAAGTTTTATCTATCATTGCTTTATATTTGGAACAGAAGTGTGCTTCAAAGTGTAAATTTACAAGGCCATCTTGTATAAAACTCAATAAACATTTATTTTCAAATATTTGTTGAGTGAATAAATGAAATGCTCTTTGCATTCTTAACAGTCCCCCTGAGCCTTTGTTCATGCCATTCTCTCAACCTGGAATTAACATTGCCTGTTTTCAACCCTACTCATTATTTAAATATTATCTCCCCTAGAGAGATTTCCCTAATAACCACAGCCCTACACAAAATTATTCTCACTCTTTTCTCATTGCATTTATTGCAAACTTCTTTTGTAGCATATTTCAGATTATAAAAGTTATTTTTAATTCTGCCACCTCAACTAATTGCAAAACTCCATCTCAAACTATATTTTTTGTACCTTACACAATAAATTGCAGCTTTATGTTTTCAAATATTTATAAAATGAATTGCTATGAATCACCAACCAATAGAACATATTACTTTAATCACTAACGTTTTTTCATTCTAAGATGTGAAAATATATAACATTAATCAAAGCAGTGTTAGGCCTATTTTATGTACTGCACCAGTATTTGGGGGGGGAAATTTGTGATTTAAATTCTACAACAAATGATAGAATCTTCAAAAGAAAAAAGAAGTGTACCATAAAAAATTTTTTTTCCTGAACAACTTTAGCAACCTTGGCCTAGACTCCTGAAGGAGAAGGACTGTGTCTTAAGTCTGCTTTTACCTCTAATGCTTGGCATGGCAGCTGGCGCAAAGAAGGCCCTCAGTGAATGTTATCGAGCTAAAATGAAGAATGTTTCCCTGTCGATTGTGAGTAAATTGTTATTTGTACAATGTTTACAGAGCAATATAACAACAGCTACTATTAACTGAGATCTTACTAATACATGGGCCAAAGCACATAAGAGAGTTGTTTAAATTCAGTATGGGGTTTAATTTTTTTAACAATTGAGAAAGCTGTTTAATGATGAACAACATTAAATAATCACATTTCACAGATTAAAAAAACGTTTTAGTTCATCATTGCAGCACCATTTACAATGACTAGAACATGAAAGCAACCTAGATGTCCATCAACAAATGAATGGATAAATAAGTTGTGGTACATATACACAATGGACTATTACTCAGCCATAAAAAGGGACACCTTTGAGTCAGCTCTAATGAGGGAGATGAACCTAGAACCTATTATACAGAGTGAAGCAAGTCAGAAAGAAAAAGAGAAAGATTGTTTTCTAATGAATATCTATGGAATCTATAAAAATGGTACTGAAGAATTTATTTACAGAGTAGCAATGGAGAAACAGGCATAGAGAATAGACTTATGTACATGGGGATAGGGGAGAAGAGGGTAAGATGTATGGAGAGAGTAACATGGAAACTGACATTACCATATGTAAAATAAATAGCCAACGGGAATTGCTGTATGGCTCAGGAAACTCAAACAGGGACTCTGGATCACCCTAGAGGGGTGGGATGGGGAGGGTGCTGGGAGGGAGGTTCAAAAGGGAGGGGATATATGTATCCCTATGGCTGACTCATTCTGAGGTTTGACAGAAAACAACAAAATTCTGTAAAGCATATATCCTTCAATAAAAACTTAATTTAAAAAATTAATTTAAGAAACTTCTTAATTCATAGAAGTTAAATAACTTGTCTGAAGTTACATAGTGAGGTTCAGCAACACTAAGATTTAAACACATGTGGGTCTAACTTCTGGTCTTTCAACACTATATCTATAAAATATGTATGACATCTTAAACTCTTATTCATTTGCCTATCTTTCCTTATTTCTTCTCAGTAACAACTTTGTGAGATTTTATGTTTACTCTTTGGGCATAAAACATAACTCTAAATACAGATGACAAAAGGAGAAGGAAGGAAAAACTGCTCACCAGTTTAGGAGATTGCCAGTCCTGTGGTTTCAGTTTTATTTCTTTATTTATGAATAATAATTTAAAGTTCCCATCTAAGTAGGAACAGACAGGTACATACACATGTGCCCCTGAGAAATAGATCAGAAAATGTGATGGGGAAGAAATGGAAACTAGATGCAGAATCTGCATGAGAAACAGCTCCATCCCTTACAGCTGCAAAATCAAGTCTGCAGGGAGGTTTCTTGGAGACACAAGTCATTTAGGGTGGAGGAACTAACTCACTCATCTGAGACAGAGAATAAGAGAAAGGGGGAAAGAGAGAGCTTGCTTCTTGTTGGCAAAGAACAGCAAACAAGCCAGAATAGACACTCGCTAGGAATTATGACAATAAGGAGTGTCATATGCTAAGCACAATAAACTTCTTTATATTATTCCACTAAGGACATAAGAGGATTAAGTCTTCACTAGTTAACTTGTTATCTCAGTTATGGACTCTCCAATTGAGGGATTTTAATTTTTATGAATAAAGGGATGGTTTCACAGAGCAGTCCACCAGGGTAAGAAATGAGGCCACCCTTCTGCACAGCCCTATTTTCTATGCTTCTGTGGAATTCAGCAAAAGCCTCAGTCTCTAGTGAAAGGCTAGCCCTTATTCCAATAAGCTCTAGACTGTCTGAGCAGTGGAACATTTTAAATCAGCATAATTATACTTCGCATGGCAATAAACACTTTCAGTTTAAGTGTGCATAATTTGTCTCTTTGTCTGATTTTCTTTGTTGCCTTAGTTTTTTCTCCATGGTGAGCATAAAATAACAGGATTTGTTATGATTCCCTAGAGATTAATCTTTTCTCTCTCTCTTTTAAAAATGCTTAAGTTGCTTTGTTTATTTTTAAAAAAGAAAAGTTGAATTTTCGAGAAAAAAATCTCATCTCCCGTCATTTGGTTTAGAAAAAATTTAGGCAGATTACAAATGTTGAAAGTTAAAAAAAAAAAGTTAGAAATTTGTCCTTAGAACAGGAAACCAGGTCTTCCAGTGTTTTTGCACATCTTCTGATTCACTGTTCTACAGCCAGGCCCGAAGTTGGTCTGACTCAAATTTGGTTGTCTGGCTTTGATTGGTATTCAAGTGGGGTGGCGAGTATGTAAGGCTCTAATCCCTGCAACACATGGTAATTTTTTCATTCTCCCTCAGCCTCCACCTGTTCCATGGTCCAGTGGAGGACTGCAAATCCTATCAAGGGAGGGCAACGCGACTAAGCCTGCCTCCCTGGCTTCAGTCCATCACATGTGCACTCGGGCTGCAGAGCACCCAGCCAGCTGCAGCCCAGCGATCATGTTATCAGATGACGGATGGCTTCATATCAGGTGTTTAAACTGACGAGCTGCCCCATCTGGTAAATGATTCGGGAAGTCTGGCCTCGCTTGATGAATGAGGAAAGTGACAATGCCAATCAGAGTGACCCCTGCAGCCTCCCTGCTGCTCCCCCAAACAGTCACCATCGCATCTATCCCCTGCTTTACGTTTTCAATCCTATTGTCACTCAGCTGAGGTTAGACCTACTGTCACTAAACTGTCACTGAATTACATTGTTAATCCAAATATTTTCCTTGCAAGAACCTTCCTAAAATGAATGCCAGGCCTCCAACAGGCTCATGATCAGAATTAGAGGACAAGACATAGGATTCAGTCCAATAATTTTAGAGGTTGTTTCATGTCACTTTTTATAGCCTGTTTTGAAGTAAAGGAGGTTATTTTGGAGGGAACTGCATATTTTACCCAAAGTTAAATCAGGATCCACTCTAATGAGAAATGCAAGAGAGTCCAATGTGTTGTGTGCAGATCTGAATATAAATTCCTCTGTAATATTCGTTCTTAATTACTGATTGGTGTCTCTTTATGAACATTTGAAGGGTATTCTCAAAATGGCTTTTCCAAACTATCTTTAAGAGATAACTTGTGATTTGGTAATCTCATTTTAAAAAGTTAAAGTATTTTAGAATCTGCCACTTTTGCTCAGTATTATGGTCCCTGTAAGGAATATGTATGTGCAAGGCTAAATTTACAGAGTATAAGACAAAATGGAAATTACAGTCAGTGAAATTGATTTCTCGTCACTCCCTTGGTGTTGTATTGTGGACACAATCTATTTATGGGTAGTATATCATATCAATTACTCATCATAACAAATATTGAATAATGGAGATGGAGCAGAATGCATGAACATTTCAGAAACAATTTTCTATGCAATATTTATTTTCATCAACAATTCCAAATGACTGTGAAAAACTCATAAGCCAAGTGCCAAATGTTTTATTTTTAATTTAAAAACATATTGTCCTCCAGGTCTTTGATGAAAGTGATGCTTTGTCCACCCCTGTTTCAAGGCACTTTTTTATTTTTTTGCAACCAAGAACAGTGAATAAACAAAGAGAGAGTTTAATGGGAATGACAGCACAGCAGGTACATTTATGATTTAGCATCATTTCAGTTTTCATCTAGGAAATTGTCTACCATTCCAAGAATAAAAAATAAAATGCTATGTACTATAGAGTATAACCTCTTTAAATTGGCAATTTGTAGCTGTTTGATAATTCATCTTTAAGCAAACCTCATCCGCTTGCTACCTGCTGTATTCATTAGCCTGTCCATCTTCCTATTCCCTGTAGAGTCTGCGGAACTTTGATTGTTAGAAAAATGTTGTGCTGCTGCGTATATTTGCTACTTAATACATGTGTATATGTTTGCATGGATTTTTATGTAATTGTTTTAGAAAGATGAGCAAACATTTTTTTGGACTGGAAGATAGTTATTAGTGTTTCTGGATCTTTTGCAACAAATCTATTTTAGATAAATAATGTATTACATACTGTCATATGCAGTTGAATTTTTTTATTCATCTATTGAGCATAACATGCAAAGCTCAATATAGAAAGTACCAAATTTTAAGAGCAACAGCTCTCTGTATGTGGCACATTTGCAAATATGGGTATTTCAGGGTGCAAATTAAAATAGTTTGATGCACCATATCACACTTTCTCAATGAAAGGGAAACTTTCCTTGTGCTTACTATAAACACTTCATTTACACGTTTATTTGAGACTTTGTTAAATTAGATTGTGTAAACACAGGCTGTATAGCAAGTCAGATTTAATACACATGAGTTTTAAAACTGACTTGCATGCTGAACATAAAAAGTATAAGGGACTTCACCAAGATTTATTGATTCATGTCAAGGCATCATTACTTTTCAAAGTGTGAAAAATGATCATATATTTATGACCTGCCGACTGAAGCTGTTTTTGAATTAGCAAAAGCTCTGGAGAGGAGCAGCCTAATTGCATTATCACAGAATCAGAGATGGCTGTCAATTTCCCCCATTTAGCTTTTCTCCTTCAGTTTGTAAAATGAAGGTGCCATACGTTGGTTGAATTCACTAATACCCTGATGAATGAGGTATTTTCCCAGTAGACTCGCTACCAGTATAAACAGTGAATTAGGAATGATGGACCATCAATCTTATCTCCTTCAAACAGATCTCTGCCCTGAGATTATTCATTATATATTAGGTCCACTTAAAAAGTTTTCACACAGGATTCACTGATCAAAAGACTTAAATTGTCCATAATCTACAAAGTCTCCTTTGGAAGCCAGTGTACATGAAATAGGTATTTTTTTCATTAACACAATTTTAATTGTCTCTTTTGTTTCAACTGCATTATTTCTTTTTTAAAATATATGATCCGTTTCACCTTATATTGGTTACTGTTCTTGAACAAATATCCTAATTAAAAGATTGGATTCTTCAATTTGGTAGTCATTTCTTCTTTATATGATCATAAATTAAAGATAGTTCTCTGAGAAATCCATATCAACTGAAGACAAACTTCAGGCTTATATAAATGCTCACTTACCTCTCATATTTTGGCATCTACAAGCTTAAGAAGACCTGGCGATTTGTGCCATGTTTTTCATGCAAAGGGTCAGAGCTTGCCCCGGGGGCGCCCATGTATGTTTCCCCTGGGGTTTTGTCCCTTTAATGGAAATTATGTGTATGCATCCAAGGGAAAGATCCCTCCCAAAGGGATTTATCCTGCCTCAATGTGCAAACATAATTCTCATTAAAATTAATAGGAATTGTACACATGCATCTAGAGAAGAAATAGACTCTTAGGTTCAGATCACCTCGTTCTGTTTCGTGCCAAGGATGACAGGGTCTGCCCTGAAAGTGGGCAGGCAGCCAACGTTAGAGAGTTCAGATAAGCAATCAGAACTTTGAACACTCACCTACACCGTGTGAGAGGCTCTGAGACTGTTTTCTCTTTGTAAGAACTTATACAGGGAACCTAACTAGATTCTTATTTGCTAAGCGTTTTTCCCCAGCATTACAATTATTTCCATTATTTCTTCTCCAGGGAGTTAAGGAAAACTGGGCATTGCTTCTACTTGCTTCCTGGATTGAAGGTTTGGGATCATTTGTATTTATCAGAATTACTGGACCATAATATTTGTCTATTCTTTCCTTTTGTAATGGTTCAAAAATACCTCTTATTTGACTGGATAAGTGGTATTTAACTCCTGGTGTGTTTTAGGGCCTGAGAAATCAGCTCTTTATTCTAGGGAAATGCAGCTTTAATGCACACATTGCTAAACTTGTGTAAATTCAACCAAACAATATTTTTAGACCAGCTGAATTTATGTAATAGGAAAAAAAGAGCAAATTAATATTCAATTAATTTGATCATTTCTGTTGAAAACATATAATTGAGTGTTATATAAAAAAGTACAACCCCACCCATAAAAAAGTACAACCTCATCCTTCTCAAATAATATGTCTTATTGGATTAATTTTAAAAATTGAATAATTTTAAAAATACTAGATCACCATTCTGAAACATATCTGAACAAAAATTTCCAATTCTTCTCACTTACAAAAATCACTATATTATAGGAGAAATATTAGTGCTTTTATTGATTTAGTTTCATTAAGTAAACAATGTATTGAAACCTAGGGATTGTTTTATCACTTTAGGAAGCAGATTATACAAACCAATTCTGACATCAACTAAATAAGCCACGAATTTGTATTAATGAAAGATAATGCTAATTATATATGAGCAGACTTGTCTAGAAGGTATAATAGGTGCTGGTTATTGCATCTCCTTAAAAGAAAAAAATGCACAAATGTAGACACTCAAATGACAGCATAAACAGGTAAATTAAATCTCTCCAATTTTCAGTTGCAATCAAATTGGCCAAGTACATAGTTCACTGAATCATAAAATATTTCCAAGCCAAACCAATAAACAAAGTGTTGAGACTTACTTGTGTGATTTGCTGTTATTGGTCAGCCACTCAGTCATGTCCAACTGTGTGACCCCACGGATTGCAGCATGCCAGGCTTCCCTGTCCTTCCCCAGATACTTGTGTGATTAGCACAGCTGTACCTGGAACTTTTTATGTCTAAGTAATGATTCTGAGAATAAGGAAAAAATTCAGAAGGCAAACACAGGGAAGATGAGGTTAACTTTACAAAATTTCAACTTCATATTGCAAAGTTGATTTTAGGTTGCCAGTAACACCCTTATAACCAGATCCTGTCCCTTTTCCTGGATACATTCCCTTCTGCCATCCTGTAACCTTTGATGTCTCTCAGAGTTTTATTAACATCCTGTTCTGTTCATTACAAACTTTCTTCTCTTGCTGTATTGTACTTAATGTCCAGGCTTCAGCTACCATTTTGGTACCAGAGATGCCAAATATATCACATCTAAGCAACTTTTCTAAGTTCTAGATCCTACTGAATTGACTACCTTAAACTCAGTGTGGAAAAAGAAGAACTTTCCTTTTCCTGGAGAGTTGTTTATACCTACTTGAACAAATCAGATAAATAATGATGACAAATGGAAAAGGAAAAGCCTTGAAAATGCTATTTTCTCTTGTACCATGTTCCTTAGAACATAGGCTGTAAAATGAACTCTATATCCTGTGATAGAGCACAGCGTTCTGAAAGAACTAGATAAATTATAAATGTTGTGTAAACACAGGTATAATTACTTATTTTGAATGAATATGCATCTGCTTAAAACGATTTATTTTAAATTACTTGTGCAAGTTCTTTCTTCCTCCTCAAATTAAACTATCACCCACAAAAATGTATTTTTTGATGTCATTATGCTCTCACTAAGGAAATGGAGAACTTCTCTGATATTTCCTAGCATCATATGGCCTTTCAGATAATGATTTCTGGATGTGACTGAAGTTGTTTCCTTTCATAAAGCATATGAAAGCAAACACCATGTTTAACCCTATGTCTTTCAGTGTCTGTATAAACACTCTTTTAGTCTCTTGCTGATAGATAAATCAGCAAATATGAATACAAAAGTATTTAAATACAAAATTATCAAATCAGTTAAATTCAACTGTAGGCCAACAGAATTGAAATATTCAAGTGAGCAAGAACTTCCTATGGGTTTACTTTTTCTCCTTCATCTTAATTTCTAAATTCATAAAAGTAGAATATAAATTCATATCAGTCGAAAAGAAATTCATACAATACAGTAACATACAAAAAAAATTAAATCCCTCTTCAGTACCCAATCCAACAACATAAAGGTAAATAAAATAACATTTATCTTCCTGCTTTGTCATAGCCATAAATCTAGTACCTGAGAACAATTGATAGCACACATCTGTTTACTAAATGTTTGCCAAATTAATTGATATCACTCATTATTTTGTATATATTCAACATTAATGTGAACATAGTGTACCAACGAATCCTGTGATTTGTTGTTACAAATCCATCTATCTTTTTATCAGCTTTCTCCATCTATCTCATTATTTTCAATAATTACATCATTTTGCATTTTCTTTTTTCCATGGATGAATCATAATTTATTTAATTGTTCTTCTTTATACTGTGCCCAATTTTTTACTACTTTAGCCAGTTCTGATACATATGGGAATACTTTTGCAAAATAGATTTCTAGGGATGAAGTTGCTGGGCCAAGAGTGTATAAGCATTTAAAATTATTCCAGTCTGTACTCTTACCAAGCACTTCCCTGGTGGCTCAGACAGTGAAGAATCCACCTTCAATGTACTCTTACCAATAACATATAAAATTATTAGTTACACTAAAGCTTTGACAACATTTAACTCTATGAACACAATGGGTGGAAAAAGTATACTTACAAAATTGTTGTTTTAGTTTATATTTCCTTGGTTTTCATTGAGCTTGCTTGATTTTTCTTATATTTATGATACTTATGTTTATCCATTTCTGTGCAAATTCTCAGTTAACCAATTTTGATTATCTTTTTCTTATTGATCCATAGGTGTTCTTTATATATTATGGCTACTAACCTTTGGTGGTTTTATTCCTAGCTCTTTAGGGAGTATCCATACCATTTTCCATAGTGGCCATATCAGTTTACTTTCCCACCAGCAGTACAAGAGTGTTCTATTTTCTCCACACCCTCTCCAGCATTTATTGTTTGTAGACTTTTTGATGATGGCCATTCTGACTGGCATGAGGTGGTACTTCATTGTAGTTTTGGTTTGCATTTCTCTAATAATGAGCAATGTTGAGCATCTTTTCATGCGCTTGTTAGCCACCTGTATGTCTTCTTTGAAGAAATGCCTCTTCAGGTCCCTTTCCCACTTTTTGATTGGGTTGTCTGCTTTTCTGGTATTGAGTTGTATAAGCTACTTGTATATTTTAGAAATTAATTCTTTATCAGTTGCTTCCCTTGCTATTATTTTCTCCCATTCTGAGGGTTGTCTTTTCACCTTGTTTGTAGCTTTCTTTTCTGTGCAAAAGCTTTTAAGTGTAATTAGGTCCTACTTGTTTTTTATTTCCATTATTCTAGGATGTAAGTCATGAAAGATCTTGCTTTATGTCATCGAGTGTTCTACTCATGTTCTCCTCTAACAGTTTTATATTCTGGCCTTACATTTAAGTCTTTAATCCATTTTGAGTTTATCTTTGTGTATGGTGTTAGCTATATGTAAACTTTTACATGTAGCTGTCCAATTCTCCCAGCACCACTTATTGAAGAGGCTATCTTTGCCCCATTGTATATTCTTGCCACTTTTGTCAAAAATAAGGTACCCATAGGTGCATGGTTTTATCTCTGGGTTCTCTATCTTGTTCCATTGGTCTATATTTCTGTTTATGTGCCAGTACCATACTATCCTGATGGCCATAGCTTTGTAGTATAGTCTGAGGTCAGGAAGGTTTATTCCTCCAGCTCCATTCTTCTTTCTCAAGACTGCTTTGGCTATTTGGGGTCTTTTGTGTTTCCATATGAATTGTGAAATTTTTTGTTTTAGTTCTGTGAAAAAAGCCATTGGTAATTTTTTAGAGATTGCATTGAATCTGTAAATTGCATTTGATAGTATAGTCATTTTCACAATATTGATTCTTCCTACCCAGGAACATGGAATGTCTCTCCATCTGTTTATGTTGTCTTTGATTTCTTTCATCTGTGTCTTAATAATTTTCCATATACAGGTCTTTTGTTTCTTTAGGTAGGTTTATTCCCAGATATTTTATTCTTTTTGCAATGGTGAATGACATTGATTCCTTAATTTCTCTTTCTGAGTTTCCATGGTTAGAATATACAGGAGTGCAAGTGATTTCTGTGCATTGACCTTGTACCCTGTGACTGCTGAATTCAGTGATTAGCTCTAGTAATTTTTTATAGTTTCTTTTGGGTTTTCTATGTATGGTATCATGTCATCTGCAAACAGTGAGAGTTTTGCTTCTTCTCTTCTGATCTGAATTCCTTTTATTTCTTTTTCTTCTCTAATTACCATAGCTAAGACTTCCAAAACTATGTTGAATAATATTGGTGAGAGTTGACACCCTTGTCTTGTTCCTGATCTTAGAGAGAAAGTTTTCAGTTTTTCACCGTTGAGAATCATGTTTGCTGTAAGCTTTTCATATATAGCCTTTACTATGTTGAGGCAGGTTCCTTCTATGCCCATTTTTTAAAGTGTTTTTTATTATAAATGGATGATGGATTTTGTCAGAGGCTTTTTCTGCATGTATTGAGATGATCATATGGTTTTTATCTTTCAATTTGTTGATACAGTGTATCACATTGATTTATTTGCATATATTGAAGAATCCTTGCATCCCTGGAATAAACCTGACTTGACCATGGTGTATGAGCTTTCTAATGTGTTATTGGATTCTGTTTGCTAGAATTTTGTTGAGGATTTTTGCAACTATATTCATCAGTGATATTGACCTGTAATTTTCTTTTTTCATGTTTTCTTTTCCTTGTTTTGGTATCAGGGTAATTGTGGCCTCATAAAAGGAGTTTGGAAGTGTTCCTTCCTCTGAAATTTTTTGGAAGTGTTTCAGAAAAATAGGCATTAACTCCTCTCTAAATGACAGAATTCCCCTGTGAAGTCATCTGGCCCTGGACTTTTGTTTTGGGGGAGATTTTTGATCACTGTTTCAATTTCAGTGTTTGTAACTGGGTTGGTCATAATTTCTTTTCTTCCAGGTTCAGTCTTGGGAGGCTAATCTTTTCTAAGTATCTGGCCATTTCCTCTAGGTTGTCCATTTTATTTCAGTCATGTCTGACTCTTCACGACCCCATGGACTGCAGCCTACTAGGCTCCTCCGTTCATGGGATTTTCCAGGCAAAAGTACTGGAGTGGGGTCCCATCACCTTCTCTGTTATTAGCATATAGTTGCTCATAATATTCTCTTATGATCCTTTGTATTTCTGTGTTGCCTGTTGTAACTTTTTCATTTCTAATTTTATTGATTTGATTTTTCTCCCTTTTTCCTTGATGAGTCTGGCTAGTGGTTTGTCAATTTTGTTTATCTTCTCAAAGAACCAGCTTTTCGTTTTATTGATCTTTGCTATTGTTTCCTTCATTTCTTTTTCAATTATTTCTGCTCTGATTTTCATGATCTCCTTCCTTCTGCTGACTTTGAGGGCTTTTTGTTCTTCTTTTTCCAGCTGCTTTAGACATAGAGGTAGGCTGTTTATTTAATGCTTTTCTTGCTTCTTGAGGCAGGATTGTATCACTATAAACCTCCCTCTTAGAACTGCTTTTGTTGAGTCCCATAGGTTCTCTGTCGTTGTGTTTTCATTGCCATTTGTTTCTAGGAAGCTTTTGATATCTTTTCTTATTTTTTCTGTAACCTCTTTGTTATTTATTAATGTATTGTTTAATTTCCATGAGTTTGTATTTTTTGCTGTTGTTTTTTGTTTTTTTTGTTTTTTTCCCAGTAGTTGATATCTAGTTTCATAGCATTGTGGTCAGAGAAGATACTTGATAGAATTTCATATTTTCTTAAATTTACTGAGGCTTGATTTGTGGCCCAAGATGTGGTCTATCCTGGAGAATGTTCCATGTGCACTTGAGAAGAAAGCATATTTTCTGCATTTGGATGGAAAGTCCTGAAGATATCAATTAGGTCCATTTCGTCTAATATTTCATTTAAGCTTTGTGTTTCCTTATTGATTCTCTGTTTAATGATCTGTCCATTTCTGAAAGTGGAGTGCTAAAGTCCCCTAATATTATTGTGTTGCTGTCGATTTCTCCTCTTATGCCTGTTCAGTGCGATTCAGTCACTCAGTTGTGTCCGACTCTTTGCGACCCCATAAATCACAGCACGCCAGGCCTCCCTGTCCATCACCAACTCCCAGAGTTTACTCAAACTCATGCCCATCGAGTCAGTGATGCCATCCAGCCATCTCATCCTCTGTCGTCCCCTTCTCTTCCTGCCCCCAATCCCTCCCAGCATCAGAGTCTTTTCCAATCGGTCAACTCTTCTCATGAGGTGGCCAAAGTATTGAAGTTTTCAGCTTCAGCATCAGTCCTTCCAATGAACACCCAGGACTGATCTCCTTTAGAATGGACTGGATGGATCTTCTTTTAGTCCAAGGGACTCTCAGGAGTCTTCTCCAACACCACAGTTCAAAAGCATCAATTCTTCATGCTCAGCTTTCTTCACAGTCCAACTCTCACATCCATACATGACTACTGGATAAACCATAGCCTTGACTAGACTGACCTTTGTTGGCAAAGTAGTGTCTCTGCTTTTCAATATGCTATCTAGGTTGGTCATAACTTTCCTTCCAAGGAGTAAGCATCTTTTAATTTCATGGCTGCAGTCACCATCTGCAGTGATTTTGGAGCCCAAAAAAATAAAGTCTGACACTGTTTCCCCATCTATTTCCCATGAAGTGATGGGACCAGATGCCATAATCTTCGTTTTCTGAATGTTGAGCTTTAAACCAACTTTTTCACTCTCCACTTTCACTTTCATCAAAAGACTTTTTAGTTCCTCTTCACTTTCTGCCATAAGGGTAGTATCATCTGCATATCTGAGGTTATTGATAATTCTCCCAGCAATCTCGATTCCAGCTTGTGCTTCTTCCAGCCCAGCGTTTCTCATGATGTACTCTGCATAGAAGTTAAATAAGCAGGGTGACAATATACAGCCTTGACGTACTCCTTTTCCTATTTGGAACCAGTCTGTTGTTACATGTCCACTTCTAACTGTTGCTTCCTGACCTGCATACAGGTTTCTCGAGAGGCAGATCAGGTGGTCTGGTATTCCCATCTCTTTCAGAATTTTCCAGTTTATTGTGATCCACACAGTCAAAGGCTTTGGCATAGTCAATAAAGCAGAAATAGATGTTTTTTCTGGAACTCTCTTGCTTTTTTGATGATCCAGCAGATGCTGGCAATTTGATCTCTGGTTCCTCTGCCTTTTCTAAAGCCATCTGGAAGTTCACGGTTCATGTATTTCTGAAGCCAGGCTTGTAGAGTTTTGAGCATTACTTTACTAGCATGTAAGATGAGTGCAATTGTGTGGTAGTTTGAGCATTCTTTGGCATTGCCTTTCTTTGGGATTGGAATGAAAACTGACCTTTTCCAGTCCTGTGGCTACTGCTGTCTCCAAACTTGCTGGCATATTGAGTGCAACACTTTCACAGCATCATCTTCCAGGATTTGAAATAGCTCAACTGGAATTCCATCACCTGCACTAGCTTTGTTTGTAGTGATGCTTTCTAAGGCCCACTTGACTTCACATTCCAGGATGTCTGGCTCTAGGTGAGTGATCACACCATCGTGATTATATTGGTCATGAAGGTCTGTTTTGTACAGTTCCTCTGTGTATTTTTGTCACCTCTTCTTAATATCTTCTGCTTCTGTTAGGTCCATTCCATTTCTGTCTTTTACTGAGCCCATCTTTGCATGAAATGTTCCCTTGGTATCTGTAATTTTCTTGAAGAGATCTCTAGTCTTCCCCATTCTGTTATTTTCCTCTATTCTTTGCATTGATCGCTGAGGAAGGCTTTCTTATCTCTCCTTGCTATTCTTTGAAACCCTGCATTCAGATGTTTATGTCTTTCCTTTTCTCCTTTGCTTTTCACTTCTCTTCTTTTCACAGCTATTTGTAAGGCCTCCCCAGACAGCCATTTTGCTTTTTTGCATTTCTTTTCCATGGGGATGGTCATGATCCCTGTGTCCTGTACAATGTCACGAACCTCAGTCCATAGTTCATCAGACACTCTATCAGATCTAGGCCCTTAAATCTATTTCTCACTTCCACTGTATAATCATGAGATTTGATTTAGGTCATACCTGAATGGTCTAGTAGTTTTCCCTACTTTCTTCAATTTCAGTCTTATTTTGGTAATAAGGAGTTCATGATTTGAGCCACAGTCAGCTCCTGGTCTTGTTTTTGCTGACTGTATAGAGCTTCTCCATCTTTGGCTGCAAAGAATATAATCAATCTGATTTTGGTGTTGACCATCCGGTGATGTCCATGTGTAGAGTCTTCTCTTGTGTTGTTGGAAGAGGGTGTTTGCTATGACCAGTGCATTCTCTTGGCAAAACTCTATTAGCCTTTGCCCTGCTTCATTCCGTATTCCAAGGCCAAATTTGCCTGTTACTCCAGGTGTTTCTTGACTTCCTACTTTTGCATTCCAGTTCCCTATAATGAAAAGGACATCTTTTTTGGGTGTTAGTTCTAAAAGGTCTTGTAGCTCTTCACAGAACCATTCAACTTCAGCTTCTTCAGCGTTACTGGTTGGGGCATAGCCTTGGATTACTGTGATACTGAATGGTTTGCCTTAGAAACGAACAGAGATCATTCTGTCATTTTTGAGATTGCATCCAAGTACTGCATTTTGGACTCTTTTGTAGACCATGATGGACACTCCATTTCTTCTAAGGGATTCCTGCCCACAGTAGTAGATATAATGGTCATCTGAGTTAAATTCACCCATTCCAGTCCATTTTAGTTCGCTGATTCCCAGAATCAGCTGATTCCCCCATGTCCAAGGAACAGTGGCTACATGGGCACAGGAGGGCCGAGAGGAGCTACTCCACGTTCAAGGTCAGGAGGAGCAGTGGTGATGAGATACTCCTCATCCAAGGTAACGAGCAGCGGCTGTTCTTTCCTGGAGCAGCCATGAAGAGATACCCCAAGTCAAAGGTAAGAGAAACCCAAGTAAATCAGTAGGTGTTGTGAGAGGGCATCAGAGGACAGACACACTGAAACTGTAATCACAGAAAACTAGTCAATCTGATCACACGGACCACAGCCTTATGCCTGTTAGCTTTTGCCTTATATGTTGAGATGCTCCTATGTTGTGTGCATAGACATTTACAGTTGTTATGTCTTCTTGGATTGATCCCTTGATCATTATGTAGTGTCCTGCTTTGTCTCTTATGATATTCTTTATTTTAACATCTATTTTGTCTGAAATAAGGATTTCCACTCCAGCTTTCTTTTGGCTTCCATTCGCATGGAGTATCTTTTTCCATCCTTTTACTTTTAGTCTGTATATGTCTCTAGGTCTGAAGTGGGTCTTGTGTAGGCAGCATATATATGGGTCTTCTTTTTGTATCCATTCAGTCAGTCTGTATCTTTTGGTTGGTGCAATTAAACCATTTACATTTAAGGTAATTATCAATACATATGTTCCTATTGGCATTTTCTTGATTGTTTTGGGTTTGTTTTTGTAGGTCTTTCCTTTTTCTTGTGTTTACTGGCTATGTAAGTCCCTTTAGTATTTGTTGCAAGGCTGGTTTGGTGGTGGTGAATTCTCTGAACTTCAGCTTGTCCATAAAGCTTTTGATTTCTCTGTCAATTTTGAATGAGATCTTTGCAGGGTGTAGTAATCATGGTTGTAGGCTTTTCTCTTTCAGTACTTTAAATATATCCTGCCATTCCCTTTTGGTCTGTAAGGTTTCTTCTGAAAGATCTGCTGTTAATCGTATGGGTTTCCCCTTATATTGTTGCTTTTCCCTTGCTGCTTTTAATATTCTTTCTTTGTGCTTAATCTCTGTTTGCGTGATTAATATGTTTCTTCATGTGTTTCTCCTTGGGTTCAACCTGTTGTGGACTCTCTGTGCTTCTTGGACTTGATTGACTATTTCCTTTCTCTTGTTGGGGAAGTTTTCAACTATAATTTCTTCAAAAATTTTCTCACTGCCTTCCTTTTTCTCTTCTTCCTCTGAGACCCCTATAAGTCAAATGTTGGTGTGTTTAATATTGTCCCAAAGGTCTCTGAGGCTATCCTCAATTCTATTCATTCCTCTCCCTTTATTCTGTTCTTCAGCAGTTATTTCCACCATTCTGTCCTCCAGCTCACTTATCCAATCCTCTGCCTCAGTTATTCTGCTATTGGTTTCTTCTAGAGTATTTTTTAATTTCAGTAACTGTATTATTCATCTCTGTTTGCTTATTCTTTATTTCTTCTATGTCCTTGGTGATTGTATTAACTGTGTTAAATGCTTCTTGCATTTTGTCCATTCTATTTTCAAGTTTTCAGTGCATCTTTATTATCATTATTCTGAATTCTCTTTCAGGGAGATTATTTATTCCCTCTTCATTTGTTTGGTCTTATGAGTTTCTACCTTGCTCTTTTATTTCTCTGTCTTTTCTTTTCTTTTTTTTTCTAACTTGCTCCACTTGAGGTCTCCTTTTCCCGGGCTTTAGGGTTGTATTACTTCTTCCTTTTGGCTTTTGCTCTTGGAGGGAAATGTTGGTGGGGTGGTTTGTGCTGATTTCTTGTTGGGGGTGACTTGTGCCTGTGTTCTAGTATGAGGAGGTCAAGTAGGTAAAGTCCCAGAAATACTGGGACATACACACACACTTCCACACATACAATTATAACCAAAGAGTTCTAAAGAAAAGAGTACAAGAGATTGACTTGGTGAACAAGGGAAACCAGAGGTGATATCAGCCAACTCAGTTCAGATCAGTTCAGTTCAGTTGCTCAGTCGTGTCCAACTCTTTGCGACCCCATGAATCGCAGCATGCCAGGCCTCCCTGTCCATCACCAACTCCTGGAGTTCACTCAGACTCATGTCCATTGAGTCCATGATGCCATCCAGCCATCTCATCCTCTGTCGTTCCTTTCTCCTCCTGCCCCCAATCACTCCCCAGCATCAGAGTCTCTTCCAATGAGTCAACTCTTTGCATGAGACAGCCAAAGTAGTAGAGTTTCAGCTTTAGCATCATTTCTTCCAAAGAAATCCCAAGGCTGATCTCCTTCAGAATGGACTGGTTGGATCTCTTTGCAGTCCAAGGGACTCTCAAGAGTCCTCTCCAACACCAAGTTCAAAAGCATCAATTCTTCGGCGCTCAGCCTTCTTCACAGTCCAACTCTCATATCCATACATGACCACAGGAAAAACCATAGCCTTGACTAGACGGACCTTTGTTGGCAAAGTAATGTCTCTGCTTTAAAAGCAGAATTACCTAATGCTTGACCTGGAAATCTGAGCATGAGCAGAGGGCCAACTGTGGAATATAGCATAGAGAGCTCAACAAGTTAACTTACCTGGTGAAAGAAGAAAGAGTGAAGCAAAAAAAGGGAGAATAAAAAAGAGAGAGAAAAGAAAGAGGAGAAGGGAGGGAAAAGATAAAAAGAAGGTGTGGAGAAGAGGATTAAAAAATTAAAAAACAGAGAGAAAAGAAAAAATAGAAAAACAAAGATGGATAGATGTGGAAAAGCTTTATATATATTCAGGAATAGCTACAGTTGGAAAAAAACAGTAGGAAAATCAGTTGAATATATCAAAAGCAAAATCCAAAAAACTCATCAAGAAAAAAAGAAGAAAAAAAGTGAGAAAGAAAAAAAACGTTCTAAATGAATTTTTCTCTTTATACCTGTGGTGGATTCATTTCGATATTTGGCAAAACTAACACAATATTGTAAAGTTAAAAAAAAAAAGAAACACAAAGAGGAAAGGCTAATATGGAGGTGGAAATATATAGGGGGACTAAACAGTGTGATTTATATGAAAAAAAAAATCTTAAAATCAATTTTTTTAACAAGGCAAACAAAGAGGAGAACTCCACAGCACCACAAAAAGCTAAGGTGATGGTGGAAATATGTTGGGGAATAAGCAGTGTGATTTATAAGAAGAAAGAATCTTAAAATGATTTTATATATATATATATATACACATATAAACAAGAAAAACAAAGAAGAAAAACTCCACAGCACCGCCAAAGGCTAAAGTGAAGGTGGAGATATGTTGGGGGAATAAACAGTATAATTTATAAGACCAAAAAAAAAAAAAAAGAGAGAGAGAGAGAGAGAGAAAAGAAAAATAAATTTAAAAAGGGTCTCAAGGTCGTCGCTCTTGGTTATGGAGTCTGCCCTTGTGGGCGCGTTTGGGTTAGTGTCCCCTGATGTCTTCCTGGTTGGGGGAGCTTGTGCCTGTGTTCTGATTGATGGAGCTGGATCTCATCTCTCTGAAGAGCAGTGCAGTGTCCAGTAGTGGGTTTTGGAGTGTCTATGGGTTAAGTATGCCTTTGGGCAGTCGTTCTAGCTTTCATGGTGTTAGGAGCGTCTATTTCCACAGCTGCTTCAAAGCGGCCCTTTCAGCAAAACTGCAGTGCCGCCAGCCCTTACCTGTACCTGGGACCATTGCTGGTGCTTCTGTGCCCCTGTCCCGCCCTGCGCTGCTGGCCGAAACTTGCTAGGTCTGTGCTTGTGTGGCCCTTCTGTGCCATGGCGACTTGTGTGGGCTCCCTTCAGCCCCTAAGCCCCTCTGTGTGGCGGGGTTTTGTGCGTCTGACTCATTTCTCGAGGTCCGCCCTCTGCGTCGCGGGGTTGCGTGCACTTGGTCTCAGTTCCCCGGGCCGGCCTCTGCGTCCAGGGGTTTATGTGAACTTGTTTCATCTCACTGCCTGCACTCTTTGTCTTGGGGGTTGTTTGTTCTTCTTTTGGCTGTGCCGGGACGGTTGTGTAGCATATAGCTTTTTATATGAAACTATCATTATCATTCATTTATAAGTAACCCAAAATTTCCATTTTTTCTTTTCAACTTAGAAATCAGATGTATAAAAAACAAGCAAAAATAAAGGGGAAAAAGGGAAGATCAGAGGAGGAGGCAGAGGAATGGGAAAAAGAAATATCAGAGAAAGCACCTAGGGTGATGTTACTTTTTCTACCATGAGGTAGAGCTGTCTTTAGGTAAGAGCTCCAACTAAATTTTGACTCATTATAAGAAAGATCTTTGTGAAATTCAAGGTTGTCCAAAAAATGAAATGAACTGCCTTTTAAGAAAGTGAGTCTCTATTACAGGAGCTGTTCACACAAAAGAATGGGTGATCATAAGACAAGGACATTGCGATAAGGGATTCAAACATGAAGTAGAGGAAATTCCCTGGCTGTCCAGTGGTTAGAACTCTATGCTGCCATTGCTGAGGACCTGGGTTGAAACCCTGGTCAGGGAGTTAAGATGCCCACAAGATGCACAATGTAGTCAAAAATAAATAAATAGGTACATGGAGTAAATTATTTTTAAGATCTTTCTTACCCAGCACTCTATCATACGATTTACTATGAAGTAAGACAAATGGTGCAACAAAACTATTTTTAATTCAAGTAAATCCCCCACTGCAATAAACTTGATAGGAAATCAAGAATGCTTTATTGAAATGTAATTGTGTTAAAAATTAATAGCTTTCTTAAAACCACATTCCTAATCTTCAGAATAGAATAAACAGATGAGATAAATTTTCTCTATAGTTTATTAATAACTCAAAAGAAGAAATTTTTTCAAAAAAGAGAAGTATCCTAAACATTTTCTTTTTCTTAGTTCCTGAGTCTTTGGCACAGTTTTCCCTGATAGTTACTGATTTGGGGTTAATGGCTGGGATGTTCAAGATGTTGATGGAATCTAAAAATATAGATGCCACCACAAAACAATAAATAAATTATAATCTACTCAGCTATAGCTCAGGTAAGAATTATCCACTTTTGCCTTTACTTCTGCCCCTAGACCGTTACTCAAACCAGGCTGTTTTGCTACCCATCCTTTATATGACTTGCTAGTTTCTAGTCTCAGGAAATGAATTGCCCTCTTGGGAGACAGACTTCTCTGCATCCAAGTAGGATATGTATAAAAAGATTTGCTGCCTAAAATATTAATTACCTGTTTTAAAACACAATTCCTTTTCTCATCTGTACTGGTATCTTCCATCTTTCTGAAATCTTACTCACTTAGCAGAACTTCCTATGCTGGAGTACCACCAGAATCTTTAATCAGGTTCTGAACCTAGGGAGCCTCTGTAGACTCAACTCCTACCCCTTATTCCCAGGCTCTTCTTGGCTCTCCAGATCCTGTCTTTCTGTCCCTTCTCTTTTGAGCAGCACACCTATAATTTTTACTTAATACAATAAATAGTATTTATTGTGCTAAATGGTGTATGGATGGAATATCTGTGTTCCCTCAAAATTCATATATTGAGTCCCTAACCCCCAAGATGGTGGTATTTGAAGATGGGGCCTTGGACAGTATTTGGATTAGACCAGATCATGAGGTTGGAAACAATGATGGATTAATGGCCTTGGAAGAAAAAATCTGTCTCTTTCTCTCTCTCCCTCTCCTTTGCCTCTTTATCTCCAGATAGGAACACACCAAGTCAGGGGCCAAGTCAGGGCCAATGAGAAAATAGCTATCTACTAGCCAGGAAAAGTCCTCACCAGGGAACAACTTGATCTTGGATTTCTCAGCCTCTAGAACTATGAGAAATAATTTTTTGTCTTTTAAGCCACTCAGACTATGGTATTTGGTTTTAACAGCCCAAGACAACTAAGACAGCAAGCGTGCCAATTATATAAACTATTCTCATGTAGATCCTATGTTGCGGTATCTTGTTTGGTCATTGGGTTTGTCTCTATTTTAAATGAAGCTCTTGATGTCTATAAACTCTACAACAGCAAAGTTAATTGATTAGTCAATGATGTAATGAACATATTTCTTAAAAAAAAAAATGATTAGAAGCACTACCTCTACCATGAGCACAATTACAGAATCTAGAACCTCAAGTGGTATTGCTTTCATTTGAGGGCAAAATGAAATGGCGCAATTCATTCTGGTTGAGGGTAGTTTGACCAACCTATTATGAAAATCTATAACTCCAGAATTAATAAACAGATGAAATTCAAAGGCCAGTGTAAAAAATTCCAATAGAAGCACCATGTCTCTGGTTTTTAACTAATTGATATATATGTTTCCAGGTATATCACTCTGGAATGAAGGAGAACTCAGAATACAAGTATCTTTTTTTTTTTTAACCTTCTTTCTCTCCATACATCCCACTCTCTTTCCTTCCCTGCCCCCGTGACCATAAGTCTGTTCTCTATATCTGTGTCTCCACTGCTGCAGAATACAGGTATCTGTTTGCACACATCTTTATAGCCCCAGCACTCAGCACAGTTTCAGATACATAATAGACACTCAAAATAGGTTTGTTTTAGTAAGGCACTTACATTTTCTCTAGTATTTTGAATGTAACTATATTCTACTACCATCATTTCTAGCATTCTGTAAATTTCTTCATCTATTCATTCAGTAAATACTTACTTGGCACCTATTCTACTGCCAGACCCTCTCTAAGCACTGAGAATGCAGTTAACAAAATAAAATCTTTTCTGTCACATACCTTACGTTTAACTGGGAAAAGAATCACCATCAAACATATTAGAAAGTATAATATGATGTCAAGTAGTATTAAATACTGCCTAGGTAACTAAAGTTGAATAAGTAAATATACTATTAAAGGTATCTAAAGTTAAAGAGATATAAAATGACAAATAGATGCTATTTTAGATAAGAGAGTGATGTTTGAGCAAGAATCTTAAGAAAGCAAGAAAGCAGGTTCTCTCTGAATAGTTGAGTAACGAGCATTCCACCAGAAAGAATGACAAATACAAAAGCTAGAAAACTTGCATATCATATGTTTGAGAAGCAGCAATTGAAACAAAATGAGCAATAAGAATGGGGAAATTAGGTCAGAATTGTGGATAGATGTCAAGTCACATGGACCTCTTAGGTGATTGTTAGGACTTGAATTTTTCTGATGGAAGTAGAGTTGATCTACAATAATACAGTAGGTTCAAGTGTCCAACACAGTAACACCATCTTTTGATACATTATACATAATTGGTTCTGTTCCCTCTACTGTACATTCCTTCTTTGTAATTTGCTTAGACTCAATCATTAGCTTCTTTTAATGGCTGTCATCTATTTTGTGCCTCCTCCCACTCCCTCCCATCCTGTGGGTAACTACTAGTTTGTTCTTTGCATCTGTAACTCTACTTCTGTTTCGTTCCATTTGTTTTTTAAACTCCACATAAAAGTGAAAACGTAAAGTATCTCTCTCTCTCTGACTTATCCCACTAAGCAACCATATTGTTGCAAATGGCAAGATAGTAGACAAGCACCCCTTTTTCACCACATCCTCACCAACGTCCTCAGCTTTTTATTCCTTCTGACTGAATAATATTCCACTGTGTACATATACACCACATCTTCTTTATCCATTGATCCGTTGATGAACACTCCAGTTGTTACCATATTTTAACTATTATAAATAAAACACTGAGAATCAGGGCACCCAAAGCCAGCGCTCTGTGACAACCTAGAGAGATAGCGTGGGCAGGGGGGTGGGAGGGGTTTCAGGACGGAGCGGACCATGTATAACCTATGGCTGACTCATACTGTGTATGGTAAAAATCATCAAAATACTGCAATTATCCTCCAATTAAAACAAGTAAATTTTTTTTTTTTAAATAAAACATCGTGGTTCATGAAAATGAAAGTGAAAGTCGCTCGGTCGTGTCTCTTTGGGACCCCATGGACTGTATATAGCCCATTGAATTCTCTAGGCCAGGATACTGAAGTGGGTAGCCTTTCCCTTCTCCAGGGGACCTTCCCATCCCAGGGCTGGAACCAGGTCTCACACATTGCAGGCAGATTCTTTACCAGCTGAGCCACAAGAGAAGCCCATATATCTTTCCAAATTAGTATCTTCTTTTTTTTTTTTTTTGATAAATACATATAAGTGGAATTTCTGGATAATATGGTATTTTTTATATAATTTTTAAAGAAATCTCTGTACAGTTTTTCATGCATGTGTGCATGCTAAGTCACTTCCATCATATCTGACTCTGTGAGACCCTACGGACTGTAGCCTGCCAGATTCTTCTGTCCACAGGATTCTCCAGGCAAGAATACTGGAGTGTGTTGCCATGCCCTCCTCCAGGGAAGTGAGGAGATCACTTCCCGACCCAGTGATCAAACCCGTGTGTCTTCCGTCTCCTGGACTGGCAGGCAGGTTCTTTTGTCTTCCGTCTCCTGGATTGGCAGGCAGGTTCTTCACTACTAGAGCCACCTGGAGAGCCCACAGTTTTTCACAGTGACTATCAATTCACATTCCCGCCAACAGTGTACAAGGATTCCCTTTTTCCACATTTTCGTCAACACTTGTTATTTCTTATCTTTTGGTGATAGCCATTTGGACATGCCTGAGGTGATATTTCATGGGCTTCCCAGGTGGAACTATGGTAAAGAACCTGCCTGCCAAAGGTTCAGTCCCTGGGCTGGGATGATTTCCTTGGGGAGGAAATGGAAACCCACTCCAGTATTCTTGCCTGGGAAATCCCATGGACAAAGAAGCCTGGTGGGCTACAGTCCATGGGGTTGCAAAGAGTCGGACACGACTGAGCGACAGAGCATGCATGCATGAGGCGCTATCTCATGCTGCTTTTGATTTGCGTTTCCCTAATGATCAGTGATACTGGACATCTTTTCATGTGTCTGTTGGCCATCTGTATGTCTTCTATAAAAAATATGCCTATTCAATTTCTCTGTTCACTTTCTAATCACATTATCTATTCTTTTATTGGGTTATATGAGTGCATGGGGTCACAAAGAGTCAGACATGACTGAGTGACTAACACTTTTTTTATATATTTTGAATATAAACTATGTATCAGACATATCACTTACAAATACCTTCTCCCATTTAGTAGGCTGCCTTTTCATTTTGTGGTGATTTCCTTTGCTATGCAAATTTTTAAGTTAAGATTATGTCCCATTTGTTTATGTTTACTTTTATTTCCTTTGAAAAAACAGATTTATAAAAAAATATTTCCCAAGACCAATGTCAAAGAGCATCCTGTTTCTATGTAATCAAGAAGTTTTATGATCTTCATAGTATTTATTAATACTTGACATTATATTATAATTAATTATTCTTTTTCTAATTCTTTTTGATGCAAAGTTAGGTTGTTTGAGAGTTTTATCATTCCTGAGGTAAGCCTGCTTAAACTTTCCTCTTAGAACTGCTTTGTAGCATCTTGTAGACTTTGGAAAGTTGTGCTTCCATTTTCACTTGTCTCAAAGTATTGTTTGATTTCCTCTTTGATATCTTCATTGACCTATTTGTTTTTTAGTAACATGTAGTTTAGCCTCCATGTTTTTGTCTTTTTTCCATTTTTTTTGTAATATAATTGATTTCATGTTTCTTACCCGTGTGGTCAGAAAGAATGCTTGATATAATTCCATTTTTCTTAAATCTATTGAGACTTATTTTGTGGCCTAACATCTATTCTATCCTGGAGAGTGTCAAGGGCATTTGAAGAGAATGTGCATGCTGCTGTTTGAGCACAGAATATCCTATAGATATCTACTTAGTCCCCGGTGTAATGTGTCATTTAAGGCTTTTGTGTCCTTATTGATTTTCTATCTGGATGATTTATCCATTGATGTAATTGGGGTGTTAAAGTCCCCTACTATTATTATTGTCAATTTCTCCTTTTATTTGTGTTAATATTTATTTTGTATACTCAAGTGCTCCTACATTAAGTGCATGTATGTTTACAGATATTATATGCTTTTTCTGTCTTGACCCTTTTATCACAATCAATGCTGTAAGTCTTTTGATTGGTGCACTTAATGCATTTACATTTAAGTGATTATTGACAGGCATTGCCATTTTGCTATTTTCTAGTTGTTTTTTGTACTTCTCTGTTTCTTCTTCCTTTAGCCTCTTTTCTTTTGGTTTGATGATTTTCCTCATTGTCAAATTTGAGTTCTTTCCTCTTTGTTTTTTATGTATCGATGATAGACTTTTGATTTGTGGTTACCATGGAGTTCATATATATCAATCTATAATTATGTCTACTTGTTTGGTGGTGATGAACTCCTACTTTTTCTTGTCTGGGAAACTAAGTCTTTTTCAATTCTAAATGATAATCTTTCTGGGTAAAATATCCTAGAGTGTAGGGCTTTTTTTCTTTCAGTACCTTAAATATTTCATGCCATTCCTTTCTGGCCTGCAAAATTTCTGCTGAAAAACCAGCTAATAACCTTATGAGGGTATCTTTATTTATGACTCTTTGTTTTTCTCTAAATTCTCTCTTTACCTAACTTTTGCTGTTTTAATTATGATATATCTTAGTGTGAATCTCCTTGAGTTCATCTTGTTTGGGACTCTCCGTGTTTCCTGGACCTGGATATCTGTTTCCTCCTTCAGATTAGGGAAGATTTCAACCATAATTTCATCAAATACTTTTTATGCCGCTTCCTCTCTCTTCTTCTAGGACCTCTATAGTAGGACATTTGTTGTGCAAATGTCCCTTAATCTATGCTCATTAAAAAAATGTTTTTTTACTGCTCTGATTGGGTGATTTCCATTATTCTATCTTCCAGATTATGTGTTCTTATGTACTTACAGATTTTTCTGTATCACCTGGGCTGTTATTATTTCCCTCTAGTGTATTTTTTATTTCAGTTACGATATTCTTCAGCTCCAACTTGTTCCTTTTTATATTTCTAGTTCTTTGTTAAAGTTTTCTCTGTTCCTCTATTATTCTCCAAGTTCAGTGAGCATTTTTATTACTATTACTTTGAAATTTTATTGAGTAAATTATAACCATTTCATTAGGGTTTTTTCCTAGGGTTTTACCTTATACTTTCATTTAGAACTTATTTCTATATCTTCTCATTTTCTTTGAATTTCTGTTTGTCTCTATTCCAGTCTTGAAGGCTTGTCCTTGTTGAGAATGACCTTATGCAGTCTGTTTGTGACCAGTGGCTTTGGTGGGAGAGCTGGATCTGAAGAGGTCACAAGGGCCATCTTCTTCCAGGGTGCTCTGTGACTGTTGGCTTCTTGGAGGTAAGACTAGAGTCAGAGGGGCTACAGCTAAAGACAACTACAACCCAGGGTTTCTCCTGGGTTCACTGTTCATCGCTGCCCTAGGGGTCAGGATCAGGGTCCAGGGCCTAGAGCTGTATTTCTAAGCTGGTTTCACTTTTCCCCGATGTGTGGCAACAGTTGTGGTCTCTGACTTGTTTTAGGCAGAGGCAGGGCACAAGGGGCTGAGCCACACTTTCAGGCTGGCTCCAGTTTCCTGGGTGCACACAATGGTGGTCTTCACCTTTGCAGAGACAGAGCAGGAGGACTGGAGCAGAAGCCCATGCAGGCTAGCGGGCCTCACGGGGGCAGTCCTGGCAGGTCAGTTAGAGCACCAGGCCGTCTTCAGTCTGCTACCTCTGCTCTCGGATGGGGAAAAGCACGTCTGTGAGCATATTTTTTGAGAGGGGAGTCTTGGTTCCTTTTGACCCTCCAGTAAACCCCACTGGTTTTCAAGCTCATTGGGAACTCATCTTCCCAATGCTAGACCCCAGTGCTGGGTGCCTAAAGAGGGGCTTGAACCCCTCATTCATTAGAGAGGATCCTCAGGCCTGTGATATCTTTCTCCTCTTCCAAGTCACCTGCCAGGGATGGATCCCAGCTAGATCTTTTATCCTCCATTCCTACCAGGCTCCATGTTGTTCTTTCTTTGTATCCTTGGTTGAAGGAAAGCATTTCTGTAGTCTTCAGGCTATTTTCAGTGAGAGTTGCTCTATGCGTAGCTGTAGTTTTGATGAGTTCATGGTGTGTGTGGGAGGGGAGGGGGGTGGGAATCTCAGGATCTTCCTCCTCTACCAACTTCATCTCACTCTCAGGACTTAAGATTTTATTAAAAGCTGTGGAAAAACTTTTGAATCAGGGAGTGAAGTGTGATTTACACTTTTAACAGATTATTCTGTTTTCCATGAGACTAGATCAGGTGAGTGGTGGTGGGTGGATAGAAGGGGATTAAGACCAGTTGGAAAGCTCTTGCTGTAGTCTTTAAGAGATGACATTGGTCTGGACCAAGTAATTTGTTGGACGTGGTGATCGAAGATGAGATTCAAAAAAATATTTTTCAGATGGGCCCAAAAGTTTTACTGGAATAAAAATATGTGGAAAAAAAAACCAAGAGGAGTAAAGGATGACTAAAGTTTATAACTAACTGTTGTGAGAAACATGATAGAGGAGCACATTTCAAGGAAAATACCATGAGCTTACTATTAGACATACGGTCTACGTAGAAAAGTTAGGCACTTGGGTAAATGGATCTGGTATACAAAAGTTGTCTAAAAGGGGTCATTTGTTATGGTCTATTGGCAGTGGGCCTGAAAGCTAGGTACAGAAAATCTTTCAAGAATTATTCATGTCAAAGTCCAAGAAGTTCAGGTAAAATGTAGACAGAGAATTGGCCCTTAAATTTGGCAAGATGTGGTAAATCACTAATGATCTTGGCAAGAGCTGTTTAAAGTGATATGGACAAAAGCCCCATGAAAGCGAGAACGAGGAAAGAAAGTGGGAAAGAAGCAGAAAGAAAGAAAACAAGTACAGACAGCTCTTTCACTTTTCCCTTGCTAAATAGGGAGCAAAAAAAAAAAAAAAATCCATATTTTAACATTTTTTCTATTTATTTTTCTACTGATATGACTTTGCTACAAGTCTGAATTCTACCTGTTTATTCACCTTTATGTGACCAGATTCTAATATTCAGTGGGTACCCAATGAAAAGATTAAAAAGTCACGTGTGCTACCAAGTAACAATGCACTTTATTTATAGGGAAAATGCTAAAGAAGAAACCTCTGGGGCCCTAAACTTATAAAATGAAATATAAAGCGCTGACAGCAAAGAGTTCCTACCATGGCTGATCTTTGGTAAATCCAATACAAGGATGAACAAATTGCTTTAGATAGCATGTTTTCAAGGAAAGAGTTATGTCACTGATGAGACAGTGTCTAGAAATTGAAGCTCTTCACTATTTATTTTTTCCTTCTGCCTTTTTGAAGAGTATTAAGAGTACTCTATGAGAGAATATGGATTTTAGGGGAGAAAAGAGAATGAAACAAGAAGTGAATGTTAAATTAAGATAAGGTCTCAAAAGCACAAGTAATTTTTCAGAGCATTCTAAATGCAAGGCACTGACCAAGTTAACATGGCACATGTTTATAGAGCAAGCTTATGGTCGATAGGGCAAATCATTAAGGGAGAAACTTGATGGAATTTTAAGTTCTATAAATGGGGAAAACAGGTTGCCTCTCAAAGCAAAATTTTTGAGGCATCTAATAATCAAAGAGGCTAGACAAAGCTTCCAACAAAGATGGTAGTTAATCCGAATCTGAAAGGATGAGTAGCAGTTGGAAATATATTAATTATGCCTTCAATATGATTCAGTTGCCCATCAGTGATTGCCACTTTCAAAGTCACTGGATTGTTTCTTTTATACTTTTCCCTGGTGAAGGATGTTCATAAAACCTATTGAGAAAAAAACAAAACAGAGAGTAGGTGATAACTACATGCTCCTTTAAGAGATGTACTGATGCTTAAGACAGGAGAAAATGCATTATTTTAATGCTACTGTGTAAACAGGAACCAAAGCATACTCTTCTTAATTTAACTGTGAGTAACCTTTTTCTCAGTTTATAGTTGTGATACTTTTTTGTCTTCACTGAATACTTTTCTTTTTGTCAGTCAGGTAATATAATCACCTCCTTTTGTGTGATAATCATAGATCATTAATTTGGTAACAGTTCCTGTCCTGTTACGCTGTTAATTGGATGTCTGTGAATCATATATCTCACAACTTGTGAAAAAAGTGACTATATGCTGGTTTTAAAAGGGCATGGATACTGTCCTGATTTTGACTTCTGATTATTATTTTTAAAAATACTGTTTTTAAAATATAGCTTGAGTGACTTCCCTGGAGACTTAGTGGTAAAGAATCCACCTGCCAATGCAGGAAACACAGGTTCCATCCCTGGTGGGGGAACTAAGGACCCAGGTGCTGCAGGGCAACCAAGCCCATGCACTGCAGCTACTTAACCTGAGACTACAACTAGAGAGCCCACACACTCTGGAGACCACACACCACAACTAGAGAGAAGGGCACATTCCCCAAGGAAGAGCCCGCATGACACGAGGGAAGGTCTCATGTACCAGCAACCAAGACCAATGCAGCCGAAAATTTTTTTGAGTGGACAGAAAAGAACAGTATCCAATCATACAAATGGTTACTTCTGTTGAAAGCAAAGAAGGGGTGAGTTGTGTGGATGAATGATGGTTAAAGAGAACTTAGCTTTACATATAAAGTCTCATTTCCTTTAAAAAAAAAAAAAAGACTGGAAACCAAGATGGTTAATAGTTGTTGATTCTGGAAGGTGGGCATGAGTGCTTTATTGTTCTGTGAACTTTATTTTTCTATTTCTCAAAGTAAAAATTATAATGTGTTTAAAATGAAAGAGCTACATTATCAGAACTGATGACTGGAATTTTGCTGAATGAGAAGCAAACAAGCAAAAGGTCTTTGGTATATGTAGATTTTGGCAAACGTTGTGAATCAGTAGAAGATACACGTGACCAAGCCAGTCTGGGTTCTCCTGTTGAATCTATGCAGCATTCAAATGTATTATAAAGCTCCTTCTTGCCTCAGGATCTTTGCACGTCTAAATTCATACCTTCCACTGCATATCCCACCCCTGAAGACCCACATCCAACTAGCTCTCACTCATCCTCCAGTTCAATTCAGTCTCTCAGTTGTGTCCGACTCTTTGAGACCCCATGGACTGCAGCATGCCAGGCCTCCCTGTCCATCACCAACTCCCAGAGTTTACCCAAACTCATGCCCATTGAGTCGGTGATGCCATCCAACCATCTCATCCTCTGTCGTCCCCTTCTCCTCCTGCCTTCAATCTTTCCTAGCATCAGGGCCTTTTCAAATGAATCAGTTCTTCACATCAGGTGGCCAAAGTATTGGAGTTTCAGCTTCAACATCAGTCCTTCCAATGAATATTCAGGACTGATTTCCTTTAGGATGGACTGGTTGGATCTCCTTGCTGTCCAAGGGACTCTCAAGAGTCTTCTCCAGCAATCATCCTCCAGGTCCCAATTCAAACACCACTGCCTGGAAAAGTGTCCCAACCCCACCACCACCCACCACATCAGTTACTGCTATTCACTTGTGTTTATTTGTTCGTGTTCTTTCTCCCTCACTAGAGTCTATATTCCATGGGGGAAATTTTCCAGTTTCTCAAATCAAACTCCTTGAAGTCACACTTGTCACCTTTCTTTCCATCACCTCCCATATTCAGTTGTCAGAAATCCTACTGACTCCACCTGAAAAGATATCCAAAATCTGCCCCCTTCTCACCACTTTTATCACTACTAATGTACTCCAAGCCACCACCTCTGTCTACCTGCCTTCTTCCACTCCTGACTCTTACAGACCTTCCTCCACCAAGAAGCCAGGGGAATCCTTTGGAAGCAAGTCAGAAATACCACTTCTCTACTTCTGACACCCACAAAATGAAATGCAGAGTCCTTACCTTGGCCCTGCTGACTCTCAGTTCTCATCCACACCCTGCCTTTCCTCTCCCTTCTTTCTCACCAGCCTTCAGCATCCACCAGCCACCAGCCTGGCACTTAGCCTTGGCACTCGACCTCTCTACTGCCTGGAGCCGTTCCCCTTGCAGGGACTCACAGTGCTTGCCCTCACTTCATTCCGCTTGCTACCCAAGAGTCATGTTTTCAGACACCATCCCTACAGTCCCTTCATCCTGCTTTGTCTTCAAAATTCTTATCCCTACATGCTATATTTCATAAATGGCTGTTAATTAGTCAGTTATTGGTCTTTGATCACTAGAGTGCCTCAACTCTATGGGAGCAAAAACTTTTGTCTCCTGCTGTATTCTCAATGCCTTGAAGAAAGCCTGGCATATAGTATAAATGCAGAAGATAGTTGGAACTCCCCTGGTGGTCCAGCGGCTAAGATTCCTCACTCACAGTGTGGGGGCGTCCAGGTTCAATTCCCGGTCAAGGCCCACGTGCCACAACTAAAAGACCCTGCATGCCACAGTTAAAACTTGGCTCAGCTAAACAGCAAATTAATAAATAAAAACATAGAAAGTAGTTGTTGAAATACCCTTTTAACTGAACAAGGAAAAATAGCTTGCCTATCTTAGTAGAAATAGCTTGTCTATTTTAGTAGAACTTATACTCTTCAGAAGCATGGTTGGAACATAAACTCTCAATAAACATTTTTGAATGAATGAAGTCAATGTCAATGTCAAGAATAAGAATGAGAGAGCTTTTCCCTCTATTAGGATTACCTGCCAATGATGGTCAGTTATTCTGATAGTGAAAAATGTAAGAAGTCTATGAGAAAGGAACAGAGGGTCTTTGGTGGCATTAGAGAACAAATGTAGAAGAATGAAATTATCTAGGGAGAGTAAAAGTGTGCAGAAAATTTAGGAAGGGAACTAACATTTATTGTTACAATTGTACTCAGAGTATTCCAGACATAGCAGTAGACTCATAAAAATGTACATATTCTCAAAGCTCTGTGAGATAGATGTGATAGGACCTATTTTACAGAGAAAGAAACAGGCTTGGACAGGTTAATTAAAATGAGGTTACAAATCTAACAGTTGGAGACTATCTGATCAGTACACTGTCGAAAACCAGCTTTAAGAACTGTTCTCTAAGTTTTAAAAGCATTTTTATCTGCAACAATATTTTGCACTAAATCAGCATGCACCAAATATTTGTTGAATGAATGAAAGATCATGTCACAAACAACTATTCTAAAGGTAGATAGAAATGCAAAGGGGAAAAAAGGAGGTTGGTAGTGAATTCTTTTAAAGAATTCTATTCTTTCAAAACCAAAATACACTTGGTAGGAAAATAAGAAAAGAGAACTTGCCAGAAGATTAATTGAGAATGTGGTCTAATCATCTTCCAGAGCATTAAGCCAACCTAAACAGAAAGGTATTTTCAGCTTTGAAGAGTTGTTCTTATGCATGCAGAATTATAAATGGCGTAATTTTCCTTATATCTCCATAATTAACAGAGTATTTATTGATCAGGACAAAGCACACAGTCTCTGGAGACATGATTTGTGTGAGCGCTTAGCTTTTTGAAAGCTTAAATCACTGTAGTCAGTATTAAAAAATGAACTGATAGTAAATGTGGTATAATTAATCCACCTATTCTATTTGCACATGAACATCTTTTCATGCTAAATATCTCATTCATTTAGGAGAGAATACAAATGTGTTACAATGACAGAATAAAAAATAAATTGGAACTTTTATTTTCCCTGCGATATTCCTTGTCTTTAACTTACTCAGATTTCTGACATACTGTGCAAGTTTAAAATCCTTCTCAACTTCTTTTTTTTTAAATTTTTTTAAATTTTATTTTATTTTTAAACTTTACATAATTGTATTAGTTTTGCCAAATATCAAAAATTACAGGTGCAGAGAACAGTCTACACAGAGGATGCAGGTAACAGTCTGGGTCCCCTAGGAAGCACGTGTACTCACGCTGGCCTGTTTCTCCCCGTGGTTCTCCAGCAAGTTCTGCTCTGTATCACTTGATTGTCACCTGTAGGCTGCACCTCCAGGCCTCTTGCGGCAGGTTTCTTACTCGGCTTGGACAATAGCGCAGTGCTGGTGGAAGGGCGGAAGAAAGAAGGAAGCCAGGATGTGTCTCCCTGCGCGTCTCTGCCCAGGTGGTCTCAGGACCGAGCCAGCACCTGCCCCTCCTTTGTGCCTGCAGCCAACTCCAGACCGTTCTGCCTGGTGACTCTGGCCCCTGAACTCTAATGACACTATATCCCGTTGCGGTCCAGGCCAGAGGTGATCATCTCCTTGTCCGCTTCACTATCACCTGCTGCCTTCACAGTTGTTCATTTCCTGTGTAATCAATCCCTGAATTAAAAATCCATTGTTCTGAATAGTTGAAGTGGTTAGTGTTTCTCTGATTATCCCCAACTGATAGAATACCCTTGAGAGGACGGACCTAGTTTGCTTTATCACTGCTATATCCTAGTACCTGGGAAGGAAAGTATAAGGTATGCATTAAGTAATCAATTAAAATATGCTATGTGAATGAATAGAAAATGCATCCTTTAGTTAGTAGTTTTCAAAGTTTATCAAGCATCAAGCCACCTAGAAGCTTTTTTTTATAACATATACGGTCATCTTTTTACATCCTGCTTTCCCAAGTTTCTGATTCAGTAGGTTCAGGAAGACGCACCAAAGCTTACATTTCTCATAAGTTTCCAGGTGACGTTGATGTTGCTAGTCCAGGTACCACACTTTGAGAACCAGTACTTTAGTTCATGAAGTATCCTGCTTATAAACTAACCAGAATATACACATTAGAGTAAAAAAAAAAAAAAAATCAAAGAGCACTAGCATTTCTCATTAGTGATTTGGCAATCACCTTCAAATACTTTAGCCATATTAAATTTTTGATATGAAAGCAAGCAGTTCTAATATCTTCCTAACCTTTTACGAGGAGTGGTCATTACCAGTCAATTAAGCCCTTTTAAAAAAAACCTTATTTTAATTTTTCACTTGATCCTTTCTTTTTAAGTCAAATTCTGAAGAAGGAATGGCCATAAAATAGATTATAAAGCTCAGAACTCTTGTTCTTTTATATAAAGAGCACGAGGAAAATAAGTTTCACAAATCAATACTTACACATCCCACAGTTCTCGTGGAGGAGTAGAAGAATTTGCATTCATCTTGCCCTGTGGGAGCACCAAAATTGCAAATAGCTGTTGAACAACCATTGATAAGAGGACATTGGATGCCTCCAAAAAAATAAACCCATGTCCAAGAACAAAGAAGAAGCCACAAGAAGAGTAGGAGGAGCATCAACATGATAAAATCAAATCCTATACCCACTGCTGGGTGACCCACAGACTGGAAAACAGTGGCACTAAAGAAGTTCTTGCACTGTCTTGAAGGTTCTAGGCCCCCATCTGGCTTCTCGCCCTGGGATCTGGCAGAGGGACTGGGAATCCCCAGAGAAACTGTCTTTGAAGGCCAACAGGATTGGATGACAGGACTTCCACAGGACTAGGGGAAGAGGAGACTCTACCCTTGGAGGGCACAAACAAAACCCTGTGTGCACCAGGACCCAGGGGAGAGGAACAGGGACCCCACGGGAGACTGAGCCAGACCTCCTTGTGAGTGCTTGAGGGTCTCCTGCAGAGGCGTGGGCTGGCAGTGCCCACTGAGGGCACGGGGCTCCAGCAGCAGCATTCCTGGGAGATGTGTCTCAATATAAGTCCTCTTGAAGGTTGCTATTAGCCCTACCACAGAGCCTGTGGACTCCAGGATTGGGTCAACCTCAGGCCAAACAACTAACAGGGAGGGAGCCCAGCCCCACCCAGCAGCACACAGTAGGATTCAAGTTTTACTGAGCACAGCCCTTCCCACCAGAGCAAGACTCAGGTTTCCCTCCATTCTTTAACTCCATACAAAAACATAAAGTCAAAATAGAGGAAAGACCTAAATGTGAGACCAGATGCTGTAAAACTCCCAGAGGAAAATATAGGCAGAACACTCTTTGACATATACCACCGTGACATCTTTTTCAATCCACCTCCCAGAATAGTGAATATAAAAGCAAAGATAAACCAAGGGGAGTCTCAGTTCAGTTCAATCATTCAGTCATGTCCAACTCTTGGACTGCACTACACCAGGCCTCCCTGTCCATCACCACCTCCCGGAGCTTGCTCAAACTCATGTCCATCAAGTCGGTGATGCTATCCAACCATCTTCTCTTCCATAGTCCCCTTCTCCTCTTGCCTTCAATCTTGCCCAGAATCAGGGTCTTTTCCAGTGAGTCAGCTCTTTGCATCAGGTGGCCAAAGGACTGGAGCTTCAGCTTCAGCATCAGTCCTTCCAATGAATATTCAAGGCTGATTTCCCTTCAGATTGACTGGCTTGATCTCCTTGCAGTCCAAGGGACTCTCAAGAGTCTTCTCCAACACCACAGTTCAAAAGCATCAATTCTTGGGAGCTCAGCTTTCTTTATAGTCCAACTCTCACATCCATACATGACCACTGGAAAAACCATGGTTGTGGTTTAGTAGCTAAGTTGTGTCTGACTCTTGTGATTCCATGGGCTTTAGCCTGCCAGGCTCCTCTGTCCATGGGATTCTCCAGGCGAGAATATTGGAATGAGTTGCCATTTCCTTTTCCAAGGGATCTTGTCGACCCTTTGACTACATGAACCTTTGTTGGCAAAGTAATGTCTCTGCTTTTTAATATGCTGTTTAGGTTGGTCATAGCTTTTCTTCCAAGGAGCAAGAGTCATTTAATTTCATGGCTGCAGTTACCATCTGCCATGATTTTGGATCCCAAGAAAATAAAGTCTGTCACTGTTTCCACTGTTTTCCCATCTAGTTGCCATGAAGTAATGGGACCAGATTCCCTGATAGCTCAGATGGTAAAGAGTCTGCCTGCAGTGCTGGAGACCCAGGTTCAATCCCTTGGTCAGGAAGATCCCCTGGAGAAGGAAATGGCAACCGACTCCAGTATTCTTCCCTGGGAAATCCCATGGATGGAGAAATCTGACAGGCTACAGTCCGTGGGGTTGCAAAGTCAGACACAACTGAGTCACTTCACTTCACTTCACTTCAATGGGACCGGATGCCATGATCATAGTTTTTTGAATGTTGAGTTTTAAGCCAACTTTCTCACTCTCCTCTTTCCATTTCATTAAAAGACTCTTTAGTTCTTCTTCATTTTCTGCCGTAAGAGTGGTGTCATCTGCATATCTGAGGTTATTGTTATTTCTCCCAGCAATCTTGATTCCAGCTTGTGTTTCATCCAGTCCAGCATTTCACATGATGTACTCTGTATACAAGTTAAATAAGCAGGGTGACAATATACAGCCTTGATGTACTCCTTTCCGGATATGGAACCAGTCAGTTGTTCCATGTCCAGTTCTAACTATTGCTTCTTGACTTCTCAGGAGGCAGGTCAGGTGGTCTGGTATTCCCATCTCTTGAAGAATTTTCCACAGTTTATTGTGATCCACACAGTCAAAGACTTTAGCATAGTCAATGAATACGAAGTAGATGTTTATCTGGAATTCTCTTGCTTTTTCTATGATCCAAGAATGTTGGCAATTTGATCTCTGGTTCCTCTGTCTTTTCTAAAACCAGCTTGAACATTTGGAAATTCTCGGTTTATGTACTGTTGAAGCCTGGCTTGGAGAATTTTGAGCATTACTTTGCTAGCATGCAAGATGACTGAAACTGTGTGGTAGTTTGAACAATCTTTGGCATTGCCTTTCTTTGGGATTGGAATGAAAACTGACCTTTTCCAGTCCTGTGGCCACTGCTGAGTTTTCCAAATTTGCTGGCATATTGAGTACAGCACTTTCACAGCATCATCTTTTAAAATTTGAAATAGCTCAACTGGAATTCCATCACCTGTACTAGCGTTGTTTGTAGTGATGCTTCCTAAGGCCTACTTAACCTCACTTTCCAGGATGTCTGGCTCTAGGTGAGTTATCACATCATCATGGTTATCAGGGCCATTAAGATTTTTTTGTATAGTTCTATGGGAAATAGATGGGGAAAGAGTGGAAACAGTGTCAGACTTTATTTTTTGGGGCTCCAAAATCACTGCAGATGGTGACTGCAGCCATGAAATGAAAAGACGCTTACTCCTTGGAAGGAAAATTATGACCAACCTAGATAGCATATTCAAAAGCAGAGACATTATTTTGCCAACAAAGGTTCGTCTAGTCAAGGTTATGGTTTTTCCTGTGGTCATGTATGGATGTGAGAGTTGGACTGTGAAGAAGGTTGAGTGCCGAAGAATTGATGCTTTTGAACTGTGGTGTTGGAGAAGACTCTTGAGAGTCCTTTGGACTGCAAGGAGATCCAACCAGTCCATTCTGAAGGAGATCAGCCCTGGGATTTCTTTGGAAGGAATGATGCTAAAGCTGAAACTCCAGTACTTTGGCCACCTCATGTGAAGAGTTGACTCATTGGAAAAGACTCTGATGCTGGGAGGGACTGGGGGCAAGAGGAGAAGGGGACAACAGAGGATGAGATGGCTGGATGGCATCACTGACTCGACTGACGTGAGTCTGAGGGAACTCTGGGAGTTGGTGATGGACAGGGAGGCCTCACGTGCTGCAATTCATGGGGTCGCAAAGAGTCGGACAAGACTGAGCGACCAATCTGATCTGACCTGATGTTTTCTTGCCACCTCTTCTTAATATCTTCTGCTTCTGTTAGGTCTATACAGTTTCTGTGTTTTATTGTGCCCATTTTTGCATGAAATGTTCCCTTGGTATCTCTAATTTTCTTGAAGAGATCTCTAGTCTTTCCCACTCTATTGTTTTACTCTATTTCTTTGCATTGATCACTTAAGACTGCTTTCTTATCTCTCCTTGCTATTCTTTGAAACTCTGCATGCAAATGGGTATATCGTTCTTTTTCTCCTTTGCCTTTCACTTTTCTTTTTTTTCTCACCTATTTATAAGGCCTCCTCAGACAAACATTTGGCCTTTTTGCATCTCTTTTTCTTGGAGATGGTTTTGATCACAGCCTCCTGTTCAATGTTACAAACCTCTGTCCACAGTTCTTCAGGCACTCTGTCTATCAGATAATCCCCTGAATCTAGTGACTTCTACTGCATAATCATAAGGGATTTGATTTAGGTCACACCTGAATGGTCGAGTGGTTTCCCCTACTTTCTTCAATTTGAGCCTGAATTTTGCAATAAGGAGTTCATGATCTGAGCCACAGTCAGCTCCTGATCTTGTTAAAAACAAGGAAGTCTAGCCATTTGTGACAGCGTGGTTGGATCTTGAATGCATCATTCCAAGTGAAATAAGTCATACAGATTAATACTATATGATCTCACTTATATGTGGAATCTTAGAAAAGCTCATAGAAAATTAAATCAGACTGTGGTTACCAGAGGCAGGGAGGAATGGGAGGAAGGAGGTCAAAAGGTATAAACTTCCATTTATAAAATAGGTATGAGGGAAGTAACATGATGACCGTGATGCATGTGAAAGTCAGGACAGTAAGTTCTGAGTTCTCATCACAAGAATGTTTTTCTTTTCTTCTTTCTTTTTATTGTGTCTATATGAGAAGATGGATGTTACTTTAACCTATTGTAATTATTTCATAGTATCTGTCAACTCAAACCCTCATGCTGTCTTCCTTAAACTTAGCAGTGTGTGTCAATTATTTTTCAATAAAACTGGAAAAAAAATCATGAAAAAGATAGAACCTATTTTCTGAGGACATTCTAGTTAAAGCATTTAGGTTTATGAAGTATGCAAGTACTTCAAATGATCCTGGTTAAAAAACATTAGATGATGGATAGATAGCTAGGTCAAATGTGGCAAAATGTCAATAACTGCTGAAATTGAAGAAGTATACACAAAATTTTTTAAATACTATGACTGTAACTCTTAGATGAAATTTATTTCAAATAAATTTGGCTATCTCAAAATAAATACTTTTTAAAAATTGGCATTTCAAACACTATAAGGTGAGGTAGAACTCTGATGCATATGATCTAGTTATCATCAAAGTAGAATATATATTAATAATTAATTAATTCTTTTATGTCTTAATTCCATATTTTATTTCAGGGAGACAGACAATAAACTAAAAATAAATAAATAGATATAAAAATGGCAAAATTACCAATTTAATGGAGAAAAGTAATGAAGGGATGAGAGGAAGTTGAGAGTGGTTATATTTTAAACGGGGTAGTCAGAGTAGACCTTACTCCTAATGTCTTGCATAAAGATCTGAAGAAGTGCAACAGGAGAACGTTACAGGAAGAGAGAAATCAATGGAATTCTGGTGAATGTTTAACAACGATCTCACCATGGAATCAAGCGATCTGATTTTCAGAGATTGCCAATTTCCTTGGTGTAAATACTCCCACTCTGGCTCCCTTCTGCCGACCACCGGTTTAACACCTGGCTAGCACAGTTCCTAACAACTTGACAAGTGACTCACAGGCCAGCAGCAGCTCACCCTGAACACGACTGAGAAAATAAACAGCAGGTACAGAAGGCTGGAGGCAGAAGATACATACATGCCGTACGCATGCCTTGCTTAAAGCTAATGCAAGCAGAGTCAAAGTGAGCCCAGGGCAGGCCTTTAGAGAGGTTTAGAAAAGATACAAGAGACTTGATTGTGTAGGGCCTGGTGGGGACTTTCATTCACAGAGAGCCGAGGATTTTGATCAGGGAAGTGACATGGTCTGACATTTACTTTAACGAGATCCCTGGGGCTGCTATCACGGAGAAGGACGGCAGGCAAGGGGAGTGGAAAGGAGACTCCGTTAAATTAACAGAGGAGAAACGATAGTGCCTAGGACTGGGCTCCGAGCGATGCGAGTTGCAAGAAATAAGGTAAATTAGGATATATTTTCAAGTAGAGCTCACAGACTCTGCTCGTGGATTGGACGAGGGATATGAGGGAAAGAAAGGGGTCAGAGATGATGGAAAGGGTTTTGAACTGATTTGCCAAAAGGGTGGAGTTGACATTTATAGAGAAAGGAAAGGCTGTGAGAGGTGCAAGTTTGAGGAAATTTGAGTACACACACCTTGAATTTGTCCACTTAACAATTATTAGCCCACTAAGCAGTTATCAGTCCACTGAATTATATCAGAACACATATAGGGTAGCAGTAGGTTAGGAGTCAGCACAGATCAAGAGGCAGTTCTCACCAGTTCTGTGCCCACGAAACCCACTGATACACTGACTTCTCTCTTCCCTTTCTTCTTCTTCTATGGAGTTCTGCAAATTCCTATAGGCTGTATTTCAATGGAAACTAATGCAGCCAACTTCTTCTAAACAGATTTACAAAAGTAGAAAGTTTAAAATGGATGTTCCCTCTTGCACAAACTAATTTTCTGAGGAAATTGGAAAGGAAATATTTGAGCTATTTATATTTTTGGCCAATCATAATTGAGTAGTATGGAGGGGACAGATGTCAGCTAAAAATCAACTACCACCACACCTAGACAATTCTTTTTCTTTCAGTGGTATTCTAAACATTGTTTTGAAAATTTTCAGTTCTACATAGCATTGTATTTTTATTTTTTTGAAAATCAGTGAATAGAGTGAAAGTACCGGTGGTAAAATATGTGCATATTAGGGCAAGTGGCAGACATTTTATAATGGAATTGATAAACACATGTTTTAAAACAGAATATTTCCCCTCTGGAAATTAAAAAAAAAAAAAAAAAGCTATTTACCCAGCTAGAAGGCTTGAGAGATGATCAGCTGTGACTAGAGAGGAAAGAATGCCAAGTTTCTAGCATGCGTATGCACGTTTCTTTTGCTTATAATTAATAGCCCGTGCTTTCTAAGTTTTTGGAAAGCAGCTCGAAGCCTACCCAGGTAATGCCTTCTGACAACGTTTTAAAGATCAGTTATGTCATATGGCTGCCTTTTAGAAAAAAAGTCATAATGCATAGCTGTGCCATATGGCAGCTCTGAAGAATCAGCCGGCTTGGACAGACATTCATTGGATAAGGTCCCACAGCACTTGGGAAAGAATGTAGTCCTGTTGCCAAAATGTGGCCTTTGTTAATCTCCTAACTATTATTGTGCAGAAACCAATTCATCTGTATTAATTATAAACAAATTTTAATTACTTCAGTAAAAGCCCATTATACTGATATCTGATGCCAAACAAGCTGTATTAACTCTTTGTAAGTCTCCAAAGCAAACACTAGGTGTTGGAATGTAGGTGTTTTATATGAGGCGGGAATTTCTCTCACCGAGTGTAAAAATGCAGTTCTGACATTTAGTTTTCCACTTCTTTTAAGAGATCCCATGATGCTTTTGCTTTTCACAGGCCATATCAAAAGGCAGCTGATGCATGTAAATTGTGAAAAGCAGATTATTCTTAATGAGAGTATTTGAGTGCACTTTATATTCTTTTGCTAAGATTTAAAAGTTTGAGTTTTTTTAAGGGCGTTCCTCATTGTAAGGCAATGATTTGCAGTGACGCAAAGCAACCTCACAAAGTGTGGCCTATTCTTGTGAAACACCCATCAGCCCGTCGTCCCTGAGAGCCCTCTGGACAATTTGAGAACACATGTATACTATGTGTCAAAGTATAATGTCCTTTAAAAACATGAAAAATCAAATCGCTAGTGTGTTTCATGGCAGCAGCTTGGCCAAGAAAGCCGGCCGGTCTTTCCCGCACAGAAACGGTCTGGTTTGCGGATCACACATGGTAGCTCCAGCGTGCGCAGCCGTTGGGGTTGGGTGGGAGCCAGCTTCCAGGCTCATCTGTGTGCAGCAGCGCTGGAACCATCTTCCCATTCAGTCTCACTAATGTGTAGTTATATTTTATTAGGCCCACCACTGAAAGTTTCTCTTCCTCTTAGAAATCATTCCTTTTGGAATTCGTATCACTCCTTGGACCTAAAAAGTTAAACAGTTTTAAACAAATAAAATCACATCCTGCCTTCTTTCTTCATTAGACTTTGAAGTTTCTCATGTAAACTTCCTATTATTTTTCCCTCTTTTTATACAACAGAATAATTTATTTTTGTAACCATAATGAGTAAATTCTAGAAAGCACTCTCCTCTATCAATTTTCATTGGTGGACACATGGCAAATAGCCTCAGACCATGTCATAAATGTAATATGATTGTAGAGTTGGCTGAGGACAGAAATGGATGAACATTTAAGTGAAACCAATTATCTCAAGAGTTGCGATTTGCATGTGTGTCGACAAATTAGATATATTACATAACTGAAGGTTTGTCGAGATTTTTCTTCTTCTCAGAAGGCCATAATTGTAAATTCCTCTCATATCCATGGGAAATTTTTATGTCACCTGTGAAGTCATAGAAATTTTAATATGCATAGTCATAGAAATTTTAATATGCAAAGCACCATAGATGTTTTTTAGAACAATCTCCTTCATGGTACAGATGAGGTAATAAAGGCATAGAGTAAAATGGTCCAGGGTCACAAAGCTAGATAATGACCAAGTGGAAACATATTTTTCATCTCCCCATCACATATTATTTCCATTATACTATGCTCATTTCAGATATTGTCAATCAAGAGAGAATAAATTTACCTTAAGCAATGAAAACAAAGTAAAATAATGACCATAAACTGCAGAGACTGGACAGATGTAAATTAGTTACATATATTTTCAGCCACTATGGAGATTGATCTCATCAATTTGGCCATATTAGCCACACAAGGTTACATATCATGCTGGGTGGATGTTGGGAAGGGAGTGAGTGAAGTTAGGGAGCCTAGGAAGAAGGGCAAGGTTTTCTGCGTCCTGGTACATAGGACTCTCCAACGAGTTTATCATTAGGTCAGAATTACTTCATTTCTCCACAAGTCTGAAGAAAAAGAAAATTTCAGCATAAAATACATCTTATAAATTATTAACCCCAACACTATCATAGTCATAATTATAAATTAGCAAATTCTATAAATTAGAAATTAGAATAAAATAGGAAACTCTTGGCTTAGGGTAGATAAATAAAGGACAATCATATTCTAGAGAATATGTGTGCTCTGGATGCGGATCTTGTCCTAGGTCACGTCACCCACCAAGTCCTGACTGGGGGACTAGCAAGACCTAGACCTGAGGATTTTGTCACGCATCCATCAATTGTGAGAGCTTAACCAGGGATTCATTTACTCAAATCAAATGTGCTGTGACCCTGCCTCCTCGGGTCAGACAACCAAAAATTAGGCCCCCTTGTAGAAATCATAAAACAGTTATGAGTATTCATTTTTAAATAGCACCTTTTTAATCTAACCTTGAAGGGATTTATAAACATCATCACTCCTAATCCCTGTAGTACATCAGCCTAATTAGGAACCGAGACAGTAAAACACGGATCCTGGTATTCTAAATACCAAAATGATGAAATTATATTTAATTCTGAAAAACACATAGCCTGTGAGTTTCTGTACCTGTGATGGCTGGCTGATGACTCAAAATGTCACATGCTATTTCTTGCAAAGATTTTTCCTCTTTTTCCCAACCTCAGGGAGGGTTTCTGTTTGCTTTGGGTAATGTGGTCTTAAAGAACAATGACCAGAGGTGGGGATGAGGGTGACAATAAGATAAGCAGGACAGGGCAAGGGCAGGAGACAAAATATATAATATGCACATAAGGCATATTCTACCCATTATACACCTGAGTGTTTGTATTAATATTATAAATATATAAATATTATATATGTATTTACATATTTATATGTGTTTAACGTATTTGCTTATATTTATTTTTGTATGGTAAAGAATCCACCTGCCAATGCAGGAGACATAGGTGGGAGATGCGGGTTCAATCCCTGGGTTGGGAGGATCCCCTGGAGGAGAAAATGGCCACTCACTCCAGGTTTCTTGCCTGGGAAATTCCATGGACAGAGGAGACTGGTGGACTACAATCCATGGGGTCATAGAATCAGACATGACTTAACAACTGAGTACACACATACACACATACACATATATATTTTTTTATATATCTATGTTATGTATTTTAAGGCAGAGAAACCAGAGATCAAATCACCAACATCTGCTAGATCATTGAAAAAGCAAGAGAGTTCCAGAAAAACATCTATTTCTGCTTTATTGACTATGCCAAAGCCTTTGACTGTGTGGATCACAATAAACTGTGGAAAATTCTGAAAGAGATGGGAATATCAGACCACCTGACCTGCCTCTTGAGAAACCTGTATGCAGGTCAGGAAGCAACAGTTAGAACTGGACATGTAACAACAGACTGGTTCCAAATAGGAAAAGGAGTATGTCAAGGCTGTATATTGTCACCCCACTTATTTAACTTATATACAGAGACATCATGAGAAATGCTGGGCTGAAGGAAGCACAAGCTGGAATCAAGATTGCCGGGAGAATTATCCATAACCTCAGATATGCAGATGACACCACCCTTATGGCAGAAAGTGAAGAGGAACTAAAAAGCCTCTTGATGAAAGTGAAAGTGGAGAGTGAAAAAGTTGGCTTAAAGCTCAACATTCAGAAACCTAAGATCATGGCATCCGGTCCCATCACTTCATGGCAAATAGATAGGGAAACAGTGGCTGATTTTATTTTTCTGGGCTCCAAAATCACTGCAGATGGTGACTGCAGCCATGAAATGAAAAGACGCTTACTCCCTGGAAGGAAAGTTATGCCCAACCTAGTTAGCATATTCAAAAGCAGACACATTACTTTGCCAACAAAGGTCCGTCTAGTCAAAGCTATGGTTTTTCCTGTGGTCATGTATGGATGTGAGAGTTGGACTGTGAAGAAGGCTGAGCGCCAAAGAATTGATGCTTTTGAACTGTGGTGTTGGAGAAGACTCTTGAGAGTCCCTTGGACTGCAAGGAGATCCAACCAGTCCATCCTAAAGGACATCAGTCCTAGGTGTTCATTGGAAGGACTGATGTTGAAGCTGAAACTCCAATACTTTGGCCACCTGATGTGAAGAGCTGACTCATTTGAAAAGCCCCTGATGGTGGGAAGGATTGGGGGCAGGAGGAGAAGGGGACGACAGAGAATAAGATGGTTGGATGGCATCACCAACTCAGTGGACATGATTTTAGGTGAACTTCGGGAGTTGGTGATGGACAGGGAGGCCTGGCATGCTGTGGTTCATGGGGTTGCAAGGAGTCAGACACGACAGAGCAACTGAAATGAACTGAAATGAACTGATACCTATTGTGCATATAAATATACACAAAAATATTTATTATATACTCTGGCTTGGAAAATCCCATGACAGAGAAGCTTGGTAGGCTGCAGTCCATGGGATCGCTAAGAGTCGGATGCAACTGAGCGACTTCACTTTCACTTTTCACTTTCATGCAGTGGAGAAGGAAATGGCAACCCACTCCAGTATTCTTGCCTGGAGAATCCCAGGGACAGGGGAGCCTAGTGGGCTGCCGTCTATGGGGTCGCACAGAGCCAGACACGACTGAAGCGACTTAGCAGCAGCAGCAGCAACATATATTATAAACATAGTATATAATATACATTTGTTATAACATACAATAAATATAAATATTAAATATATATTATAAATATTGTATACATAAAATATATTATATTATATATTATAATTGTTATAACATACAATAAATATAAATATTAAATATATATTATAAATATCGTATACATAAAATATATTATATTATATATTATATGTACATAAAATAGTATAATAATATTATATAAATATATTTATAAATATATCTAAATATAAAATTTGATTATAACATTATATTAGAAGTATATTCAGAAGTGTAATATAAATAAATATATTAAAATATATTATCTATATTATACATATAACTATATTATAAAATATTTATATATATTTATATGTGCTTAGTTGTTCAGTTGTGTCTGACTCTTTGTGACCCCGTAGACTGTAGCACCAGGCTCCTCTGTCCACGGAGATTCTCCAGGCAAGAATACTGGAGTGGGTAGCCTTTCCCTTCTCCAGGGGATCTTCCCAACCCAGGGATCCAACCCAGGTCTCCCGCATTGCAGGCGGATTCTTTACCAGCTGAGCCACCAGGGCAGCCCAATCATGACGATAAGCAGCTAAAGATACAGAGGGTATATAAGCTCCCCACTATTAACATTTGGGTTAAGTAATTCTTTGTCTTGAGAGGCTGTCCCGTGGGGTGCAGGAAGCTCAGCAGCATCCCTGTCCTCTTCTCCCTGGATCTCAACACCACACCCCCTCACAGTTTCCTCTCGCTATCGTTGCCGGTGTTTTAACCGTGGTCTCTAGACACGGCCAAACATCCCTTGAGAGGCATAATTAACCCCGACTCGAGAATTGCGGGTATAGAGATATAACCCAGAGAACGGGTGCACCGAACCGCATGAAGGCTGCCCGCCACTCCCTGTCCTGACCCTGTCCATCGCTCGCAGGGCCTAGCCCTTGTTCTCTCACTCAACTTTGCTTCACAATGGTCAGTGAGCAGTCTCCATCGTTTCTCGGCGCTGGCGTAGCCAGTTGACATGTATATTTTTTCTAATGAAGGATCCATCCACCAGGCTGTTTTCATAGAAGAGGCTGTCACCTGTGGGGGCGGGGAGGGAAGAGAAGGAAAAAGGGAAACGCGCAATTTAAAAGAGTATCCTATGCTAACAGTAAAATAGTCCATATTCCACATGGAGAATCAAAGGCATGATCTGAATGAAGACAGAGCATCTCAGAGCAGGAAACAGCAGAGAGGGCATGTACTGGGAGCTGGCAGATTGCCTCTCAACTGGAAGGTAAACTGCAGACATGCAGGAGCAAAGACTGAAGATAGAACACCTGCCCAAAGCAGACCCCTCGAATTTCACTCAGCCTCCACTAAAGAACATCCTTCCTTTCCTATAGCAAATGTGTTCATTTTAATCAATTGACATCTGTATTGTGTAAAACCAAGTTGATAAAAAAAAATACGACATGCCTTAAGAATAAATTTTGTCTCATTTCACATGTTCTATACAATTATCCCCTTCCCCCACTTACCATATCCCTCCTCTTGGGTCTGTCCCACATGATGTCTTACAATTGGGCCTTGGAAGCTTGAAAGTTACAGCCAAAAGCTGCAAGAAAATGCCATGAAATTGGCAGTGTGCATTGTGGAAGGAGCCAGAGCATCTGCTTTCGAGCGAGGCTATGAAACTGAGCCATGGGGGAAGAAAGGCTATTAGGCCATGAGCAGCCAAGGGAGAAAAGCCACAGGAACCCAGATTAAAAGTCTGAAAAGACTTGGAACCCTCAGCAAAGGATCAGTGGAAAATGATAGCTTCGCCAGGGTTGGCATATGGAACCACTTGAGGGATGCTGGTCGTCAACCCAATAAAATTCCACCCCGAGCCTAGGGTAAGAATGTCTAGAAACAGGTAAAGCTGGAGGCCTGAAGCATCTGCCCAGGAACCGTGGCAAGAGTGAGCAGAAGTAGCTAGAGTGGACAGGTCTGTTATAAGTGCGGATTTTGTTTGTATGACATGGATCCTGTATAAGCTGTCCCAGGTGCCAGTTTTTACAAGATATAGAGCTCTCTCTTCTTGCCAAACCATTTCCTGACATGTCCTCAGGATCCTGCAATAGGTAACTTTCAGAGGTCTGCCCTGCCTCTGTTTCTTCTGAGCTCTTTGTACTCATTCCCCACTCCTCAAATTAGAAAGCACTTTCAGCACAACTCCTCACTAATCCTAAAACCAGTTTTGCCTTGTTCTGGAATGGTTTCCAAAGGCCATGTTCACATTTCTTTTCCCTTCATATTTAATAAGAGGAGAGCCTCCCAGATCCAGTAAATGCAAAAGAAATGAGGTAATTACTGGTTCCACCTGCTTTCTACCTCTTGTTGGTCATGTCACCTTTATCCACCTATAACTGGAGTACAGAACAGCTAACATTCTCTAAATCTTGATTTTTGGTGACACTCGCTCTTCTCCTATCCCCACTGGTCAATTCTCTGATGCTATGAGGGTTCCCTAGTGGCTCAGATGGTAAAGAATCTGCCTGCAATGCAGAAGACCTGGGTTTGATCCCTGGGTTGGAAAGATTCCCCTGGAGAAGGGAATGGCAACCCTCTCCAGTATTCTTGCCTGGAGAATGCCATGAACAGAGGAGCCTGGCTGGCTGCAGTCCATGGGGTCACAAAAAGTCAGACATAACTGAGAGACTAACACTGTCACTTTTCGCTGATGCTATAAATTGGTAGAGTGTATGGAAAATCTACAGTTCCGAATTTGCAGGACTGTGATTGTTCTTTCTGCCTCCACTACCACTTAACAATGCCTTGCTTATGTGAACTCAACTTTCCAACTGTTCACTGCAGCACTGTTTACAATAGCTAGGACATGAAAGCAACCTAGATGTCCATCAGCAGACGAATGGGTAAAGATGTTGCGGTACATATACACAACGGAATATCACTCATCTAATAAGAAGAGCGCACTTGAGTCAGTTCTAATGAGGTGGATGAAACTGGAGCCTAGTATACAGAGTGAAGTAAGTCAGAAAGAAAAACACCAATACAGTATATTAACACATATATACAGAATTTAGAAAGATGGTAATGACAACCCTATATGCAAGCCACAAAAGACACAGATATAAAGAATCGACTTTTGGACTCTGTGGGGGAAGGTGAGGGTGGGATGATTTGAGAGAAGGGCATTGAACCATGTATATTACCACAGGTGATGTAGATCACCAGTCCAACTGAACAAAATGTAACAAATAGTTGCTCTCAGAATTGTGTCTGAGTCCCATGATCCCTTTGTCCTACCTAGTTTGGGGAAGGATTTCCTATTTCTAAATTAATGCAGGAAGATGGCAGTGGTGGTAGAAACTGGTACTGCAGTCTTCTCAAAGGTAATATACAGGAAAGGATTGCTGTCCTATACCCAGTCATATACATCATGGATCTCTGGGTATGGTAAGTAATGCGTTCCAAGCTGCATGCAAGTTGTTTCTCTTTCATGCAACAAAATCCAGCTATGCTTTATGTTGAAGGGAGAGTAAGTCTCCCTTTAACACCAATCTTCCACCCCTTGGTGGTGTATATTTTGTTGCTTTTTGCTGCTGCTGCTGCTAAATCACTTCAATCATGTCTGACTCTGTGTGACCCCAGAGATGGCAGCCCACCAGGCTCCCCCATCCCTGGGATTCTCCAGGCAAGAACACTGGAGTGGGTTGCCATTTCCTTCTCCAATGTTGCTTTCTGCTGCTGCTGCTGCTGCTAAGTTGCTTCAGTCGTGTCCGACTCTGTGCGACCCCATGGACTGCAGCCTACCAAGCTTCTCCATCCATGGGATTCTCCAGGCAAGAACACTGGAATGGGTTGCCATTTCCTTCTCCAATGCATGTAAGTGGAAAGCGAAAGTGAAGTCGCTCAATCGTGTCTGACTCTTAGCGACCCCATGGACTGCAGCCTACCAGGCTCCTCCGTCTGTGGGATTTAGCAAAAGCTAGCTTGAGGCTGCTCTTCAGCTACTGCTTTAAAGTGGAAGTCTCTTTGATACATATTTTAAATATGTTGCTGCTTTTGATATGTTTAACAACTTGAGCAGGCAGGCATGATTATCTATTTTTCCCCCCCAAATCCTTAGCTTTGATACCTATCTGTGGCTGTTCTGGGTCTTTTCTCTAGTTGCCTCGAGTGGAAGGCTACTCTTCCTTGCACTGCAGCAAACGGGCTTCTCACTGCAGTGGCTTCTCTCATTGCAAAGCACGGGCTGCAGGTGCACAGGCTTCAGTGGTTGTGGCACGTGGGCTCCGCACTTGCAGTTCCCAGGCCCAGCAGTTGCTCTGCAGCATGCGGGATCTTCCTGGACCAGGAGTGGAACCCGTGTCTCCTGCATTGGCAGATGGATTCTTTACCACTGCGCCCCCAGGGAAGCCCCCAGCCATGATTATCTTTGTTATAGTTTTGGGGCTCTGGGGTCCATATCCTTTTATCTTGCTGATAGTATTCTGGTTTCCTTTGGTGACCAGCTGTCTCCCATTGGGTGCAGCCTCAGATTGGGCATTTGCTTCAATCAAACTGCTCTGCTTTACCCCAGTCAGGAGATAGACATACAGTTCAAGCTCCCTCTATTCATTGATCAGAACTTGAATTTGAGTGGAGTGGAGTGAAGACGGGAAAAAACACAGGGATCTTGTTCACTACAGCCATCGTGCTCTGAACTTAAGTACTAAGTCACTTCAGTCGTGTCTGACTCTTTGCGACCCCATGGATTTGTAGTCCGCCAGGCTCCTCTGTCCATGGGATTTTCCAGGCAAGAATACTGGAGTAGGTTGCCATTTCCTCCTCCAGGGGATCTTTCCAACCCAGGGATCAAACCCACGTCTCTTAGATCTCCTGCATTGGCAGGTGGGTTCTTTACCCAAGTTCTTCACCTGGTAAGCCCTGGTGAAACTCTCAAATGAGTCCTGCTCTCTGTTGCTCAAATACTGCTTGTCATTTTTCTGAGTCGTTATCCAATCTTCCCTTCAATTCTTTGAGACACATTATTACCTTCCAATAAGTAAACTTCTCAAAATGAAGGCAGGAACCAGGCCTGGTTTATTTCTTTCCAGTATAGACTATGTTGGTTACTTTTTTGCATTAAGATAGAAATAGGTCACCAAAATTATTTAATCTGGTTATAGTCTAAATTTTGAGTGTAGAGTTTGTTTCAAAAATTCTTAATTCTGCAAGCACCCTGTCAACTCCCTGACTATTAATTCTTTTATTGCCCAGAAGTAAGCTTTTTCTCCCTGATTTGGTCTTCTTTTCAACAGGTGGAAAGGAAAGTAGCAAAGTATTATTTGGCCGCAAACCAAATAATATCACTGAGAGAACTAAATAATTGAGAAACAATAACCACCCATTCAGTGAAACTAAAACATATGCTATAATTCATGAGAGAGAAAAAAATAAATATTTTTCATTTTTCTGATGCTGCTTGCCATTCATGGGGTCTCAAAGAGTCAGATAAGACTAAGTGACAGAACAACAAAATACTGCTTGAGAAAAGATGGGTGAATATTCTCTACTCTTTGTCAGGAGACCTTGAGCCTTCCCTTTAAGAGGACATTATGTGGATACAAAAGATTATGGATAAATCATCTATGTCTTTACTTCTTCACCAAAATTGTGAGTCATGCCATTTCCTTTTTAAATTTTGAGTATTTACTAAGATAGTCACAAATACAGGGTATTTTTTAAAATTCAGAAGCTAAGAAGTTCTTCCTGGCCACCTACGTTAGATAGAGCTCAAATTTCACAAGCCACACCATCTCAGCCTTTCTCGTCTTTGGCCGTGAGCAGCAAGGACTAAAATCAACGGTAAAATCTCAACTGTACAAACATTTGGATGAGAAAATGTAATTTGGCGTTATTTCTATTTAATCTCCTTTGTCAATTTATTCAAGAAATACTTGTTTTTCCTCTCTAAAAATTAACACTTAATGATTAGTTGTCTTAGGAGACAAATTCCACAGAGTAACTATTTTGTGCCATATTATCTAATTGCTATTATGCTGCTGCTGCTGCTAAGTCGCTTCAGTCGTGTCCGACTCTGTGCGACCCCATAGACGGGAGCCCACCAGGCTCCCCTGTCCCTGGGATTCTCCAGGCAAGAACACTGGAGTGGGTTGCCATTTCTTTCTCCAATGCATGAAAGTGAAAAGTGAAAGGGAAGTCGCTCAGTTGTGTCCGACTCTTCGCGACCGCATGGACTGCAGCCTACCAGGCTCCTCCGTCCATGGGATTTTCCAGGCAAGAGTACTGGAGTGGGGTCCCATCGCCTTCTCCAGCTATTATGCTTAGCTTTTCTTAATGTATCATCATGTATAGGCAACGTGGGGATGATGATCTTAGCACTAATGAAACTAATAAGGTACAGTTAACACTCGCATACATGATCACATTTGATTTTGATAATAACTACAAAGAGTAAACAAGTGAGTAGAACTTATTCCCACTTTACACATGAAAAGCTGAGGTTAAAGTTAAATGACTTGTGCCATGTCACAAAAGTAATCAAGGAGCCAGACCTCAAGCCCAGCCTCACTAAGGTGCCAAGATTCTTCCAACTGCAGCAAGGATTACCAAGATGTTTCTTTATAGAGCCAGAAAGTAAATATTTTAGACCTTGAGATCTATATGCTCTGTCACAACTGTTCAGCTCTGTCTTTGTACCAAGAAAGTAGACATAGACAATATGTAAATTAGTGAGCATAGCCATGTTCCAGTAAAACTTTATTTACAAAACCAGGTTCAGGCTATATTTGACCAACTCCTGAACTATATTCTAGCTGCTAACTAGGTTTAGTTAAACCTAGATTTAACTAAAATTCAAATTGCTTAACATATAAGGAACACTGTGTCAGGTACTTTGATCCTAAATGAAATGTCTCTGCTGTCTTGAATGACCAGACACAAGAGTAGGGTCAGGAAGCAGAGAAAGTAAAGAGCCTCATGTGGACTAGTTACTCACTAGGCTTTCTGCATAACTATCATTGTAACTGGACTGGAAGGACAGCCTTCAGTTGTTGTTGGTTTTTTTTTTCCCAGTGCTAATTTTTTTATTGAAGTATGGTTGATTTATGATATTATTTATAATAGTACATTAATTTCAAGTGTGCTCAGCTGGTAAAGAATCTGCCTGCAATGCAAGAGATCCCGGTTCGACTCCTGGGTCGGGAAGATCACTCTGGAGAAGGGATAGGGTACCCACTCCAGTATTCATGGGCTTTCCTGGTGGCTCAGACAGTAAAGAATCTGCCTGAAATGCAGGAGACCTGGGTTCAGTCCCTGGATTGGGAAGATTCCCCTGGAGGAGGGCACGGCAACCCACTCCAGTATTCTTGCCTGGGGAATCCCATGGACAGAGGAGCCTGGTGGGGTCACAAAGACGTGACTGAGCGACTAAGCACAGCATGTGCAAGATAGTGATTCAAAATTCTCATAGATTGTATTCCATTTAAAGGTATTATAAAATATTGGTTCTATTCTCCGTGTTACACAATATATTATTTTTACTCATTTTATACATAATAGTCTATACTTCTTAATTCTCTACCTGTATCTTGCCCCTGGGATAGCCTTCAGTTTAAATCCGTGGTTCTTACTTTTTGGGACCACAGACCTCTATGAGAATCTAAAGATGACCATAGCCTCTCTCCTCAGAAAAACACACTAATACTTACATACCCCCAAAATTGTACACAAATTCTAAGAGTTCATGGGCTTTAAGTCCATCCAAGAATATTCTAGGTATCAGTGAGCCCTCAGAACTTTCAGAGTTCCAAGACAAAAATTGCAGCTGTTGTTGTTGTTGAGTTGTGGTTCTACTCCACTGAATGGTTTTCAAGGAAAAGTAATCTGGCAAGAATCTATTTTAATCATAATTCCCATGTGTGGAGAGGGGAGAGAGGTGTAGACTACAGATCTTGATAACATTGCATCCAAAGTTCTTCATACTTATAGTGATTTTTTTCCTGTCTGTGATTGTGACTAAAAATAATTCTCCATGGCCATGTGCACACACCCTGAACTGTATGCCTGACAAGGATTTCCTTTGGCTTGTTGCTGAGACTCTTACTCATAGATAATAAAAATGCAGGTGGTAGTGATGAAGATGACAATGTGCTTGTTAGGTGCCAGGACTCTAGTTACGCTGAGTTCAAATCTCAGCTCTCTTACTGCCCATGTGAATTTGGGCAAGTCAGGAAAACACTTTGAAACTTTGCTTCTCATCTATTAAGTAAAGATGGTAGTTGCCATCTTATATTGGAGAAGCCAATGGCACCCCACTCCAGTACTCTTGCCTGGAAAATCCCATGGACGGAGGAGCCTGGTAGGCTGCATGGGGTCAAGAAGAGTCGGACAAGACTGAGCGACTTCCCTTTCACTTTTTCCTTTCATGCATTGGAGACGGAAATGGCAACCCACTCCAGTGTTCTTGCCTGGAGAATCCCAGGGACGGGGGAGCCTGGTGGGCTCCCGTCTATGGGGTCTCACAGAGTCGGACACGACTGAAGCGACTTAGCAGCAGCAGCAGCAGCCATCTTATATTTAGTGCTTACCCTGTACCAGGTTCTATGCTGAGTACTTTTTAACATCTCCTATAAATATCATACCTGCCTTATAGAGGTCATCCCCATTGAACACATAAGGAAACTAAGTCACAGAGGATTACATGATTGCCCAAGTTCACAAAACTACCCATCGATAGAGCTGGATGGTCTGGAACTAGGACTCAGCTCTTAATCACCCCAGTTACATAACTCTCCAACCTTATACTTTTTTGTAAAGGCTAATGAGACAATGTCTATCCTAGCACCTGGTGCAAATGAAGACCTGTTGTGCCCATGTAGATGCTTGCAGTCTATGCCTGAGTCAGTGTTCACAGCAGTTCTGTTCTGCTCTGTTCACTTCATTCAGGTTGCTGAGTTTCAGATTAGCCTGGCAGCCGATAAAGTTTTCCAGGACACAGCATCATTTAAAGGCTAAAATAACCAGTGGCATTTTTAGCTTAAAAGTATGATTTCAAATGGAGAGGGCAATGGCAACCCACTCCAGTACTGTAGCCTGGAAAATTCCATGGATGGAGGAGTCTGGTAGGCTTCAGTCCATGCGGTCACTGACAGTCGGACACGACTGAGCGATTTCACTTTCACTTTTCACTTTCATGCATTGGAGAAGGAAATGGCAACCCACTCCAGTGTTCTTTCCTGGAGAATCCCAGGGACTGGGGAGCCTGGTGGGCTGCCATTTATGGGGTCACACAGAGTTGGACATGACTGAAGCAAGCGACTTAGCAGCAGCAGCAGCATGATTTCAAAAGATCCAAGACAGCAGCAGCAAGAAACACACTTAGCAACGAAAAGAGACTCCCAAGGGAGAGTCCTGTTTCTGGCCGCTGGAGCAATGACTCGGGTTGGACAGAATTGTTTCTGCAGTTTGCTGATTGCCAAAAAGCAGCTAGCCCCATCATGAAAAGTAGGCACGAGAAGCATTTTAGCAGACCCGTGCTAATTTCCCTGCCCATAAAGTCAGTACACTCAGCTTTGACGGTGGGCAGAAAGCCCATGGCATAGGGCTAAAACCAAGGGAATTAAAATAAGTGAACATATTTCCTTCTGATTATTGGTTAAAGGTAGTCTTCATTTTCTTTTTTTTTTTTTTTTTTGGTCTATTTTAGAGTACTTCTCCATTCAAATATTAGCTTTTGCCAATATGTGACAAATTACCAATGAAACAAAACCAAAAGAATCAAACGCCATACAGATGGCCAATAAGCACATGAAAAGATGCTCATCACTAATTATTAGACAAATGAAAATCAAAACTACACTGAGGTATCACTTCACACCAGTCAGAAAGGCCATCATCAAAAAATCTACAAGCAATAAATGCTGGAAAGAATGTAGAGAAAAGGGGACCCTTCCTACACTGTTGGTGGGAATGTAAACTGATAACAGCCACTATGGAAAACAGTATGGAGATTCCTTAGGAAAAAAAAAATAGGAATAAATCTACCATATGACCCAGCGGTCCCACTATTGGGCATATATACAGAGAAAGCCACAGTTCTAAAAGACACATGTATCCCAATGTTCGTTATAGCACTATTTACAATAGCTAGGACATGGAAGCAACCTAGAGGTCCATCTATAGATGGACAAAGATGTGGTGCAAATATACAATGGAATATTACTCAGTCATAGAAAAGAACGGATTTGAGTCAGTTCTGGTGAGTAGATGAACCTAGAGCCTGTTATACAGAGTGAAGTCAGTTAGAAAGAGAAAAGCAAATATCGTATACTAACGCAAATATATGGAATCTAGAAAAATAGCAATGATGAACCTATTTGTAGGGAAGGAATGGAGGTGCAGATGTACAGTTGGGAAGGAGAGAGTGGGACAAATGAAGAAAGTAGCGTCAACATACGCACCCTATCATGTATAAATGGATAGCTGGTGGGAAATTGCTGTGTTACCCAGGAAACCCAGCCTGCCACTCTGTGATGACCTAAGGAGGTGGGTTGAGGGGAGGGGAGCGAGGCTCAAGAGGAAGGGAATATATGTATAATTATGGCTGATTCGCATTGTTGGCTATCAGAAAACCAACACCACATTGTGAAGTAATTTTCCTCCTATTAAAAAATTTAAAAAATACTATGTCATGAATCTAAAATGCTGGCATCATTGGCTTTATTTAGGTTTTAATTATGATTCAACCACTCACACATTGATGATGTATTCTGACAAAAAAAAAAAAAAAACCAGCATGAGAAAGTCAGATTCCATGAAGCACAGGCATAGGGCAAAGAGTTTGGGTGAACTGTAGAGAGGTGGCTAGGAAGAGGAAAATTATACACTGCCAAAGAATTTCTTGGAAAGTGCTTCTGAGCCTTGCAGGGCTGAATGAGTGCAATACTCCCAGCCTTCTTTCAGGTCTCAGCATCCCCCAATCTAGACTGGGCCCCTGGTATGCTTGCTCTTCACATATCTCTCAATTTGTAACCATATTGGAGTGACTATTGTTGTAATTTCTTCTTTTTTTTTTCCCTTCCTGACCAAGAATTAGTAAGCTACGGCCCATGTGCCAGATCTGTTTTTATACAACCTACAAACTAATAATGACCTACACACAAATAAGTTATTTAAAAAATCAAAAGGGAGACTAATATTTTGTGATACATGTAAATTATATAAATTCAAATTATTAGAACACAGATTTCTGTGTTGTCTACAGCTGCTTTTGTGCTACCATAGCAGAGCTGAGTAGCTACAACAGAGACTGCAAGGGATGTAAAGCCAAAAACGCTATCTGCCTCTTTATAGAAAAAGCTTGCCAACCTCTATTCTAGACTTTAAATTCTATGAAGATATGAATCTGTCTTATTTAACACTGCATCCTCAGATCCCAGCACAACACTTGTAACAAAGAAGCTGCTCAATAAATTTGTTAAGTGAATGAATGAATAATGGCTATAAGAATAAATAGCATTGGAGTGGGAGAGGGTTGATTGGAAGTTTAGGATTAGCAGATGCAAACTGGTATACATAAGAAAAAAGGTCTTCCTGTATACCACAGGGAATTGTATTCAATACCCTTTGATAAACCACTGTGGAAATGAGCATGAAAAAGAATGTACATGCGTGTGTGTCAGTCGCTCATTCGTGTCCGACTCTTTGCAACCCTGTGGACTGTAGCCCGCCAGGCTCCTCTGTCCATGGATTTCTCCAGGCAAGAATACTGGAGTTGGTTGCCATTTCCTTCTCCAGGGGATCTTCCTGATCCAGGGATTGAACCCAGGTCTCCTGCATTGCAGGCAGATGCTTTACCATCTGAGCTACTACACATGTATACAATTGAGTCACTTTGCTCTACAGCAGCAATTAACACAACATTATAATTCAACCATACCTCAATAAGAATATTTTTAATTTAAAAATTATAAATAGCATTGGGCTTCCCTGATGGCTCAGATGGTGAAGAATCCTCTTGCATTGCGGGAGACATGGGTTTGATCCCTGGGTTGGGAAGATCTCCTGGAGGAGGACATGGCATCCAGTCCAGTATTCTTGCCTGGATAATCCCCATGGACAGAGGAGCCTGGCGGGCTACAGGCCATGGAGTTGCAAAGAGTTGGACATGATTGAGCAACACAGCACATAAATAGTATTGGTTCCCAGTCTTGAACTATAACCAAAATTAAGTGTGCAGAACTTCTAGAGTACAATCCTTAAAGTCTAATTCTCCATGGGGCAAGAGGACCAGGAGATACTTTTATTTTAGAGGGAATAACTAGGAGGAGAAAATAGCTTCCCAAATCACACCCAGAGCTTTGGCCATGGCAGAGTCTCTTCCCACCCCAAATAACAGTACCAGTTTCACCACTAGACTTGCTCTGAAATGGTACCTAACACTGTCACCATTCTTTCTTTCTGGATGAGTTTTCAAGCTAAATGGGAAAAAGGTGTGTTAGTGAGAGAGGGAGTGTGTGTGTGTATGTATGTGTAAGAAAGAGAGGAAAATCTTGCCATTTGCAAAAACTTGGATGAAACTTGAGGGTGTTGAGTTAAGTGAAACTCATCAGATAGAGAAAAACAAATGCTGTGTGATATCACTTATAGGTGGGATCTTCAAAAGACAGATTCCGAGAAACGGAGTAGAGTGGGTTGATACCAGAATCTGGGTGCAGGGGTGGTGGTGGTGGGGTGTGGGTGTGGAATTGGGAAAAATGGGGGTACTGCTCATTGCAAAGAAAGTAAATCCTAAACGTTCTCATCAGAAAAAAAAAAAAAAAGGTAGGCTTCCCTGGTGGTTCCATGGGAAAGAATCCTCTTGCAATGCAGGAGATATGAGTTCAATCCCTGAGGCAGGAAGATGCCACATGCAGCAGGGCAACCATGCCCGTGAACCCCAACTGTGGAGCCTGCACCCTAGAGCTTGGGAACCTCAACTACGCAGGCCACGTGGCACAGCTACTACAGCCTGCACCCCCGGAGCAGGAGCTGCTCAGCGAGAGAAGCCACCGCAACGAGAAGGCTGCACGCCACACCTCGAGAGGGGCCCCGGCTTGCCGCAACTAGAGAAAGCCTGCCCAGCAACGAAAACACAGCACAGCCATAAATAAACAAATACAGTTTAAAAGAAAACGTCATGGTAACTATGTGGCAGGATGGAGGTGGAAGCTAGTACTATGGTGGTAATCATTTTGGAATTTAGAAATGCAACAAATCAGCATATTGTATACCTTAAACTTATGCAATCTTATACGTCAATCATATCTCAATAAAGCTGGGGAAAAAGAATAGAGGTCAAATGAGTAGCTTTTTCTGACCAAAATGAAACTAAATAAAAATCCAGTTACATTTTGCCACTAGTAGATCTATTATAAAAGAAATGTGGAAGGTAATTCTTTAGGTAGAAGGCAAATTATTCTAGAGAGAGGGTTGCAGTTATAGAAATAAATGAAAAAAAACAGTGAAGTTATTAAACATGTAGCTACATCTAAATGAATACTGGCTACATAAAACAATAACATTTAGTGGGTTTATTTGTATAAATGTGTTTGTGTGTATATGCATATTATGTTCAGGTATACATGTGTAGGTATAATATGAAAGGAGAGTGAGAGACAAGAAGAAGAAAGTAGAGGAAGAGGAGAAGAAAGGGCAGGAGGAGAGGAAGAACAGCATGAAGAAGAAAAGGGGAATATTAAAATTGAAAAGCAATAACAGAACATAGAATTAAAGAAATTTTGTTTGGGAGATTTGAAATTTCCAGAGAAACCACTGATAAGATGATAAAATGAATATACAAATTACCAAATAATAGAGGACAAAATTAGAAAAACAATAGACATAATTTGAGTGTCATTCAAAGTAGTTCAACCGCTGTGATAAATTGCCTCGACATTGCTCTGGTTTAACACTGCTGAAACACTCCAATGGGCTTGATGTGCTTGGGTGATAGCCCTCAGAGTCATTCAATGAGCCAGATTGCTTCCATCTAGTAGTTATGCCATCTTCAGCTTGTGGCTCCAAATTTACCACAGAAACAGGAAAAAGAATGGATGATGGAGCATGGATGATTTTAGAGATCAACACTTAGACGATGCACATCAAACATATTCATATTTTATTAACTAGAACTCAGTCCCCATACCCTAATCTATCTACAAGGAGCCTGGGAAATGCAGTTTGTGTGTCTGGAAAGAATATGAAACTGTTTTGGTAAGCACATGATAATGTCTTAGCTGCAAAAGAATACGTGATGAGAGGGTAATGGTTAAGAAAAAAATAATCTGAATTTACATCATGCAAAATGCTAGACTGGATGAGGCATAAACTGGTATCAGTAGCCGGGAGAAATATCAATAACCTCAGATATGCAGATGACACCACCCTTATGGCAGAAAGAGAAGAAGAACTAAAGAGCCTCTTGATGAAAGTGAAAGAAGAGAGGGATAAAGCTGATTTGAAACTCTACATTCAAAAAAGCGAAGATCATGGCATCTGGTCCCATCACTTATGGCAAATAGAAGGGGGAACAATGAAAACAGTGACAGACTTTATTTTCTTGGGCTCCAACAAAATTGCTGTGGATGGTGACTGCAGCCATGAAATTAAACGACGCTTGCTTGTTGGAAGAAAAGCTATGACAAACCTAGACAGCCTATTAAAAATCTCAGACATTACCTTGCTGATGAGGGTTTGTAAAGTCAAAGTTATGGTTTTTCCAGTGGTCATGTATGGATGTGAGAGTTGGACTATAAAGAAGGCTGAATGACTAAGAATGATGCTTTTGAACTATGGTGTTGGAGAAGACTCTTGAGAGTCCCTTGGACTGCCAGGAGATCCAACCAGTCCATCCTAAAGGCAATCAGTCCTGCATATTCATTGGAAGGACTGATGCTGAAGCTGAAACTCCAATACTTTGGCCACCTGATGCCAAGATCTGACTCACTGGAAAAGACCCTGATACTGGGAAAGATTGAAGGCAGGAGAAGGGGACGACAGAGAATGAGATTGTTGGATGGCATCACAGACTCTATGGACATGAGTTTGAACAAACTCTGGGAGATGGTGAAGGACAGGGAAGTTCACTGTGCTGCAGTCCATGGGGTACAAAGAGTTGGACACGACTGAGCGACTGAACAACAATGTCTATTTTTCAGAAGTAATCACTGCCTTGCAAATTCTGTTTTTAAAATTCTTCATGAGAACATATAAAACAAAAGGGAAATTTTGATTGTACTGGTTTTATATTTTTCTTTAATTGTGGCCAGATAAGAATATATGTAAATATGGAAACGTGTAATTATCTGAACACCAGAATTCTGGTTTAGCACCTCACTGTTTAACCTTGAAGAAATCTTTTTTATTTTTCCTGAACTATTTTTCATCTGTAAAAAGATGAGGGTACCACTTGCCTTTTCTACTTTTCAACACTATCAGGATCAGAGATGTATACGTAAAGTAGAAGCATTTTGAGATTGTGAAGTGCATTTCAAATGAGCATTATCAGTGACCTCCTCAATCTAATGCAAAGACAAGAAATTTTGAACTGTTCTACATCCTGATTTGAACTGTGTAAACTCATTATAGAACATAAGTTTGGAAGGATTTTAGAGGTTATTTGGAGCAACTGTATCACTTTATAGTCAGAAAATTGGAAAAGGAGTAAGACAAGGCTGTATATATTGTCATCCTCTTTATTTAACATACATGCAGAGTACCTCATGTGAAATGCCAGGCTGGATGAATCACAGGCTGGAACCAATATTGCTGGGTGAAATATTCAACATCAGATATGCAGATGGTACCACTCTAAGGGCAGAAAGTGAAGAGGACTAAAGAGCCTCAGTGAAGGTGAAAGAGGAGAGTGAAAAAGATGGTTTGAAACTCTACTTTCAAAAAACGAAGACCATGGCATTGGGTCCCCTCACTTCATGGCAAATAGAAGGGGGAAGAGTGGAAACAATAACAGATTTTATTTTCTTGGGCTCCAAAATCACTGCGGATGGTGACCACAGCCGTGAAACTGAAAGATGCTTGCACTTGGAAGGAAAGCAGTGACAAACCTAGACAGTGTATTAAAAAGAGGCATTTCTTTGCTGACAAAAGTCCATGTAGTCAAAGCTATGGTTTTCCAGTAGTCATGCATGGATGTGAGAGTTGGACCATAAAAGGCCAAGCACCAAAGAATTGATGCTTTTGAATTGTGATACTAGAAAAGACTCTTGAGAGTTTGTTGGACAGCAAAGAGACTAAACTAGCAATCCCAAAAGGAAATCAGTCCGGAATATTCATTGAAAGAACTGATTAAGCTGAAGCTCCAGTACTCTGGCCACCTAATGAGAAACGCCAACTCATTGAAAAAGACCCTCATCCTGGAAAAGACTGAAGACAAAAGGAAAAGAGGTGGCAGAGGACAAGATGTTAGATAGCATCGGTGACTCTAAGGACATGAATCTAAGCAAACATAGGCAGATGGTGAAAGACAGGGAATGAAGCCTGGCATGCTTCAATCCATGGGGTCATAAAGAGTCAGACACAGCTTAGCAATGGAACAGCAACAATAGATACAAAACTTTAGATCTAGAGAGATAAACAGAGCGATCTAGGATCACGTTGTTCTCCAAGAACAAAACCAAACCTTAAAGACCATTTCAAGTTTCAGAGGTTCCTAATGAAGAATCCTAGGCTTTTGGCATAAAGCTTGTGGGAAAAGGCATTAAAAGTAAGTTTCACAACTCAGTTCCTTCAGATGTTAATTTAATAAATCTGAAAGAAGGCTGGTAAATCTTCTTTAAAAATAAAAATAAACCAATTGCCATGATAGCATTAATTAGTGGCTCAAAAGGAACCTGAAGGGTTGATTCTACACAGCAGAGTAGAAGGACATATGCTCATATCCTCCTGCGAAAGCACCAAACTTGCAACTAGCTGTTGAACAGCCATCAACAGGAGAACACTGGAACCCACCAAAAAAGATATCCCGTGGCCGAAGACAGGGCTTCTCAGGTAGCTCAGCGGTAAAAAGTCCACTGCCAATGCAGGTGATGCAGGAGACAAGGGTTAAATTCCTGGGGTGCGAGGATCCCCTGGAGAAGGGAGTGGCAAACCCACTCCAGTATTCTTGCCAGGAAAATGCCATGGACAGGGGAGACTGAAGGGCTACAACCCATGGGGTTGCAAAGAGTCAGATCAGTTCAGTTCAGTGGCTCAGTTGTGTCCAACTCCTTGCGACCCCATGAATTGCAACACGCCAGGCCTCCCTGTCCATCACCAACTCCCGGAGTTCACCCAAACTCATGTCCATCGAGTTGGTGATGCTATCCAGCCATCTCATCCTCTGTCGTCCCCTTCTCCTCCTGCCCCCAATCCCTCCCAGCATCAGGGTCTTTTCCAATGAGTCAACTCTTCGCATCAGGTGGCCAAAGTACTGGAGTTTCAGTTTTAGCATCAGCCCTTCCAATGAACACCCAGGACTGATCTCCTTTAGGATGGACCCGTTGGATCTCCTTGCAGTCCAACTAAGAAAATGAGAACACATGATTGTCCAAAGACAAGGGAGAAGCTAGGAGATGGTAGACAGGAGGGGTGCCATAAGAATAAAATCAAATCCCATACCTGCCAGGTTGGTGACCCATAAACTGGAAAACAATAACAGGAAAGAAGTTCTCCCACTGTTGTGAAGATACTTGGCCCCATATCAGGCTTCACAGCCTGGGGATCTGGCAAAAGGACTAGCAATCCCCAGGGAGTCTGATTTTGAAAACCAATGGGACTTGATGACAGGATTTCCACAGGACTAGGGGAAACAGTAACTCCACTCTTATAGGGCACAAAAAAAAATCTTGCCCACGTTAGGACCCAGGGAGAAGTGACCCCACAGGAAACTGAATCAGACCTACCTGTTAGTGTTGGAAGGTCTCCTGTGGAGGCATGGGTCTACAACGGCTCTCCACAGGGAGGGGGGTATCAGCAGGAGCAGTCCAGGGAGGAGTCCCTTGGTATGAGCCCTCTTCAGTTCAGTCGCTCAGTTGTGTCTGACTCTTTGTGATCCCATGGGCTGCAGTACGCCAGACCTCCCTGTCCATCACCAACTCCCGGAGCTTGCTCAAACTCATGTCCATTGAGTCAGTGATGCCATCCAGCCATCTCATCCTCTGTTGTCCCCTGCTCCTACTCTCAACCTTTCACCACATCAGGGTCTTTTCCAATGAGTTGACTCTTCACATCAGGTGGCCAAAGTATTGGACTTTCAGCATCAGTCCTTTTGATGAATATTCAGGGTTGATTTCCTATAGGATGGACCTATTTGATCTCCTTGCAGTCCAAGGGACTCTTTTCTCAAATACCACAGTTCAAAAACATCAATTCTTCAGCACTCAGCCTTCTTTATGGTACAGCTCTCACATCTGTTCATGACTGCTGAAGAAACAATAACTTTGACTATAGAGACCTTTGTTGGCAGGGTGATGTCTCTGCTTTTTAATACACTGTCTAGGTTTGTTGTAGCTTTTCTTCCAAGGAGCAAGTGTCTTTTAATATCATGGCTGCAGTCACCATCTGCAGTGATTTTTGAGCCCAGGAAAATAAAGTCTGTTACTCTTTCCAAGTTTTCCCATCTATTTTCCATGAAGCAATGGGACCAGATGCCATGATCTTCATTTTTTTAATATTGAGTTTTGAGCCAGCTTTTTCACTCTCCTCTTTCACCTTCATCAAGAGGCTCTTTAGTTCCTCTTGCTGTTTTGCCTTTAGAGTGGTGTCATCTGTATATCTGAAGTCATTGATATTTCTCCTGGCTACTTAATTCCAGTTTGTGATTCATGCAGCCTGGCATTTGCATGATGTACTCTGCATAGAAGTTAAATGAGCAGAATGACAATATACAGCCTTGATGTACTCCTTTTCCTATTTGGAACCAGTCTGTTGTTCTGTTCTCAGTTCTAACTACTGCATCTTGTTCTGCATCCAGATTTCTCAGGAGACAAGTAAGGGGATCTGGTATCCCCATCTCTTTTAGAATTTCCCACAGTTTGTTGTTATCTGCACAGTCAAAGTCTTTAGCACAATCAATGAAGCAGAAGTAGATGTTTTTCTGGAATTCTCTTGTTTTATGATCCAACAGATGTTGGCAATTTGATCTCTGGTTCCTCTGACTTTTTAAAATCCAGCTTGTACATCTTGAAGTTCTCAGTTCATGTACTGCTGAAGCCTAGCTTGAAGGATATTGAGGATTACCTTGGTAGTGTGTGAAATGAGTGCATTTTAATGATAGTTTGAACATTCTTTGGCATTGCCATTCTTTGAGATTGGAATAAAAACTGACATTTTCCTGTCCTTTGGCCACTGCTGAGTTTTCCAAATTTGCTGGCATGTTGACTGCAGCATTTTAACGGCATAATCTTTTAGGATTTGGAATAGCTCAACTGGAATTCCATCCCCTCCACTAGTTTTGTATGTAGTGATGCTTCCTCAGGCCTACTTGACTTCACATTCCAGAATGTCTGGTCCTAGGTGAGTGAGAACACCATCATGGTTATCCAGGTCATTGAGACCTTTTTTGTACAGTTCTGTGTATTCTTGCCACTTCTTCTTGATCTCTTCTGCTTCTGTTAGGTCCTTACCGTTCCTTTATTGTGCCCATCTTTGCATAAAGTGTTCCCTTGGTATCTCCAACTTTCTTGAATAAATCTCTAATCTTTCCCATTCTATTGTTTTCCTCTATTTCTTTGCTTTGTTCACTTAAGAAGGTTTTCTTGCCTCTCCTTGCTATTCTTTGAAACTCTGCATCCAGATGATATATCTTTCCTTTTCTCCTGTGCTTTTTGCTTCTCTTCCTTTCTCATCTATTTGTAAGGTCTTCTCAGAAAATCATTTGCCTTGTTTCTTTTCTTCTTGGGGATGATTTTGGTCACCACCTCCTGTACCGTGTTATGAATTTCTATTCTTGAAATATTCGTTTCTATTCACATTTCTATTTCAGTGCTCTCATTTCATTAGTTTATATTTTCCAATTTCTCCATCTCTTTTGGTTGTTGTTCTTTCTCAAGCCTTTATCAAATGTAGTGGAAAAACTTGTGTATGTGTGTGTATTTATATATATATATATAGTATGTAAATGTAATATGTATATCTTAGAAAACTTAAAAAATTTTGCCTAGTTAAAAAATGTAAGACATTTTGGTTCCACTTGTTTGACTAAGTGCCCGGGGAGGCACACGGACTGCCACCACCCATCCTGGCCAGGTACCGCAGTCGCCATTTGTGTGAGTTATTTTACGACGTCAGGTCTTAGTAAGGAACACGGAACTAGCAAGCCACCAGCAACTGGAAAAGTTCAGGAAAAGTCAAAAGGAGATGACACAAGCCCTACCACCTCTGAGAATCCTACTCGCTGGCATCTGTCTTAGCTGAGCAATGCCTGTGCCACCAGAAAGGGCCCAGAATCGGAACGATTGGCCAGAGAAAACGCGGAAATGAGTCCCATCACCAGAAAGCCCAAGACGTGGAGCAAGTAACAGAGTGGTTCTTCTGAGTTCGCTTACCCTACTGCTCTCCAGCTCTGCGCCCCTGCCCAGTGAAGTCTCTTGCTTTGTCAGCTCCTATGTCTCTGGACAGTTGATCTCCCCATGTTAGACAAGAGCCCACTCTCAGGTCTTGGAAGGGGTCCCCATTCATAAGTATGAATAATGATGAGTTTCTAATTTATCCTCACTGAAAACTCTGGTATAGTTCCATTTATTCTGGCATCTAGTATTACTGGTAAAATTCTAGAAAGCTTATTATCTTAGTGATTTGAAAAAAAAATTTGTGAATGAAGCTCGAAACTTCTAATTCAGTTCTGAGGATACAAAGAAATATTGTGTTAAAAAAAAAGCAGAAAATTAACATGTGATACAGTATGATTAACTAAAGTAGAGGATTTGCTCAAATTAAAATAAAACAAAAAACCCAAAACACAGGAACTTGAATTGTGGATTATTTTAGCCACCTTTAAAAATGAGAATATGGGTATTACTCTGAAAATTTCCTCCTTCAAAATACAACTCCTTGTTCTTTTGAGAAGAGCAGCAGGCCAGCCCTCTACCCATCTTTCGCAGAACAGCTTAATGACAGTCAGCATATATTTAGCCAATTGACAGATTATGTGTGAAATCTGTAATTAGACAGCTAATCTTTTTTTAAAGAAATATGTTATATTTCTAAGTGCTAATATGTACATTTTCAAGAGACTAAATGCTAGGTGACACCTCTGAGTTTCTTAACTTTTTTCCCTAGAAAGAGCAGTTTAGCTGGCATAGAAATATAGCAGAAAATGAAAATATTTGTCACTTTTGGGAAAATAGCATTTTAGGGATTGAGAAATATAAGAATAGAGAGGAAAAAAAGACCATTGTATCAAGAGTATACACATAAATGGGCAATACATCTTCTTTCTCACCTTTATATAGTACCTAATTTTTACAGTTAGCAGTTGGATCAATCCAGGGGCCTACTGCCTTACATTCGTGAATGAAGCAAACTGCTCCAAGGGAAAATAATTGGATCTGGACTCTGTGTACTTGTTATAGGGAGGTGCTTAAGGGAAGTCAGAAAGACATTCTGTAAAGGAAAGTAAGTGTTTTGAAGGATGGGATTTTTGCTTTTTGTTTGGTACTGAGGGGAAGGTTTAAGAGTTGAAACATCTTCACTTGGGTGGGGTGTGAGGGTGTATGCTCAGACCTAGAGGTATGTGATTGTGAAAAAATAGAAACAATAATCACATTTGCCTTATTGGGCTACTTTTTCTAGAACATCTAAGCAGAAATGATTTGTACCTTTTTTTTTCCTTTTTCCTTTTTCCTTTTTATTTCTTTTTTGAGAGAGGAAGTAATTTTTAAATCCTTAACTCTGAGGTCCTCTTTCTCAGAAGTATGAAAAGAAGAGATTACTAGAATAACCTTGACTTTTTTTCCTGACCAGGTTAACAGTCATGAGTTAGCAGTTAGTTGTTTTCCAGCGTTCGGCCAATTCCCGTTTAAGGAAATAGAGATAGTTTCCACCAGTCCAGGTGCTTAGATTCATGACCCCACAGGGAGAGCTCAGATTTCAGTGGACAGCCATGGCCCTTTGGCATTCAATTCCAGACCGTCTTGCTCTTAGAATTAGATCTCAGTGGAACTGAACTTAGACACTCTCTTTAATTTTTTTCTACCCTTGGATTTGCCTTGACAAGCTTAGAAACAAGATTTTCACTGCTGACCCCTGAGACTTGAACTGTGACTTCTGGAGTGGTAAGGGGAACTCTAGCAAGACCCTTGAGACTGGACCAGACTTACGTTAACTCAGACCACCAGAGTTCCAATCCTACTTCTGCCATTTACGAGCTGTGAGGCCTTAGACAAGTTACTCCAGCTCTCAGCTTGGTTTCCTAGGAGCATAATAGTACTTCTCTTGTATATTGTTTTAAGAGTGCATGAAGTAATACCTGGAAAGTGCTGGTTAGAACATACTTGGCACCTAGTATGAACTATGGTGGAAGGGGCCATTCGCCACGTTTGCAAATATTCTTGTCCGCTCAGGAAGGTACTGGGATCAAGTTGTGGATTTCGAGAGGCTATCATGATTTGGGTGAGAAAAATTTCACTAACATCACACGCAAAAAAGAATAAACTAGCTTCTTCAAAGTCTTCTTGGTAAGACCCAAAGACTAGTGCAGAAGACAGGGAGTGAGGAAAAGGGTCTCCTCAGTTGGATTTCCCATCAGCCTACTGGGATAAGGACTAGGAGTCAGATCTAATTTGACTTAAAGAAAATTAAGATGTGAAAGAAACTTCACACTCTGTATGGATAGGCATACATATATATTTAGCTTTTCAAGTATATTGAATAAATGTACATGTACTTACATTTTTCACTTGTGTGCTTGTCCATGTGGGGATATGTACATGTATTTTGTATGAAAAAAACAATTACATCCAAAGTGGCCATTAATGTATTATCTAGCTCTCGGTTTTACCTCCTATGAGAGTCAGTTAAGCGGGTAGGGCACAATCTTTAAAAGAATGACATGGCCTGAGGACATGATATAACTGATTTAGAACCAAATATCTCCAGGATGGCTGACAATATTTCCCCTAGACTGTGAGCCTCAGCACATGCTCACTGTAACACATCAACAGGCTAAATGACACACCCACAGGCCCCATGACAGTTCCAAGGCTGACCATAAAGGTCAAAAAGTGACTAGGTCCCAATTCATGGAAATCCCCACACTCCTTCCCCAAAGTAGCTATAATAATCTTCTGTGAAATTTCCCACCCCAATAAAAACTGCCAACCCTGTACCTTGGCGTTCCCCTCACCCTCTGAGATGGTCCCACACTCTGTCTGTGGAGCGTGTTTCTCTCTAAGTAAATCCTCTTCTTATCTATCACTTTGTCTCTCACTGAATTCTTTCCAGGATGAGACATCCAGAACCTGAACTTCATTAAGTCCTGACACCAGGCGTGTGGTCTCAGTTAAAAGACTGTGGGTTCAAGTCCCAATCTGAGTTACATGGCTTCAATAGTATTTCCGCAGCTGTTCGCACAATGATGTGTATGTAGTATGTGCCATTAAATTTTGGAGTAAATGGCTTACAAAGAGAAAATTGTAATCATAGTACAATGCGCCATAGAAACCATGTATCTTTTCCTATGTGTCATTACTCCATTCTCACTGCTTATGTCTTTTAAATTTCCCATTTTAAAGTTAATAATGATAATATTATAGCCATAGCTAATAGAAAGAAAAGAATCTGCTCTTGATATAGTGCAAGCTGGGATAGGGCAAGGCTTCAGGTGTAGGATGGAGAGTCAAGGCAAGTAAAAAGAACATTGTATTTCTAGTCCTATCTACTGATCAAGAAATCTCCAAAGTATTTAGGTTTCCCATAACTTAAAGAACATTGTGTGACTTAAGGTCACTCATTTATTAAATAGGAATTCAGTTCTAGGTTTCATAGATTGTCAAGAGATCTTTCTTTCTGTTGTACTCTCTTTATAGAGATAACACTGAACACCAGGATAAAACCTGGAAAACCTTCCAGAAATTGTCAGAATTCCTAAGGTACTCATTTCATCGTTAATCATCAATGTTAATTTACACTTTCCCTTTGCTCACATCAGGAAAATATCTACAGTCATTTTAAAACAGGTTTATTTTTTCAAAAGCCCCATAATGTTATTTTGCTGTGAAGAGTCCAGGTCACTTTATGAGAGGTTTCCATCTGAGCAAAGTTGTCCACACATGGGCCCCTGACCCATCCTCCAGCTAACGAAGCGGTTTGGTTTCAAAATGACCATGACTGATTCCATCAGTCTCTCTGTCTCTGCATTTTAGAACAGTATATACTAGTTAACAGGAGAACAGGAGCTGAAAGACAGACATGACTGTAAACAGAAGCTGTGAGTTATTCAAACTCACAAAACAGCCAAAGCAACGAGTGAGCAGGACTGTGGAGTAGAGAGGACAAGAAGCTAACGACAGTTGGTAATAAAAGGAGCACAGGAATGGGGGGCAAGCCCAGGGTTATGACAAGGGCGGGGCATTCAGGCAGGAAGCCCACGGTGCATCAGGATAGGCTTCGAGGAAGAACAGAGAAATGATCTGATCCCTGCAGGTACTGATACAGTCTCTCCTGTGAGACCCAGGTAGCTTCTGTTGATAGCTTCCTGCCTTCTGCTTGTCCACGTATATCCTTACAGTGAACTCCCATGAACCAAGTGAAATAACCTGAGGGTGTTTCTATTTTTTGCACCTTGATCAAGCTTGATACATTGGCTTACAATTTTATAGAAAACACTTACAAGGTCTAATCGACAACTAACTGTCACTCATGAGGAACATCTAGAGACACTACTCAAGGGAGCTCCCTGGTGGCCTAGTGGTTAGGATTCTGGGCTTTCACTGAAGTGGCTGAACTCAGTCCTTGACCAGGGAACGGAAATCCCACAAGCAGCAAGCGTGAGGCAAAAAAATAAAAAAATAACAAGACACTGCTCAAACTGCTTCTATCTTCAAAATAACTCTCTGGTAAAAGTGGGTTTCAAAAACTAAAAATTTAAAACTACATTAATGTAGACAAAAAGAGCTTTAATTGGGTAACTATCAGATTCCACTATCTAAATGAATTTCCCACTTCATTAAAATAACAATGACTTAAACTTCAAAGCAAACTCAGCCCGTTGTTTACCCTGCCACTCTAAGCACGTCTTGTAAGATATCTAGATCTTTTGTTAGACATATGTTACTGAGCTTAATTTGTCTTTGTTCCTTTTAAAAGTCTTGATTCACAGAGAACAGGAATGCTTTGAATCTGCTTCCTAACACAATACCTGTGTGAAGAAATGTTTAATCCTGACTGGGTATGAATACATGGAACACACAAATAAATGTGAAGATGTTCAGAAGAGGTTAGAGGAAATTGGAATACCAAAATGCTCTAAGGGAATTGTGGAATATTTATGAAAATACATGGTTTATTTTGAAATGCAGATGTCTCAGGACCTGGAAATGTAATCACAGGAATGAAAACTGTCTTTAATAAATCTTCTTAATTAAAATCTATTGTTCAGAAAAAAATATAAATTCTCCTGCGATATTAGAAGTAAGAGCAAGAAATGGGGAAAGTATGCACTCATTCAGATTGCAGCAAAGAATTATTATTAAGAGTTCCTGGCTATAACAGTTTGGTTTACTGCTGTTGTTTTTACTGTTTTTTTTTTAAAGCTAAAGAAGTGACATTCTAGTAGACTGAACATAAATTATTTGCCATTATGGTACCCAATGAGATGAAAACAAAAAAGGCCTGTAGCACAAAAATATATCCAATCACTGATAGGGAGAGTGTGTTAGAATCACTGTCAAAATACATCAAATTTTTTTGTTTTTCTTCACTTGCAAGGGCTTTGAGTGGGTGGTCCTCTGGCTCAAAAGACTCAAAATCAATTACAAGAAATAAACCTCCTTCCTCCCAATCTTCAGATTTCCTCTGTGAGATCCGAGCAGAATGCTTAAAAATGAAAATGTCTACATGACTGCCTTTGTGAAAAATACATGCATTTCTCTGTTCTTATTAGTCTGCAGTGTCATTAAAGTTTAAGAGCACTAGGCCTTTCAGTTAAACCAGTGCACTAGGGCATAATTGTCATAACATGTCAATACAATGAAATAAACTAATTTCATCAGTAAGTGAGCTGAGGCAAGCAAGGCTGAGCCCCGTCCTGTGTGACAGGGCCCATGCTACCTACCCTCTGACCCTAGACCCTCCATTTGGCATTGCAAGCAAGTGGGGGCTGGAATGGTCAATGGCTGTGCTCAGGGAAGTTGAAAACCTGCACATCTTGAATCCATTAACTCGTAGTACCTTTTCTCAGTGATATATTACACTGGGCAAGTACAGTCCCACGCAAGGCATGGCCATCACTAACTCCTTAGAGTCGCAAGTGACCTAACCCTCCTGCAGTAACCACCCACATGTGGCTCAACTTTTGAAGAGCTTCCAGTCCTCTTTAGATGAAGTTCTGTGGCTGTTTATTTTATTATTATCTGATAATGAGTCTCCCTTGATGATTGCAGGTGCCTGCACAGCAGGTAGGGATGTTAGGAGCCTATTCACATGCTTTCTCTTGTTGTGGATACACAGCCCCAAAGGATGTGTGTGTTCTTCTGTGAGTGCATGAATCCTGTGGGTTTTTGTGCAAGCTATGAAAGTGGGGCTCTGTGTATATAAGGAGAATGATAAGGTGGGGTGTTTTCAATGCTTCTAGGAATCTCTAAAGTCTTGCTCCTGATTCTGTGTGGGCCAGGGTCCTGAGAAGCTGGTTAGAAATGCAGAATTTCAGATCCAAGCCCACACCCACCGAGGCAGATTCAGCCATTAACATAATCCTCTGGATGCTTGCTGCTGCTGCCATAGACAGCAGCCCACCAGGCTCCCCCGTCCCTGGGATTCTCCAGGCAAGAACACTGGAGTGGGTTGCCATTTCCTTCTCCAATGCATGAAAGTGAAAAGTGAAAGTGAAGTCGCTCAGTCGTGTCCGACCCTCAGCGACCACATGGACTGCAGCCTTCCAGGCTTCTCCGTCCATGGGATTTTCTAGGCAAGAGTACTAGAGTGGGGTGCCATTGCCTTCTCTGTCTGGATGCTTGGTATACACATTAAATTTGACATGCATACATTACACTAAGGGAAAATATATTTGTTCTTTTCTATAGAAAGCATGGCTTCCACGGAATGTTTTAAGACTATAAACAATTGCATGCGTTATCTATATCTTTGTTGTAAAAATATTAAATAAGGAATATTTATTTAAAAGTAAAAATGTGAATATTTAGGGCAAATGTTAGTCTAGAAGTGATTTTCTTGTCCAGAAAACACGTGAAACAGAAATTTTCTATCTTAGAAAAATTATGTCCTCTCAAGGAAAGGGGCGGAGAAGGCAATGGCACCCCACTCCAGTACTCTTGCCTAGAAAATCCCATGGACGGAGGAGCCTGGAAGGCTGCAGTCCATGGGGTTGCTAAGAGTAGGACACGACTGAGTGACTTCACTTTCACTTTTCACTTTCATGCATTGGAGAAGGAAATGGCAACCCACTCCAGTGTTCTTGCCTGGAGACTCCCAGGGACGGGGGAGCCTGGTGGGCTGCCGTCTATGGGTCGCACAGAGTCGGACACGACTGAAGCGACTGAGCAGCAGCAGCAGCAATGAAAGGGACCATACTGCAAGGCAGACGGGGTGATCGGCATCAGGTTGCTCTTGCGGTTTTACAGGCGCCTGACCTAAAGAGTGTATTGATCAAGCGATTCTCTTGAATGTACAGATGAAGTCTGGGGGAATTTAGGAAGGGGAACCTGTTGGTCCCAGATGACGGAGTCACCCTTTCTAGTGTCTTAACTGAGACACTGGGGTCTCTCAGTTGGTGGCCAGTCCTATTGAGAAAAAAGTAAGAACTGTGCAAAACAAGTTCATGCTGAATATGATTAACAGCAGCCTATGTTTGCTACAGATCTGTGGGCCAAAAATTCCTTCTCTTTCCACTGCTGTGCTGTGAGCCAGTTGGCGTCTGCTTTCCCCCCCAGAGGTGGATACGCTACAGTGATATAATGATTCTCACATGAAAACAGCCTTATGAGGTGATATGGGATTCATCAGACTAGAGTGTTCTATGGAGCAAATTGATATTTTTAAAGGACTGGAGAAAAATAAAATGATTAAAATACTATAACATATGAATCTTTTAAAGGCTGTATTTAATGTGAACATAGATATACTGATCTTGCATAACTAAGGCATACATTTCCAAATAAAGATGATTCTTTACTAAGTATAAACATCCTCAAAGAGTCTGGATTATATAAACTATCAATGATATAATAATTAAATGAAAGAATTAGAATATGCCCTAGACAAACAGCTTGTGAATTTTTACTGCATATTGATGTGTGTACTAAGGAATACATACTCCAAGTAATATATAAGATAAAAAGGAAAGAATTACTTACCTCTAAAATTCCCTTAGCTCCAAGTTTCTTCACATAGTATTTTTTAAAATGTCTAACTTATTATGGAAAGTAAACAAAAATTTCAGAAATATTGGTACTTTATTGTAGAGCCTAGAATAATTTTACAAACAGTTAAAACAAGAGTACATAAGAATACATATTTTTCATATCAAATTCCCCATTTTTCAAGAAATATTGAAATACATATAAAACAACACAAAAAACCTTTGTCTTTGATTGCCTACATTGTCTTCATTAAAAATATTGGTGGTGTTAAAGTTTTCAGAATAATTCATTAAGAAAGAAGCCAAGTGATAGTGTTTTGATTCATGTAGATAAATTCATGTGATGAAGTTTTTAAACTTATTCATTCTTCATTCAACAAATGTTTATTGAACACCTAATACTTGGCAAGCACTGTTCAGTGAACAAAACAGACTCTTGTCTATGTAGTTACATCACAGTAATATACACCTAACTAAGGATTTATATAGAGAAGGCGATTGCACCCCATTCCAGTGCTCTTGCCTGGAAAATCCTGTAGACGGAGGAGCCTGGTAGGCTGCAGTCCATGGGGTCGCTAGAGTAGGACACGATTGAGCGACTTCACTTTCACTTTCCTGCATTGGAGAAGGAAATGGCAACCCATTCCAGTGTTCTTGCCTGGAGAATCCCAGGGATGGCAGAGCCTGGTGGGCTGCCACCTATGGGGTCGCACAGAGTCGGACATGACTGAAGCGACTTAGCAGCAGTAGCAGCAGCAAGAATTTATATAGACAGAGTAGACACCAGTATTAAACAAAACAGCAAAAAAGGAAAAATAACTTCTCTGAGCACATTCAATTAAAAAAAAAAATGGGGACTATAGAATCTCAGTGGGGGATGGGTATTCTAAGGTTTTATTCTGGATTATGGTATTTTAAAAATCAACTTTCAAAGATGGAGGTGGGAAACATTCAATGTAAATTAGAAACATGTAACTAAGGTTTTGGGGGGGCATCATTATTTGTCATGGATTAGCAGTAAAATGTCACATGAGATAATTACTAGCTTATAGATAGTTGTGCATATAAAAACACTTATTTGTGTATGTCATGTAGCACGTGTGTGTTTCATATTACACAATAAATTCAATCCTGCAGAGTTTAATGTGTCAAACTCCAAGGAATACAAATATTTAAATATTTAAAGAGTAACACTCATTACTTAAATACTAATATGAATTATTTTATAAAACTCTCCAAACTTTAAAAAAATTCCTTTTGGAAATTAAATACGTTATTGAAATTTTCCAACTTTGGCTTTTTGCATGAAGACTGGCTTTAAAGTAGTATAGAAAAACATATGACTATCTGCAGCTGAATCACACCAATCCAATCAGCTTATTTGCAGGTAGGATGAGAGCCTTTTTTTGGGGGGGGGGGTGCCATGACACATGGCATGTGGGATCTGCAACTATGTCCCCTACAGTGCAAGCACTGAGTCTTAACCTCTGGTTTGCCAGAGAAGTATCAGAGTCATTTTAGTTTAACTTGCAAATTTCTATTAAAAAAAATTATTTATTATCTTAGGTCCCTAAGAGCTAATGTATTTACATTGTACACTTACAGAATAAGACAAGACCTCTAAAATTTATTCTTTTGTTGTCCATATTCTAAAATTAAACCTTAAACCAGTTAAATAACAAAATTGCAAAGATTTGGAATAAAACTTGTCCATACAAAGCTCAAAAAGTAAGCTACATAAAATTACATAGCAAAAGCGAGAGAAATGACAAATAGGGTTAAGGTCTTCATTGATGAAAGCATGATCATTGTTTCCTGTCCTTTATGTTTATCATATTCTATTTTTTCACAAATACAATAACTTTCATTAAAAATAATTAAGAATTTTCATCAACCTAAGCAAACAGGAAGACTTTTTCAAAGTATATAGAAAAATCACAGCTTGGGACTCATTCAAACTTTAATGTCTGTAAGAAGGAATTTTGAAAGCATTAATTAAGAACTTGTTTAAATTTTGTCCAGGAATTCCTGTTTGTGAGAGGTGAATCACATATCTCTAAAGAAGATAATGAGCACTCATCTGAAATTTGTGTTGGAAATTCTGCTTTTTTTAAAGATTGGCTTAATGAGACACAAAAAGCAGTCTTAGGTAACATTAATGAAAAAAAACCTGTAAGCTGAAAAAACTTGGTACCTTTACAGTAAGAAAAATTTAAGAATGTGAGAAAAAAACCTGTGAGAAAAAAACTGCTAGTAAGGGTTTTTATAGTTTAACATATTATTGAATATCTTATTTTTCAGTTTAATGGTTTTCTTAGGGTGCGTAGGTGCCTATTTTTAAAAAATAATTTTTTTAAGATTTTTTTTTTTTGGTTCAACAAAATGAAAGTCCTTAAAGTACAGATACCTAATTTCTCCTGTGAGTGGCAGATAGAAAGACAATACTAATTCCTGTCTCCTTTAGATAGTTATTTTTTAATGTATCAGTGATCAATTGACTGCATGATGAATGCAATGTCACTTGTATTTCCCACCCCAAGGCTAGGGTAACGAAATATTTTGTGGACTTGTATCGTTTTCCGGCAATTCACACCTTCCCACCACTCTTATGAACGAGCCCCTCCCTTCCCATTTACTGTTTTATTTTCCTAGATTTTACAATTCAGGAATCACCTCACACTTGAGTTGGTCCCTATTGCTACGATTTGCTCCAAATAGAGGAGTCAGGAGATAATAGAAGGCCAAACTCTACAGAAAACTGTGTTCTACATCTTGCAGGACACAGGCCTTTAAAGGAAGTGGGAAGTGGGATTAAGGAATATATTGAGTCACTATACCTCAGCCTCAGGATGTACATTCTTCACCTGCTCTTATCAGAATTTTTAAAAACTCTAAGATTTAGTGACATTCTACCTGATGTGAAGTCAAACTGAGTAGAAAACGTTAATTTTTTAAGAAAAGAAGTACAACTAGAACAATGATTATTATTTTTACTGAAGGATGACCAAAAGGGAGAATCCCATAAGCTTTGTAGAATCTTATAAAACATGATTTAAATATATGCCTTTGTGTTGTGAATATGGCCTGAAAATGTAAAACTGTTTTTGATTTCCTGCAAGTTGTTTTCCATTGATTTTGAAGTTTAATGTTTCTATCATAATTTCACACCTACTTTGGCACAATTTACAAAAAGAAGAAAAATATAGCATAATATGTATATTTTATTTCTCCCCCTATTTTTTACATCCTAAAACTTGTTGATTTATTTCTAAGCCTTACAATATGATTTTAGAAGTAGCACTATTTCACAAGAATCATTCCTGATTCAGATTTCATTTTATTAATTTAAATAAGAATAAATATATAGTCCTGATATCTAAATTGTTGCTTTTCAATTTTGGGACAAAAGAAATAACACATGTAATAGAATAATTAAATATTAAAGTGTTCATGATTCTTTAAGGAAAATATAAGTAAGCTTTGACAATTTCCTATACAATGGAGTTAAAGTATACAAAAAATTTTATATTTTAAGATTATTAATGCTGCTAAGGAGAGCAAAAAATAAAGAGCTGTAATGCAGAAATTACTATAGAATGTACAACTTGATAAAATTTGAGATTCAAATTAAAAATATCAAATATCAAGACTTAACATTACAATTCATTAATCCATTACAATTCATTAGTCAAATGTCCCAAAGAGAGGGCAGAATGTACAATGAGTATTTTCTGAAAATGAATTGCAAAAAATGAGTAAAATCTGAGAAGACTTCAGAATTGGAAGCTCCAGCTGGATTTAAAAGGATGGGGGAAGGGCTCTTACTACTAAATATCTGAAGCACCATTTAAAAAAAAAAAACCTACCAACGTCTCATCAGGCCTACTCTGACTCTGTCTTAAACATCTTTTCCTTTGTAAAGACGAAATTTAGAAACACACACACAGGATATGTTGCACTGATGTAGGCCAGTTGAGAAAAAAAAAAAAAACATGGTTTAGAGCAGGATTTCAAATTGTTACACTAAATATAATAACATTTGCAGTCATGGCACTGTTCCATAATAATTTTGAAAGATTTCATTTTACTCATCATCACCAGCCATTATCTGATCATATTTGACCTACATATTAATATTTTCATTATTATCCAAGCCCCTTTTGCTCTGTACAAACTGTCAGTTCTGTTCACTGCGAGATTATTTATTTACTTTGGAAATAACTGGAATTCTTTCACCCTATCTTTTTCTCCAGGGACACCCCCACCCCCAGGATTGATATTAATGTCTGCGGGAGGGGGGATATAACCCATAAATACAAACAAACAAACACCGTGAGATAGAAAAGGGGACCCTCTTCATGGCATACTATGGGAGAAGTATAAAAACAAAGGGAAAAAGAAAATGATAATTATTTTCTCTAAGGCTATTATCTAATGCGAAAGCAAATAGTCAGTCTGGAAATCAGCTAACAGAAGGGGATTAAGAGAGAGGAGATCTGAGCAGGGCTTGATGGCTCGCAGAGCTGTGTCTCCAGCCAGTGATGAGACGCAGGCAGGGCAGCCAGGAGCGCTCCAGATGGCCGGGGAAAGTGGTCGTCTTGGGTTACTGCAGGGCGCCGGGGGCCCCGGGAAAGCATCACTAGGGAGCCGGCCCCACGTCCAGCCTTCACCGGAGAGGGCGAGGCCAGGAGAGAGGCGGCCCGCGCGCCCGCGCGCCCCGGCCGGCCGGGCCAGCCCATTGTTAACTTACACTTGACCCCCGTGACCCCCGCACGACACCGATGTCCCCCACCTCCCCCGCCTGCCGCCCGCGCCCCCCGCGCCGCCGCGGGCCCTCCTCCCGGCCCCAGGGAGCGGCTGCGGCGCCCCGGGCGCGGGCGCGCGCGCTCTCGGCGCCCAGCGCGCGGCGCCCCCGCTGCCCGGCGGCCGCCCCGCCGCCCCGCGCGCGTCGCCTTCCTCGAGAGTGAGCGAGGGCGCGCGAGGCCGACGCAGACGCCGCCCGGGACGGGGGCGCTTCTCCGCGCCCCGCATCCCATTCGTCTGCCGCCGCGGCGACCGCAGGGAAGGGGCGGGAGGCAGGGAGGGAGGAGCGGCGCGCGGCGCGTCCGGGGCTGCTCCGCGTGGAGGCGGCGTCTGGCCGGCGGCCCCGACCCCCGGGCTCCTCGCCCCGCGGCTCGCGGTGATCGGTGCCCGGCGGCCTCGCGGCGAGCGCGCGCGCGGGCCCGCGGTCCTGGACGCGCCGGCCCTTCGGGGGCCAGGAGAGGCGCCGCGCCCTCGGCCCTTCGCCCCGCGGGCCGGCCGAGAAGACGGCAAGTTTTCCTGGCACCTCGGAGCCGGTGGCGGATGGTGGGACTCTCCGGCCCTGTGCAGTGTAAGTGCCCGCGGGCGGGCGGGGACTGGGGGCACCGGGGTGGGGGTGGGGGTGCCCTGGTTGTTGGTATTAATTCTCATTCTGGTGACCGTCCCATTCGTTTGGGTTGTTCGGCCGGGAGGCTCCGGGCTGTCTCCGTCGCTGAACTACTGTAGAGCCACGCACCGGGGCGAAGAGGAGCCTCGCGAGTCACTGCCCGCTGCGGTGACACTGAACTTCAAGGGGCAGCCGGGGGTGCCGTTTTCACTCTCAGATTCTCCGCACTGCTGCCCCCTTTTTCTTTTCTCTCCATCATGACGGTATGAGAGCTGGAAGATTATATTAGTCCCACCACCCACCCCCGACCGAACCCCCGGGCAAGGTACCCAGGGTGAGGGTGGCAGGTGGCCTTGGACCCTCATTTTTTTTTTTTCAATATTTTTTTAAACTGGAAAGTCTGCTTTTGATGGTGGGAAAACTTAGCTCTGGCATCAAGCGAGGAGGAGGAATCTGAACTTTTGAGACCCGGTGGCAACTGCGCTCGGGGTCCTTAGAGCAGTCCTCGGGCGCTTGGTGCCCACCCTGCGAACTGGCCCTGGTCTTCTTGGGCACGCGGGGTGCTCGGGTGGGAAGCCCCTGGAGGACAGGCCAAGCCCCCCGCCCCCGAACTCCAGTGAGGTCTCTCGATCCGAGTCTGGCATCCGCGACGGGCTTAGGGCTTTGCCGCCCGGGCTGGGTGGGCAGCGTCCCTGCGGCCCAGACCTCCGCGTGCCGGAGGCTTCGGCGCCCTGGCCCTTTGGGGGTTCCCTGCGCAGCCTCGATGGGGGCCCCCGTCTCCTCTTCAGAATGGGGAGCCTTGTGCTCGGCAGCGGAGCCCCCGCCAGGCGGAGCCCGGACGGGGAGCCGTGTCCCGGGGATGCAATTCGTTTACCCGGCCCCAGCGCTCTCTTGGGGGGACAGAAAGGACTGGGGTGATCGGTGCACCCAGACCCCTCTCCCTGGGCGGATCTGACGCTGGCCAGGACCCCCCTTAGGAAAGACAATTGTGGGTACAAGACGCTTAAATCCGTTTTTTTTTTTTTTTGAAACTTTTTATGGAGGTTGGGGTGGGGTAAGTCAACCCTTGGAAAAGTTTGAGTACAGATTCCAGGAAGTAGGATGTGAACCCAGACTGTTACTAAAAATAGCCCGATTCCCTCCCCCCCACCCCACCCCGCCGAGCTTTTCAAGTTCGGAGGATTTGGCTGCGGAGCCTTGCAGCCCTTGTTTTCCTTATTCCTTGCAAAGCGTCGTGGCTGTTGAAATCTTTTGAGCACAGCTATTCTTCAAGATCTGGGCATCTTAAAACCCAACTCGCCTTAGCCTGGCACCAGAGTGTCACTTTCAGGAATAGCCAGTGCCCCCCGCGGAGGAGCTCCTGAAGACCAGTCCCAGAGTCCAGGGCCGGGGAGTGAAGGTCAGGAGTTGGGGGGGAAGCCACTCCAGAGCAACTTGATGTGCTTCATGTCACTCCGGGCCCCCTTGAATTTTTAATTTCGCTCCCTCTAATTAATCTGCCCAGGGCCTTGATATAAATGGCTGTCCACAGCAGCTGCAAATTGATTCATCCCCTGATAAAGGTTGGGTTGCTGACCAAGGCGTTTTCTTTTTCTACCTTCTGTGTGAACTGAAATCTGTTTTACAGGTCCCCCGCCCCCCCACCCCGTCTCCTTTTAAACATGTGCACCATTTTTAAGTGCTCCCAGTGGCTTTGATTGTCATAACTCTCCCTTTGCATAGAACGAGAGTGAAACTGGGTCTGTGCCCAGTGAGTCCACACTCGCTAGAATACAAATTGATCAGCTTTTCAGTGATAAACCGTTAGTGTCCGGGGTCTTCTTAGTTTTTTGCAGCCTTTTGCCTGGACCATGTGAGCGTTCTGTTGTGCCCAGTCTCTCCTGTCATCCAGTTCCTTAGAAAAGGTGAATAAACAGAACTGTTTCTTAAACCATCCTGGACCAAACCCAGATGCTTATGTCAGATGTGATGTGTACAAAGAGAAGCAAATTTATGATTCTCTGGATCTTTCCCCATTGTTTATTCTTAATGTCAATTCTAGTTTTACCATTGTAGGGGCTTTCAGGTAGCATGCATGGGACAGTCTGATTTTCTTTTTCTTTTCTTTCTTTTTATGGGTGGTTATTTTTTAAAGGGACAGCTGACAGTCTCACCCAGTGTTTGACCTAGGCATCTTTTGCAGCCAGGAAGGATATTGAGGAAGTTGAAGTCTAACATTGCTTTATCTGTACTGTATTTAGCATTTCTTTGGCTTATTCTTTCAAAAGAAAGAATTTCCACGAAATAATCAAGGAATCAGGCTCATTCTGGGTGTATAAAAGCTGACTTTATCTGCGATCATACTAAGAGAAGAACTTTATGTTAGAAGACTTTGTGTAAGAATTCATAATTTTTTGTAAACCATTTAGACAGCAGTCACTTTATTTGAAATGCTAAATACTGAGTGGGAGTGTTTGAGTATGGAGTTTCTCCAGTGTCCAGTTCATATCTAATAAAAGAAGTGGGAAAAATGGTGTATTTTTTCTTTAATGTTTGGACAGCTCAAAGCAGACCAGAAATCTTTGAAATGCTTTATAGCTTTAGTCTCTGTGACTCACTAATATCTGCTAATAATTTGATTTAAAAATGATCCTTAAAAGGATCATTTCATAATAAGACACATTCTTCTTGTAGTACAAAGCAAACTGCCCTATCAAGTTGCAAGCTGCTGGAAATGGTAGGACAGTACATGTTGCAGCTACAAGATTGCAGCTTTATATTTTTACATTTTCCCCCTTCTGAAGAAAAGTAAAATATTGTTCTTGATGCTAGATTCTAATGATGAATTCTTCCATCCAGGATGTTAGTATAAATATTTGCAGATCAAAGAACACTTCATAAATAGGAAAGAAGTACACAAATGTAAGGTGCCATTATCATTTATTTTATTATAAAAATAGAAGCTTTTTTTATTGTGGAAAAAAAAACTTTTCTTTTTTTCCAACATTGAAAAGGGATCACGAGAAAGAAATGCTTCCAATGGGAATGCTGGTCAGTGGTTGTCAGGTTAGGACATTCTTCACTGTCAAATCCTGTTTCTCACTTCTTTGATATGAACATCAGCTGACAGGCACTGAATGCAAACCCTTCTTCATTGAGGTTTTATGCAGGCAGCATAGCCCTTCATAGCAAAGCAGTCTCAAAAATTGGCACCTGCAGGATTTGCATGTGAAAAAAACGATTCAGTTGCATTTTACTGGAGTCTATTACTGTAAGTTATGTAGGTTCAGTGAGAAAAGCTATATGTTGATGTTTGGACATTTAAAAGTTCTTTGTTTTAGGGACACCTTATTCATCATCTAGTGATCCACAGACTTTATTGATAGCAGAAGCAGGGTGAAGAGATCTCTGGCTTTATAGAGGTTATTTAGTATGAAATGGTGTTATTTTTAACCATGTGCTTACAGAGTGCACTGCATGCATGGTTAATTTTTAAAATGTGCCTTAAAATGATGCCTTCATACAACTTTCAGAATCCATCAGAAGTTAAATACATAAAATTAGGTTAACATAAATACTCTTTGAAAACAATCTAGGATTTTAGAAGTTCAATAAATTAAAATCTATAATAAAGAAATTAAACATTTCATAGTTCTGAATTTCTTTACTTGTTAAATAATTTGTCACCAAGATGCCTTTTAAAAATACCATATTTGACCCTTTTATGCAAAATAACTGACAAATGTTAAGTCAACTAAAATACCATCAATGTGAACATTTCATCCAGAATAAGTTATTTTTTATTATCTAAAGAGACACGTTCCAACTTCACTTTTTTACAGCCATTAATATAAGAGTTCCTAAATAATGTTTAAAGAACAGTGAACATTTTATTAAAGCAAACATTAGTTCAGTTTAATGGAGGTAATTGTAAGTGATAAGACAGAGCAGGTTATCTCTGTGTTGTTTAAACAGAAGGAGCTACTTTGCACCATTTCCAGTAGCCATCTGTAGAAGAGAAGGGTTTGCACCTGTCTGTCCACACTAATTATAGATTAGGGCCAAAGAAATGAAATTCGAGGAGGTTTTCAGCTAATGAAATCCATACAGATTTTATTGTAAATGTGTTTTATGTAAAGAGGGTGATGGTTGAGTTATGAGTGAATAAATTGCTATGTAGCTGCTAGGCACTTGGTTTTGAAGCACAATTCTGCTGCATTAACCTTTGATATTAAAAAAAAAAAAAAGACAAACAACTTAGACACGGATGCTAGTCTTTGTTTGGCGTCCATAGCTACAATTTAGTGAGCAGCAGTGAGATTCAGTGTGCAATTTTAAAATGTGCTGTAAAGCAGCTTAAATGTTAAGAATATTCTAGTATTTTGAAATGCAGATGAAGTAGAAGGTAGGTTTTAACTTATACATATAAAACATTAGGAAATCTGAAAGCTTTTTTTTTGCATTTCAGTTTCACATACATGAGAAATTAAAGCAAAATGAGTGAGGAATTCATTCTGCAATAAAAGGTCACATGAATCTCTACCACATCTGTTTATAGTAATTATGAACATAATTAACATAAGAATTACAAATGAAATAATGACAAGCTGAGCAATGAGATATTATGCCATAATGGTCATATGTTGGAATTCTCACATTATAGCACACTAGAATTCACATACTCAAAGAAAATGGTAGATTTTTATCTGAATTAATGCTTCAAAACTTATCTGCTTGAGACAGATGGACTTCTTGCTTTTATAGGAAGGTAACCTATTATTAAGAAAAGAACTAGTTGAAATTAAGATTTTTAGTCTCCAGCCTGGCCTTTAAGACAGCTATGATGATAGAAACCACTTCCTGTTGTACACTTATTCTGTGATTGTTCTTCTTGATTATTATATTGCTTTTTTCTAAATTGAAAGCTTTGCAGCAAAGTGTTTGCTTTGGAAGAAAGTCATGGATTCTTCCCATTTGAGAATTGGTTGATCTTTTCTGTAACTGTGAGCCAAAAGTCAGTGAACAAACAAGGTAGTAATAGAACTAGTATGCCTTTACAAAACAAGAACCCTGGCAGATAAGCTTTTGTGCAGTTTTCTTCATACCTTCAGTGTCTGGATGCTTTTTAAAGAAAAATGTAAGCCTTTTCTGTGGAAGTAGTAGGGCTTTGTTTGTTTTATAAATAGCATTTTTTCAAAGCACATGTAATGGAAAAATCAGTTGGCGTTTCTAAGTTGTATTTTTTACTTCCTAGACTTGCATTGGATTTATAAACATGTGTCTGTAGTCTTTGTCCAAACTGATCTAACTAATATGTAATAAAGGGGCAGGTATATGTGATTGCACCTGGTTATCCTGAATGCAGGTTTCTATAGCAGCTAGAGAAAAAGTGAAAGGTGACTCTTTATGAGAGCTATAATGATACTCTAGAAATCTGTTGTTACATTTAAAACATGTAAGGATGACAGATTTCCACTCATTTAGAGTGCACTCGATTTGGTAACATTTCCTGCCAAATGGTCTCCTCCCTCTCCTTGCACCCTTCTATAACTATTGAACCTGCTCACTTTTTGAAGATTTACGGGGAAGTAGTACCTCCTTCTCTTCTCAGTGATACCCCGAGGTTTTCCACATGATTGGATTACTGGTGGACTGTGGCAGAGCCCTTTTCATCTGACATTCACTGCATGACAAGATTTTTCACACATGCCCTTCCTGCACCAACGCCTAGCTTTTTGCACTTTACCTGACCTATCAGGTTTCCCTTAATTGTTTTCTTGGGGTGTGTGGGAGCTTGGGGGCCAGAGGGTCCAACTGCTCATAAAACTTTTTGAGCACTGGATCCAAGTGGTTTGGAGGGGAGTGCTTGATTCAACAGTTTGCTGTTGTGGTTCAGGGGCTCAGTTGGCCCCCTCTTTGTGACCCCTGCCTCTCCTGATTTTCTTAAGGTCTTCTTCAGATCTGTCTCCTCTCAGAGGTGGCTGCTAGGTCTCTTGCACTTTGGTGTTGGTGTTTTTCTCTAATCACCAGCCTTATTTCCCCTCACCCCAAACTATCGAGCCCCCATGCATAAACTGTTTTACAATCTGAAGTTTCACTGCAGCAGGGGCTACAGTGTATGTCAAGAACAGTTCTGGAGTTTATTGGCTTCTTTATTCTGAACTCACTCTTTATACTGACATGAGCTTCTTAACCAAGCTTCAGTGCCTTGAAATGCAACATGACCAAATACTCCCTTTCCGCCCCCCCCCCCAATAAAATAACCTTCTTTGCTGCATTATTTGCACTCCATTAAGGATATGATCAGATGTTCACGTTGGCTGACGGGTGCATTTAAAAGGGGAAAGGGGGCTCCCAGGAGACCACTCAGGTGTACCTCCCTGCAGACCCTGATGGGGGTGGAAGAGGCACTCTGGACTGGGAGGAGCGCTAGCTCCCTGCTTGGTGTCTGATTGATTCCCTGGCTCTGGGGTGGGGAGAAGAGCTGTGGAGGCAAGCTCAAACCGGGATTGATTGCCTCGATTTCAAATTCCCACCTCCAAAATAGACTCTCAGATGTACACACAAGGAGCCCCCACCGCCGGCACAGTTTCTGGAGGTGGAGCAGGTGTCTGGGAGTCACCTGTAGCTCCCAGTCACAAGTGCGTCTTCTCCCGGTGCCGCTGGCCACGCGAGGTTTCCGCTGGGACCACCTTGACAAGCCCAGGGAGATGCCAGCGTTTGTATCCGCCTCACAGCCATCTCTGTGGATGTGGGCAGGGGTTGGAATCTAGTCTTGGGGCCAGCCAAGAAAGGGACGAGAACTCCCACTTGAGGTCGGTCGGGAAGGGCTGTGTCGCTGCCCGTGAGGACTCCCTGGGTTTGCTGGGCAACTTGGGTCTGTCTGGATGGAGGTCACACGGTGACTGTCTCGTTGTTAAGCTCCTGCAAAAAGCGGGCTCTGGATTCCCCTCTGACCTTGACAGAACCTCCCGGAATGTTAGCATCCCAGCTGCCCCCCTCCGCCATCCCTGGAGCAAGGGAAAAAGGCAGTTTGCTAGTCTGGACTCCCCCCGCTCTCTCTCCGGGTGGGGACAGACGCGGCGGGGAGGGGAGACAGGTCAGCCCCGGCTAGCCTGGGGGCGCCTCGCTCGCCCCCGGTGTCCCCGAACCCTCCGCCCCTGCCCTGCCGGTCCCTGCTCCTTCGCTGCAGCCCGCGTCTCCCGTCCCCCCTCTCTCTCTGCCGCTTCCCCTGCCTCTCCCGCGCCGTCTCACACGCACCCTCTGTTTATTTTCCTGCCTCCATCTGGGCCCTGCTGATATTGTAATCACCCCGATGCACGCCGGCTCCGCTCGGCTCCCTCGTGCGCCCGCACACTCACTCACACACAATGTGCCATCCTGACAAGCCTCTGACTTCTGATAAGCTCCGATGTGTGTTTAATGAATACAAAGCCGCGGTCCGGGGGCCGCCTGCGCTGCGGCGGCCGCCTCTCCTGCGCTGCTTTGCCAGAAGGTAATCTCGGCGGCCGGGGGGGCCGGGGGCCGGGGGGCGGGCCGGGAGGAGGGGAGGGGTGGGGGGCGGGATGCAGGGGGGCGCGGGGAGGCGGCCTTTCTCTTTTCCTCTCCCCCTTCCCGAACGATTCAGAAGTCGATAAGACCGGGAGAAGTGAAGATGTACCATGTTATCTGTCGCTCCTCTTAGCTGGCGGAGAGAATTTACATTTCAAGATTAGCAGAGGGAGGAAAGAGAAATCTCCCTTTTGTTGTGTGGGGTGAGGAGCTGGCATCAGCCCTGGCCTGGCCGCTATCTCCCATCACCTCTGCTATCCAGACAGGACTCACCGAGGTGAGATTACCGGAGGGCCTTATCTTTCCTTGGGTTTCTTTTTTTTTTTTTTTTTGCCATTCTAAATAGGTTTAAAGGAGACTGGATAAAGGGCGGGGGTGGGGGGGGGGTGGGGGACAATGGATTACGATATTGATGGGATGCTGAAGCCTTTGGATGAAGAGGGGGAAAGAAGAAGCTGCTTAACAACTTGATTAGTTCCTTTTTATTTTGATGTTAAGGTGAGACTGTGTTCCTTCTTTGCATTCAAAGTCTGTAGAACTTAAGGGAAAATCGGAATGGCTTGAATGCCTTATATTCTTTTCACTCCCACCTCCTGCCCTCCTTAGCACCGTCTCGCTTCTTATAACGAGAGTTTCATTTACCCCTTATTTGTAGGATTGATAAACCGAGTAAAATCGGTTGAGGCTTTTGGAATTGATCATTTGTGTTTGGTTCGGTGTGACATGTTTTGAATGGGTGGTAAATTGATGCTAATGGTAGTACTTGGATGAGTAAGAAGAGCAAATGAAACCTACTTTTAATGTGAAATTAGTTGATTTTATAGTATGATTTCAACTAGGTGCAGAGGGAACAAAAATCAAGTCTGTAAGGTAGATTTGCATGTTGAATTTAAACTATGGGATTTCCCCACCCCCCATTGGAATTGGTTTAAAATGAAAATAATTTTAAAATGTTTAATAAACCTGTTTAATTTGAAACATGTTTAATACACTTGAATGTGTTTAAAAATTATAGTAGCAACCTTAAAAGGTTTTTTAAAATGGGTAAAGGTGGGAAAACAATTGTTTTGCTTCCTACACATAGTCAGGATAACTATTTTCATAGGTAAATATGATCCAGTAACTAAGAGCCTAATTAAAATTTGTTTAAAGGCAGGGGGGCATGTTTCCTTGTTGACAGCAGCAGATCGATTGGGTAAGACAATAGAGTCCCATTATTTCACTTCCATTGACTGAACATATTGACATTTCAGGTTTGCTGTTGCCTCAGTGAGCATGATGAAACACTGAAATTCACAGTCCAACTGGCCAGAGTGGCACATGTATTTACTGTATGTCATTTCTGCCTGGGGTTACCTTGTCACCTAGGCAGAATGGGAATAGACAGCCTGGAATCCTTCAGAAGGGCAGAGATCTTTTGCTAGTGAACTGACAGAGAACATTTCTTAGGGACATCTTTAATTTTACTTAGAATCAGGTGTACCAGATAAATACGTGATATACTTTTATTTGAAAATCTGAGGAGCTACTTAGCTATCAGTCCTTGTATTTTACATGTAAGAATACCCATTTTCAAGCTTTACCTTCCCAGAGATATTTACATTGAATCATTTAGATAGTTTGTGCTCAGGTGACATCCATTTTTCTCCAGTTGGGGGTATTCAAGCACCTGCTAAATCTGTATCTGTTTAAAGAAATGTGTAAGTCCCCTTCAAAAATAGGGTCTGGCTTTCCTTTTTCTGTGGGTGGAATATGAAAGCAGAATGTGTATATTTTACATTCATGTGACTGAATAGAAAGCAGTATGTATAGATACACATGTGTATTCTAAGCAGTGACAGAGAAAATACTCAGTGTTCTATGTCTTAGTGTAATCTACCCTTTTACACATTTTGCATAGTCTTTGCGTAATAAAACTAAATTTTAGGCAGACCTTGAATCAAAGAAATTTGAATTGTATGAAAAGTGAACATGGAAGAAACCAGAAGGGACTTAATGTATTTTTTAAAGTTTAGTGAAAATATAAAACTATTATGAATATGCCTTATACCCAGCAGTTCTTGTCATCAGGTTAGGCAACTGATGCCCTTTACAACATTTAGAACAAAACTAGTCCTTTATACCATTTTCATGAAAATGTTAGGTTTCTGTTTGATCAGCAGGTGCTGTTGAGATGAAAGCCATGTGTAAATTTTCAGAAGGCCAAAAGTGTCAATTCAGAAAAGGAAAGTGATAAGAGAAAATGCAATCAGTTTTCCTGTTTTCAATTTGTGCAGGATTTGAAGAGCTGTTTTGTTAAACTGCTACATCTGCTCCAATATGAATATTGAACTACTTCCACTAAAAATAACAGCCTATAATTTGGAAGCTACTGCCGTCTTTTGTTAATGTGAGTGGGTTATTTAAAAACAAAAAAAAAACAAAAAAAATTAAAAAAATAAAAAAGACAATTTTCTATTCTGACAATCTCTTGCCTAATGTGCATTTTCATTTGTTGGCACTTTTATCCTCAGCAGATAAATGGTATTATGCAATTAGGACCTCATCTCGTTTGACTATGAAAGAGATTTCCATAGGTGGAAATCCTTGTAAAATGGTTTCACATAAAACAAAATTTATTTTAAAGTAACCTGTTTAAATGCAGTTAAATTGAGAGAGTTATTCCTTACATTCTCGAATACTGCAATTTTTAACTTACTGCTGACTATTATAACAAAGTTAACACTATTCCATTGCATACTGGGCATTCCGTGATTTATTTCACCTTTAATATACCTGTAAATGTAAGTTTAAATTAATCAGGGATATTTTACCTAACAGGGCTTTCAGAATAATTTTTTCATGCTTAAATAAAATGATTAAATTATGCTTGAGTGCCTGCATACAAAAGCTTTAGCTTCTATAGTACTGCTAATCAAATAAGTTTTATGGACAGGGAAAGCACCACATTAGAGAAAAATTGGATGCATTTACTAGTGACATTTCTAGGAAAGACATGTTTAAAAAATTACTCAATATTAATTAAAAAGAACTCTAACATGAATAGCAATAATAAAAATAATACTTTAATCCCTACAGAAAGAAAATAAATGGCAGTACTAGTCATGCAAAACTGGACATAGAGAATTAAGGTAGAAGGAAGACCTATAAAATTTGGATCAGGTTTAATATTGACTCCATCCACAATTGCAGTTGGGTGGACTTGTGGTATAGTAATTTGTCTAGGGTGAGACCTGATCACTGCTTTGGATCAATTAGAGGGAATATAGCTTGTACCTTCACACTTCAATTGTTAGACACACTCACTCTTCAAAGATAAACTGAGAATATCTTCAGAATGGATACAAGGGAAAACAGACACTGTGACACATTAGCATATTTGATATTAACAAATGTTTCTTTTGAAACACCAATCACACCAATCAAAAGAAGAGGTTTTTTGAAGAACAACATTGTATATACTTGTGATCACATGTACAACTGAGAATAATTCTTACAAAGAATGTAATTCCCAGTTTGAAGCCCAGTTGTGGCATGTTGTTGCTGGCATAATTTCAGATATCTGGGTATATTCCTTGGTGGGTATATTCGCTGGTATAGCACCAAGCACTTTGCCACTCTCAAGAAATGTTACCTGAGTCATGTATCAGTGAAGAAAGTTTATTTCACAGACACAGCCCCATCATTTTGTATATGATCTTCTAGTGTGTTGTTTCTGTGTCGAACAATCGGTGTTGAAACCTTAGTACCTTATATGACATGAACAGAGAAGAGCTTCCTGTGACTCTCTTCAGAATGTCCATACTTTATCAAGTGATGTTCAGGCTTTTATATCAGAACCGCTGAGAAGGTAATGCCCTGTGGTTGAGGTTTAAGGTGTGAGATACTCTTGTTTGAAAACGCTTAAAACCATCAGTCTTGCTTACACCCACTATACTGTAAGAGACCTACTTAAAATCCCTCTGCTTTGATAGTTCTAATTGAGGTTACCTGTATAAAGGAACTCATGAAACGGGTTGATTTTCGTGGGCTTCATATTGGCCAGGGTCCCTAAGACAAGTCTGTACTTGGGTGAATGGGGCCTCTAGGATACAGCTCTTGTTGACTGTGGAGAGTACAGATGTAAAGCTTTCCTGTCGTGTGTCCACCAATCTGACCACCTCCCAGTGCCTTATGGAATGTGATTGACTAGATGCGTTCATCTTTTAACCTGGGGCTTTGACGACGACTGAGTGTGCTCTGGGCGTTCCAGGGCTGTCACCTAGTCGTTCATCTTGGGAGAAAGTAGAGGAGCTGACAGATGTTAGAGACCTACTGTGAGCCTGGCACTCACCTTCACATATAGTGTCATCACTGATTTTAAGGAAATGATTAACCAGTATTTCACTTTCTTCATTTCAAAGAGGTATAGTCCACCACTCTAAAACTAGCTTTAGTTGCTCTTCTGCTTTGACCTTTTGCTCCAACTTGGAAAACTGAGGTTTCCTTATGTTCCCCAAATTTAACTACCTGCTCTGTTTCCGAGTTCTAGCAGAGACATATTCTCTGAATACTGGGCTTTCTGTGCTTTTCAGCAGTCATGATCTGTACGTCCACTGTTTTCCTTACATTTGCCCTTGCCCCCAAACTAGGAATCAGAGTAGGCTCCTGGCCAGCAGATATCCTAGGATATGCCCAAATGCATGCCACTCTGTATGCCTCTTCCCAGGGGGCGCTAGTGGTAAAGAACCATCTGCCAATGCAGGAGACATAAGAGATGCAGGTGCGATCCCTGGGTCAGGAAGATCCCCTGGAGGAGGACTTGGCAGCCCACTCCAGTACTCTTGCCTGGAGAATCCCATGGACAGAGGAGCCTGGTGGGCTACGGTCCATGGGATCGCAAAGAGTTGGACACGACTGAAGCGACGTAGCACACTTATGCACTCTGTGTCCCTCGTCCTCCGGATGCAGGTTTATCCATGACTAAATACTGTTCTCTCATCAGAATGCCACCTTCCTGCTGTACACGGCCTTGGGACCTCTCCCTTTGTTGGTCTCATTCAGCACTCCAGAGCAGTCTTCTGCTCAGTGTTCTTAGTCCCTGTGGCTTGACCCATCTCAGGCACTCTACAAGGCGTCTCTTGGTCACTCTACATCTGGGTCCACTTCCTCGTCATGACTAAGAGGAGAGGGAGTCTGGACCATCTTGAACTTGTAACTGATTATGTAGCATAAAGCACTGTGTTATGAAATGAAGGACCTCGTGTGTGGGCTTTCCCCAGCACAGGCAAACTGAGGTTCCCCTTCCAGTTCGGTCACTGACTTGCTACTGGAGTGCTCGGGTGCACTCCAGCCTCAGGAGCAAGTGATGGGCAGACCCTTTGATCACAAGGCTTCTCAGCTCTCACCTACACAGGTCTACATAGCATATTACGAGTAGGCTTTCAGGAATTGAAAAAAAAATCCATATATTTTCACTTCTGAATTGGGGGTACTACTAATCTGCATATCACTGGGAAATAGAATCAGTGCAGAATGTCCTCAGCTCCCCACTGTTCTTTGTTATAAAGAAGAGGTGTGGGAAAGAGTGTGTCATTTTTCTCCTAGCCATCCTGGATCTCAGATGATTGTCTGAGATTTTAGTTGTTACTACAGTCCTTTCGGAGGTGAATGATGAAGGAAAGAATCTTTCTACAGAGTGAGAAGGAACTGAAACATTTTAGGTCTTGCACAAATAAAACAGCCTGTATACTTGCCCCTCACCTCACCTAAGGTGAACTTGGTGCCTGGGGCCAGGGCTGAGGGACTAAAGGCTCACTTTAGTGCTTACCGGGCTTTTCCTGCACCCCACAGTCTCAAGGTTTGGACCCTAGTCACTTGGAAATTTAGAAAATGACCTCTTTAAACTATTTTTGGAGAGAACCTGGTAAGTAATAGCTTGTTTAAACCAATCAAAGCACATTATCATTTGCCTAGGAATCAGATGTTAAGTGCAAAAGACCAAGAAACTGTTGTCTGAAGGAACAGTCTGCTGTCGCTTCTAAAAGTGATGGAGATCCCAGTGACTACCAATGACCCTGATTTTTGTACTTTGACTTAAAAAATGGACCTTGTTAAAAGTTTAATCCTAATTTGTGAAGTTACTAATTGTGAACCTGGGCTGGATTTCTTTGGAATTTAGGAACTATTACACTAGTTTCACTATTATACTATTACACTGTTATACTTCTGATTTGATTAAGCCCTTTGTCATCATTCAGGATGGCAGTGGAAACTTCTGCTGTTTACGAGGAAGGACATGGAAGTTACAGCAGGTTCATTTGTCCCTAGAAATGGAAATCACAGGAACCACTGTTGCTTCATTGGTGTAGAAAGTTTTTGCATTGGCATTTGAAATTTGGTGGGAGGCCAAATTCAAGTTCTTTGCCACAAAGGTGAATGTCTTAAAAGTATGGATGCAGTGAACTGTTGAGACCTGACTTGACTGAATTGAACACTGCATCAGAGAAATAATAGAGAAAATGTGACCAGGGGATGTAGTGGCAGTTTGTCTAAAGATAAGCTATCCAGAGTTTCGGGGTCACTAATGACAGAGGAGACGTTGCCAGACCACTGCTGAGCTTAGCTGTGGCCAGCTCTATTAGAGCTCCCGAGAGAAAAGTAGCTGATGTTAGTGTTTGGGACGTCCCTTCTGCTAGGCCTTGTGGGGAGTATACCTGGGGACGCGCAGGTAGGAGATCAGAGAGGTATTAGGAAAGTAGATGATGGTACCTGCAAAGACTGGCTTCAGGGTTGTGCCAGGAAGCTAGCGCAGCAGCATTGCTGAGAGCATTTCAAATGCACATCTAACTTGGCAAGTGGAATATTAGCAATTGGGACGTCATCTCCTCTGAACGTTGTGGTAAGCGTGGTGCAAACTGTGCTTTAAATACAAGGTCTTAGGAAGCTGGTTGCTCCACTTTGTTAAAACTAGAGGTACTACACTCCTTCCCCTAACCTGAAGATACAGAGAGATGTGAGCTGTAAGACAGGTCATGAAAGACTGCTAGTTTATTTTCTGAATCTATGCATATGTTATGTACACAGTGATGAGCAAACACAGCTGGGAAGAACAGCAGATGATATTGGGCCTGAAACTGTGGTGTTTATCAGACTGATATAGTAATCCTTCTTTCCTGTGAAAGTGTTCTTTTCAAGTGATGTTAGAATTCTGTAACTTTTATCATGTGTCAGGCAAGTATTCTTTATTGCCAAACCTCTTTGCCTACCTGTCACACATTTTCATCCTCATCTCTAGCTAGGTTTATTTAGAAATGATATCCACACTTGACCTCTGATGGGAAGCAAATGTGGAGAATGAATTCAGATCCTTTTGTTTGAATCAGGGTAGGTTAGGTGCCTTCAGGTCTAAATGGAAAGTAAATGTGATCAGTCACCATTGACTTATCCACGTCAGGCTTTGAGTCGGCTAGAGAAAGTGGGTGTAAAATATCAGAGAGAAACATAAATGAGAAGCAATAAAGTGAGCAACCCATTAAAGCTAATTTGACTGTCTTAAAGGCATATGTTGTTTGGGTAGCCTTGGTAATGAAACCTTTTAGAATATTTGAAAGAAAATTAAGGTTTTTGTTTTTGGTTGTAAACCTGAGATAAAGTAGCAGTACTTTTCCATATACTGCCATAGGATTGGGAGGTGGCGTGGAGGCTGCCCAGCTCGGATTCAGGCCCTTCTGTTCATCGTCTTAGCACTGTGAAATCAGAATAGTTCTGTTCTTTATCACAAATGCTTTCTGCATTAGAGACACAGAACAGGTAGTAGACCCAGTTCCCAATGAATGATAAACCCACTCAGGACAAATCAAATAGCTACAGAAGATGAAGAGGCTTTATTACTTGCTGGTTAAATGGTATAATAAATGAGATTTCGGAGTGAATTGAAATTTTAAGTTTGTTTTAAGAGAGGTAGGATTTATCAAGGCAATGTTATTGTAATGGGGTTGTGGGCAGTTATAAAGTAAGAATGGTGATTGGAAACAGTCTTGGGAGAGGTGTGTTGGGTGGGGTGGGTAGAGGTAGAGAGAGAATAAATTAACGTGGATCCAGCGAAGAGGACCCTTGGGTGAGGCTTGGGAAATAAGCAGCAAGATCATAAATGTTTGGACTACCAGGCATGTGATTTAAGCTTTGTCTTCTCAGTAAACCAGAAGTTTAAAAAAGCTTCTGTGTCCAGTGGGACCCCTTCGGGTTGGGAGGTGGTGTGGAGGCTGCCCTGATTGTTCATCCTCTTGGCACCGTGAAACCAGAATAGTTCTGTTCTTTATCACGGATGCTCTATATATTAGGTTTTCTAGTTGGATTTTTTTTTAATTGGAGTATAATTGCTTTACAACGTTGCATTAGTTTCCACTGTCCAGGGAAGTGAATCAGCTACATGTACACATGTGTCCCCTCCCACGTGGACCCCCTCCCATCCTGGCCCCTGTTCCACCGTCTAGCTTGTCACCAAGCACCCAGCTGAGGGTCCTGGGCTTTACACCAGCTTCCCGCCAGCTGTCTGTTTCACCCCTGGTAGTGTATATCTGTCACTTGAACAAAGAATGCCATGGTGAAATGGACCTTAGTAAAACCAGGGCAGGAAAAATAAAAAGGCAACAGGAAATCATGGACCCAGGCAAAGTGTTTCTGAAGAATTGGTCTGATTCTGGTGGGCCAGATTGGGGTGGATGGAATGAGGGAAGACCAAGGCCAGGTAGGGAACTGACTTTGCAGTAGTTTAGATGTTAGATATTTGTAGAAAAAAGGCCAGAAATGGGTTTGTGCGACAAGGAGGAATAGGCAGATACTGCTGCTGCTGCTGCTAAGTCGCTTAAGTTGTGTCTGACTCTCTGCAGCCCCATAGACGGCAGCCCACCAGGCTCCCCTGTCCCTGGGATTCTCCAGGCAAGAGTACTGGAGTGGGGTGCCATTGCCTTCTCCGAGGCAGATGCTAGAGACATTGCAAAGAAAAATAATTAGTACTTGGATATGGCTGAATTTAGAGAGGGGGAAGTGAGGACCACCCAGATTCGATGTCCATTGTATTTAGCTTGCCAGAATTTGGGCAGTGAAGGGAAATGAAAGTCGCTCAGTCCTGTCCCTTTGTGACCCCATGGACTGTACAGTCCATGGAATTCTCTAGGCCACAATACTGGAGTGGGTAGCCTTTCCCTTCTCCAGGGATCTTCCCAACCCAGGAATCGGTCCCAGGTCTCCACATTGCAGGTGGATTCTTTACCAGTTGAGCCACAAGGGAAGCCCAAGAATACTGGAGTGGATAGCCTACCCATTCTCCAGGGGGTCTTCCTGACCCAGGAATTGAACTGGGATCTCCCACATTGCAGGCGGATTCTTTACCAACTGAGCTATCAGTGTTTAAAGGACAGTTTACTTACCCTTCATAGACTCATATAGTCACAGCCTCCAGAAAGCAGCCTCAGAACCCAACTGGGTATCTCTTGTGGTCCAGCTACTTTGGGAAATGTTAATGGGGCTGTCACTTGGTAGATTTTCCTTAAAGAGTAGTGCTTGCATGGAGGATAGATTACTGATTGTCCTGGGACTTGGCTCCCTCTGTGCTTTGGCTCCTTGCATGGATTTCAAACTGTTTTTTGAGTTTTCTTCCATTTTGCAGGCTACCTGGTAGAATAAAATGTGATCAGGAGGGCTGGATCTGGACCTTTAACTTTCCACCAGATTAGCCTGTCTGTTTTAAGTATCTCAAGCATTAGACTTTTGTTTAGGGAATAATTTATAAAAATTTGTTTCAATTCTGATATGTAAAGGAGAGAAGGCAGGGACCAGAGAGTAAGGAGTCAAAGGGGAGTTGATGGCTGGGTGGAGGCTGTGCTTATTATACAGCAGTGTGTCTGAGACTCTCCTCAGTATTCTTGGGGGATAGGAGTTTCAAGGGAGCCTTTGAACCTACCTTCATTCATTCAGTGCTCCAATCTTTGTCTGCAGATCAAATACTTTTTTCACACAGTGACATTTTCCAAATACACATTAAATTAGATGAACAAAAATGAATTTAAATATTACTAAAATTGATACACTCATCTTTGTGTATTTCACAATCAGGAGACTGTAAACAAAATACTACCATGTGTGGGATCACAATCTTTTGTTTTAGAATGCAGGCCTCCTATTGGAAAAGTAAAGGAATCCCTTTTGTATGTTAAGGGGCAGTATTCAATTCTTGTGATTAAATTGCTCTCTGTTAATTGTCCCCCCTATTTAAAGAATTTTAGTTACTGGACGAAACAACAACAACAAAATGTAGGACTTTCAGGGTCTGGTTCACCAATATAATATTATTTCAGGGACTTTCACCGTGCTTTGTTTAGTATTGTTGAATCTGAAAACACTGGCAATTCTTTTTACACTTTGAACTTAAACTGAAATCAGAGTTTGTGGATAAAAGCTGTCAGAATTGAATCTTTAAGACTTTTTTCCTCTGTAACCAAACTGTAGTTTTTAAAATAATGAGACCAATTTATATATGTTACTATGGAATCATTCCTGAGAAATACTGTGAAATGAAAAAAGCAGGGAGCAATGTATATATAGTATGGTACTTTTGTACAAAAAAGGTAGTGCAAAAGTAATACAAAAGCTTCCACTTGTGGGAGAAGTGTGCATGTGAATCTGATAATCGTATTTGCTTTATGGGAAGAAGGGGCTTCCCTCATAGCTCAGTTGGTAAAGAATCCGCCTGCAGTGTAGGAGACCCCGGTTTGATTCCTGGGTCGGGAAGATCCACTGGAGAAAGGATAGGCTACTCACTCCAGTATTCTTGGGCTTCCCTTGTGGCTCAGCTGGTAAAAAATCTTCCTGTAATGCGGGAGACCTAGGTTCGCTCCCTGGGTTGGGAAGATCCCCCGCAGAAGGGAAAAGCTATCCACTCCAGTATTCTGGCCGGGAGAGTTCCATGGACTGTGTAGTCCGTGGGGTCACAGAGTCGGACACAGCTGAGCGGCTTGCACTGCACCATGGGAAGAAAGTGAGGCTGAGGCGTTGGGGGTTGGAAGGAGAATTTTTGTTGCATGTCTCTTGGTCTTTTGAGTGTTTTGCAGACCTCGTACCTGTTTTACTCACTGTAAAGTTAGAGACTGTAGCATCAGCTTGGGATGGATGGTTCTGGGATTCTGCCCTTCCTTTGGGGAAGGTGATACCCTTCTCTTCTCTACTAGAAAGCAGTCAAGTGGAGAAGTAGAGAGACCCAACTCCCCAATGCTTTGCCACTTGTTCAAACTCATACTCTTCATCTTGAAATAATTCTCAGCTGGATAATAATGGCATGACCCATAAGGTTGTCAGGTGGATTGCGTGAGATGATGTGTGTGAAGCACAGTATCATTTCAGAAAGACTTGCTTGTACTTGGCATCTGACTTGACCACTCTCCAACTGGTCACCACTCTCTTCTGGAAGCCCCCTGTAGGATCTTCCCCTCTGTGTGGCTGTTCCTTCTTAGTCACCTTCACTCAGCAAATACTTAATGGAGAGTGTGGTCCTGTTTAATACCTGGGGGGATATACAGATGTTCAAGTTAGACAGTGCCCCTGATTTGCTAGCCTTCCTCACCTCAGCCTTAATTAAGACTTGTTTCTACAGGGAATCCACTTTGTGCTCTCCTGTCTTGCTAATGAAACTATTCAAGTTTCCATGAACTCTATTCTTCAAGTCAGTTCAGTTCAGTTGCTCAGTTGTGTCCAACTCTTTGTGACCCCATGGACTGCAGCACGCCAGGCTTCCCTGTCCATCACCAACTCCCAGAGCTTGCTCAAACTCATGTCCATCAAGTCAGTGATGCCATCCAACCATCTCATCCTCTGTCTTCCCCTTCTCCTCCTGCCTTCAATCTTCCCCAGCATCAGGGTCTTTTCCAATGAGTCAGTCCTTCACATCAGATGGCCAAAGTATTGGAGCTTCAGCATCATTCTTTCCAATGAATATTCAGGACTGGTTTCCTTTAGGATGGCCTGGTTTGATCTCCTTGAAGAAGATACCTTCTATCTTTTCTTCAAAGATAGAATTTATCACATCTAACATTTTTCTGCTATCCATGTGATTCAGACTTCTCTCCTGATCTGTAAACTCCTTAAAGGTAGGAGCTTGGAACAGTTGGGGGTACTTTTTGATGCTTTATTAAATATTTGGTGAAAGTTCCTGCCTTGAATTCCAGTTATTTACTTAATACTGTCCTCAAATATTTCATTGCTAAGACCAAAGTGAAATCTTTGTTTGCAAGATCATGTCATCTCTTTCCCAGTCCCTTTCCCCCTTGCTCCCTTTTCATTGTGTTCTCATATCATAGAATGTACAGTTTATTGCCACCATATTTTAGCTTTAAGTTTTAGCAACCGAAAAGCACCCCCATGTATAGCAGCCCTGGGCAAACTGAAGTGCTTACGTCACCTGCGTGTTCATAAATGCATATTTTAACCTGTTTTATTTCTTTTTTTACCGTATGGCTCATAACTGTACTTTCTGTAAAGGATGAGCTCCCCGAAATTATACACAGAGTGTTGTATGCATGGACATATTTCTGAGCTGGAACTGTCCTTTGGATCAGCTAAAAACCATCTTTGTGACTCCCAGCTTTCCTTCTTCCAAGTCCCCCTTTGACCCCTTAGGTGCCAGGGGCTCCTGTTGGTCCTTCCTTGGGTTGCCATATCTGTTTTCTGGACAGATCTCAGCTGAGAACTGCTCCCGAATACTCTAACTCCTTCTCCCTCTCTCTCTCAATTTGCCAGATGTATGTGTGGAGGAGGTCCAGTGAATGCCTTCAGGGAGTGACATTCACATGTTGCCTTATTTAATACTCACCTGTGAGTGAGCTCGTTTGCAAGTCACTCCTAGAGGCTTCCTCGCTTGCCCAAGATCACCCTGCGTGAGTGGTGGGCTGGGGTCTGAACCAGGATTTTCTGACTCCCAGGCTTCTCTGTTCTAGAGCTCACTACCGCTTCGCTGGAAGTCTTTAAATCCTAACATCCCATTCATTTTACCTGTGGACAGGGCCAGCCACAGAGACTGCAGGTGGGAATTAAAATGGAAAATTGTCAAAACTTCTCACTGTACTTAGAAAAGTTACCATTTGGAGTACAGAACTATAGCAACAGCTCTACACGTTTCTGAGGCAAGAAGAGAGGGAGAAAAGAAAGGGAAGAAAGGAGAGAGAGAGATATCAGCTGTTGAGGAACAGCAGCAACCAGACCATATTTGCAGTTGGACAATCACAGATTTTTTTTTTTAGCCATGTGGCCATCAACCACGAATGCATATACTTTCAAAGTCTTGTTTTTCTTTTATGTGTATGTTTCCGGGATGGAACAGATGCCTTTATTTGGAGAAACCAATCTTTGGAAATAATTGGTTCTCTCTTTGCTTATCCTCTAGGTGATCTTCCACAGATGAAATTAGATGAGGAAAAGAATCACAAAACATTAGCTTGTGGTTATTTCTTTATTTTTTTCCACTGCAAAATGTTTAGGGACCTGCAGCTTACATCCACATATTTTGGTATTGTTGACTGATTATAATTTAGCACAGCAGTGACTTTCGGAAGAGATTTTGTGATTACACTAGGTCATTTTTGAATAGTGACCTAGTGCTTTAATGCTTTAAATGATAAAATTAAAATAGGTATTGCCTCCTTTCTGCTCTCAATTGATTATCTCTTCTTTCATCCTGGTGAGTTAGGTATAATCATCCTGTTGTAGAGATTTACATCTAAAGCTTGGAAAGGTTAAGTGACTTGTTTCAAGGTCAAATAGCTCGTAAGTGTTAAGACCTGAGATTCCAGTCCATCTGTGTGGAGTGGGCTTCTAAGTGGTCAGTGTAGGTAAGGAACAGTCATTTTGGGAGGTTTTATTTTATTGAAGATTATATCTATAGCAGAGGAGAAATTTTGGAGCTTCCTACTATTTTCAGTTGCCTGGTTTGTTAACTTATTGATCATCCTATGTTGTCACCTTGACTAAAAATAATTCATAGATCGGTCACCTGCCTTCTGTTTAATTTTTTAATCTTTTATATCTAAAGTATTTTAAGATGGTGCTTTATGACAATAAGAGGAAGAAGCTGGAAGAAAGACAAGATGGTATAAGTTATTTTTTATTCCTTTGTTCTCTCAGCCAGTATTGAGTGAACTCCTTCTATGAGTCAGGCACTGGCCTTGAAGACTGTTGATTAAACCTGGCCCCTCTCATGGCCGTTACAACAAAATGCGTATATTGCATCAAGGTAAGATCTGAAGACAGAAGGAGAATAAGATGGGACCCTTTCCAGAGCAGGAAACCCACCTGGTAAACTCAACTGGGGGATAAGTCTGTGCGTAACAACCTTAGAGGTTGGATGGACTTAATGCTACCTGCAGTCCTTAACCGTGGTTCCCTAGCGCTTCCTCTGGGAGGAAGGGCTGGCTTCTCGCTGTGGATGCGCTGCGTGATGTCCGTAGCGGCCTGTGTTTGTACAGTATTGATGGGAATGGGCTCATATGAACAGTATCTGGAAGATAAAGGTTGCCCAGCCTGATATAGACCATAAATGCTGTTACAGTTTAAAGAAGAAAGAATGATCGTAGGCCTTGAGAGTGGTCACGGAAATGTCTGTGATGGTCATTGGGTGTGAATTGGACCTTTATAGCATTTCATTAGGTGGGATTCATTTCTTTCATTCTCTTTAGGTGCCAAGTACAGTTTTAAGTTTGGAAGATAGAGTAATGAGCAAAACAGACAAGACCCCTGCTGTAATAGACCTTATAGTTGAGGAGTACAAGGCATACAATAGAAACAGTTGTAAGATTATTCACCGTAGTGTTAAATGCAATGAAGACAATTAAACCAATGTTGGAGAGAATGGTGGGCGGTGTTGCTGGTCGTGGAGAGACTTTACTTTGGACGGGAGGGAAACCATCTCTGAGGTCACACTTGAGGGAAACCGGAGTTGAGAAGAAGCTAGTCATCCACTAGTCTGGAGGAGTTAATGGACAAATCCATAAAGATGAGATGTTGCATTCTGTGGGAGTTTATCCACTGAAGAGCTGCACCCTCTAAGGGGATGGATGGAGCAGAGGCTGAAAAGGTGCAGATTTGTGCCAAATCATGGTGGGTCTTGAATGTCAGAACGAGGCGAGAAGAAGGACTATGTGTTTCTATGAATATATCAGGGGGTGAATAGTTAGAAGAAAGAAGGAGACTCAGGATGAGTATGTGTCATAGAAGCTTAAGGAATCTTGTGCAGTTGGAGTCTTGAAATTTAGTTCATGTGACCTCTGATGAGGGACACCCCAATAACAGTGTCCCAATCACTTCCTGTTAGAAGTTGAATGTAGTCCTAAGTGAGGCTGTTTCAAACCAGGGGGATACAGAATTGTCCTACAAATGAGACTGTGGAGGCCTTGACAGGTGTAGGCTACAGCCCAGTACTAGGGGCTGTGCTTACTGAGATAAAATGTTTTCTAAGTCGGTTATGATATTGCGGGTTCCTTTTGTGGAACAGAAAACTAATTGTATTTTTATTAAAGTAAAGGGACGGTCTTTATGTTACAAGATGTTTTTGTGAAAAGGAAACAGAAAAATTAAGAGTTGATTCACTTCAGACTGATAAAAAGAGGTGTGTTAAATCCTCATTTTTGAAATAGCTGTGTCTTATTTACTAAGGGAAAAAATGCCCCAAGTGTTGATGTAATTCTAAAGAGAAATGTGTTTAGGCAGTGAAAGGATTCCTGGCAGTGATTGAGAAACACAGAAATGGGGAATTGCACTTGATCGCTTTTGAGGTTGAGTCTGATGTGTGTAGTCTTTTACATCCTATTAAAACTTTGAAAGATAAACTGATACAAGAAGGATTTGCCAAGGCCAGCAACTCTTCCTTTTAAAACCTTGGCTCAGTGTACACATTGAAGGGATGGGGGAGTAAGATAAAAGCATTATAAATATGAGGTTAACTGAATTCAAATAGAAGGTTCTCTCAAGTTATTGCATTCCTTAGAAAATAAATACATTGCACATATGGTTAAGATTGATCAAAAAAGTATTCTGTGTGCCAGTGATTACATTCCCATCTGTGATTAAGATTTTCTGTCTGCATCTGGTTTTCACATTATATTTCTGTAACAAGAATCCTTTATATAGCAGAGTTCACTTTCTGTATTTTCTATTAGCTGCAGCTTGAACTACTGCACGGATCGCAGATTTACACATGTGGTTTTCATTACTTCATACCATTGAGAAAAAGTAATATTTGTTTGGGAATGTATGTTTTCCACAATTTCCATGGTAATACAACATGTTGAGCCTTTTTAATAACACTCTTGTAGAACTACAAATTGTTTGAGGCATTCTACTCTTGGTAGAGTTTAGCTTTTAAACTGGTCTCAGTGTATGTTTGCTTCATAATGAGATTTTTGCAGATTTAATGGCTGAGGATTGGAACAAAGCAATATTAAAGATAGAGAAATTTCAGTTGCATGTGATATAGACTTTAGTGTGTAAGTATCACAAATAATCTGAATGTGTATTCTTTAGTACTCATTACCGTTACTCATTTTATTGTTATTTTATATCAAAAGATCATTTATTGTGTTGGAGGTATGAAGCACAAAGGTAATATTCCAATCATTATTTTGAAGTGCCCCCTCTTTTTTTTTTAGGTGAATTATCTTATTTTCTGTGGTATAATGTTTCATATGTAAGAACTGTTGAGTAGGAAGAATCCTCAGGGGTAACTGAGGTTTACATTGTGCATTACCTGAATGTATATCTGTGCCTGAATGTATATCTGTGCCATGTTAACATTTAAGAAAAACATGTACCCTTGAAATACTTTGTAACACTATCTTCCTGCCAACTTTTCTCCATTCACTTCAGAATACTCTGATTAAAACAGACACATGGGAAGTTAAAAAGTGAAACAAAATATTCTATACTGGGAGATCAGTTATAATTGAGAGATTTATCTTATAAAAGTTTATCCACATGGTAGTTTTATGTGCCTCAAAACTGAGACCCACTATACAATTTTTGATAATAAACCCAGACAGTAGTCTGGTGTTTAGCAGTCATGAGAAGGAGGAAAAAGACTTAGACTCTAGGGGATTTGTATGTACTTGGCTTCCTTCATTTGTTTAATGGAGATTGTTCAATATGGCCCACACAGGTAGGATTTACTGTATCGGGCTCTCCAGTGCTTTTTGTTGAAGTTGTTGAGGCACTAAATATCAGAAATCATACCCAAATCTAAGAAAGTGTCCATTTTCTTCTTTTTCCTAATAGCACTTATTTATCTTCTGTTTACAATATACATATATTTAAATTTTGCCATTAAGAATGAGAAACAACTGATTACATGATAGAAGAGTCATTGTGTATAAAGGGCGTTTGCTTTTTTAAAAAATAATAGAATCTGCTTATTTATGTCCATTAGAGCATGTATATTCAGCAATTTCAATTTCTAGGGAATAGTTTGGTCTCTTAAAAAATGGCAGTAATAGCCTTAGTAATATTTTGAGACTGCTTTTATAAATCTATTCTTTTACATTTATTGAGTTATTGCTTTATGTGCATGATTGTGCTAGATTTATATCTCATAGATTATTAGAACTAAATAGTAATACTTGTTCTATTCAGAGTAGTGGTGGTACTAGTAATAGTGGGTGAGTAATAAATAGTGGGCGTTTGAGAATGAATGAATGAATGAACGGTAAGCCTGACGGATCTAGCAGGACAAATGAGAATATCTGGACTGCTTAGGGAAAAATAAAAAGTAGTAGAAGTTGGTTTATTTGGTGAAACGATTCACTAACAATTGTTGTTACTAATATTTTCAAACTGGTTGGTTGCATAAAGATGATTAGTCACTGCTATCAGTTGTTTCGGAATGATGGCAGTATGTAAATTTCAGAACAGTGAAACAATGGGGATACCACGTTGTTTGGAAATATGATTTAACTTGCATGTAAAATTCCAAAAAAATAAAACAAAAAATGCAGTGTCTAAAATCATTTTCTAAAGAAACTATAACTGACGGATTAATTTTTAAAAAAATAAAACAGGTAAAATCTAATGTGTTCTTTTAAGGTATTGATGTATGTATGTTTTAGACCCAACTTAAGGAAAGAAGAGTAGTATCCAGCTTTGAGTCAGATGATTGGAGGGTTTAGAGCCCTGGAGGGAATCAGAAAATGGGAGTTGTTTTGGATTTTTCTAAAATTTAGAAGGACTTGTATCTGTTTCTTAAACAAAACTGGCCTAGTATTTTAAGTAGATGGGTGTAATACTTCAGACTGGTTGTGATATATGCGTTTTTTTTCCCTTTGTTGTTGTCAATAGAAAAGATTGATCTCTGGGCTGGTGAACATAATATCTGTCCCAGTCAGAAAAGGAGAGAGGAAATTAGCAGAGCGATTGGTGGAGAATGATATCTGTCAAAAGAAACACTTGGAGAGCACTGAGTTTAGTAATAGGTGACTGCCGGAAAAAGGGGAACTTTGAATATTGTCAAGGTAAGGAACAGACAAATATTTTGACTTTGTGATTTACTTACATGCCCAAAATTAATCTTTTGTGTTTTTTTCCCTAATAAATTATTCTTGTAAAGATTTTCCTTTATTTTTGTAGTGCCGGTTGATAAAAAAATTTGTATTACATATTTTAAGAAATTGTCTTTGAAATCTTTGGATGTGGGATTGGCTGTGAGATCCTTGTTTGATAGCAAATGATTAAGTACCAATTTTGTTTTTACCCCTCTTCTTGTTGCTGTGCTTCTCGCCATGTTTTGTAATGCATCTGTTATAAGATGTACTTGGAGTTAAAGAGTAAAAACTATGCCATGATTTCTGTGTTTATTGTAACTAGAGATGGTATTTTCTGAAACAGTTTGTTGACTAAAGAGGGAAAAATGCTATTCAATTTATTGTTTCTTCTGTTTGATTTGGATTAAAAAAAAAACTTGTGGGTAAATGTCCTTTTCTAAGCAGAATTTATTTTAATGTGTCCATAGACACATTAAAAAAAAAAAAAGTGATATCTAACTTTAGGAAAACCGTAAACAAAATGTAAACCGTTTCCCAGTTGGCAAGTGACTTCTTAAAGTCTGCAACATTTAATAATTAAGGACAGGCCTGTATTATGAATTTCAGAGAGTTGATGCCTCCAGCAGCCAGCTCTGTTTCAGGCTTAGTGGAGTGGAACAGAAGTACAGATGACTAAAGACAAACCGTGCCTAGGAAGGGTTGAGAGGCAGCGCAAATGTTCTATGATACTGGTTGGCACTCCAGTGATTCGGAGGGGGTTTCTGAAGTCCTGTGACTGCCTGCTTGACTATATGGAAAAGAGGGTAGCAAAATATTTACCGTTCATGGCCAGTGTTCTGGAAACACAGATGCCCCCCACCCGCACCTCCAGCACACACATAACATCTACTCTTGCGGTTCCTCTGAAGACATACTGGTTTGTTCTTCAAGTTTCCGAGAAGGTATTGGCAAATGAGGGTGTTTTGTTGTTGAAAGTCCAGAGAAAGTGAAATGATTCTCTGTACAGTTCTAGACTCCTTTGAGATAACCTAAGTCATGATTTAGTTTCTGTCTGTATTTGTCTTCATTTCCCCCATCGTCCTGTTAGGATGTTCTTCTACCGTAATTAGTGAGAGACATGAATTCAAAAGAGAAGACAAGGAGTTCAGCCTACTGAGTAGCTGAGACATCCATCTCTCACTTCTGCTTCTGTCTTCCTACCAAAGTACTATTGTTACTAAAAATTAATTTTTTGAGAACTCAAATTTTTGTTGATTAGATTTCTTAAGTCCAGAGAGGAGGGAGAGGGTGAGACAAATGGAGAGAGTGGATGGAAACATGTACACTAACCTATGTAAATAGAGAGCCAATGGGAATTTGGTCTATGACTCAGGGAGCTCAAACTGGGGCTGTCTAGTAACCTAGAAGGGTGGGAATGGGTGGGCGGTGGGAGGGAGATTCAAGAGGAAAAAAAAAAAGCAACAAGATTTCTCAAGTCCAGTGTAGAAAGGAAGGTGTTAATAGCATAAAGGAAACAAACTGGTAATAATAACAGCAACCCTTGCTTTAGAATTGCTTTCTCTTCATCTTCCATGAGAAGAAAGCACTTTGTTTCACAGAGGATATAATTCTCTGCTTTCTGCCTTATGTATCTGTATGGGGATGCAGCTTAACAGTATGATCAAAATATATAAGGTGCAGATTTCAAATTGGAAAATAAAATTGGATTTTAAAACTTGAGCGTGTATTGCAGGTATGTAGTGTCAGGGTCTTTACCCACCTCCACACCATTCTAACCATGCTCTCTTCCGGTCACGTGGCATATCTCTGTGACCATTGCAGCATGGAAGATTCACATTTAAAGCAAAAATGCATGACAGAGACATATTTTAAAACAAGTTAATGCATTTTGTTTGTTACAATATGCAAATGCCAAGCCTCAGCATCAGGTATCAAAAACACCCTGCTGTTTCTTCTCTCTCTCTTTCTTCTGTGTGTGAGTATGCATACTTAAAATGATGTGTGTGTCCACGCACAGTATATATACGCATGTATGTACACACACATATATGTGCATATATGTATCTAATTGTGTGTCTTTGCCTATTTGATAACTGTTGGGTTTTCTTTATGTTTCATGTGGCATTGAAAAGTTTACTCCTAGTTTTTTCTTTTTTTGTGTGATGGTAGAGGGTGTATATAGATAAATATGGGGTTGAGCCAAGAAGTAGAGAGAGACAGAAATCACGTACTTTAAATTTACAAAAAACGTGGAGTCCATTGGATTCTTGGGGTTGTAATCTGGAAGCAGAAAAAACAAAGAACTAGGAGCTGGTGAACAGTTGGGGCAGTAAGCGCCAGTGGCCTCGGGTGGTGCTAGAGAGTCTGGTCCCTGTGATGAGTTTGAAGCCAGGCGGGGGTCACCAGGAGACAAGCCTGAGTCTTTGGGGAGGCCAGGAGAGCAATGATGCCTTAGGGACAGTCACCAGCTTCGGTGGGGGCTTATGTAAAGGGAAAGTGCTGCTGTGTTTCCCCCAGTATTTTAAAGCATATCCTAAATATGCATAATGTTCAGTTTTCTACAGCTTGTTATTGTGTGTCTTTGTGAGGACTGGGCAGATTTGGGACAGTCAGGAGTGGTATCCAGCCTGAGGAGCTTGCTCTTATAAACCGTTAAGGAAGGGCTCCAGTATTTGTCATATAAAAAAATTAACTGGTCATCTAAAAGATGCACGGGCATTAGAATGGAAGCAGTTATGACACAGGAAACTTGTTGCAAAGTGTTTGTATTTATGCTCGAATCATGGGATGGGATATTTATTAGTACCACTTTTAAGATACTGTATGCGTTTCAAAAGCCACACTTGTGTTTTTAAAAATAAAAACGTTTAATTTAGATGGTGCTGTGTACCTCCAGATATTTGTATCTTTATTAGGAAAAGAAGAGAGTTATTTTCTTAAGCAAAATTGCTGAGGTTTGAGAGCATTTGCATTTATTTCTAGTCTTTCTTGGTCATGTTTGAGAGGTCTGATAGCATGAATGGGCTTTACCCCACATGGAGCTTTGAGCTTATTGTAGCTCTGCACACTGATCCCAGGTCAGTGTGATGCGTGAAATCAATTTATTTGAATCTCTTTGCCTCTATAGGAATTTGGCAGCGTGCCAGTTGTTTTCATTTAATGTTCTTTGTGTTGAACACAGACAAGCAGGCATGCTTTTGTATTCATCTCTCTTTTGGTCTCTGTCTCTTTCAGCCAATATTTTACTCTATGGATTCTGAGATGAAGAAAGAATATATTATTTATATGTTTCTAATCATTACTTAATGTGTGTATTCTACTTTCTTATCTTTTAAGGGATTTGTTTTTAACATTCCTGAGTTTTCCTAGTGACTTTCTTTGTAGAGAAGAAACATTTTAGAGTTTTTTAAAAAATTAAGATTTTGGATGAGACATAATAAACCAGACCATAGGTGGTATTTGCTTACCATAATGCTCGTTATCAAAACGGAAAAGAACAGTATTCATTATACCATCCAACCAGTGTTTGATTTGTGAACTGGATTATCAAAATGACTGACTTCTTGGGGAGCTTTCTGAGGGTAAAGATTCCTACTTTAATCGGGTGCAAGCGAAGACACATGATTAGCGGGGTAGTATTCTTTTTGAATAACACATCTTGCTGAAGATGCCCCCGTTTTTACCTAGATTTGGCTTAGATGAATCTTGACGAAGTTCCTGCCATGAGGGCATTTTTTTTTTTTTTTCTTTTTAAAATTTGGAGGGTCCTGGCAGGGAACAGCACAAAGGTTTCTGCAGCACACAGAGGCTCCAAGCCTGGTGTGGCTGTTTTTGTGGAGAGGATGTGTTTCTGGGTCAGCTTTAGGAAGAGGTGCAGAAGGAAACGGACAGGGAGGAGGAGAGAGCTGCTGTGTTGATGCTCCGGGCGGTTCTCGCGGAAGTCGGTCTGCAGACCGGGGCGCCGGGGAGCCTCGGGGTCAGGCCCGCCCCCAGCACCCCGCTTCCTCGTTTAATTACCTGAAGAGCCAAACAGCCGGCCGGCGGGTGTGTGAACGCCCGGTATCTCCGCGGCCGCCTGGCGCTCCGACATCCTGCGCGGCCAGCCCTGTCTGTCCGCCAGCGTCAGGCTGGCTCCCGCCCCGGTTCCTTTGCTTTCTGGAGGCATTGTGTGGAAGAGGGTTTGGTCAGGAATTGGAGGTTCCTGCCAGTGCTGTGTCCCTCCTCTCTTTCTCTCTTTCTGGACCAAGCTGACAGACGTGCTGATCTTTTTTTTGTTTTTTAATGAGTTTAAAGATCTGTCTTTTTCATTTTAGACTCTGGCCTCGCCATGAAACACATATCTCTGTCAGCAGCCACAGACGTTAACCAGTGCAGGACTGGTCTCAGTTAATGGGTTCTTATTTTCCTAATTCTTGTTCTTTACTGTCCTTCCCATGTTGCCTTTTTGGGTCAGATTCACTGGTAGTTTGGTATGAAACTAGTAATTCAGAGGTTATTTTTACGAGGCCGTTTTGGAATCTTCATCTGTCCATGAGAACAGAATAGTCCATTTTTTAAACAAAAGTGACGGAACAGTGAAGATTGTTTTTTTTTTTCCTTTTCCATGCAGTTTACATATGGCGACTTGGACATTTGCTGTGGGAAGGGCCACACCCTTTGATGTAGCTGGGGATGGTAAGAAATACTAGGTGGACAGAAATGTGTGGCCAATTTGAGAGTCCTATAGGGTGAAGACTCTGAGGAATGCTTGGAGATGGAACCATTTGGGAGATCCCTAGAGTGTAACAAGATGTTATCTTTCCATGAGAAAATCCAGCAGGTTCTTTATCCACAGTGTGGGCTGATGAAATGTGTGTGCTGTTGGGGGGCAGAGGGGGGGCGGGGCAAGGTGGTGGTGGTGGGATTTCCTGCAAAGGGAGGGGAAAGTGTGAATACATGTGCAGTGATTTGCTTTTTCCAACTACTTCACTAGGATTCTGTCATGCAAACTTCAGGGCATTTACCCTTCAGATGCACATGCGTGCATCGCATTAATGTTAATAGGAGTTGCAGCAGGTAAAGAGAGCTGTGTGGACCTTTGTGTTGTGCAGGAGCCCAGCTCCAGGAAATTGATTCCATTCTTTGCAAAGAATAAAGATATTGGGACTTTGCAGAGGAGAGTTTCGTAGGAACGATTTTCAAATCTTATTTTTCATATTATATTTATGGAAGCAATGTCAATATTTTATGTGTTTGTCTACCACTCCAGCAAAAAGTATATAATCATTTAAATAATTGGATTAGCCTGGTGCGTCTTGTGATGGAGCTGGCATCACCATGATCTATTATGCACTAGCATAAGTAGCTCTGCCATAAGTGTTATGTGTATCCTCAGGCATTGCATGTTTATTTATGTATCAGCCTGCTGCATTTCTTTCAGAGTCTTTCTCTTTCAACATCAGTATAAATATGAGAAAAGAAAACATGTAAATATAATTTAAGCCACAGTCAACATTCCTGACTGGTGTCCTCCTCCACTGACAAACTTCAGGTTCCCTCTTTCAGGCTTCAGCTTTCTAGAAGTTCTATCTACCTAGAGCTTTCTTATTATGCGAGTAAGGTTACTGCCAGTTACAGTATTAGGCCTTAGCAGCAGGGAGTGTATAACGTGAGAAAAACCTGGAGGACTTTGAAAAGTGTCTAGGGAAGAGTTGTGGCTTGCAGGTGGTGGCACCAGGAATTAAAGAGCAAAGTAGGAAGAAAGTGGCGTTGGTGCCTCGTGCTGAGTGTGCCCAGTAAATGTGGAGTGAAAACAGTAAGAAAAAAAGCAGATCCTTGAGAAAAGAGACTGAGAGGAAGTGAATTACTCCAGAAAGGAGAAGGGAAACGCCAAAATTTATTAGTAACCGTGGGCATGTGTTAATTTATCATCAGGAATCAAAATAGGACATTTTGGTATAACAGATAAAAAAAGCCACAGTATTCCAAAATTTTAGTAGTCTGGTGCCTGCAATTCAGAGTAATTTTAGTAAAAGTCAGAAGTGAAATTTCCATACAGAGTAAAAATTATTCGGTTGAGTTTTATAGGTTTTAACTACTGTTCGGTGTATTTCAGAATGTACAGAATTACATTCTATTCTGCTGCTTGGTCTTGTGAAGCAGGAGGAGAAGGGGGTTCATGACCACGAAACCCAGTAGGGTCAGAATGAAACAGTAATTTAAAAATTTATATTGTCATAAAAGCATATACACTGTGCTGGGTATTATTTGAACAAATAAAGCAGTTTTGGAATGAAAACTTTAATGGAATCAGTGGTAGTTAAACATCTTTTTTGTGTAAGTTTGAATTTGTTTATAAAGGTGGCAAATTAGTATGTACGGATAGATTTTACTAATTTTCAATGTGGAGAGAGAGAAATGGAGAGTTTGTTAGAAAAGTCCTGTGGCAGGGGGCAGGGGGGAGGGTGGAATATGATGAAAAGATTCTGGGATTTTTGTTTTTTTATTATTATTGCTGTGTATTTGCTCCACCTGGTGGATTTTGTTGAAAGTGTTTTAATCCGTCTTAATGAGAAGACTACCCTGCACACAATTTATAGTAAGACGAATCTTTTGTTTTATTTTTGTTGCTGTGAAAAATAGTTTAATTGCTATCAAGGTCAAAAACATTTCTATCTTTTGTTTAGCACTCTCTTTGTATTGAAAGTAATATTTATTGTTTATTCTGGTTCAAAAATGTAATACATGCTCGCTTTAGAAGATTTGGAAAATAGAGAAAAATTAAAAGAGGCACATGAACGTGATTTATAGTTTCATCACCCAGAACCGTTGCATTATTTTGAGAATAGATGTCTTCAGAAGAGGACCACTTTGCATTTACATTTAGTTAAAGATGTGTGGGATGTTAAACACTTACTTTGCCAAAGTGTGATTAATGATGATGATTATATTATTTTTGGACAAATGCTGCCTTTCGAATTCCTAAACTCTAAAAAAAACGATAAGTGTTTTGTAGGAATTGCATTTGCTGAGCTACATGTCTGCTGAAAGCAAAGGCCGTAGAGATAAAGGTACCCTGTGCATTCACAGGGCTGTCCATAGGGGTGATGGGTTCTGTGGTCTGTTTGGCTTACACAGATTGCTTTCTTTCGAAAACTTAAGGATTCAGTTGTGCTTTGATCATCTTATTGTTTTCCTTAGGTTATTCTTTTTTTCTTCTTTGGACTCCAAAAGCTCTGTAACAGAAGGTGAAGTTTTGAAAACAGTGTCTCCATATGCAAGGGATTTGGAGACCTTTTTATTGTCTTTAAAATTGTCATTCATAGTCCTCATTAGCATTTATTGTTGCAAGCGTACAAGCAGAAAATGTGAAATTGGTATGTCATGAATAGCCCCACAGAGCTCTGGAGCCCTCCGATTTTGCCTGCAGTGTGGTGTGGGCTGGGCTTCCAGGGAAAGCTGTCCAGATGGCTGCCTGCACAGAGCAGAGCCGCAGGTTTTTGTCTCTGCTGCTGGGAGGAGGGAAAGTTCATTGGAGCATACGCCATCACCCTTGCTTTTAACAAAACTAACTAGCCATTAGTCAGGATGGGGAGCTGGTGACATTGAAACAAAGGTTTTCCATATAGTGTTATAGTCCTTGTCAAATGGTAAGGGATGGGTATAGTTTGAGTGTCTTTTATATTATTTGAGTGATTTTTGTAGGGAAGAGACATACAAGGAAACTAAATGACAACTTATTGGCAAATTTTACATGTAAGTAGAGTGTGATTGTTTTTATAGGAAAATGCTTTTGTGTGAAGAGGCAGAGTTGATACAGCTAATACACAGCCTTGTGGCTTACTAAGGAAGTGTTTTACTTTAAAGTTTTAAAAATAATTTAACCCTTTGCTGGTGCCTGTGGATTAATCTGCACTTAATGATGCTGGGTTTGGAGCTTGCATTTAAATAATGCAACATGCAGACAATGCAAGTGTTAAAGCTTTTATCATTTCAGAATTATTTTGATAGTAGATATTGAAAATCAAAACTTGTTGGTGAAAAAGAACTTCAGTACATTGCAATATTTTAAAGACTCAGCAGTGTTAGAAACAGTTCACAGTAATTATGAATATAGATTTTATTTATTTGTGGCATGTGATATTTTATCTTAAACAGATTTCATTTTACAGAAATACACATACATGGTCCCTACATACTTAAATGTACTGGTACATGTCTTTTCGTTCATATGTAGAGGATATTATATTTCACCCAGAGTTGAGAATCAAAAATAGTGCCTAAAAAATTGTTGGAATGTTATAACTAACATTGTATTCTCTATACATTGAAGATGGTAAAAAAAAAAAAAAGAAATTAGACATTGCAGCTTATCAGCTTAGGTCATCGCTATTGTTTAAAAGTATGTTATGATTGGAATCTTCAAATCACAGTTTAGAGCACATTAACTCACTCTAACTGATTGGAGATACAGAAATCAAAGGGTCCTGAGCCCTCTGGTTTGACATGTCACAGGTGAAGGCAAGGGGTCATGACTTCTAGCTCTTGACCTGCCACTTGCCCTGGTAGAGTTGGATTTCTTGACAGACCATACAGCATGTTCTCCATGAGACACTGTTTTGTATGGTACTTTGTCATCTAGTTGCAAAAGATCCAAGCAGTGAAGCCTTCCTGCTGCTGTGATATCTGGCATAATCACCTATTAAGACAAGCTTCCTCTATCCAGCATGTTTTCTTTTACTTGATTCCACCTTATTGCCCCACTTAGGCCCTCTTGGACAGCCCCAAATAACTCTTTGACCCCGTGATGTTTATATAACCTTCAAATTCTCAAGCTGGCCATCATGTCTCCTGTTGCTTTCTGTGATTTAGCAAAGTTCTTGCGAGCCCTTCTGTGGGCTGGCTGAGGGGAGATACAGGTGTTTGCCAGTCCTTTCCCCCAAAGGAAGTATCTGAGGGAAGTAGTGTGAATGTTTCTGGTTGTTTACAGCCAATATTTATATTAAGGAGTTTAAAAGTGGCAGATTTCCTCTTACCTTTATAAAACACTTCACTGAACTTTTTAACTTAATTTTTTTTTTTCTATCCCACTCATCTCTTTCTGGTTGGCTGCATCTGATGTTGTAACCTAACTATATAAACATAAAACTGTTTGTTTTCCTTACAGACAACGTATTATTGGATTTATCTTTGTCAGGAGACAACCTATTAGGGCCTTTATTTAATACAGTTTCACATGTCTTTCAGTGGCAGAAACAAATTAATGTACATTTTTATTAGGTGTTGTATCTATTTAATTGACTGTCAAAGTGATGAGAAGTTAGGAAATCATCCAAAAGAGAGGTCCATCTTAGCCCAACAGCTCACACATTAGGTAGGTTTGCCCTGTCAGTGGGATGCCTTTAGAAAACACTAATAGCTTCCAGCTGGGTGGAAAATCAAAACCTTTGGGGTCTGACAAAACTAGCAGATTTGAATTTGAAAGCAGAGCTAATGCCTCCATTTTATTTTTTACCACTCGCCCATAAAACATTATTTTCCAATATGTCAGCCTCATTTGGTGGCCAGTGGTCTGAAATTGAAAGTGGAACAAGCAAGCGGAGAGATCTGGACATTAGTGAGTCCGCCCTTTCAAGCTGGTGTGCCACTTTGTGGACGGGTCTCCCCTAAGAGCAGGGGGGTCTTAATGACCATTCATCAATGCTCGTTGGCTGATCACTGAGTGCCTTCCCATTCAGTTTATCAAGTCTTGCACATAAAAAGTCAGAATCAGCCTTCTTCAGCTTTGTTAAAGGCAACTAGGAGTAAAATGCTCCTTTTGAACCCATTTTGCCCTTGTTTTTTCACTTTGTTAATGCAGCCCTGCTTAAATGAGTGCTTTTATTGGGTCGGTTAGAATATCTGAAACTATTAATTCTCTTGTATTGAATAGCTGGTGGCAGACCAGAGCAGATGGGGTAGGAAAGTATTTGGTTGGGTGTATTGCTTTCAATTAGGATCAATGAGGTTTCAGCTCCTTTGAATTAACTCACTTAATACCCACTGTGTGAAGTCACAGTGTATCACAACAGCCTGCTCGAAGCAAGTGGAAAGTTGAGAAGACCTGTGGAAAAGCTTTAACTCAAACTCTCCCTTCCCCAGTGTAGAGAGCTTTCATTAACCGCAGACAGTGTCAGAAGATTCTTAGTCCCTGTTGGTAAGTTAGGTTTGAACTAAGGAGAAGTCTCTAAGATAGGGATGGTCTGTTTTGGAAACAAGTGAGAAACACCTTAGAGTAATAAAATGCTGTAACATCTTTCTAATGAGCTAAATATATTGTCAAAAATTTATGTATTATTTTGGTAGCCAGGCATTCAGTTGTTGACTAAAGTTACTGATTTGGAAGGTGATTTTCTTAGATGGCCCTCTTTAAAATAATTGCCCTGAAAATGCTCTGTGTTCTTAATTAAAAGACATGCGTTAACATGGCTCTTCTAAGGATGATACTTAGCGGTGAAGTCTTTCGTTTTGAATATATTTTAATTTTTAAAAATATGTTTCCTAGTGGCAATTCAAGACAGTGTTTGGCATCAGAGAAAACTTAGATATTCTTTTTTCCCCACTCATGTATATAAATGGATTCATCATGTTATTGATTATCTATTTTTGTTTTACAATTTGGATTCTAGAGATCTTGGCTCCTTGTACTCTTTCTTTTTTTTTAATTAAAGGGAAAATTATTTCTGTTTAAGTAAGTGTATAGAACTGTATATCCAGGCTTCCCCGTCCAGGGAGAACTGCCAAGTGAGGTTGGTGCTTTGCTTGCCTCCATGGATTAAAGGGTAAGAGGAGGAAACTGGTTCCTGGAGAAAATGCTGAACTAGCCTCAGGTGTGCGCACACTCTGTGAGGCCTGTTCTGCAATCAGACTTCTAGGTGAGAATCTCCAGGGATCCAGGTTTTGTTGACGTGGATCAATTTAAAGTGGCAATTACTGTAGTCAGATAACAGCTTAAAAAGCTTTTTTACACATAGAAAAGATACATAATCACATGGCATATGGAAGTTCAATTTTCTGAGCTGTGGTATAGGGACTTGCAGTGTACCGATATTAAGACCCAGTTTTTAAACCGGATATCATCCAGTTTTCTTCAAGTGTATTGCATTTCTGTCCTGTGATTTTCTGTTTTAGAAGTGATTCACCATGCATATTGATGAAAGTTGGGTTTCCCCACTGTGAAAATGTTCTCTTTCTAACTTAGGTATGGTATTACAAAGAAAAAAATCAGTGCCATGTAGCATTGAGTGGCTTAAAAAAAATGCTCTCTTTAAGAATGAAAACCTACAGATTTAGAATGCTGAATTTCATAAAGGTCCTTACAGCAGGAGTTAATTGATTATCACACTCATGCCTGCTATAAAGCTTTCTGTCATAAGAATGTTTGAGATCAGTGCGTAACTGTTCTGAAATCCATTACACAGAACCTCATTACAAGTGACATCTAACTAAGATGAACAAAAAGATTGGCCTCATAAATAGAGTGCAATATACTATTAGTGACAGAATGGAGTAATCATTATGAATTGTAGTCTTTTTACAAGTTGTCTCTTGACAGTGATGGATTTTTGAGGGGTTCACTCGATGAAACGGCACTTCTTATTGGGGGGCTGTAGAAGTTCTTATTGATTGGCACTGTTTAGCAAAAATGATCTATTTTTAGTTTGTGCAGGGTATGTGTGTGCGTGCTTTGAAACAGGTTGTGTGCATTCTTGGCTAGAGGTATAGGAAGAGGGAGGAGGCAGAAGTCAAGAGTCACTGCCTCTGATTTCAGATGGGTTTGTTTTTATGCTTTCTTTGAGGCAGCAAGTAGGGGGAAAATCAATCTGATAAGGGCCAGAAGCATATGGAAAGGGTAGAATAGGCACAGGACGAGCTGAAGACTGTGAAGGCAGGGCAAGAGTTAAGGGGGATGCTCCTGGCTGTCTATTCATTGAGCTTGCGGGCTGGTCAGAGGCTCCTGAGTGGAGTTGTTTCTGTTTATACTGGATTGAACAGCCACTGGAAAGGTAAAGCCTGAGGGCTGTGTCTCATCATGTGCCGTGTTGTTAAAACAAACACACAGAAACCTAGGAAAGATGTGCCAGTGTTAAATGGAGGAAGAGTTTTAGAAGTGAACAGTATTTTCCTTCTGCCTGGCATTTTTGTGTGTGCAGAAAAGGCACGCAAGGCAGGCAGGCATATGTTTCTCCTATGAGGCAAGGATGTTTTACAAAGGACTAAAGAGGGACTGCTGAGAGGAAAATAGCCGGCTTTAGATAAAGCACTCTAACAAAGGCTCGTAGTTTTATATATCATGGTGTCCATTAAAGCTTAATAGGGAAGAGTCCATTGAACCTGGCTGGGTATGTGTTATTCATGGGAGGGATAAACATTTAAGAGCGTGCAAAAAAAATCAGAAAGCAGGAGGACATGATTGTTCAGCTTTTGAAAAGGCTTTACAGTGAAGATTTTGTTTTCATCTCCTATGGATCTCTATGCAAGGTAGAGGAGAGTAAGCTAAGCATGTTTGGAGCATATCAACGCAGGGATCCCAGGGGGTTAAAAGCACGCTGGTAAAATAAAGTGGTCTGCTTCTGCTCCTCCAATGTGTTCTATTTTACACACACTACTGAGAAGCTGACAAAGGGAATGCTTCTGAGACTTGTGTTCCGTCTGATAAACTGGCACAGTCTACAGGGTCTTGGAACAGGTTTTTTATGCTGCTTTGGATTTCCAGTTCAATAAACAAGCTTCGAGGTCCCTGCCTCCGTTTTTTTTCTTTTTTCTTAAATAAAGTGCCCAATGATGGGGGTTGTTAACCTATGAACGTGTAAGGGATAGCTCCCCTTGTGAGCCGTGGGAGGTGTGTGTGTGTGGGGGGGGGGGCGGGGGCGGGCAGGTCGCCTTTCTCTTCTTTCCGGCAAGATAAGGGTTAACTTGCAAGGGGCTGAGGAGGGTGGTGGTGGTGGTGGGGAATGAATTATTCAGCATTTAGCTTATCATTCTGCATTTTTACTTTCCTGTTCTTCGGTGCTCTGGAAGTTGCGGAGAGAGGGCCAGGGGGTAAGGGGAGGCCAGGGTGGCCCACACGTCCCTGTCATTGTTCTGCCTGGAGAGACGGGGCTGGGTTCAAGGCCACATGTGCTCCTGTCATCATCCACATTTCTGCTCCAAGTGCAATCCGGAGTGTCAGCTCTCCATCTGTCCCCGCCTGGCAGGCGCACGCGCCCAGCACCCCGCCTCGGGCTCCGGCGCCCCAGCCCCCCTGCCGGCCCCCCTCGCTCTGCCGGCCCCCGATTCCGGGACGGGAGGCATGAGCCCCGAGCGCGCTTCCTCTTAGGAGAGAGAGAGAGCCACTCTCGGTGAGGACGCTGCATTCAGGAATGCCCGGTGAGTGAGCCCCGCTCCGCTTTCTCTCTGTGGTTTGTCAAAGGAAGCAGGCTTACTTTTCATTACTGCTCGGAAAATAACCTTCTGCCCTCAGCGGGCTGTATCTTAAGGTGGGCAGGCAGAGGCTGGGGCAGTGACCGAGGTGGATGGTGGCGTTAAAAAAGAGCCATTAGAATCTAGGTCCAGGGCTCCAAGGGTCCGTGGAAGCCTCGTCTTTAAGACATGGGAGGTGTGTTTTCAAGACTGAGGGCAAGTCCAGCCACGTTATCTGTTGGCCAGAGCAATTCACTCGAGGGATTTAGCTTCAAGTAAGGATGTTTTCTGCTGTGAATTTCGCAACTGTCATCTGTACCTTGTGTCCTGGACATTTCATCTGTGGTGGGAGCGTGCAGATTATGATGGAACCCTGGGATAAGGTCTCTTTCGAAAACTGTTTATGTCAGAGAAAGTGAAGGGAGCTTTAGGGACTACCGATTATTTCAGTCTTGTCCTAAATTACAGCGCTGAGATGTCATCAGGCAAATAATTGAAATCGGTTAATTAAAAATAGAAAGTCTGCTGAATTACTGATGCTGTTGTGGTCCTGGAAATTTAATGTATGTTAATTTCCTCTGAAAAATATTATTTTTGGAGCCCAGAGTGTTTCTGTGATCGTTGCCAGTGAAGGCTCTGCTTGAGAACAGAGAAGCTTGGTAGAAGCCTGTCGGGGCAAGGGTGTTTCTGTTATTCTCAGGAACGATCTGGACTGCCCTTTGCCTACTTTGAGTAGTAGATCTCAGATTAAAAAGACAAGGCAGAGAGAGATCCTCCAGCTGGCTGATTTGTGTGGGTTTTTTGGGCAGGACCGACAGAAGAGGCTGCGCTTGGTCACAGGGTTTGTACACCTCGCAGATGGTGTTTTGAAACAGTATCTGCCAGTTTTCTGCAACCACGGTTGTGTGTAGGTATCGCCAGTTGTTTGAAGAATGTTTTTCCCTTTAGGATGTGTCTTGTAAGTGCTCATCAGCGAGGATGCATTTGTGACCGAACTGCACCTTTTCATTAGTTCTGTGGACGAGGGATGTGTGCAGCTGAAATATGGGAAAAATCAATTTTAAAAAAGACAATGACTGAGGTCTCTGAAAGGTCATTTTAACTCTTTCAGCACTCATCTTGATTTATATGCACCAAGCAGCTGAAGATGTCATGTGCATGGAGTATGTGATATGGAAGCTGTGTGAAAAAGTGCTTGTGTTTTTTTATTTAGCCTGAGTACTGTATAGTTTCATCTGATTTTTATGTCATCAGTCAAATCTAACTTGTTTTTATGCTTTTAATAAATATGTGTTAAATGATCTGATCTGTCAGCATTTTGTAGAGTCTGTATTTTGTTTTGGTAAAACAGAACCACATAATAACCCAAAGCCATTTGTGAACGATGACAAGTGAAAGAGATTAGGTAGGACCCTTGCTATCCCATATTAATTACATGATTTTAAAGTATTCTTTGAAACATCCTTATTTAAAATGCATTGAACCATATTTAAGGTTTTAGAATCATTGATAAGTGTGTTTTAATCATTAACATCTGACTGGTTCTGAAGCAGTAACCTGAAGTGTAGGCAGTGTTTCTCACTCTCTCTTGCTCATCAACTGTGTTAGAAAACCTTGTACTTGGATGCAGAGAACATATTAACAGCTGTGACTACGAGCTTGTGCCAGAATGGTGATACTTGAGCAGTTCTGACACTTGGTTATTTTTGACACCCATCTGCATTTTTTAACCACTACTATCAGACAGATTACTTCTTAATAATGTTTTTAGCATATTTTTGTCCATATATATGTACTTATATTAATGGGCATTTTTACCATCTGGGACAGATTTTTTACTTTTAAGTAAGACAATATGTGTACAAGATTAAAAGGACGTATTTCTGGTAATCTGGTATTGTCACTATCCTAAATATATATTAACATTTATCATCATCCTCATCACTGTTATCTTTCTTTCATAGGTCAGGTGTCAGAATTGGCTCCTGGTTGTCCAAACTTGGTGTAACAATTCTCAGATCTAGGACCTTTTTCATAAAAATGGGGGGATCCCTGGAAATAGATGTGTACAAACTGAATTTATTCAAAGATATACCAGTCTGTGGGGATGGGTAGGTAAAGTCTTAGTTTCAGGGCTTTATAACTTTGTCCATTTAAAAAAAAAAAAACAATGCACTTTAGCTATTGATAGCATGCTATTTCAAAAGGAACCAGGAAAAGTCGAAGAGAAGGCCATACGTGCTTTTAAAGAAATAGATGATACTATTTTTATGATTTAACTCAATATAAGGAAATATCATTTTACTGCCTGTCACTTACTAACAACCAGATCCTTGTGTTTAAGGGAAGAAAAATGTTTGCTTATGAGAAGGCTAGGAGACTCTGGGAATTACAGTATTTCAGGAGGAGATGGCTCTGAGCTTTCTGAAACATTTATATTTTTATCAATCTTGGTATAATATTATCAAAGAACATATGCTGACCTACAAAATACTTTCAGGACTGTTGCCTTAAAAGGACAATAAGTGAGCACAGTCTGTGTAGCCCAGAAATAGTGCTGTTCTTTCAGAAGATGGCTAGCATTAGGTCAGACCACCCTTTCTCAATGTTCTCAATGGTCCTGCTCTCCAGATGTGACTGGAACTTTTTTTAAGTTCAAGTTTCCAAAAAAAAAAAAAAGGTTTGTTTTCAAAATCTGGTTTTACTTAAGACAGCTCCATCCTGGAGTGCATTTCATAAATTGCCCACATATTTTTCTTAGCAGAGAACTTAACTGGCTGTAATTTTTAACACATGGCCACATCATGTGATATTTTCAAAACACTTACACATAGCTTTAAGAAGGTCCCTGCAGAAATGATCCATCCTCTCACAGCCGGCCCTTTTTTTTTTTTTTTTTAACAGCATATCTGCATTTTCCATTTAGGAGAGCTATATATTATTAGCTTACATTTTTGGGTAGTAAAACAGTACATTGCTGATTGTAAAACATGGACTTTATTATCTGCTGAAAATTGATTTGGCATTTATAGCCACTGTGTACTAGACTGTTTTTCTGTTTTTAACATCAATGCTTGCAAGCGATGATTTGTGTAAGAAACAGAAATGAAATTGCCATGGACAGACAACTGCTAGTGTCCCTAGTCAGTGAACTTTTGGATAATGCACCTGGTTATTATTATTTTTTAATAGAGGCGTCTAAATGCTGTTGTACAAGAACAAGAAACACAGCAGTCCATGCACTGTCTCTGTTTTGCCTTGCGAGTTGATTTGCCATTGTTTTAGGCTAACTCTTTGCTGTAGTGCACAAGCCTCCTGCCAGCTATTAAAGACAGCTATATCAGCAGCAGATATCCAATTATAAATGTAGATTGTGCAGACATTACTTTTTCGTCGCAAGCATCTAGAAGTTGCAGCTTCTTTTCAAACCCTGGCACCAGTTCCCTTTTTCTTTTTAAATTATTTTCTGTTAATATTTCTGAACATTTGACCTTTTAACTTCTATGTATTTTAAAATAATATTTGGAAATTTTTACAAGGCATCTTCCTGCACAGCTAATAATAGTCTATTGAAAAAAAAAGATATTTTTTAGAATAAACATTTGCTTAGTAGGCATTATATCGTCCAGAAATGTTTATTAACTGTTTCGTCACTACACTGATATTTGAGGTTTGCACAGGAGATGCTGTAAAAACCATATTCTGAACAGACTTTGGAATCATCAAAGGAACAAAATACATTTTAGAGCCGGAAGATTGATCTTGAAAGTGCCTTCAGTTTTCAGGTGTTGAAGCTGAGGCTCAGGTGCTTTTGTAAAGTAAGTGGATTCTCGCAGTTGCCTCTTTGCTTCTAAATCACACGTGCGTGTTCAGTCACATTGGCATCTTGGTGTCGGTCCTCCTCTGTTGGCTTTTCTGTTCTACCCTGGATTGCGCTTACCATGTGCTTTCTCCCCGTCTACTCCAGGGCTTCAGGTCCATGTGGGGGGAAACTCTGCAACAGTAATCACTTGACCTGTGGCAAAGGTGTGCCATCAGATGTACCTTATAGTTGTTTGGAAGTTAGAGAGCCTCAATACGGTTAATTTTTGAGCATTGAGCAGATCGAATGATCTTAGCAAGGTTGTGACGACTGAGGGCATTCAGGTAGTAGACTTCTGTGGGTTGCTGAAAAATGTACCAGGGCCAAATAACTATGGTTCAGTCTCTCCCCATGCCATGCCTTCAAGGAGTTTTGAGTTCTTATGCTCCAGGCAGAGAAGTAAACAGTAGTTGTGATATGGAATAGCAAGAGCTTAGAGACAGGTACAGGAGCCCAGAGGCAGGTAGTACCTGATGGGATTAGGAGCCAAGCACAGAGGGGGAAAGACATGTGGACCATGGGCTTATGGGCCTTGACTGTCTCCTGCTTCTCCAGATTGGATCTCTGTTAATGTTACTTAATTTTTAGTTTGCTGTTCTTATACTGAGGATAGGATACTGATTTTTGTTTACTAAGTTTTAATATCTGTGTGTGACAGTGGGTATGGCATTGCTCGAAAGCAGTTTCTTTGTGTACAATTGTGGTTCTTTGGTGGCTGATAGTATCTCGTGGAATACATCATTAACTTAAATGACTCATAACTTGAGAACAATAGGATTTCACACCTGACCAAGAAGCAGGTTTATCTGGCTGGCTTTCTCAAACAGCTGTTTGCATTAATTAATATTAATGTAAATGTACTTTCTGAGAATGTCTAGCTTAATTATGTTTTTCAACCCATAGAGTTCCAATCAAAGGAAACAGGAAATCCTCTTAATCTCACAGGGAGTGTATAACTGCCATCTCTGAACAGAGTAAATCTCTGATAGTATAGTAAGCCTTTTATTGAAAGCCTGTACATGCCGGGCCCCAAGGCTAGGCACCTTGTATACTTACTAATTCTCACAGTTCTGCAAAGGGTTTCTGTGACCATGACGTCTATTAATATTGGAAACCCGAAGAGCAGGTAAATTAAGCATTTTCCCCGAGGACACATAGATGTCATTAAATGGCAGAGAAGGGATTCTCTCTGGTCTGTCAGCTGATATTTTATTCCTTTTTTAAAACTTTTCTTTGTTTATTTTCGGCTGTGCTAGGTCGGCCTTGCTGCACGCTTGCAGTTGCAGTGCGCGGCCTTCTCGTGGAGGTGGCGGCTTTTGTTGCAGAGCATGGCCTCTAGGGCTTGCAGGCTTCAGGAGTTGTGGCCCACGGACTCAGCAGTTGTGACTTGCAGGCTCTCGGGCTTAGTTACCTCGTGGCATGTGAAATCTTCCTGGACCAGAAATTGAACGCATGTCCCTTGCGTTGGCAGGCGGGTTTTTCATCACTGGAACACCAGGGAAGCCCTTGTTTTCTGTTTTTTTAAAGGAAGGGTGAGTGTGTTGTGTTTGGTGAGAGGATGTTTTGTAATGGAAGCTAGATGGAAATGTTTGAAGAGGGATGTTTGAATTTGGAGTAGAGTAGCAGAGAAGGTGGAGTTCTCGGTGCTGGAAACTGAAAATGGAAAAGCATTAGCCTCAGTTGTCAAGAGTGATCTTGGGTAAAACAGGTTAGGAGAGTAGTTATTTCTCTGTGTATTTCTATGCTTGAGAGAATGCAATGGGGAGTAATAGGTGCCAGGGGACTAATGTCTGTGTTTTGAAAAGTCTAATAGAAATTGTAAATTTACTCCCTGATGAAGCCGTGTAGGTTAACTAAGATATCACCTTTCTAGGCTTTTGACATGAGGTAATTCTGGCTAACTTTTGTTGATCAGAACCTCAGATGGAGTATTTTCTGTGTTTTGGACGATAGTAGGAAAATGGAAATCAAATGATGTGTTCAACATATGGGCAGACAAAATTGTTGAATATTGTGTGGTTAAAATTTGTCATGAAAGTCACTCAGTTGTGTCCGACTCTTTGCCGCCCCATGGACTGTATAGTCCATGGAATTCTCCAGGGTGGGATACTGGAGTGGGTAGCTTTTCCGTTCTCCAGGGGATCTTCCCAACCCAGGGATCGAACTCAGGTCTCCCGCACTGCAGGCGGACTCTTTACCAGCTGAGCCACAAGGGAAAAATATCAGATCTCTTGGTCATGAGGCTGCTGGGTACCCATGTTCTGCCCCAGGAGGTTCTAGGCAGGCAGACTGTTAGCAGAAAATGAGCACATTGTAGGAAAGCACGTTAACTTTTTTCACCATGCCCCCCTCTCCTTCTAAAAAAAAAAACCAGTGATTTAAAAATTGTGGGCGGTTTTCCCTAGAAGATTTTACTTCTGTTTTCCACATTTCTCTTTTAAGGGCTGAGTGATAAGTGCAGTCTGTAAAAAGTCTCACTTTATTAGAGGGATTCTTTTAATTCTGTGTGGTTTATTAACATCATACCGTGTACTTTGATGCTCACGCAAGAAAGTAAATTTGAAAGTACCGATGAGAACATGATGCTGTAAAGAGTTTGGCCTTAAGAGCTATGTAATTAGATAGGCAGAAATGCTCTTTAGGAAGAAGGGATGTTAGAGGGTGTCTTTATCATGTGTTTATGGCTTTAACAAGAGTCTTAAAGAGTTTGACAAAATAAACAGACCATTCTTAATAATCAGGGATGATTTTGATGGGGTGCTAAGTTATTTAGAACTTTGGTAAAGACAATTGCACTTCTGAGCATATCATTCCTTTACATTTGAACTTTGCATGATTAAAACTTCCCTGCCTTCCTCTGGACTTGTTTGGTTTAATGATGCTCGAGTTATTGGGAGGAAAATGCATAATAAAATTTGAGGGTCCTGTGGTAACAATTTATATATTCTTTCATTTGAAATGCTTAACATGTGTCCCGACAAAGATATGACTGGAACAAAGAAAGGCCTTGATTCTGACACTTTCCTTGTGAAATAGGCATTGTTTCCTCTTTATAATGTTTCTGTCTGAACCTGCGTACTCGCATTTATGGCAACATCTCATTTGAAAGGTCTGTTAATACTTATTTTTTTCTTTCTTTCTACTCTAGTATAGTTGTGTGAGACAGCCTAAAGACAGGAAAATATTAAGGAATCAAAATGAAGATTTTTTTTTTTGTCCATAGAAAGCACTTTATTTTCTTCCAGTCTTTCTGCAGTGTTCTTAATCATTGGTTTATAGAATATAGAATAATAGAAACCAAAGGTAAAACCTCACTTGTTAATTACCCAAGCATTCTCTTGTATACCAGTATTTGCTCGTGTGTGCTGTGCTTAGTCACTCAGTCATATTCAACTCTTTGAGACCCCATGGACTGTAGCCCTCCCAGGCTCCTCAGTCCATGTGGATTCTCCAGGCAAGAATATCAGAGTTGCCATGCTCCCCTCCAGGGCATCATCCCAACCCAGGGATCGAACCCAGGTCTCCCGCATTGCTGGCTGATTCTTTAGCATCTCAGCCACCAGGGAAGCTTGCTGGTTATGAAATATCAAAAAAAAAAAAAAGAAGGTATATATAGATGTGATCAAGGTTTCACAGATTTTTCAAGTTTTTGTACAATTTAGGAGTCTTCCTAAAGAACTTTGCTGGAAAAAAAAAAGTTATTTAACTATTTGCTACATGGAGGAATATCTTTCTGGGTGTTTCCCCCCCCCCTCCCCCGCCCTCCTTTGGTACCAACTTTTAGCACATCTTATTACCTTTTTTTTTTTTTTTTTCCGTTTTTAATGCACTCCTTTCAGAGTCTGGAGAACTAGTTAAAATCTCTGAATCTGCTACTTATTCCCTGTTGTTTTGGGCAAGTAACATAATTTCCCAGGTGAAGAATGTCTTTCTACTTATTTTTCATTTTTATCTACATTTTACTCATACATTCTGGGGATAAAGCCTTTGGTACTTTGGTACATTTTGCTTCATATGTTCTGTGGGTAAAGCATATCAGTGTGATGTTCATACACCTTTTCCTAAAACTTCTTGGAGAATCAAACCATTTTGTAGTGTTTCCCAGAGAGCAGAAGGGTGTCTCTTTAAGCCCCAAAGTTGCTTCTGTTTACTTGTTTAAAATTTCTATGCCTGTTGGTCAATTATTTTGAGTGGCCCTGGTCTTTTAGCTTTCAGCTGTGTTCTTTATCTGTTTGTGCTGGACGTGCTGTATCTTTTGCTTTATGACTTGAGTTTATATTATAAACAATTAATATGTTGTGTTTATGAGGCCAGAGAGCACAGGACATGGGGAATGTCCATGGCTGAGTGTGAGTCAGACTTCTTCCACTTCGTGGTATCACCAGCAACAAGCAAGTCGTTTCACTCTCTGTCTGAGCGTCACTTTCCTTGTCTGAGAAGCAAGGATTCTGCTTTGCTGACTTTCGTTTTGCAGTATGGTGGTAGTGATTATGATCGTGTGCTGTGTCTCCTTGAAAAGCAGAGTACAGAACTTTTACATATAAGCGGTAATGATTAAAGTCAGTGATACTCTCTGGACTTAAAACATAGGGGAGAGTTTTTCAGTCACACAGAAGGACTCTAGGGTGTTGTGCTTGTGAGTTTTGTCTATAGTTGGTAGAATTTTCTCTCCCTTCTGCCTACCCTCTCTCTGTTCCTGTGCCCACAAGTCCACCCATTCCAGTAACTGGCTAGCTTGAAAACCATATAACCAAACTTAGAATGGTGAAGTGAATGCTTAGGTGAAAATGTGGAAAGCCCATCTTGTTCTGTTTTGTGTTCCCCCAGATGTTAACTAGTGGCAGTTTTAATTTGTGGAGTCATTTTAGGTGTCTCTGAGACTTTTCTTCCTGACTGATTTTCATTTCTCTTAGCAGGAGACATTGCTCAGAGAGCTGAATTCTAACCTTTTATGTATTCCAGGATACAGACTCTTCACTGTTTAAAATAATAGACATCTTAAGTGTCATCAGCTCTTCTTGATAAAGCTGCCATTTGCTTTAAGATCTTGATTTCATAGTTCTAAAAATTCCATTCCAGGCTACCCATGAGGTAGGAGACAGAGAGTAAGGAATCAGCAAATGTTTGCTTAATGAATAAGTGAGGATGAGAGGTGGACTGGGATTCACAGGGATCTTAAAGGAAAGAAAGAATGCACAAAGCATGTTAAATATGGGGGGGAGGAAATTAAGTAAATCTTATAAAAATTTTTGGTAAATGGTATTTAATAATCAATAAGGCATTTTCTTTGAACTATGGAAAGATAATTAATTTTTTTTGGCCATATATAACTTTCTTGGCAGCTAGCTGCATATTAGTTAAAATTGCATGTGTTATAAATCTGATAATTTATCATGATCATATTTACTAAAAGTATGATACAATATATAGCACTTAAGCACTCTCTGACATAATTACTGAAATTAGAAACAAAGTCCAGGGCTTTTGACAGTTGTAAATTTGGGGAAATTAGTGCTTCCTCTACCTGGGTACTTGCCTGAAGTTTGGGAGGATGGGTGTAAGCCGTCAGGGATCCAGCAGACATAATGAGTAGGATTCTGTGAGCTGAGTTGCTCAGTTGCGACCCCATGAATTGCAGCTCACCAGGCTTCTTTGTCCATGGAATTTTCAGGCAAGAATACAGGAGTGTGGGTTGTCATTTCCTACTCCAGGGGATCTTCTCGATCCTGGGAGGCCTAACAAAAGACAAATATTAAGAAATATTTTCACCTTTTCGGTTGCACGGTAAATTCTATCAGCAGTTTGTTCTGCCAATAATCTCAGATGAGTAGTGGTTGAATAGTCTGATAAGATTTATCATAAAGACTCCAGAGAGATTACTAAAATAATTCATGCAGTGCTTGATACATAATTTTTTAAAAAACATATAACTTCTATAATAGTGGAGCTTTCTTTAAATATCTTTGCCCTCTTATATTTGTTTCTAAATATACATTGAATCCTTTGAAAGGGATAGGAGGGCAGGTTTGAGTCTCAGATACTATCACTTTGGAAGAATATTCTTGCTAATTTAACACATATTTTATGCCTCTGAATTTGTGCCTTTAAAAATTTATAGAAGATCATTGTAGCTTATCCACTGAGTGCCTGTTTTTACACGGATATTGCTGATACTCTGCATGGATTACAGACTTTCCAGGGGTCTTTGGGGCACTTTGAAAATGTGGTATAGAATGATGTAATGAAGTGGTTCTTAAAGTGGGTTTCATGGACCAGCAATATCATTATCACCCAGGAACTTATTGGGAATACCCATTTTCTGTCCCTCTGCAAACTTAATCAGGAACTCTGAGGTAGCCCAGCAATCTGTTTGAACAAGCTCTCAGAGGATTCTGAAGCATATTCAAATTAGACATTTGTAAATCATAACTTTTTGTCTTCTTGGATAGTCCAGAGAAAATACCCATTTGTTTTTTATCATGAAAGTCCCAATGAATGGAAATCAAGGTAATTTATTTGTTTTAAATGATGTACTTTAAAAACAACGCCCAAGAAATAACAAAGAACGTATTTGTTCAGAGCCTTGGGTTTCTAATAGAGTATTTGGATGCCCACACATTACACCTGAATTGAATGAGATAGTTAAAAGAGAAGGTGTGTTTCAAGCCAATTCTGGGATGTTTATTCGTTCTGATAGTTACTTGTAAAGACATGCATCTATTTCATTGCACTCAGGTACCATTTGTGATGCCCTTGCCTTGTTTTGAGGCCAGCTTCTGATCGTTCAGAATTTTGTGAGTTTAGCTTGGTCATCTTTAGAGACTATTTAGGCAGACCTCAATTTCACAATAATATTAGTCATCTAGAAAGTTTAGATATGTCACAGCATTTTATTTTTCTGTGTTGAATGTAAATAAGGGGTCCGTGGGGTTATGAACGTTCCATCAGTAGTGCCTGGAAAGGATTTGTTTCTTGCATCTCCTGTATCTGCTGCTGTTCTCTTTTCTGCATGGTGTGCCTTCAGTAAGCGCAGTCTGACACGCTTCGTGGCCTTTGCCTCCTGTGATAAAATAGATTGAAATGATTCCTGACACCATCTGGTGAAGAGGAGCAGCCCTGGAGGACTGTGCTTTGAGAGAAAGTAACTGAATGCTAAGAAATGTGGAAGTCTAGGGACACTGGCAAAGGATTTTTTTTTTTTTTTTTTTAAAGAGCATGAACATTAATACATCTTCTTGAGGTTTGATGGGACATGTACTGCCTACTGTCCCATCTGGTGCTTATGATAGCATGGCATATTAGCATGCTGCAAGTTCATAATGTATTCAGGGGGAGGAAACATCCCTTGCATACCAATTGAGGTATCCTCTCTTCAGAACTGTTTTTGAATTTCAATGATGTTTATATCTTCCAAGCCGTGACTTAACCGAGCATTTCTGCGCGAAGGAATAACATGAGTGAGTGAGGGAGAGAGAGAGAGGGTTTGTGTTCATGGTCTCTCCTATTCCCTCATTAATTTATCTTCCTCCCTTTTTTCTTGATGAAATTATAAGTAGTTATTAATATTAGGTTTTATGACTTTTAATCCTTTCTGTTTTGAAACCACATAATATTTCATTATTATTTCACTTATGGCACTTAAAGCAGTTGCCTTGTGAAATTGGGTAGCTGTCCCCTTGTAGACGGAACACTTTCAAGGGTCAGGCCTGTGTATAATTATGGATGTGTCTCCATGGCACCTAGAGTTTGGTCATTCACTTAAAAAATATCTACTGAGCTCACACTGTGGGTGTGACACTGTTGTAGGTACTGAGTAAGACTAGTGGGTCTTTCCTCTTGGAGCCTTTGTATTTTAGTTGGTAAGAGGCAAACAGTCAACAAAGAAACAGATAACATCTCCAAGATAATGTCGCTTCACTATCTCATTCAATTTAGCTGTAATGTGTGGGCATCCAAATATGCTATTAGGAACCAAGACTCTGATCCAAGGCATTGTTTATCATTTCTTGAGTATTATTTTTAAAGTACATCATTTAAAACAAACAAATTACCTTGATTTCCATTCACTGGGACCTTCATGATAAAACAAATGGGCATTTTCTCTGGACTACACAAGGAGACAAAAAGTTATGGATGGAAGTGAAAGTCGCTCAGTCGTGTCCGACTCTTTGCGACCCCATAGTCTATACAGTCCATGGAATTCTCCAGGCCAGAGTACTGGAGTTGGTAGCCTTTCCCTTTTCCAGGGTATCTTCCCAACCCAGGGATAGAACTCAGGTCTTCTGCATTGCAGGCAGATTCTTTACCAGCTGAGCCACAAGGGAAGCCCAAGAATACTGGAGTGGGTAGCCTATCCCTTCTCCAGTGGATCTTCCTGACCCAGGAATTGAACCGGGGTCTCCTGCCCTGGTGGCTCAGACGGTAAAGCATCTGTCTACAATGCGGGAGACCTGGGTTCGATCCCTGGGTCAGGAAGATTCCCTGGAGAAGGAAATGGCAACCCACTCCAGTACTCTTGCCTAGAAAATCCCATGGATGGAAGAGCCTGGTGTCCATGGGATCACAAAGAGTCTGACACAACTGAGTGATTCCACTTTCTTTCTTTCTTTCTTCTGCATTGCAGGTGGATTCTTTACCACCTGAGCTCTCAGGGAAGCCCCAAGTTATGGATAAGCACAATGAATATCCATGCTAGTTGCAGGGCAGGTGAATGGGGCACTTATTTAGATTGGATTGTCAAGGAAGGCACCTTTAAGGAGGTAACATTTTTGCACAGAGACCTGAAGGATCTGAAGAGTTAGTGGCAGAGGAAGAGAAAGTCCAAAAGTCCTGGGTTAAAATATGATTGGCATTTTCAAAGGTAGATTGAGCCAAGTTCAGGGGTTAGTCCATTGCTAGGCGTTGGAATTTTATTCTTAATGTGTCAGAAGCCATCAAAAGTGACTTAATAGTACCTTTTAAAAGGGTAAATTGAGCTGCTACGTGTCATGTTCTGAGGCACTAAACAACTATCAGAGGAGTGAGATGCGCCGTTAAGTCCATTGAGGCACTTTGTAGCATTGCAATTAGCATGAATTTTAGAATCAGAAGAAACATTTCTTGGATTCTGACCTTGATGTTTGACTCTGAGCAGCTTCTTAGCCTTTTTTAGCTCATGTCTTCTCATTTGTTGAAAGGCAAAGCTAGCACCTAAAATCATGGTATTAATGTGAAAATTAAGTGAGGTAATTCATTTAAAAGAACCAGCATAGGGCCTCGTTCTTAAGAGGAGCCTGCTCTACCATTGACACACACAGATCATAATAAAACACTTGGGATGGTTTCGAGGAATATTGAAACAGTTGGCATCATCTTGTTGGGAATCCTTTTCTGGTACTGTTATCTTCTTAATAAAACACTGTTAACATGTTGCCAGGGTGGCGATGCTCAGCATCTGTGGTCTGTCCCTGTTGGTCTAGAATCATGTATGGAAGGAAACTCAAGGAATTCTGTGGCAAAGTCCATACCCGTGAAACAACCTGGGATTTTTTTTTTTTAATTTAAAAAAGTTTTATAGGTAACACTCTTTTGTCTCTCCTTTTTTTTTTTTTTTGAGAAATTTTAACGAGGAAATCAAATTGCATTCTGGAGAGAAAATGGTGGTTATATCAAAGATATTATAAAAAGAGTTTTAATTCATAAAGCAGTAACGGTTTATTAACTGCATAGTTGTTAGATATAAACCTTTTGAAAGGAATTTCTAGTGCACACAAATGGTGAAAATCAGGAGCTCCATAGTTTTTGCAAGCATGAAAAACTTAATTGCAAGAAGCAATTCTGTGACGATTTTCATTTAGCCTGTGAGGCAGTGTTAAGATTTTCAAACTTTCTGCAGAAGAAATTGTGGGGTTGGGGGTAACAAGATGTTGCTTATGGCTGAATGTCTACAGAGAGTTCCAAGTTACCGTTGTCTTGGGTATAATTTTATCAGATATATAGATTAGTTGAGTTATTCTTTAAACTTGCTACCCACTTTTGCAATTATATATGTATTTTTGGCTAGAGATTCTCCACTCCTCAATCTGTAGATTTTTTTTTTTTTTTTTAACTATCCATCCTCCTCCACCCAACATCAGGAAAACAAATAATGCGTAAGGAATGTGGAGGGGGAGGTAGCGTGGTAATTCAGGCAAGTTTCGTCAGCACTTAACCAGATTCTTGGAATGTTTTTTGATGTCCGACAGAACTGTACAGAGCTGTTGACAGCTGCAAGTTGTGTGAGAGGAGTCACAAGTATTGCTGCTGTGTTCTGGTTGGAGTGTGAGAAGGAAGGAGGGAAGGTAGAAGAACTGAAGAAGTTCGGGAGGTGGAATCACAGTTCTGAAGGAGGCAGCTGGCTGTTGGCTCCTAAGACAGATCCTTTTCCTTCCCTAAGCCCCAGTTGCATTCTTAACAGCCGCATCTTTCAAAAGTGATGGGGTCTGCACGCCTCCAGGAAAATTCAGAGGGGATCGTTTCCTCACTGAGAAATAGCCTTACAGAAACCGTGTAGGCCATCCGGAATATTGTCTGTTCAGCACCCCATGCGCATCCTCCTTCCGCTCTGGAGGATGCCATGAATACAGATACTCGCGTGGTGATTGTTTTCCTTCAGAAAGAGAGGACAAAGAAAAGCTGGCTGGTCAGGTGAGATAGGCGGACACATTATCAAGTGTTGGGTCTAGCAGCCAGGAGCCTGACACGCAGAAGCTGCGTGGGGCAGCGTCCGCTCTGACCTGGGTCCCATGCCCCTCCTTTCAGTTTGTTTGGCTTACAAGATACAATTTCACAAACGATACTCCTGAATGTCTCTTTTGTGGACTAAGAGCATTATCTTGGGTAATGGGATAATCACCCAGTTTGTGATTATTTCCATTTACTTCGCAAGGGTGGCCTTTGTTTTTGACCAGTTTCTATCACATGTAGTTTATTTCTAATGGAAACAGCGCACCTCAAAACTTGTTTTTCTATACAATGGATTAAAGACAATCTCTTTAACAAGTGGTGCTGGGAAAACTGGTCAACCACTTGTAAAAGAATGAAACTAGAACACTTTCTAACACCATACACAAAAATAAACTCAAAATGGATTAAAGATCTAAACGTAAGACCAGAAACTATAAAACTCCTAGAGGAGAACATAGGCAAAACACTCTCCGACATACATCACAGCAGGATCCTCTATGACCCACCTCCCAGAATATCGGAAATAAAAGCAAAAATAAACAAATGGGACCTAATTAACCTTAAAAGCTTCTGCACATCAAAGGAAACTATCAGCAAGGTGAAAAGACAGCCTTCAGAATGGGAGAAAATAATAGCAAATGAAGCAACTGACAAACAACTAATCTCAAAAATATACAAGCAACTCCTCCAGCTCAACTCCAGAAAAATAAATGACCCAATCAAAAAATGGGCCAAAGAACTAAACAGACATTTCTCCAAAGTGTTAAGACATACAGATGGCTAACAAACACATGAAAAGATGCTCAACATCACTCATTATCAGAGAAATGCAAATCAAGACCACTATGAGGTACCATTTCACACCAGTCAGAATGGCTGCGATCCAAAAGTCTACAAATAATAAATGTTGGAGAGGGTGTGGAGGAAAGGGAACCCTCTTACACTGTTGGTGAGAATGCAAACTAGTACAGCCACTATGGAGAACAGTGTGGAGATTCCTTAAAAAACTGGAAATAGAACTGCCTTATGATCCAGCAATCCCACTGCTGGGCATACACACTGAGGAAACCAGAAGGGAAAGAGACACGTGTACCCCAATGTTCATCGCAGCACTGTTTATAATAGCCAGGACATGGAAGCAACCTAGATGTCCATCAGCAGATGAATGGATCAGAAAGCAATGGTACATATACACAATGGAGTATTACTCAGCCATTAAAAAGAATACATTTGAATCAGTTCTAATGAGGTGGATGAAACTGGAGCCTATTATACAGAGTGAAGTAAGCCAGAAGGAAAAACACCAATACAGTATACTAACTCATATATATGGAATTTAGAAAGATGATAACAATAACCCTGTGTACGAGACAGCAAAAGTGACGCTGATGTATGGAACAGTCTTATGGACTCTGTGGGAGAGGGAGAGGGTGGGAAGATTTGGGAGAATGGCATTGAAACATGTAAAATATCATGTATGAAACGAGATGCCAGTCCAGGTTCGATGCACGATACTGGATGCTTGGGGCTGGTGCACTGGGACGACCTGGAGGGATGGTATGGGGAGGGAGGAGGGAGGACGGTTCAGGAGGGGGAGCACATGTATACCTGTGATGGATTCATTTTGATGTTTGGCAAAACTAATACAATATTGTAAAGTTTAAAAATAAAATAAAATTAAAAAAAAAAAAGAAAAAAAAATATCTGCAGAGAAGACAAAAAACAAAAAACAAAAAAAAAACTTGTTTTTCTAAAGCATATTTAAAGATACTCCACACTGTCTCCTTGGGTAAAATGAGCATTTCACTCTCAATAGACCAGGCTGGGTGTCATATATGTGCTTTCTTCTGTCTGTGGGTCCGTCTGTCTTTCTCTTTCTTCCTCCCTCCCTCCTTCTCTTCTTCCACAACATACTTTACAGAGCCTCTAGTATTTCTAGGCATTTGACTCAGAACAAGCTTTAGTCATGCTAAAGTCATGTTGCAGAGACAGTCTCTTAATAAGGATTTACTACACTTTCCCCCAAGTTTAAGAATGAAGGAAGGGCAGGCCCTTGGCGTCATTCAAGGGCACCTTATATGTTTTTGACAAAATCAGAATTTCTTAAAGATCCAAAAAAAGATATATTGAATGTTTCATTTAAGCAATCAATATGTTATAATTAATTGTAAATGTTTGCATTTCAAGTTACTTGTTTATTAAAAAGGTATCAGTTGAGCTGGTTCACTTGGTGAGCTAAACATTTGGCAACAGACATAACCAAACACATACTGACCCTTGCTCTGTTTCTGTTCTGTTGTAAACTTCTGCATACAGGCAGGTGTGTAGCAGATGTTGGAGGAAGTGTGTGACTAGATAACGTGGGTGTGGCATCCTTTGCCCTAGTATAACCGCTGAGGCAGTTTTGGAACAAATTGTTTGAAGTCAAGAACGCTTGTCTGTTTTTTCTGTTTTACCCATAGGAGCCTAGCACAGTGTTTTTTGTACCTAATATGGGTGATCAGTGTTTCATGCAAATACCCTGTAACTCATTATAACAGGTCTGTGATTGATGCATTCATTTAATCGGCCGTGCTGCAAGTATCCATTGAGCTCTTAATATCTGCTGCACTGTTTTCTAGCCACTGGGGAAGAGTCCGTGAATAAAGCAGATTCAGTTCCCTACCCTCGTGGAACCTACAGTCCAGTGTATGTGAGGTAGGTGTGGGGGGTCAGCGGACAAGAGTAGGCAATAAATGATAAACATAAAACACAGGTGAATTCTGTAGTATGTTCAAGGGTGATAATTATGGGGAAAATCGGGCAGGATAAAAAAGATTCTTAGGACTGTTAGCTTGCCATTTTAATTTGGGTGTTTGAAATGGGCCTCTTTGAAATGGACTTTTGAACAGAGATTTTACGTGGCTGTATGAGGGGGCAATGGAGAAGGCGATGGCACCCCACTCCAGTACTCTTGCCTGGAGAATCCCATGGACGGAGGAGCATGGTGGGCTACAGTCCATGGGGTCTCGAAGAGTCGGACACGACTGAGCGACTTCACTTTCACTTTTCACTTTCATGTATTGGAGAAGAAAATGGCAACCCACTCCAATATTCTTACCTGGAGAATCCCAGGGATGGAGGAGCCTGATTGGCTGCCATCTATGGGGTCACACGGAGTCGGACACAACTGAAGTGACTTAGCAGCAGCAGTAGCATGAGGGGGCAGCAGAAAGGCAGAGAGGTGGAAAGGCTGGAGTGTGACCTGGGTCATTTCAGGGAGAGCAAGGAGGCTACTTTGGCTTGGTTGGATCTGGGTGGGCATGGATGAGCCCTGGGACGTGGGACTCAGAGAGGTGGCCGGGAGAGTGAAGGGGATACCATTATTTCTTTAGGCCGTTGAAGACTTCTGTCTGACTCGTTGGGCACCCACCCCAGGTGACCTCTGCCCAGCACTTCCACACGATGCCATAACATAATAATGTCTCAATCTGAGGTCCTCAGTGAGTTTCATGGATATTCCTATTATTGATTATTCTGTGTATGCATCATAGAGATTATTTTGCTATCCTTGATATTCAATCCAGTTTGGTTTCCTGTTCTTTGTATTACAAGGTGATTGCCTAAATCTAAGCCCCGCTCTACAGAGTGCTAGTCAAGGCTGCATGTTCTGCCTTCTTTGCGTCCTAACCACTGTCCTCTAGTACTTTTAAACCCATTTTGGGAATGACGTGCTGACGGACAGGCATTTGCCAAAGGTAAATGCACAGTGGAGCAGGAATAATATTAAAAATCTTTGTTTCAAAAATGTATTTGTATAAAGGGAAATTATTTGTTCCTCTTATTATAAGCTTCCTTGATGGCTCGGTGGGTAAAGAATCTACCTGCAATGCAGGAGACGCAGGAGATGTGGGTTCGATCCCTGGGCTGAGAAGATCCCGTGGAGGAGAGAATGGCAACCCACTCCAGTATTCTTGCCTGAAAAGTCCCATGGACGGTGTAACCTGGTGGGCTACAATCTGAAGGGTCACAAAGAATCGAACACGACTGAGTGACTAAGCACACACACTCCCCTTATTATAAGCTGTGATTTTGAATCTCCTTCCACATTTCTCTTTAAAAAAAATTTTTTTTTTTAATTTTTGGCCACATTACACAACATGTGATATCTTGGTTCCCTGACCAGGGATCGAACCTGTGTCATTGGTAGCGAAAGTGTAGAGTCCTAACCACTGGCCACCAGGGAATTCCTTTCTTCTTTTTTATTTTCTTATTTGCTTTCTTCTTTTTAAAAAAAAAAAAATTAGTAGTGCCCACGTTGAGGTCATGGCATCCTAGAAATGAGTTACACAAGTAAGAATTACCCTGGCAACATCTATTAGCATATGAAAAGTCAACTGTGCAGTAAATCTGATTTCTTCCTTTTATGAAGGCAGAGACAATCTGGAATGATACATGAATAGAAATAAGGTATTGATGAGATATTTGTGTCATCTGAGATATGACAAGCCACAGACAAAAAACTTGCTGTGTGGCAATAACGTTAGTTTAATTTTCTGAATAATTTCCTTGGACCCACTTAAAATTTCTGACTTCCATGAGGTTGTTGCCCCTCTTAAAGTTGCTGAGTTGTAGTTGCTTCATAGGCGTCATCTTGAAGTGTAACTGAATTTCAGTGCCTGCACGTTTAGAGAGGATTCGTTTTGATATAAAAAGTCTTTAGCTGCTTAGCTGGTAACTCTGGGAGGGACTTGTGCAGAGCACTGCAGGGGGATCAGAGAGAGGACATAGTCCTAGCACTGAAGGAAGTTGAAGTCTCTCTAGCAGGGGCTGTGAAGTTGAAATAGTGGTTGCCATGGAGATTGAGAGGCAGGAAAGTGGAGATTATGGGAAGAAATTGCAAGAGTCAGTGAGGGCCCAGATCATCATGGAAAGAATTTAAATGCACCAAGGAGTTAGACTCTATGGAGTAGGAGTTCATTGAATGTCTGTTGTTATTTGGGAGAAAGGGAAGGGATGGAATCAAGAATGCTGCTGGCATTTTTGAGTCTGGGTTACTGGCAGGAAGGCCATGCCATGGTGGAAATAAGAAAGTCAGGAAGAAGAAGTGGTTTTGTGAAAAAACGTGCTCTTACTTATCTGTTGAGTTTGAGATTCTTTAATAATAAGAAGCCATTTTGCAGATAGTTGTAAATGTGGGAGTGTAGCTTGGGTAAGGAGTTAAGTCCTGAGATACAAACTGAAGTGAAAAAACTTAAATTGTATGTGACTTACAAAGTGTAGACAGTTTTGAGAAAATGGAAAATACTGAATTAATGTGTTATCAAAGCTTCGAAATTGTATTATGGTTTGCTGTGACTAGGCATACATTCCAGTTTTGAAGTTAACTTTTATATTCTTTCATTTGTATTTTATACCTTTATTTTTCATGTTTTTGAAATAGCATTTCTGTTTCCTTTAGTTATCACCAGAGCTCTGCTTACATCTCATAATTATGAATACCCTATCTAGGCCCCACGTTTCCCTACTTCCTGTTGCTTGTATCCTGTGTAGTTTCCTTACTGTGAAATTCATTGACTCTTGAGTATCTTTGCTTGAACCAACGTGGCTTCTGGGTGGAGGGTAAGCACAGTGCTGAAGAGCTTGGGTTTTGCAGTCAAACAAGACTGGGTGTGTTTTCCCACCTGCTCTGCTCCTCCTGTGTGCTTTGGTTTTGCTCGTCTGGTTCCCGTGAGTATTAAACGAAATCATGAAAGGGTTTCCAGCATTCGTTGCGCCCATCCACTCCTGCCCAGTAAGTGACTGCTCAAGTAGTAGTAGTGATGATATGATGGTGGTAATGATACGTCTTCTGTCTCAGCCTCATGGGATGTATCCAGAGCCTGCAGACGTGGGTACAGGGACTACAGTGGGGTCCTTTCCGGGCACATGAGTTTGCTGGTTACTCAGACCACCTCTGCACAGTCCTCATTTCATCATCTCTTGAAAAGAGGGATCAGGACCCTGACTCACCCCCTCTTGGTCCCGTTCAGCCCTTGCTTTCATGGTTGCTGCTCCTGGTGTGGCCTTGACTTCTTCCCAGCTGCCTTTCTGTGAGATCTTGTAGAACTCACGTTGGTTTTCTCATTCACGAAATATGAATTCAGCCTTCCATCAGTTCCAGCCTGTTTATTCAGAGTAAATTGATTTTGACCTTTCTATCCCACTGCTTCTCTTTTGTCCCTATCGCTGCTAATTAATTTCTGCACAAGAGAATGGGCAAGAGCAGTGATAAAACATAAAATTAAAGTTAGTTAATTTGGGCTCATGAGCATTTTGGAGAGCAGGCAGAGAAACTATGTTATTTACTATAAGCTTTGTCTTGAGTTCTCATTTATTTATTTATGCCATTCCTGACTCCTGTTATCATGGATAGTAAGAACTGACAGTTCTTATCTGTCAGTTAAGTTAAGCATTATCTGATAAAGAAGTTAGGAATTTGGGGATAAATTCAACTGAAGATATTATAATTTTTAGTATCATTTCCCCCAAATTCTAAAGAAAATATGACTGAAAAATTTCAAATATGTCTTTAATACAGTATCTTATATGTCTGCTACTGTAAAAAAAATAGTTATGCTGCTTTTTATTTTATTTCACTTAACAGTTTTATTATGTGTTTATTCAATTTTATGAGATGATACTGTTTCTTACAGTTTTATGACAGCCTGCTGGAACCCAGTTTTTTGTTTCTTTGTTTTTTTCTTTTAGTAGATTTTCCTTACTTGCTAATGCTGGGGCTCAGAGAGGAAACAGACTCAAGTGTTTCTTTTTTAGGAAAGGATTTCACAAACTTGGTTTGGAGATTTTTGAGGATATTTTATTTACTCTTGGATAATGGATGTCAATTTTCTTAAAATTATTTTCAATTGAATAAATTTAACTTTTTAAGGAAACTTTCTGGGAAAGAAGAGGTGGGATGCTCTAATCAGATAAGCTAGCAAAGAGATCTGAGAAGTTTGTGTGGATTAAAATTCTTCCTCAGAAACAGTCCTGTGTACTCACTTTTCATTTTTTATGACACTTAAGAAATATGTCTTCTAGTGAAAGAAAAATGAGAAATGAGAGAGATTGTGATATGAGAGAATTCTCTGGATGTGAACAGTTAGGGACACGAGGAGAAAGGAATAAGACAGAACTCACAATTTTGAATGGAAATATAATTGTTTGCTAAATCTTCTGTTTGTAACTCACATGCTAAATCCGAGGGTGTAGCCTTAGACAGTAAAATAAATAGGTCATAGTCTTCCCATGGGAATTCTGTGTTTGTTTCAGCAGCAGGTGCTCATCTTTTCCCTTCATGTGAGTGCACCAGTCGGTCTCTGGTTCTGAGTATTGCAGTTAATAGCTGCCACTTATTTAGTGTTTGAATATGTTCTAGGCATTGCATAAGTGCTTCTCTTTCATATTTACTCATTTAATCCTCAGAGTCACCTATTGAGGCAGTTGGTAGGATCACCAAAAATCTTAAGGTGAAGAAATAAAGATTCAAAGATCGAGGAGTTTGCCCAGTTAGGAGGTGCATCTAGGTTTCCATTCAAGCCCTAGTTTCCATCCAGCCCACACTCCCAGTTACCTGTCTGCACTCTGCCCAGCGTGTCATCACCATAGCACAGGCAGCGGGCGCCTTCCCTTTGTGTGTGCCAAAACCGTAGAATTTTTACAGCTCAAAGAAACTTTAAAGAACATCACCTGTATCTTACAGGAAAAAATGCACATTAGGCTCAAAGTTCTGAACAATCTTTTATTCATCCAGCCAGTTGGCCAGCAAGTATTTACTGAGCATTTACTATGTGTCAAGCAGTAAATCAGCCAGACATGGCCCATGCCTTCCTAGAACCCTGCTGGCCTTGATCTGTGTATTGCATGTGTGTGCTCAATCGCTGAGTCGTGTCCGACTCTTTGCAGCCGCAGTGGACTGTAGCCCACCAGGCTTCTCCATCCATGGAATTCTCCAGACAAGAATACGAGAGTGGGTTGCCATTTCCTTCTCCAGGAGATCTTCCCAACCCAGGGATTGAACCTGCGTGTCCTGCATTGACAGGTGGATTCTTTATCACTTGAGCCACCTGGGAAGCCCGTTTGTGTATTTGGGCTATATACTAGTTAAAAGCATGGACCCTGAAATCACACCCCTTGCCTCTGAACCCTGTTTACTAGCTACAGGACAGTGGGCAAATAGATGAATCTTTTTAAGGCTCAGTTTTCCATCTGTAAAATGGTAATACTAAAACACCCAAGCACTGGCCTATTGTGAAGATTAAATGAGTTAAAATGAGTAAAGCATTAAAAAGGTATCTGACACTTGGTAAATGCTCAGTAAATATAATTGCTATTAAGATATTTTGATAGTATTTTAATAGTAGTGATATTTCATCACAGAAACCCACAGAGCTATTTACAATAAGATGTGTGTTGTGTTATGACACAGGATGGAGCAGAGGGCTTTGGAGTGCAGAGAGCCAGACCTCTTAACTCCCAGTTGGTTCAGGGCAGGGTCTAATGTACAACAAATGCTATTTTCTTTCTCACCCTTCTTTGTTTTCCTTTTTTTTAAACTTGATAACTTTCTTTACTTTGTGGTCCAGAATCCTAGTGTTTTTTACTTACAGCAGTTTGCCAGCAAATATTTATTCAGAACCAGTTTCTAAGCATGTACTTACTGGGCTCTCTGCAGAATGCTGGGGTAATAATCAATAGGATGTAGGCTGAGCCTTCTAAGAAATGTATGTGCCTGTGGGCAGAGTATACACATATGGACACAGACTTGCAAGCACAATAACTGTAATGGATGATGCTAAGTTCTGTAATAAATATATGCAAATTAGAGACTAGAGAAGGGAGTGGTCAACTGTCTCTAATCTGAATGTGGAACAAGGGCAAAGAGGAAAGCCTTCATGGAAGAGGTGGCATTTTCTCTGTGCCTTGAAGGATCACAAGCTTCTTGTTGCCAGATGACATTTTAAAAACAGGAAAGAACCTCAAACAGGAATACTAAGGCATGAACGAGCATGGCTAGCGCTGACAGCAGGAGAAAGTATCAGAAGTAGATATTTGTCTTGTAGGTTGGAGTGGTGGAAAGAAAGTAACTAGATGCTTTTAAGCAGAAGGACTGTATTGTTGGGTTGGATGCTGACATCAAAGGTGAATTGAAGAAGATGAAATCTGCAGTCCGCTTGGTGAGACAGGGTGATGACTGGCTGTAGAATCAGTGAGGAAGCGGAGGAGGCTGGGAGCAGCAGGCTTTAGCGGTACTAACTAGAGAGAACCAAAGGGCTCTAGTGCGCTGGATGTGGAGCCAGGACTGGGGAGTAGTCGTCGTTATCGAGGATGACTCAGAATTCTTATTTGGGCAATGGGTTGCCATCAATCAGAATGGTGAAAAATTCATCAAGAGAGGACAGTGACTTCACTTTGAAGCTTTAACTTTCAGGTTTATCTGTTAAATGACTGCTGAGATATTCCACGAGGAGCTAAATCATAGGTTTGCTGAGTAAAGATGTGTACACTGGATGTCTTGATTTGAAACCAGTGGTGATAGCTAAAACCTTTGGAATGACTCACTCAGGAGGAAAATGTGCAGTGTGAAGAGAAGAAAGCCTTGAAAAGAACACCAGTGACCTCCAGGGTGTCTGCAAGTTGGGTCTCATTAAAATCAGGAGGCGAAGACTTTCACAGAGGGAGTGGTCGGCAGTGTGCAATGCTGCAGAGGGTCTGGTAGTTAATTGAGAGGGGCCAACATGACCTTTCGGATATGGCCATCTAGAAGAAAATCCTTGCCAGTAAACCTCTGTCCCTTTGTTGGAGCATGTTTGTGTTGAGTTGCAAAGTGGATCAAAGAGATGACATAGATGGAGCCACTGAGGTCTCCCTTCAGAAGCTGTCGGTGGGAGGATGGAGGGAACACCATCTTCATGGAGAAAGGGGTTTGTTTGTTCTTGGAGTGGGGGATCTGAGCCTGCCCAGGTTCTAGGAAAGAAAGACTAGAGAGAGACAGTTGAGGAGACAGTGGAATGACTGGTAGAGTGAAGCCTTCAGAGACGGAAGCTGCCTCTTCTGAGACTTAAGACTCAGGTGAAGATAAGCAGGAGTTCTGAGGGTGAGATTTAAAGGGCTTTATGCCTGAGAGTGCCTTGGACTGCCCGGAGATCCAACCAGTTCATCCTAAAGGAAATCAGTCCTGAATTTCATTGGAAGGACTGATGCTGAAGCTGAAACTTCAATATTTTGGCCACCTGATGTGAAGAACTGACTCATTGGAAAAGACCCTGATGCTGGGAAAGATTGAAGGCAGGAGGAGAAGGGGACGACAGAGAATAAGATGGTTGGATGGCATCACCAATTCAATGGACATGGGTTTGGGTGGACTCTGGGAGTTGGTGATGGACAGGGAGGTCTGGCATGCTGCAGTCCATGGGGTCACAAAGAGTCGGACACGACTGAGCGACTGAACTGAACTGATGCTTGATAACCTCAGTTTATTTGCTTAAATAGGACATGAAGTTATCAGAATTTGGCTGGAGGATTGAGGCAAGTCAAATGATGTCTTCAAGATTAAGTAATGCACCCTCATTTTTTACTCTGTCTTTCTTGCCTCATCTTGTCTGGGGCCCTACCAGGCTGGACGTGCTTGGGCTCATTTAATCTGGAATTTGTTTGTTTCTTCATTTTCTCTGTCCTGTTCAGCCTTTCCTCTTTGCTCTATCACACCGCCCATCTAACCTTGACCTTAGCCTGAACTCATGGTTATTAACCCTCCCTTTGTGTTTTTGGTTCATGACACCTCCCCACTTCTTTTGTTACTGGTTTTATAACTAGTTCACATTCTGTTGTTGCCTCTTTGAAAGTTAGAATTCTGTCTTTAGAATTTTGTTTTAGCAGATCTTGTGGAGTACACGGTGCTGGGTTGGGATTCTGCGGGGGTGGGGGGGGGACGCTCCCTAAGCTCCAAGGGAAAGGATGTAAAAGAATTTTGAGTTTTCCAAGTTTTGTGAAGGGAGCAAAGGGACAAAACAACCTGCTTGAGATTGGATGGCCAGGGAAAGATTGATACACTGAGGAGGTGACACTGATGTTGAAATAGAAAAGGTAAAAATGAGCCGACCATTTGTAGAGGGAGAAGGGAAATAGTAACTTTCTATTCATAAACACGGAGAAGGCAATGGCACCCCACTCCAGTACTCTTGCCCGGAAAATCCCATGGACGGGGGAGCCTGGTAGGCTGCAGTCCATGGGGTCGCAAAGAGTCGGACACGACTGAGCGACTTCACTTTCACTTTTCGCTTTCATGCATTGGAGAAGGAAATGGCAACCCACTCCAGTGTTCTTGCCTGGAGAATCTGAGGGATGGCAGAGCCTGGTGGGCTGCTGTCTATGGGGTCGCACAGAGTCGGACACGACTGAAGTGACTCAGCATAGCATTCATAAACAGATTCATAATTCATTCGATTCATAGTTGTGTTCATAAACAGATACTCACAGACATTGGAGTATATCCTCCAGTAGATAACTGCCTAGAACATATAGGATACTGTCCTGTCCTTCCCACTGATACTTCCTTGGTTCCTGACAGCCCTGTATAAGACCTGTAACAGTTTATCCTTCAAGTCAAAGTAGAGAAGGACCATGTTTGTTTGTTAAAGGATATTACCTGGAAGAATATCCAACAAAATTCTGTAAAGCAATTATCCTTCAATTAAAAAATGAATTAATTAAAGAAGAAAAAAGGAGATTCCCTGCACATGAAGTTGTTACTGAGCAGCCAGTAATGTGTTCAGGGTGAGGCAGAACAAGATAAATTCCCTACACTCAGTTGCATGGTGTTTCTTTCTGTATTTCCTCTACCCTTCCCCCGCCCCCTCATCTCAGGTAATTCTGGTTCACAAAAATGAGGAAAAGTGTGTGTGTGTATGAGTGTGTGCAAAGTCACTGTTCGTAATCACCACCATTATATGATTACTGCAACTTTAGTCCCGGAAGTAGACAGTTGGGACAGATCTCCAGCTCTATACGCTGGGCCTATGTGGGTGTCATAGTCTACTATCTTTAGCTCAAGGGTGGGATCAGAGTTCCAGATTTCCTGTGGGTGAGGAATAGTGGGAGGTACTGCATGGAAGAAAAACCAAGGAGAATGGGGAGACATGGAAAATAAACTTTGCTGACTTTGTAATTTCGCCTAGAGTCAGGCCAAGTAAACCTAAAACGTGATCTCCCAGGGCGAAAGCGAGTGTTTCCTTGCAAATCTAAGCTTGTACAAGTAAATTATTGTTTCTCAGAGAGAGAACGTGAAGAGTATGTGAAATAGTTTATTATATTAGGTTTCCTGGGCAGTGCTTTCGAGAAAGGAAAGGCATAGAAAAATAAGCACTGGTTTGACCCCTCAAAACAGGTTTCCCAGCATCTTCCTATTTTCTTGCTGCTGCTCAAGGAGTGACAACATTCTGTGTCAGTGCACTTCTGGCAAAAATTCTACTCCTTGGCTTTTTAAGGAAGTAGCAATAGTGATCTTATTACATGGGTGATTTTGGATATATCCTAATTCGAGTTACTGTTAGTAAGAAGTTCATAATAATGTGGTGAACCTTGAATGAGAACAGCTTCCTTTGTATTCAGACATTTATTACTTTTGTGATTAATTTATCTGACAGTGTCAAGAAGGTTGTGTCTTTGAAAATGATCTAATAGATCTCCAGCAAGCAACATTTTTCATTTGTACATGGAATACTCTTTGCCGTTGTCTATCAATGTTTGGTTTGATTTCCCCCCATTATAATTCTTCTTAAGCTCAGAGAAGACATCTCTAGTGCTATATGAAATATAAATGATTCCTAGTAAATGGATGGGAATTAAGATTGTCATCTTAATTTAATAATATATTTACCCACATTTAAAGTGTATGTACAGATGATGCTACATTAACGACTTATGAACTTGAAATTTATTTATGTGTCTACTTGAGACGTGTCCCTGAAACTTAAGGTGGTGTATATTGTAAAATGTGTCATTCAGACTGTAGTTAGACAGAATTTTATAATTCTGGGTTCCCCAGTGGTCTTCCTGAGATTAAAATATATGCTTGTTTTTAAAGTATCTTGAGATAAGGGAAAATAAACTTACTTAGACATTTGACTATATACATGAAGTTATTTCTTTGGTAAAAAGAACTTGAGCTTCTGTCCTTAGGGAATATTTATTAGCAATTAATTAATTAGGGTACCTTCTCTGAATTACTGTATTAATTTAAATAAGGTCATGGGCCCCCATGAAAAATTATATTATGCAAAATATTAACTGAGGCAGAATCTATTAAGAAATGGTAAATGTGAAATTAACCCAATTGTGTAGAATTTATTGAACTGATCTTTTAATATATTGACTGTATTAAGTCAGAAATGTCCATTTAAACACATACTTTCATTTCCACTGTGGTGTGGAATTATTGTATGTAAAGAATTTACTAATATAATTCACAGGCAGTCCAAAATTGTCTTTGGGAACCCTTCTCTAAATTCAACATTCAAAAAATTTAAGATCATGGCATCCAGTCCCATCACTTCATGACAAATAGATGGGGAAAAAATGGAAACAGGGAAAGATTTTATTTTCTTGGGCTCCAAAATCACTGCAGACGGTGACTGAAGCCATGAAATTAAAAGATGCTTGCTCCTTGGAAGAAAAGCTATGAAAAGCCTAGACAACATATTAAAAAGCAGAGACATCACTTTGCCAACATATTCATATAGTCAAAGCTGTTGTTTTTCCAGTAGTCATGTATAGATGTGAAAATTGGACCATATAGAAGGCTGAGTGCTGAAGAACTGATGCTTTCAAACTGTGGTGTTGAAGAAGACTCTTGAGAGTCTCTTGGACTGCATGGAGATCAAACCAGTCAATCTTAAAGGAAATCAACCCTGAATATTCATTGGAAGGACTGACCCTGAAGCCGAAGCTCCAATACTCTGGCAACGTGATGAGAAGGGCGGACTCAGTAGAAAAGACCCTGATGCTGAGAAAGATTTAATCAAAGGGGACGACAAGGGACGAGATGTTGATGGCATCACCGACTCAATGGACATGAGTCTGAGTAAGCTCCGGGAGATGGTGAAGGACAGGGAAGCCTGGCGTGCTGTAGTCCATGGGGCAGCAGAGTTGGACACGACTGAGAGACTGAACTGCCTGACGGACGCTAGACAGCTTACTGAAACTGCTTTGCTGCTGCTAAGTCGCTTCAGTTGTGTCCGACTCTGTGCGACCCCACAGACAGCAGCCCACCAGGCTCCCCCATCCCTGGGATTCTCCAGGCAAGAATACTGGAGTGGGTTGCCATTTCCTTCTCCAATGCATGAAAGTGAAAAGTGAAGTGAAGTCATGTCTGACTCTTCGTGACCTCATGGACTGCAGCCTACCAGGCTCCTCTGTCCATGGGATTTTCCAGACAAGAGTAGTGGAGTGGGGTGCCATTGCCTTCTCCATGGGAGGGTTTTGTTATGTTGTGTGGTGCTCCTTGAACACTTTATAAAGAGTTTGATCATTTATTTGGGGATTTTACTTTCATGGTATGCTACTATACCTCTGAATTCTCCCTTGCCACATGATCTGTAGGTCTTTTCCTTTCTGTCTATACTGTGTGTGGACTTTCGGTTACTAAAAGAGTGTTTATCCCTTTACTCACCAAACATTGGTGCTAAGTACTGCCGGATAATTGGGATACTGAGGTGAATGAGGCTCTTTTGTCTACCTTTGTGATACGTTCAAGGGTTTTCCTTTGCTGAGAACCCTACCTCCTGGAACATCCCCTGCCCCTCCCCTTCTGCTACTGCTGCTAAGTCGCTTCAGTTGTGTTGGAGTCTGTGCGACCCCATGGACAGCAGCCCACCAGGCTCCCCATCCCTGGGATTCTCCAGGCAAGAACACTGGAGTGGGTTGCCATTTCCTTCTCCAGTGCATGAAAGTGAAAAGTGAAAGTGAAGTCGCTCAGTTGTGTCCAACTCTTAGCGACCCCATGGACTTCAGCCCACCAGGCTCCTCCGCCCATGGGATTTTCCAGGCAAGAGTACTGGAGTGGGGTGCCTTTGCCTTCTCCGCCCCTCCCCTTCTGGTTGTCTTCAAAACCAGTTTTTTGCTCTTTAAGCTAAAGTTGAACAACCTTAGTAGAGTTCCAAATAGAATGAATTGTATGTTCTTCCCTTAATTATTTTTGCATTTAGTTCCACTCCTAGAAAAATCTAGATATGCTATAGTGTATCTAAATTAATTTTAAGGCATGTGGTAATTTACAAATCTCCCAGAAAAAAGTGCTGACAGAATGCTTTGATTCCATGGTTTTAAAGTACTTACCAGTTTTAGAGATGATATAAAGAAAAAATAGAGGGCTCTTAGAATTGTTTAAATACAGTGTTAAAACACACACACACACACAAAATCGAAAGAAAAAGACTTTGTATAACATGACTATTGGACACTGTATTTGAAAGCTCCGCCCCAGTGTGAACCTCTGATTTAATGGATAGCCACTCTTAGTATTCGGATATAGACCCTTTGTATGCACATCCTTCCAGCTTTTACCTATGCACACAGACACACCTATCCATCTATAACTGTCTTAAAATAGTTGTGTGTATGTGTGTTTTAAATAGGATCTTATACAACATATATCTTTGTAATATCTTTCCATGTAAATATACATGTCATTATGTTGTACTGTATGGTTCTGATAGAATTTGAATTGCCAAATGAACATTCTTGGACAACTAGGTTATTTCCAATCTTCTTCATTATAAATGTCTTTGTACACGTAATATTATTTACTTAGGGTAATTTTTAAAGAGTGGAAGTGGAATGTTAAAGGTTATGTATAATTTAGAGACAGTTGATACATATTGCCTAATTGTCCTATAGGAAAATTGGTATCATTTTGCAAAAGTATATTAAAATGCCAGTTTGTACTATAATTAATACTATATTATCATTTGAAAAAATTTATAACTCTATTAATTAAAAGAGTATATTGTTATAATAATAATAAAAATACTAGTGAGGTGAAACTTTTTTGGTTATAGGTCAATTATATTTCTTTAGTATTTTTCCTATTTCTGTTTTACAGTCTTGGCTTTGATGGGCTTTTCGACTTTTAATTATTGTTTTGATGGAACTATGTATATATTCAGTTCAGTTCAGTTGCTTAGTCATGTCTGACTCTTTGCGACTCCATGGACTGCACCACCCCAGGCCTCCCCGTCCCTCACCAACTCCTGGAGTTCACTCAAACTCATGTCCATTGAGTCGGTGATGCCATCCAACCATCTCATCTTCTGTCGTCCCCTTCTCCTGCCTTCAATGTTTCCCAGCATCAGACTCTTTTCAAATGAGTCAGCTCTTCGCCTCAGGTGGGCAAAGTATTGGAGTTTCAGCTCCAACATCAGTCCTTCCAATGAACACTCAGGACTGATTTCCTCTAGGATGGACTGGTTGGATCCCTTGTAGTCCAAGGGACTCTCAAGAGTCTTCTCCAACACCACAGTTCAAAAGCATCAATTCTTGGGCCCTCAGCTTTCTTTATAGTCCAACTCTCACATCCATACATGACTACTGGAAAAACCATAGCCTTGACTAGACAGACCTTTGTTGACAAAGTAATTTCTCTGCTTTTTAATATGCTGTCTAGGTTGGTTATAACTTTTCTTCCAAGGAGTAAGCGTCTTTTAATTTCATGACTGCAGTCACCATCTGCAGTGATTTTGGAGCCCCCCAAAATAAAATCTGCCACTGTTTCCACTGTTTCTCCATCTATTTGCCATGAAGTGATGGGACCAGATGCCATGATCTTAGTTTTCTGAATGTTGAGCTTTATGCCAACTTTTTCACTCTCCTCTTTCACTTTCATCAAGAGGCTCTTTAGTTCCTGTTCACTTTCTGCCATAAGGGTGGTGTCATCTGTATATTTGGGGTTATTGATATTTCTCCTGGCAATCTTGATTCCAGCTTGTGCTTCCTCCAGCCCAGTGTTTCTCATGATGTACTCTGCATGTAAGTTAAATAAGCAGGGTGACAATATACAGCCTTGATGTACTCCTTTTCCTATTTGGAACCAGTCTGTTGTTCCATGTCCAGTTCTAACTGTTGTTTCTTGACCTGCATACAGATTTCTCAAGAGGCAGGTCAAGTGGTCTGGTATTCCCATCTCTTTCAAAATTTTCCACAGTTTATTGTGATCCACATAGTCAAAGGTTTTGGCATAGTCAATAAAGCAGAAATAAATGTTTTTCTGGAATTCTCTTACTTTTTTGATGATCCAGCAGATGTTGGCAATTTGATCTCTGGTTCCTCTGCCTTTTCCAAAACCAGCTTGAACATCTGGAAGTTCACGGTTCACATATTATTGAAGCCTGGCTTGGAGAATTTTGAGCATTGCTTTACTAGCGTATAAGATGAGTGCAATTGTGCAGTAGTTTGAACATTCTTTGGCATTGCCTTTCTTTGGGATTGGAATGAAAACTGACCATTTCTGGTCCTGTGGCCACTGCTGAGTTTTCCAAATTTGCTGGCATGTTGAGTTCAGCACTTTCACAGCATCATCTTTTAGAATTTGAAATAGCTCAACTGGAATTCCATCACCTCCACTAGCATTGTTCATAGTGATGCTTCCTAAGGTCCACTTGACTTCACATTCCAGGATTTCTGGCTCTAGGTGAGTGATCACACCATCGTGATTATCTGGGTCGTGAAGATCTTTTTTTGTACAGTACTTCTGTGTATTCTTGCCACCTCTTCTTAATATCTTCTGCTTCTCTTAGGTCCATACCATTTCTGTCCTTTATTGAGCCCATCCTTGCATGAAATATTCTCTTGGTATCTTTAATTTTCTTGAAGAGATCTCTAGTCTTTCCCATTCTATTGTTTTCCTCTGTTTGTTTGCACTGATCACTGAGGAAGGCTTTCTTATCTCTGCTTGCTATTCTTTGGAACTCTGCATGCAGATGAGTATATCTTTCCTTTTCTCCTTTGCTTTTGGCTTCTCTTCTTGTCACAGCTATTTGTAAAGCCTCCTCAGACAGCCATTTTGCTTTTTTTGTATTTCTTTTCCATGGGGATGGTCTTGATCCCTGTCTTCTATACATTGTCACGAACCCCTGTCAATAGTTCATCAGGCACTCTGTCTATCAGATCTAGTCCCTTAAATCTATTTCTCACTTCCACTGTATAAGCATAAGGGATTTGATTTAGGTCATACCTGAATGGTCTAGTGGTTTTCCCTACTTTTCAATTTAAGTCTGAATTTGGCAATAAGGAGTTCATGATCTGAGCCACAGTCAGCTCCCGGTCTTGTTTTTGCTGACTCTATAGAGCTTCTCCATTTTTGGTTGCAAAGAATATAATCAGTCTGATTTCGGTGTTGACCATCTGGTGATGTAGTGAGGATATCAGTTCCTTGCTGTCACATAGCAAGTATTTGTTCCCTGGGTGTTACCTCCCTTTGTTTATGGTATTTTTTTCTGTATTAGTATTTATTAATAAGTGTCATTATTTGTTCTGCTTTTGTTATAGTTTAGACTCTCTTTTCAAATCCTAAGTTTAAAGAAGTATATACCTATCGATTTAGTGTATTTTTTCATTTGTATCATTTAATTTTTATTTAAAAGGAAGTGAATGACTGGATATATAACAGGTTTACTTATTTTTGTTCCAAATTGTTGGCTAATAGTTCCAGAGAGAGTTTATTGGATTGCTTTATTGTTTTCCCAGTAACATTAGAAGTCATCTTTATCATACATTGAATTCTTAATTACTCATTCCTGAGCTTTATATTTTTTCTGCTTTTCAGCTTTTATTTTGCTGTATTGTCTATTTTGATACCAGTAGCACATTGTTCAAAATACAGTTTTGTGGTGCATTTTAACAAATGCTAGGCTCAATTTCCTCATTAAACTTCATTTGCTAGTTTTCCTTTTCATTTCAAATCAACTTTTAAAACACTTCTAAAATTCTGGAAAAAAAAACTTGTTAGTATTTTAGTCGGATCACTTTATATTTCATGGTTACAGTATATACCGGGAGGTAGGGTAGGTGGATAGGATGGACATCTTGATAATTTAATTTGTTTTTAAATGGCTTACTACATCAAGGTATTTAACGACATGCGTATAAGAGGGCTTTCCTGGTGGCTTAGATGGTAAAGAATCTACCTGCAATGTGGGAGACCTGGGTTTGATCCCTGGGTTAGGAAGATCCCCTGGAGGAGGGCATGGCAACCCACTCCAGTATTCTTGCCTGGAGAATCCCATGGACAGAGGAGCCTGGCGGGCTACAGTCCATGGGGTTGCAGAGGTACACAACTGAGCAAGTAACACTGCTGCTACTTTCTGTGAAGATCCTTTTTTTTAGACATTGGAGACACAGGGTTAAGAAGAAAAGAACCTTCATTCTTTTCCCCGACCAACTTTTATAACTTTAGAGGGTGTTTTTAAATAGATTATATACTGTAGAAGGAGTATAAGATTTCCCAGTTTCATATTTCATAAATTTCTCTTCCCTGGAAACAAAGAGAGGATTTTAGGAAAGAGGGGGGCAAGAGATAAAGAAAACCATACAGAAACTCTGTAAGTGCTATAACCAGGACAGGGGTGAAGGGAGGGTGGATCCTAAAGATACTTAGAAGTGAAATTGATAGGACACTGAACGGATTGGACATGGAAAAAGGATGGTGCAGAGGGAAGAGTCTTAGGATGTGGTATTTTGGGTCTGTTCGGTTGGCTAGAGACTGAAGTACAGAAGGAGGCACAGATTTCCTAAGGAAGATGTTAGATTTGATTCTGAGTGCAGCTGTCAATCAGATATCTGTGTAGAGTTGTTAAGCAAGCAGTTAGATAACTCCTGACTCTGGTTTCCAGGAGAGGGTCCTCTGGGGATACAGAGCCCTGGCGGGACCTCCTCGGACAGCGTAGGAGTTGAAGCCAGTTTAGAGGAGAAGGTGAGACCCAGGCACACAGGAGGGGCCAGGGTCCCAGAGAACTCAGGGAGATTCCTAGCGACAACTAGACGGATGATACTGCAGGAGAAAAGCAGTGAGAAATAGCTGGATGGATCCAAGACCGCTGAGAGCTCAAGTAAGATAAAAGATCGATCTGTATTTTTTGGATTAACCACAAAAAAGCTTGTGCCCTATGCTGGGTTGATTTGGAGGGAATGGTGTTGGGGGAGGCCCCATTGCAGTAGGGATCAAGTATACATTTGAGAGGCTGATTCTATTATTGTCATCATTATTTTATTGTTTCTATCACTGAAGAAATTTTGAAATCCCTATTAAGGGAAATAAAAAATCTGATTGCTTTGCTCTACTTGTACCTCCAGATCTGTATTTTTAAATAGGAAATATGTATTTAACCACCATTTACTTGAACTAGATTCTTAGCAGTGTGATAAATTCTGGACTGAGTTGATATGTGATATTGAAATGATATGCTCCCTGCTATTATGAAGCATTATAACAGTTTCTGTAAGCGCTGCAAAGAACGGAACAATAGAGTTTATCATACAGGGGATGGCAGGTGGCAAGGGGCATCAAGGACCCCTTTGAATAAGTGAATTTGAGCTGAGGTGGGTTTTCCTGGCTGAGTGAAAGGCCCTGATGTGAGATGAAACTTGTGACTGATTAAACCAATGAGGTCTGAGATTAAGATAGGAGAGGTAAGCAGAGACTGTCTACTGTCCTGAGTTATTTGTTGTTCAGTTGCTCAGTTATGTCTGACACTTTGCAATCCCTTGTACTGCAGCCCACCAGGCTTCCTTGTCCTTCACTATCTCCTGGAGTTTGCTGAAAAGCATGTCCATTGAGTCGGTGATGCCATCCAACCATCTCATCCTCTGTCATCCCCTTCTCCTCCTGCCTTCAATCTTTCCCAGCATCAGGGTCTTTTCCAATGAGTCAGCTCTTCGCATCAGGTGGCCAAAGTATTGGAACTTCAGCTTCACCATCAGTCTTTCCAATGAATATTCAGAATTGATTTCCTTTAGGATTGACTGGTTGGATCTCCTTGTAGTCCAAGGGACTCTCAAGAGTCTTCTCCAACACCACAGTTCAAAAGCATCAGTTCTTCAGCACTCAGCCATCTTTATGGTCCAACTCTCACACCTGTACATGACTACTGGAAAAACCATAGATTTGATTATATGAACATTTGGCAGCAAAGTGATGCCTGTGCTTTTTAATACGCTGTCTAGGTTTGTCATAGCTTATCTTGCAAGGAGCAAGCGTCTCTTAATTTCATTGCTTCAGTCACCATCTGTAATGATTTTGGAGCCCAAGAAAATAAAATCTGCCACTGTTTCCATTTATTTTCTGTCTACTTGCCATGAAGTGATGGGACCGGATGCCATGATCTTAGTCTTCTGAATGTTGAGTTTTAAGCCAGGTTTTTCCTTCTCCTCTTTCACTTTCATCAAGAGGCTCTTTAGTTCTTCTTCACTTTCTGCCATAAGGGTGGTGTCATCTGGATATCTGAGGTTATTGGTATTTTCTTCTGGCAATCTTAATTCCAGCTTGTGCTTCATCCATCTTGGCATTTTGCATGACATGCTTCAGTCCACGGGTTACAAAGAGCCGAACACAACTGAGCAACTGAACAACAACTCTGCATAGAAGTTAAATAAGCAGGGTGACAATATACAGCCTTGACATACTCCATTCCCAGTCTGGAACCAATTCGTTGTTCCATGTCTGATTCTAACTGTTGCTTCTTGCCCTGCATATGGGTTTCTCAGGAAGCAGGTAAGATGTTCTGGTATTCCCATCTCTTTAAGAATTTTTCAGTTTGATGTGATCCACACAATCAAAGGCTTTAGTGTAGTCAATGAAGCTGAAGTAGATGGTTTTCTGGAGTTCCCTTGCTTTTTCTGTGATCCAGCTAATGTTGGCAATCTCTGGTTCCTCCACCTTTTCGAATTTCAGTGTCCCTCTGGAAGTTCTTGGTTCACGTATTGTTGAAACCTAGCTTAAAGCCTAGCATTACCTTGCTAGCATGTGAAATGAGTGCAGCTGTGCAGTTTGAACATTCTTTGGCATTGCCCTTTTTTGGGACTGGAGTGAAAATTGACCTTTTCCAGTCCTGTGGCCACTTCTGAGTTTTCCAAATTTGCTGGCATATTGAGTTCAGCACTTTAACAGCATCATCTTTTAGGATTTGAAATAGCTCAGCTGGAATTCCATCCCCTCTACTAGCTTTGTTTGTAGTAATGCTTTCTAAGGCCCACTTGACTTCACATTCCAGGATGTCTGGCTGTAAATGAGCAACAACACCATCATGGTTATCCATGTATTCTTCTGTGTATTCTTGTCACCTCATCTTAATATCTTCTGCTTCTGTTAAGTTCATACCATTTCTGTCCTTTATCATGCCCATCTTTGCATGAAATGGTCACCTGGTATCTAGTTTTCTTGAAGGCATCTCTAGTCTTGCCCATTCTGTTGTTTTTCTCTATTTCTTTGTATTGTTTCCATAAGAAGACTTTCTTATCTCTCCTTTCCATTTTTGAGAACTCAGCATTCAGATGGGTATATCTCTCCTTTGCCCTTTGCTTCTCTTCTTTCCTAAGCTATTTGTAAGGCCTCCTCAGACAATCATTTTGCCTTGTTGCATTTCTTTTTCTTGGGAATGGTCTTGGTCACCACCTCCTGTACAATGTTAGGTTACTTAAAGTGTTTTTTTACTTTGTCTAAAGTAGAGTAGTCACTTCATCTGAGGATCAGAATATAAAGTTCCTAAGGGCAGTGATTTTCCTTTGCTTTGATTGACATCTCCCTGTTGTACAAAATAGTATTAGCACTTTGTAGATGGCTCAGACATTTTTGAATAAATACTGTGAGTTAGATGAATGAATACACTTGTGCTTGACAAGATTATTCCATCTCTTTTATGGTAAACAGATTGCAGAATAGGGGAGGAGTTGTGTTGATTAGCTCCAGTGAAAGCTGGTAGTGCTGGCCAGTGGTGGAGGAGGAGAAACACATCTCGGAGGGAGAATAATTTGATGGTGGCCCCATGGGAGCGAAAGAGGATCAGGGTATTTTATGTACGAACAACAGAGTGTTGCAGGGGTCCCTCTAAGTCACTGTGACTTAACTGAGCTCTTTCCAAATGCTTCTTTCTGCTCTGTGTGGGTTTGCTTTTTGACATTGCCATGCACCCTAGCTTCCTACTTACTCAAGGTTTATCTTACTTTGTTACCAAGCTCTGTGAATTTGATGTAGACTTTTAATACAGCACCTCCTCAATTTCCCTCGCATTCTCCGTGCTTAGGGCCATGTCTGTGCTGGATACTATATCAATTCTTGTCTACGCTGTTGATATCCAGTCTTCTTGCCCTCTTGCCTTTCTCACACTGTTTATTCTCTGCTCCATATATACCCATAATATAGAAATGAGTATATCATTCAGTTCTCTAAAAACTCTGTGCTTTCCCATCGCCTATAATGTAAAGTCTACATCAGCAGTACTGTTTGGTTGTACATTCATTTAAATTCAACACATATTCTTTTGAGCTCCTACTATTTGCTTGCCTGTGATTTAGTCACACAGGGCTTCCCTGGTTGCTCAGCTGGTAAAGAATCCATCTGCAATGCAGGAGACCCTGGTTTGATTCCTGGGTTGGGAAGATCCCCTGGAGAAGCGATAGGCTACCCACTCCAGTGTTCTTGGACTTCCCTGGTGGCTCAGATGGTAAAGAATCCACCTGCAATGCGGGAGACCTGGGTTGGATCCCTGGGTTGGGAAGATCCCCTGGAGGAGGGCATGGCAACCCACTCCAGTATTCTTGCCTGGAGAATCCCCATGGACAGAGGAGCCTGAAGGGCTATAGTCCATAGTGTCACCAAGAGTCAGACACGACTGCGTGACTAAGGACAGCACAGCACATACTCTGCCATACTCTGTGCACCTTCATAATTTTCTGCCTAGGATTACTAGCTCTTACCTGGATAATCGTAACTGATTGCATTGGACATGCCTGCTACCATTTTTCTGTGACCACTCTTGGGCCTGGCTTTGTAGCCTTCTTTGTTATTGGCAAATATGACAGATCTTGATGGGATAAAAATTGTCTGTGCTTTAAGACTCTTGAAGATTTGGATCGCCATTGAATGATTTTCACCTTCTGAAATAATCTGCACCTTGGCAGGAGGGTGTTAACATAAATGCTGATGTTCAGTTTATGGGCCCTTGGTGATGCCTTTGTGTTTCTCTGCTCTTATAAGCAGGAGTCACTTTTCTATGTATTTAGGAGTTGCAGCTTTTCCTTCACGTTTTCATTACACTCATTCAGTAAACATTCAACTGGTTGCTGGTGTCAGGGGTTTCAAACTTCTTCAACTGGAGGTCTCTTTTTTCCCAAAAGAAATCTTCAGTTCAGTTCAGTTCAGTTCAGTCGCTCAGTCGTGTCCAACTCTTTGCGACCCCATGAATCGCAGCACGCCAGGCCTCCCTGTCCATCACCAACTCCCAGAGTTCACTCAGACTCACATCCATCGGGTTAGTGATGCCATCCAGCCATCTCATCCTCTGTCGTCCCCTTCTCCTCCTGCCCCCAATCCGTCCCAGCATCAGAGTCTTTTCCAATGAGTCAGCTCTTCGCATGAGGTGGCCAAAGTACTGGAGTTTCAGCTTCAGCATCATTCCCTCCAAAGAAATCCCAGGGCTGATCTCCTTCAGAATGGACTGGTTGGCTCTCCTTGTAGTCCAAGGGACTCTCAAGAGTCTTCTCCAACACCACAGTTCAAAAGCATCAATTCTTTGGCGCTCAGCTTTCTTCACAGTCCAACTCTCACATTGATACATGACCACTGGACAAACCATGGCCTTGACTAGACGGACCTTTGTTGGCAAAGTAATGTCTCTGCTTTTCAATATGCTGTCTAGGTTGGTCATAACTTTCCTTCCAAGGAGTAAGCGTCTTTTAATTTCATGGCTGTCGTCACCATCTGCAGTGATTTTGGAGCCCCAAAAAATAAAGTCTGACGAGGAAATCTTAAAATATATTTATTTTTAAAACAGATTCATGTGGACCTATGCTGGTTAAGGTATCATAGTTAATCCCAAGCTGCTTGATAGCCTCTTGGTGACTCCAGGAACTACCTCCAGGAAGTGGTATTATACTCTGAAGCAGAATCACTTGAGTAACAGTGATAACAGACATGGGAGATATGACATTTCTAAAGGGTTTATACATATAAGTAATGCCTGGAGTCTACCAGTATTCATAAGACCCACATTTCTTTCCATACTTTATGATATTAAAATTGTTTTTTCTAACTAGAACCACCATTTGGGTACTTACTAATGTTTATAGCACTTTCTCTTGATGGCCTGCATGTCATCTTTTTTGAAAAATGAGTGAACAGTTTTAGTCTGTTTGGGGCCTATTCCATTGAAGTGAATATGTGCTTTCAGCATGTCTCCTGCCTGCTGACTCTCCTGTACTCCCCTCTGGGTAGCCATAAAATGACTGGTAATATCTTTGCCTGCTTTGTCAGAAACTTGCTTTGCTTTCTTCCTAGCTTACGTTCTCTCCTCATTCATTCAGAAAACCTTTACCTGCTTTGCCTACTGTTCTAGACACTCTACTAAATTCTGTGGAAGCTGCTGTTGCTGCTGCTGCTAAGTTGCTTCAGTCGTGTCTGACTCTGTGCGACCCCATAGATGGCAGCCCACCAGGCTCCCCCATCCCTGGGATTCTCCAGGCAAAACCACTGGAGTGGGTTGCCATTTCCTTCTCCAGTGCATGAAAGGAAAGGTGGAAGTAAAGTCACTCAGTCGTGTCCGACTCTTAGCGACCCCATGGACTACAGCCCACCAGGCTCCTCTGTCCATGGGATTCTCCAGGCAAGAATACTGGAGTGGGGTGCCATTGCCTTCTCTGGCTGTGGAAGCTGTAGGTAACAAAATCAGTCAGAATTTCTGCGTTTGTGAAGCTGACACTGTGACTAGGGAAACTTCAGAAACAGGATGAACGTATCAAGCGGGAGCTACTGAAGCACTCTAGAGGAAGGGCAAGGAGATGCATTGTCCCTGTAAGAGAGGACCCAGAAATGTTTGAAGTATTTTACTAGAAATCATGATTTAGTCATTCTTTTTTCATCTTGCATCCCACCTCATGCTCTTTCAATGCCTTGATGTCCTACTTCAGGTAGTCATCCCAGTTTCTGGACCAGCTGCTAACGCAGCTGCTAACCGGCTTGTTCCAGGACGAACTCGTGGCCTCGTTCTCCTGAACGTAGTTATCCCATTGTTGACTGATTACCTGGACTGAGCATGATTTCTCCTCCTGCTTCCTCAAAGCTCACTTTACTTAGTCACTAGGTTTCAAACATTTTTTTCCTTTTAACCATCAGACAAGATCATAAGCTGGAGTTCAACCTATAAATCAAGGAAAGATCTGAATGGGACTGGGAGGTGTTTCGGATGAGACCAAAGGCTCTCCTTCCTTCCCCTAGTCCCCACACTTTAAGGCTACATGTCACCTCCATGGCCTCCTATTGCAGAGCTTTTGTTTCTTAGGGTAACATTTCAGAGCTGTTTCTTTGAGCCCTGCCTTGTCCTTCTGTGATGACTGAAATACTCTATAACTGAGCTTTCTAATATGGTAGCCGTGCCACCATGGCTGTTGAACACTTGAATGTGACTAGTGTGACTGAGGAATTAAATTTAAAATTTTATTTACTTTTAATTAATTAAATTTTCAATGGCTACATGTGACTCAGTTCAGTTCAGTTCAGTTGCTCAGTTGTGTCTGACTCTTTGCGACCCCATGAATCGCAGCACACCAGGCCTCCCTGTCCATCACCAACTCCCGGAGTTCACTCAGACTCAGGTCCATCGAGTCAGTGATGCCATCCAGCCATCTCATCCTCTGTCATCCCCTTCTCCTCCTGCCTTCAATCTTTCCCAGCATCAGGGTCTTTTCTAATGAGTCAGTTCTTTGCATCAGGTAGCCAAAGTATTGGAGTTTCAGCTTCAACATAGTCCTTCCAATAAACACCCAGGACTGATCTCCTTTAGGATGGATTGGTTAGATCTCCTTGGAGTCCAAGGGACTCTCAAGAGTCTTCTCCAACACCACAGTTCAAAAGCATCAATTCTTCGGCGCTCAGCCTTCTTTATAGTGACTAGTACGGTAGTTTCAGAAGGTGCAGTTCCAGTATAATGCTAACTCTAGATATAATATTTACTGAATGTTTCTTGTAGAAAATAGCAAGACACATTCTTATATAAAACTCCAGATCTTGTATGAAATAGCAGTAGTTGTAGATGATAGTGAACTCTGAGAACGCCTGGAGTAAGTTCTAGCTTGTAACCTCAAACAGATTATCTCCTCTTGTCCTCAGTTCCCTTTTAGAAGACGGGCAACTTTGTAGTACTTTTTCATAGTGAGATTTTAAAATAAGATTAAAGCATGCAGGGAATTTGGTGTAGTGCCTAATTACTTGATTTTAGTTGACTTATCCTAAGGGTTTTTGTGGGATTTTTTTTTCCCTTGTAAAAATAAAACATGTTTATTGCATAACATTTAAATAAAAGAAAGATAACAGAAAGAAACTAAAACTAATCTATGATTCTACCATCCATAGACAAGAACAGAAAAACTTTGAAATACGATAAAAATTGGTTTGAGTTCATAATATATTTTGCCTTTTTTTTGAATATATATGTGTATGATACATGACTATACTGTTACTATTATTGTAAAAAAAAAAAAGGGAGCCTTTGGAGACTATGTCATGTGTATAAATTGCCTTACACATCTCCTTTTCTAATATAAAGGCTTTAGGAAATATATTGTGATTACTGAAAGATATTTTAAAACTGGTAAACTCAGTAATCCAATTCAAAGATTTATCTTTCGTTACTTAATGTTTTCAGAGTGTAGATACTCTTTTTAGGACTTTTTAAGGATGGATAAAAGGTGTAGAAGATTGTATCTTAAATTTGTCATGTTTCTTGAAAGTTCTAGTATTTCAAAGTTGTAACTAAAGGCATGCCTTATTCTTACCTGAAAACTGGGTTCCCCTCTTGGTGGGTATTGCAGAAGATACAACCAGGAGAAGGAAGGATTTATTACTTGCAGCAAGTAAGGAGAACACTAGCGATCTTATCCAAAGCAGTGTCTCCCCGAATAGCAAAATTGGGGGAATTTTAAGCTACATGCATATTCATGAAGGACTGGAACAGAGAAGAATTCAACATAAAGGAACTTCCCTGATGGTCCAGTGGTTAAGAATCCACTTTTCAATGCAGGGGATATGGGTTTGATCCCTGCTTAGGGAGCTGAGATCCCACATGCTGTGCTGCAATGACTGCGTCTAGAGCTAGAGAGAAGCCTGCGCTCTGCAGTGAAGAGCCAGGGTGGTACAACGAAGACCCACTGCAGCCAAATAAGTAAATGAATATTTTTAAAAACTCAGCATAGACTTGGGGCAGAGGTTGACAGAATCCAAGCTTTAATTGACTGAAGTCACGAGGGTCAGAAAAGGTCAGAATCATCTTTCCTTAGGTTCGGGTGTCTTGAACTGTAGCTACCATCCTTACCAGGATGGAAGTCTTAGTTCCCGTAGAATAACTCCAAGATGTGTATCACATGGTTATGTGTATCCCTTGAGGAACAGCTGGGACTCTGATTTATTGCTGAACTGTTGCTTCTTGACTGCTTTTCCTCTGTTCTGCATTTCTTTGTTCCCTGAAGATCATTTACCACTGAGACCTGTTCAGGGACAAACATCATGTCTAGGCTTAGGTCACAAAAGGGCTTAGGCCTAAAATGGCTTCTCTTATGTCAAAAAGCTACATCTGGTTCTTTTCCTCCGAGGACACCCTATCCCATCTGCCTGCATCATGGCCTTATAGCAATATATATTCATTTACAATATTTATTGAGCACCTTTTATGTGTCAAGCACTGTGGCTATAAAAACAAATAATATGTCATCATAATTTCCTTTAAATAAATTACAGTTTAGTGGAAGAGACTGACCTTGGTTCTAAATAAAATGCGATCAGTGCCATAAGATGATCTAGAGAGTGAAATATGGAAATATAGGGTAGTTTTTGGGACAGCCCAGGATAGGAGAGTTGTGCTGGGGCATCCCAAGTGACAAAGAGGTAAAGAACTCACTTGCCTGCGCAGATGTAAGAGATGTGGGTTCGATTCCTGGGCCAGGAAGATCCCATGGCTGAGGGCATGGCAACGCACTCCAGCACTCTTGCCTGGAGAATCCCATGGACAGAGGAGCCTGGTGGGCTACAGTCCATGGGGTCGCACGGAGTTGGACACGACTGAAGTGACTTAGCACGCACTAGCTGAGGTGAGACCCAGATGGAGTTTTAAAGGAGTGGTGGACTTAAGCAGACAGTGGTGGAGTGAAGAGTATGTCAGCTAAGGGATGCGGTGCAGTGGAACCCTGTGTGACCCAGGGGCTTTCAGAGGCCGTAGTAATTCAGGAAAGAGTTCAGAGGTGGCTGGGGGTACATGGGAGCCAGATAAGTCACAAAGCTCTGTCTTTCTGCATCCTAGTAAGACACAAGGACTTTATGCTTAACATTATAAAAGGTCTTTGGATGTGATTTGGAGAATGGATCAGAGATGAACTGTCAGATCAGAAAGTCCATTCAATGGAGTGTCGCTTAGGCAAGGTGAGAGGATAGTTTTATAAGAGTTTGAATTCAGCCTCTTGAAGTGAGTAGCATTCTAGATATTTGGTTCTAGGACTTGGAAGGGATATTAGTGCTAGAGTTACATGTACAAGTCATCCACATAATGGCCATGGTGTGACTATCACAGCACCAATGAAGTCACTAAGGAAAAGGTATAGAGTGAAAGTTTGAAGAGGAACACTGTGGGGAAATAGAGTAGTTATCATAGGGATGTCAAAGAGTGAACTTTTAAAAGAGACTGAGAAAGAACACGCAGGGAGGCCTGAGAAAAATGAGGAGAATGTTAGAATAATGGAGTCCAGAGGACAGTATGTTTCGTGAAGAAGGAAGTGGTGTACAGTATCAGCTGATACAAAGATGCCAGATAAATGGTACAGGTGTTTCTTGGATTAATAAGAGACAATTTAGAAGTTTCAGTAGGAGGAGAATACATTGATGCTATAGTCCAGGGTTATTTTACTCAGGATTCTTTGGTTGCAAGTAAAAAGTCAGCTCAAATTAAGATTTAGGTAAAGGAGGGGCTGATTGACTAGGAATGTTTGGAAGATCCAAATTATAGGAATTTTAGAGATGCAACTAGAATCCAGTAGAATGAGCACGTTTCCTGTGAGGCACCATCAGGATAATCTCTTGTCATTTCTTGGTCTCTTCCCGCCTGCTGCCTTCTTTTCCAACACACAGCTGCTTTCTGGACATGAAAGGCAGCAGACTGTGTGATTTTCACCTCTGGATTGGAGTTATTTTCTTTCCTGAGGTGGCCCATCTCAGACTAAGTGCTGTGCCTGGGCCAGCCGCTGGTAGCTGGGGTATGAGGTCATCAAAGAACATGGTGACTCCCAAGGTAGCTATGAGATTAGAGGGCGTGGCACGTCCCTGTGCTGGGAGGGAAACTTTCTAGGCAGGGGTCTTATAGGTGTCTACTCCAAGTACATGTAAGGAGGAAAAGGAAATAAGGAAAGTGAGTGTAGATGACGCTTTCAAGAACCTGAGCTTTGAAAATGAGTGTTTTGATGATAGTTTAAACAGAGGAATTTGGACATTTGTACAGTTATTTTGTGACCAAATCATTGACAGAGATTTAGTAATGAGAATTGAAAATCGTATTTAAAAACAAGAGCTAGATATTTAATGTTTCTGGAAAAAGATTTCTGTTCAGGCAGAGTCTTGTGGACATAGAAGTTTATGTAAACAGAGGAAGTCTGGTGGTCACTTTATTGTCAATACATTTTCTGAGTAGTCTCTTTTTTGTTTGAGATTATCATGAGCCACATGTGGAGAAAGAAATTAGAGAATATTAGAGTTTTCAAAAGATCCTTGAGGTCATGTATTCCAAGATGCTGAATTTTATAAATAAGAAAAGTAAACTCCAAAGAAGTGAAAGAATCACTTTCAGACAGAAGAAAAAGGGGTATTTTCTGCTTTGGCTTCTCTTTGATGGGTTAGGAAGTCTTTCTTAGAACCTTTTCTATAGGCCTCCCTTCATGACCCATTGTCCATAATTGGAGCACAGCTCTCACCTCTGAAACCTGTTGCTGATAAGGGGAATGTGATAACCTGAGTAATATAAAACAAGCAGAATCTGCCCGTAAGAATTGTGTATCTGAACAAAATCGGGGCTCTTCCGCAGGGAAGACCGGGATAAAAGCTGATGAGAAGGAACTCAGCACTATCTGTGACATAAGGTAAGCTAAAGAGCTTATATTTTATTCTGCAGTCAGTGGGACATTCCCAATGTATTTAAACTAGATAATAGGTCAGATCAAATTTGAATATCAGAAATAAATATCTTCACATAACACATGGTAAGACATGAGGTAACAGGTCATCCTTACACTTTGTCTATGTAAGGTGGTGGCACAGTTGAACTGAATTTTGGATTTTCGTAATCTTTACTTATTACCTGCATTCCATTTTCTCATGTATTTATATGCTGTTGATGATTCTGTGTTTGTCTTTTGCCATGGAATTAGGGTTGTTGTCTTTAAACTGGCTATAATATAGGGACTGGGTTTGTAAAAGTTATGAATTAACATTCCTTCTTGTGAAAGCTATGCGTGCATGCTAAGTAGCTTCAATTGTGTCTGACTCTTTGCGACCCTATGGACCAAAGTCCACCAGACTCCTCTGTCCATGGAATTCTTCAGGCTGGCGTAGGTTCCCTTACCCTTCCTAGGGGATCTTCCCTACCCAGGGATTGATCCTGCCTCTCTTATGTCTCCTGCATTGAAAGGCAAGTTCTTTATCCTTAGCGCCACCTGAGTAGTGATGAAAGCCATGGTTGTGTTTATTTTTTAAACGTCTTCCTAAGGAGGCACTTAAATTGCTATCAAGTTGCTTACTGTACTTCCCTGTTAGTTCAGATGGTAAAGAATCTGTCTGCAATGTAGGAGAACTGGCTTCGATCCCTGGGTGGTGAAGATCCCTTGGAGAAGGAAGTGGCAACTCACTCCAGTATTCTTGCCTGGGGAATCCCATGGACGGAGGAGCCTGGCGGGCTACAGTCCACAGAGTCAGACACGACTGAGTGACTAACACTTCACTGCTTACTGTCAGTATTATCACTGGTTGGGGTGTTTGAGTGTATAATACAGAGTCACATATACAGATGTTGTACAGATAGGCTATAATAAATGCTAAGAGAGATGTAGAGGAAGCCTGATACTGTTGATATGTAGGGCAGCTGGGGAAAGCTTTAAGAGGATGTGGAATCCATAATGAGCAGTAAGTAATGTACAAGATGGGACATGTTCTAGATAAAGGAAACAAAAGCTCTATAAAGAAAGGCAGAAAAGTCAAGGAGTAATGTCAAGGTGCCCTACATAGGCAGAGCATACAATTGGGAAAAGGCATTGGAAATAAAGCCATAAATGGATCATGGAGAGGAAGGCCAAAGAGAAGACGCTCACACAAGTTGGTGCCTGATACGAGTAGGCACTGTGGTGGGGTCCTGTCGCAGCAGAGGATCGCATCCCCGTTCTTAAGAGGGACTGAAAAGGAAACAGAAAGTGGAAGTGAAAGTCACTCAGTCATGTCCAACTCTTTGCAACCCCTTGGACTATACAGTCGATGGAATTCTCCAGGCCAGGATACTGGATGGGTAGCCATTCCCTTCTCCAGGGGATCTTCCCATCCCAGGGATCAAACCCAGGTCTCCCGCATTGCAGGTGGATTCTTTTCCAGCTGAGCTGCCAGGGAAGAGTAACTCACTCAGGGTAACTCACTTGCCTGAAGGCTCACTGCTAATGGTCGAGAGTCTACATTTGCAACCACGTCTGTCTTAACTTGGAAGTTCTGTTATCGCTGTTAATAAATATCCTTCCCACTGTATAATTGCATCCGGCTGAAATGTTAGCATTTGACTTTTATTCTTAAGCATTGTTGAAGGGTTCTGAGCAGGAATGAGTGTTGCCAGAGGTGTTTATCAAGGAAATGAGGTGTTGGTGTTGTAGAGGCTGGAACGGCTACCTTTCGAGTCTGCAGACAATTGCTTGTAACATCTCACACCCAGTCACTGGAAGCACTAAATGGCTCCATTGTCAGAACCGTATTTGCTACATTTTCCAGAGAAATAAAAATTAAACTCTGTGCCAGCTTTTTCCTCCTGCCTTTCCATTTAGTAGTACCTTGGTCTTTGGTTCCACTTGGGCGTAATCCTCTTTGGTGCGTGCCTTGTAGCTTTCTTAACTAATACCCAGATAAGACTAACTCTGAACTAACTACTAATTGACCGAAAAGTTCCTCGGTCCATAACACCTGTGAAACAGATATTTCTTCTTTTAAAACTGATGTGATGAACTCTGATAGAAAATGTTATACCATTCATTATACCAATACTGAACTCTTTTACACCAATTATCTCTAGAGTGGTATGTAAACAAGGGGAATGCAGAATGCCTGTTCTTCATACTTGAAAAACACATCTGGAACTATTTGAACTAACTAAAAGCAAAATAAGTGCCATGGCGGATTATGCCATACCTTTTCACATAAAATAACAACAACAAAAAAGGAAATGGAAAACATACCACTTCTAGAGGGCCCTGACATTGAACTGGGTATTGAAATGCTATCAGTAATGTATTTATATATACCACATTTCCTTCCATGCATCAGGCATCTTTGGTACATATGTGCTGGATATTTGCCATGTGAGTTGAAAACTTACCATATAGGGAAGATGTTGTTTAGAAATGGTGTGAATCATTAAGGTAGATGATTCTTTTATAAAATACATAATTTACTGATCTGATAACTTTTTTCTTTCTTTCTCTTTGGGTTTATCATTTTGTGTCAATAAATGTCAGCTTTCCCCCACAGCAACTAAAAATAGAAATTACATACAAGAACAATATAATTTTCATAGACTTAGAAAACTGCTTAAGAAATATTATAGCTTAATATTGGTTTTACTATATCCTCTAATTTGAAATGGAATCAAATACTTCTATGATTGAATCATAGCTCTTTTACTGTTTGCTATAGAAATTTCAAGAATATATATTTCAGAATGTTTTTTTAAAAAATAATCCAAAGCAAATGCAACAGAACTCAGCATAGTTAAAACACATTTTCTGAGTTTACTTGCATCTCTCTGCTCCAGAGGGTTTTTGTGTGTGTATGTATGGCTTAGGCCTGGCTGGTTATTTCACCATCTATCTCAATTCTGGATTGACTGCAGTGAACAGCACAGAATGAGTTACATATGGTCCCACTTTGTCAAAGTTTGTAGGACCTCTGGGTTGGAACTCCTTTTCATCAGAGTGAAACTAACCATCACAGAAATGTGGCCGATGTCAAAATCCTAAATACACATACACATGTACATACATTCTGGTGAAAGTGTGTATATTACTGTTAGAAGTGGTGTGTTTGGCTCTTCACTGGCTTAGTGCTTATTGCTCCTAAAATGATGACATTTCAGAAATTAAAAAAAAAAGAGTTGTTCATCTACCTTTTATAATAATTACTGCTGTCATTATGGTTAAATTCTGCATAGGAATCATGTTACATAAGTGGACCAAGACAGGTGTTCGAAAGGCGTTCAGATTAAAATTGCGAATGTATCAAAAGTCTTCTAAAACTGGGCAGAAGACAAACGCAAGTTTTATCTTAAAAGAGTCTGAAGAGGAAACCCATTGTCAGCTTGATAGTTCATCATCCCCTTTTTTCTTAGCGCGGGCTGTTGGAGAAAGAGTAGTAAAAAGTGGGTGTAGGATATATCCTCAAGTTTAGATCTTGCTCAGGAATTGCATCAAGGTGAGGCAGGGCCCGTGTCTGCCAAGGCTCAGCCTTTCCGGGTGCTGAAGCTGTCCCCTGTGACTTCCTCCCAAGGCTCTGCCTGGAGGGATGCTGAAGCTGTCCACTGTAACCTCGGGCCCCTTTCTCCCTGCCTTTTCGTTCTGTTCCCTCTTTCTCGTCTTCCCTTCTATTGCTTGCTATGTTTATTTATTTATTTTCTGTTATTCCCACTTCCCCTCCCCCCCCCTTCCTTTCTCTGTGCCACCACGTGCTTCAAATCTGTGGGTCTGGACTGCCTTCGCTAACAGCTCTGTGTGAGTGTTAGCAGAATGCAAACCAGATGGACCAGCAGTTCCCACTGTTATCTCCCAGCCGACTCTGGCAAGCCTGCCTTTATCCTTCCTTCCTTGGCAAGAGAGAAATATTTGCCTTTATTTAGGGAGACTTGTATTCGCTGCTGTACCTCTTCCCTAAGCTGCAGCATAAGTGGAAAGCTATTTATTCCCTTGTTGCTGAGGTTGGTTGAGGTGAGTAGACTGTGCAATGAATTTAACTATCAAAGAAGTAGTTTTGAGCCTGCCTAACTTCTACTTTTCTCTAGAATAAGGTATTCACTGGCACTGGTTGTAAGACGCTCTGGAATAGCATATGAGGACAAGTTTTTAATAATAAGATAAAGGTAGAGGTGCTCTCCATGTATTTCACCATCATTCCACTCGGAACACTTATTCACTATAGGGAATAGTCATTGTTATTCAGCCAGCAGTAGAGACGAAGAAATAGAGATCCTGGTACTTACTGTTCACTGATTCATCTTTCAAAATACTCTTTATTAGAATGGTGATTACTTTGATTCTTTTATTACACCTTCCCTTATGTGGTATCTGTGCTATTTCAGCTTTCAAATGTTATGTTCTGTTGCATCCCAAGTCTTAACAAAATTGCTTTGAATAAAGGTGAGGTCAATTTGGAATTGTCATAGTAATAATTTGAGCTTTTCATTTTAATAATTGACAAGTAATTTTGAGAGTTTTTCACTATGGTGATCATATTGATGTTTTAAGAGACCCATTCTTATGAATAGTCTATATTATTTTACTTTTCAAAAAGTCTAATTGGTAGATATCTGTGCCTCAGGCTGCAAGAGGCACTTCAGAAACATTTTTGGGGGTATGTGTGCATGTGTACACATATTTGGTAGAAAATTGCATCTTAAAAAAAAAGCAAACACCCTTTTTTTTTTTTTTACTGGAGATCTGTTTCTCTGAGTAGATTAGATTGAGAAGTTTAAAATTGCAAGAGAAAAATACACTTAGTATAAAAGTTCTGAAGTACCTTATTGGGTAGTCAGGGAATTTCTCCCTGTCACATACTCATAAAAAAATATTAGGAGGGTCTTTAGTTCTTTTGAGTTCTCAGTTTGCTATTTTTCCATTCTTACTCTGCCAGAGATTGTTGGTTGAAGTATTGGTTACATATTTTTTAAATGGTGGATCATAAACTCATAAATTCTAAGTCAATAATAACTTCATTGTGTGACATTTATGTAGTGGTGATTTTTCAAACAGGGCAGAAAAAAAAAATGAAGTGAGAGGTTATGACCAGGAGACATAGCCTGCTTCATCTATTAGACTGGAAAACTAAGCATGGAAAGGGGATGGCAAGTATTACAGAAAGAGCTATCGCAGAACATCAGCATCTAACAGGATCCCACCTGCATAACAGAGCCTCAGATTTGTGTACTTTCTGAGCTGCCTGAGGGCTTCATTACTGGCCCACTTCCTCGTCTATTTTTTACATCTTGCTATGTTGGCTTCAGCTTCAAGTGAAGTTGTGCTGTTGCATATAACACTACCAAAGGTAGCATCTGCCCAAGCCAGAAATAACAATAGGATGTAAAATTACCCAGTTAGAAATGAGGTCCTGCCATCTGTGCTACACCTTCTTCAGAGGGGTTTGCATGATAAAGTCTTGATTTAAGCCTCAGTAGATAGACCTATTTTATTGACAGAAGATGCTAGGTTTCTTCTGTTACCTTGCTTGTAAAAGAAGATGAGCCCCACTGATAAAACCTAGGTGCTAAAAAAAAGAAAACCCCGAGGTGCTTAAAGAGTCAAATAACATGATCGTGGTGGCGTCCTCCAGATCGTACCGAGAAGCACTCCACGATGCCAGACTCACCTGTGGATGTGAAGACCCCATCCAGGCTGACTCCTCCCACCATGCCACCTCCCCCAACAACTCAAGGGGCTCCCAGAACGAGTTCATTTACACCAACTACGTGTAAGTAGACGTTTCTGCGTTTTCTGTTTTCAAGTTCAAATTAATCTTGTTTTCTGCAAATAAAAATCAAGGGACAAGAAGATCTAGCATAATGTCTTATGCATAAATTAAGATCCCATTTTAGCTTGCTCCTTTTGACTTGGAACATTTTACTAGGCTGCAATTATTTCCAGGTTCCTTCTGATCTTCTAATACCACTTTCTTCCATTATTTACAAATAATGTTAAAATCTACATTCTTAAGTTAAAAGGGGGATTGTTTTATGCAACCAAAGCATGCAGAAACCTTTTTGAAATAAGGAGCATCTTTCTTGTGTTGAACCTGTCAGACATTTATTAAATGTTTATTCCATTTCAGCTTGGCTCAGGACTTGTGTTCTGAACCAGTGGAGTGTACGGCGTTTTGTGTCAGTCTTGGAAAGGACAGACTATTCTGACAGAATACCAACTTCCCTTTCATTCCTGTATGTTTTAGTAGGGATGAGCTTTGTTTTCATCGATCTGAAAATCCTGGTCAAACTATCATCAAAGATTTGTGAAACTAATATTTACAGACCATGCGCCCTGAAATCTATATGTGAATGAAAAATAACTAATAAGCAAAAATAGATCTGTGGGTGTATAAGGGATCAGCAAAAGAGATATCCAGGCTGTTTATGAACGATTGCACTGCCATTTAAAAGGCCTTTCCAAACATGTAAGGAGCAGGGGGCTGCAACATTGCCAAGTTGTAACCCTGTCAGCTTGCATTTGGTTTGTTTTTACCCAGACTCACAGTGATAGGCGTATGCCTGCTGTGAGAGGGCCTAGTGAGATATCATTTCTTGACAGGTAGCTCTGGTCCTCACTTGGGACAAGACCATTTTATTTTCTTGAAACTTCTAAGAATGATAAGGTACTTAAAACATCTTCAAACTATCAATGGAGGTCATTTATCAAAATTATATTTCAAAGATGGGTTTGATAAATATCTACCATGATAAAGTCAATAGTTTCTTTGGTGAGAAATGTGTAAATTTTTCTACCCTAGTTCTTACAGATTATTACCTTGATGTTCAAGTAAATTTTATCGAGTGAGTTCACTGAGTTACCGCCTATCCATGCTATTAGTTGGATTGAGATGTCCCTTTTGGTTTCTAGAAATAACTTCAATAATTACCATATCCATTTTGGCTTCTTACATAAAATTTGTGTTTTCCTTAAAGAAGTGGTTAAGAAATATGAGGGGGAGAAAATAGCCTTCTAATTGGGTGGTATAAGGTTAAAACTTGAAAGTACTCTTTCTATAAACACAGCTGTCAGTTGTGTGTACAAAACATGATTTAAAATGTCCAGTGATAAATTTAGTCTCCACCAAATGTACACTTTCTCTCGGGGAGCCGTTTAGAAAGGAATAGTTCTGTTACATTGATGTAAGCCTGTGACAAAAAGCTGACATCCAAAATGCTGTTTGTTCTGTGTTTGAAGCGTTTCAGGTGGCTGGCATATGCGTGCTTGGGAGGCAGGGCTGGCCCTGCGCCCCAGCCAGCCGCCATTGATTACCAGCTTCTGTGCAGACTGTCTTCCTGCAGGGCGAGGGGTCCACCCCTGGAGTCATGGAGCACCCGAGCCCCTGGCCACCCTCTGACGTCAAAGCATCTCACCAAACACCCCGCAGCTTTGAAATGGCTCAAAGTCCCCAGATTGGAAGGGAAGGACCCTTAGTTGTGATTTTCTTGTTGACCTGTTTTATTCGTTTTCTTCTTCTTTCTGATTTTGCGCCCTTCGACAGTAACCAATGGCACGAGCCATTCGCCCACTGCCTTGAATGGCGCTCCGTCGCCGCCCAACGGCTTCAGCAACGGGCCTTCCTCCTCTTCCTCCTCGTCTCTGGCTAATCAACAGCTGCCCCCAGCCTGCGGCGCCAGGCAGCTCAGCAAGCTGAAACGGTTCCTCACTACCTTGCAGCAGTTTGGCAATGACATTTCGCCAGAGATAGGAGAGCGAGTCCGCACCCTCGTCCTAGGCCTGGTGGTAAGCCAACGGAACGCGGCCCAACCTGGGGGAAGGGGGAGGGTGGGGAGACTCCAAGCACAGGTTGCGTTCTCGCAGCCCTTTTGTTTCCACACCGGGTATTGCGTGCAAGTCTAATTCTGTAGGAACAAGGGTTTCAGGTCTGCATTACGTATTGACCCCCAGCGTGATTTCTTTTACCGTTTGGCTGTGGTTATACAGATTTATCGTTATCTTGGCCGTAATTGTGTATGTGCATAAAATTTAATAGGTATATCCTCCTGGCGTGGTTAAGGTACTTCTACAATGGCAAAATATTTTTGTTATGTTAGTGGTTTGCTTAATGTAATGGGGTGCCTATTTTAACTTCGTTGCTTTGGGGAATTTTTATTAGCAGCCTAGATGAGCAAGAATTTATAACAAGTAACACGTTATTCTTTTATGTTTTCATTTTTAAGACTAGTAACAGTAAATTTTGTGTGTGTGTCGGGGGCGGGGGGGAATGCATGTAGCATAACATTTACCATTTTAACCATTTCTGGGTGTGCAGTTCAGTGGCATTAAGTACATCCGCATTGTGGTATAACCATCACTACTGTGCATTTCCAGAACTTTCTCATCACCCCAAACTGAAATTGTACATATAAAACAATAATACCCTGATTTCTTCATCCCTTAACCCTTTGTAACCATTCTTTTTGTTGTTTTTGTTACAGGTAGAATTACATAAACCATTAGTTTGAGAATAGAAGTGTTGATTTGGGCACATTATACTACAATGTGTCCATTGTCACACTGGAAATTGGAACATATTTCTTTTTTTATTTTGCATTCTAAATCACTTTTACATGTCCTGTGATTTTCTTTATAAATAAGAATTTTCATTTAGGATGATGATTTCATTTGTTTTATTACATAGACTTATCATGGGCCAACCCATACCAGTGTGTTTTACAAAAGAAGTTCTAAAAGTCTGGGTGAGAGGCTACTGCAGTAGACTTGCTTCAGATCATGGTATCTCACATTTGACAGAGCTGTTACAATTCAATTTTTAACCCTTACCTCCCTCTCCTTCACACTTTAAAAACAAGCAGCTTTCACATATTCCAGAATCCATCAGCAGCACCTTGTATTCCTCTGTGACAGGAAGGCAATTTTGACATAAGTGTGTCAGCATAGGCACTTACTTTTGTCAGTATTTACCTTTTCCTTTTTATTTATTCTTGAGTTTTGTACAAAGTCTTTTTGACACATAAGTAACTTACATCGTAGAACCACAAAGTAAATCCAAAAACAGTAATTGTGTTGTCGTGTTTGTTACTAGTTAAAAAAAAAAATGTCTTTTTGAAAACTGCTTTTTAAATCTGATAGGTTCTTTAACCATGCTTTCTGTAACTTGAAATATATGAAAATTTGATAGCTTTAAGTAGCTTTCTTCCCACTTATTAAGTGCAATGCTTTTGAGGGTAGTACTTAAGATATTTATCTTTTTGGAGATAAGTTAGAGAAAGACATTAATAATGCTAGGCAGGCAGTGAACATTTGTCAAATGATGAATGAACAGAGAATGAATTTTGCTTTGAGCATTTGACTGCAGGCTTTGACACATCATTTTATTTATATACATTTTACATGTGGGGAAACTGAGGTTTACAGAAGAAAACTATTCTAGGCCACCCAATTGGTAGTGACTGACAGCCCTATGATTTGAACTCAGGTAGTAATCATAATGAATCAGATGCTGTCATTTAGATGGAGTTAAGAAAAGTGTTATTGGAGAAGGCAATGGCACTCCACTCCAGTACTCTTGCCTGGAAAATCCCATGGACGGAGGAGCCTGGTGGGCTGCAGTCCATGGGGTCTCAAAGAGTCAGACACGACTGAACGACTTCACTTTCACTTCTCATTTTCATGCACTGGAGAAGGAAATGGCAACCCACTCCAGTATTCTTGCCTGGAGAATCCCAGGGATGGGGGAGCCTTGTGGGCTGCCGTTTATGGGGTCGCACAGAGTCGGACATGACTGAAGTGACTTAGCAGCAAGAAAAGTGTTATAAGAACTGTTTAAACGTGCAAACACAACGGGCATGGGCTTTAGGAAAATGGAGCCATAGAAACAAAATGAAAGATTAAAAAAATGTATTCTCTGATCCTTGTTGTTACAGATAGGAAGTTAGTGTTTATTCATAGTTTCAAGAGAAGATGCTTCAAGTCTGGAGGTATAAAAACCTTAGAACTTGATGCCCCCATACTCTGTCATGAAAGGAAAAGGAACTTGCCTTGAAAAGTAGGTGGAGCGCTGTTCTAAAGTCCTTAGGTCACAAATACCTAATCTTGTCGGGTGTGAGGATAACTGAACAGTTGAAAAAGCTGAGACTGAAGTTCACAGTTGTGCTTCTGCCTAGAGACTAAGAAA